>NC_133411.1:102772500-103397500 GCF_049350105.2 Macaca mulatta | reverse complement strand
GCCGGTTTACCAGTTACTAAAAGATATACGAGCAATGAAGTTTAAACACACCTTTATTCAATACTGTCCTCTTGCCTTTCTAGAATTTACAAAAGCACAGGTCCCTTTTCACTATCTCATTCAATTTGAATCAACATAAGAAATGCTGGATCTAATTAGCTTTCAGAACTCAACCATAGCCGAGCCTGTTTTATCTGCTGCACACTTGTTGCCATTAGTTACATCACTACACCGCTACACCTTCCAGCCAGATGGCAGGGATTTAGTAGGTCTTTATTTTTGTTAGGTACAGTCAGATCCCTTGCAAGGGACTTAGTGCTAAAGGAAAATAATGGGGGAAAAAAGAAGCAAACGATGTATGTGCATCTATATACTTGTATCCTTAATGGAATAGATCCTAGAGAATGAAATAAAATAACCACATATGTAGGAAAAGAAGAAGTGAGGTGTCATATTATGAAACTTAACTTTCATTAGGTCCCTACATAGCCATGCAAAAGACTACGAAATGAAATAAAGATATGAAAACATATTTATACTTATTAAGAATATTCCCCTACCAAAAATAGAAATCTCTCCAAAACAGACAAGTAAGTAAACAACACACAACTATTCTACTTGCTATTGCCGACACAGGCAATAAGGAAAGGGGAGGATGGGAGATTTGTCATACACTGATCCTCGATTTTCATTAGGTACCTATATATCCATGCAAAGGACTAGGTACAAAACCAATAACATGAAAACATTTATATACATCTTTAAAAAGTATAGACACTGTCCTTTCCCCTATTACCCACCCAAAGAACCCCTCCCCACAAAAAAAATTAAACAATAAAAAACCCAAGATATGAAACTATTGCCCCTGCAGGCAATGAGGGAAGGGAAACAGAGGAGAGTTATCATACGTCTGGACCTCCATGTTTCATTATATACATACATGTCCCAGCAGAGGACTGGGTACCACATTATATAACACAGAATGTAGCAAATATTTATATACATTAAAATGTGTGTGTATAGTATATAAATACGTGTGTTCTTGTGTGTGTATACACACACACACACCCCCCCCCCCGACACCCCCCAAAAGAAACCAAACATCTATTCTACCATTGCCCCCTAGGCAATGAGGGATGGGGAGTATGGGATATTTTTCATAGAGTTAATCTCAACTTTATTACTATTAAGTACCTAAGTGGTCATACAAAGGACCAGATTCAAAATGAAGTTAACACCAAAAAGGGGCAAAACATTTATATACATTAAAAAATTATATATCTTGCCTTTTCCTCTCACAATCTCACTCCTCATTAACACCCTCAAGCAAAAAACCAAAACCCAAGCCCTGTAGTGCTCATATACTATTTGCTTGCATACACAGGCTGAGGAAGGGAAAGAATATTTACCACACTCCTGGGTCTGGGTCCCTCATTACATTTGATTCCTACAACTCTAAACAAAAAACTGTGTTGAGAGTGAAAGAACAACAACAACAACAACAACTAGCAAACTTTTATATACATTAAAAAAAAAGACACACCCAGAAATTCCCCCACCTCCCCCCACCAAAAAAATAAATCCGTTAAACTACTCTACTAGTCATTGCCAAAACAGGCAATAAGGGAAGGGGAGAAGGGGAGATTTTTTCATAGAATGAACCTCAATTTTCATTACGTACCTAAGTATCCATGGAAAGGCCTTGGCACACAATGAAGTAACAGGAAAAAGAAGCAAGAACATTTATATACATTTCTAAAAGTGCACACCCCACCCTCCTGGAGATAGGGAGATAGAGTAAAAAAGAAAAACCATCTATACTACTTTATAATTATTGCCCACAGAGGCAATAAGGAAAGGGGAAAAGAGGAGATTTTCATACATCCGGACCTCCACGTTTCATTAGGTACCTGTAAGTCCAAGCAATGGACTGGGTACAGCATGAAATAATACAATATAGTAATGAAAAGTATATATACATTTTTAAAAAGTATATAATCTGCCCTTAGATCCCTCCCGCCCCTCAAAACCTCAAAAAATCCAAGCTACTTTAAAATTATTGCCCATATACATAAAAAGGGTTAAGGGAGAAGAGACTGTTATACATCCATAACTCCACAGCTCATTAGGAACCTACACGTCCAAGTGAAGGACCGGGTACCCAATGAAACACTATAATAAAGAAGTAAAAATATGTACATACATATACAAAAGTATATACCCCAATACCCACAGAAGAATCCCTGAAGCTAATCAACTACTCTCTTAGACACCTGCCCACACAGGCAATCTAAGGGAAGGGGACAAGAGGACAGTTGTTACAGTCTGAACCTCAATTTTCTTCATATATCCATGTAAAGGACAAGGTAAGAAAGGTAGTGACAGAAAAGTAGCAAAAACATTTATATACACGTTTAAAGTATATACTTTTACCCTGAAACCATTTTCTCTCTCCTAGCAAAAAATCTTCAATAAACCCAAACTACTCTAAGTATTGCCCACATAGGCAATAAGGGAAAGGGAAAAGAGGAGACTGTTATACATCTGGAACTCCATGGTTCATTAGGTACCATTCAGTCTGGGCACCCGATGAATTAATACAATGTAGTAGTAAAAACAAGTATATACATTAAGTGCATTTTCCTACCTTCCCCATCGCTCCCCTTCACCTCAAATACTCCATTGACAACTACTCTGTTAGCTACTTCCCAGTAGTCAATAAGTGATGAGGAGAATGGGAGACTGTTACACATCGAGATCTCCACATTTCATTGGTACTTTCATGTCCATGAGGACACAGTGTGAACTAAATTAGTAATACAATGTAGTAGCAAGTATATTTATATACATTAAGTGCATACTCCACTCTCTCCCACACCCCAAAACAAAACAAACTACTCTATTAGCTACTGCCTAAATAGGCAATAAGGAAAAGGGAAAAGAAGAGATTTGTCATACTCTGAACCTCAGTTTTCATTATATATGCATCCATACAAGGAAACAAGTATAAAATGAAGTATAAAAAGGTGGCATAATATTTATACACACTTGAAAGAATATACAACCCCAGCCCCCAAGACTAGATCAAAACAACAGCAACTAGGACTGCTCTGTTTGTTACTGTCCATGCGAACAATAAGGATAAAGGCAAAGGGAACATCTGTCATGCTTTTGGACCACCACGTTTTAGCTACACGTCCACAAAATGGATGAATGAAATACAAAATGAAATAACACAAAATAGCAAAAACATCTGTACACACTTTTAAAAGAACATACCCTGCTCTCCTCTCAACATTACCACCTTCTTCCAAAGAAGGAAACCAAATAACTAGTCTGTAGCTATTGCCCATATAGGTAACATGGGAAGGGTAGATGAAATTTTCATAGGATGATATATCACTCTTCATCAGGAAAAAAATATACAAAATGAAATAATACAAAAACTATCAAAAACATATATGTACATTTTAAAAGTATATACTCCCAAAAAAAACACTGAAAAAAATCGATCAACTTTTCTCTTAGCTATCACCCACGCAGGCAATAAGGTTAAGGGAGGAGATTTACCATACTTTTGCACCTCCACTTTTATGTGGTACTTACTTGGCAAAGCAGGGAATGGAGCACAAAATAAAAGAATGCAAAAACAAGCAAATATATATACCTTAGTTTTAAAAAACACAAATGGGGTAAAGGGGGAAGGAAGCTCTTTAAAAAGAGATTTAATTCCCATAAATACAAAAGTAACAATGGCAAAGGTGAGAAGAAAAGCTACGTCATATCCATGACCTCGGTTTTTAGAGAGGCCCAAGTAACAAAATCCAGATCTAGTTTTGCAGCCCAGGAACTGCTCTCCTTGGAAGTGGCTCACCTGAGATGTATTTGCCTTCTCTGTAGCCCTGTGAAACATGGGGATTATGTGAATGTTTAGCAATCTGATGGCAGATTATGGTTCCAGGTACTTTGGTTTGAACAGACTCTTTTTAAAATCCACCTCAACAAGCTGTCAGTAATCCAACAAAATCAACACTTAACTCTTTTTTTTTTTTTTGAGACAGTCTCACTCTGTCAACCAGGCTGGAGTGCAGCGGCATAACCTTGGCTCACTGCACCCTCTACCTCCTGGGTTCAAGCGATTCTCGTGCCTACCAAGTAGCTGGGATTACAGGTGTGCACCACCACGCCCAGCTAATTTTTATAATTTAGTAGAGATGGGGTTTTGCCATGTTGGCCAGGCTGGTCTAGAACTCCTGGCTTCAAATGGTCCTCCCACCTTGGCATCCCAAAATGCTGGGATTACAGGCGTGAGCCACCGCGCCCAGCCAACACTGAATTGATTTCTTATTTCCTGATAGAAAGGATTCTGTTTGGTACCCTATAATACTGATGCAGCTTGATTTGCTCACTATACCCAGGAGTCTTCTGACAACTCTTCTGTTCCTATGGTGGCTAATGTCCCATAAAATGGAAACACATATGGCAAAGAAAATTAAGTAGAACCTGTGATACTAAGAAAGTTCATGAACGCTGAAACAATGACAACAAAATTTCATTTAAAGAGACTTAAATAAAACAGGATGGAGGAAGGCCCAAGCTTATGGTGAAGCTGATACTACTTGCAGTTTAGTATATCTAACCATTTTATATTAACAGAACAAACTGGACTCATCCAATTCCTACATTCATAACTTTTTAGATCTCCAAAGCATAAATATTTCTTCCACAATTCTAGATTTCCAATTTTCTCTTTTAAAATAATCTAGTATGATGTCCCTTCTATATTCAAGTAGACCTCTCTGCAATGAGAACACTTGTTCAACAAGTACTTGTGTCATGAATGTGTGTGCTTAAATAAAAGAAGCATACTGTGACTTCTGTGCTGCAGTCTGAGTTCTCAGAAATACAGTGGCTAAGACAATGTTTTGAGAAGATAAAACTTTGAAAGCTACCATTATACCTATCACACCACAAGTTCTACCTCTCATTTAACCTCACCTTCCTGATGTAGTTTTTAGAAGTCCTAGATAGATGGGTTAGTTCAACATTAAAATTATGGAATTCTGTGGGAAAAACTGAGGCAAGGCCTACTAAAACTATAAGTAATTAAGGTAAGGGCAACAACAACAAAAACCTACAACTACTATGAATCTGGTATCATGGGAATGAACAGCCTTTGAGTAATAAAGATAGCAATGGATCATGAGTTATCTCTTTTTTAGGCCAAGTTTTGAAAAGGTTTTACTCATAACAATACCCCCCACACCACACACACACACACACACACACACACACACACACACACACACAGAGACAGAGAGAGAGAGAAAGAGAGAGAGACAGAGAGAGGGAGAGAAATGACATAATTCAAGACAAGATTTGCCATATGCAGAGTTAACTAACATACATTACAGGAGCGATGTCAAGAAGCACAGGTAAAACTGAAGAATCTTAACTGATTTTGAGAAGTTACAAAATTTAAATTTTGTATCAAAGTGGAATTTAGTACAACATGGTAAAAAACCAGCAACAACAACAAAACTCTCAAAAGTTTAGTATTTTTCCCTCACTCCAAAAATATAAAAACACATTAACTTTCACTATCAACTAAATTATCATTTATTTAACCAAAGCACAAGAATAAAGACTTACAATCACCTCAGTTGAATAAGACATACTTAGATGATTCTGTGATTCTCAGGATATAATATTTTCTACTCTAAAACAGATAAGGTTTAGAAAAGACTAAATTGGGGAAAACACACTAGGATTAAAGACGACTATTTTTTTAGCTTACCAGCCTTTTAAATTTTATTATATAAAAATATTTTCATAAAATAAAATATAATTTTATTCACAATTCCATACATTCTAACTTTATACCTGCTGAATAAAAAAAGGTGACCTTTCCCACTGACTCTGTGGAGTGTTTTAAGTGCTCACAAATGGGTAACTACCCTTTTTATGTACATAGCAACTGTTTTCAAACATATAAAGTTCTCAAGAGTTATTAGGAAGACACTTTTCTCCTAAGAATCAAAAAAACACAACAATCTAGGTATAAGTCTGCATAGCTCAAAAATTCAAGTACAGTATTTCTCTTTCAGAAAGAGTAAAATGCCATACAGCTTTGGACATCCTCCCCCATTTTTCTTTCTTTCCTTCTTTGACCACTCCTTTTATGCTAGTTTGGACACACAAAAAAGAAAAACTATAATTTTTAACTAAACAAAAGCACGATTTCTGATAGTGAAAAAAATTCAAAGCCCACCATACTAAACACGAATTCAAGTTACTCCTATCCCACATTCTCTTTGTTCCTTTAAGGTACTATGGTGAACTTCAAATAAATTTTTTTTCAATTTCTCAAAGGCCCTGTTTTAAAATATGCTTATAATATGCTACACTATCATATAAAATGAAAATTCACACATGGGTATGATTCAGAGAGAAAGTTTCTATGATCTATGATGCCAAAAGGCAACTTAAATTGCATTCTTAGTAATAGTGATAAAAGTCACAATGAAAAACACTGGTGTTAGCAAAATGCTTGCCACGAATGTAGAAATACTAACCTAAAGTATATCTATGGCAGGGAGTGATAAAGGTGTACAGATTTGGGGACTATCACCATTTATGAATTAGATAATTATAATTAAAGTTAACTCAGTTTGGAACAGTTTTCTATGGTAACGCTATAAAAGATGAAAAAGAAAGTCTTAAATATTCAAAACATTTAACCTTTTGGCCTTGTTTAGCTTTTCAATACAACAAAAATTTAAAAAATCTGTAGCACCTGGCTATTCTGCAGAAAAAAAACCACAATAGTTACAGACATTATTTAAACTTTTTTTCAGAAAAATTAAGAATTAATCAAAACCCCAAATCAAAGTAGATTTGCACACCTGAGGTCAGTTCTTACAGTGCATGCTTTATTGTCTTCATTATCATATTCTTCAGAGCTAACTTTGTACCACATTCCAATACCATCTATCAATAAGAAGTAACAGATGGCTGACAAATCAGCGGCCTGCAGTGATGGTGGCTCTTAGGGTAGAACTTTCCTTGTTTTACTGTGTCAGTAACTTTCTGTATACTGAGGAATAGAACAGAATTCCAAAACAGGGTTTTTTTTCCCCATTTGTGTATCTTCAAAGTAGAAAAATTACTCATTGTTTTTGTAGATGGTTGGCATTTAGGTGAATATAATTTTATAATAAATAACTACATACTGCCCAAAGACATTTCAGAAAAGACGGATGAAAAATACAGTCAGGCCCTGAGCTAACTAGAACTCCTAAGAGTGCAAACAACTTGGCAGCGATCCTGGCTTTACCTTGGCTTTTGAAAAAGCAGCAGAGCCCAAGCTTACAAGCTCTCTGAATGGGCGACAAAATGAGGTGCGGTTGTGCATGCTAAAGCCACCATGTGAGACTTTTGAGGTTCTTCTCCATCCACTGGATATTCAACTGAATGACTTCCAAAGCCTCCTGGACACAACGAAGCCGGAAGGTTGCCTCTGACTGATTTTCAAAGAATGCCTGAACCTGTAAGTTCCACACAGAAGAATTTCAAAAGAAGGACAATAAACCTTAGGTAACTCCAGCTTTTAAAATAAGCTTTAACTTAGTGATGGCTATGCTGCTATCTTGAAAGCAGTAGAAAGAAGTACTTTAATATTCAAGGTATCTACATGGAGTTCCCAACCAATATGGTGATATCTGAAATAATTTTAAAAAGGAAATCTTTTTACTCCCACACGGATACATTTTTCTAACTTAAAATGGAACTGAGGAGATGTTTAAGTAACAATAAATAAGGTAGTGTCCAAAGGCTTGGTGCTACGAATTCACCCTAAGAATGCAATTCTTCCGAACAATTTTATGACCCCTTAAATTATTTATATTAGGGAGACAAGGGAAGAGAATGGAATCAGAATTTTCCCTCATTATCATATATGCCACCCTCTAGAAGTAATAGAAGTAATCACAATGCTGAATCATTAGTACTGATTAAGGAAGACAGAGACAAGAGACAGGAATTAGCACAAAAATCCACCATCTCCCTTAAACTGAGCAGCCTGCCCGGGGTGTGTGGAGGGTTGCCCAGTCTCTGTATTAGCATTTTATAAAACCAACCTCAGATAAATGTGCCTTTGTTGAAAACAGGTAAGTTGATCCAGCAACAATACTTTGTATGGTATAGGACCCCAGATGGAACCTGAAGAAACACAAAAACAAGAGCAAAAAAATTTGGCAGCTGCTGGTAAAACATTGTTCCTGAGTGCAAAGGAGTCTTTAATGCCAAAGACAGAGTGGAATCCTCCTTCCGGAACCACAGCTGAGGAAACCGGGGTTGCCCTATGCATACTTATTGCCAGCGGGAAAGAAAGGTGGGCAGAAAAAGGGAAGAGTTCAGAACATGTAGACAAATTATTAGTCCGCTTAATATCGTCAAAGATCACACTGTACACCCAGAAATGCCGTTATGGATTTAAAAGAAGCAAAAAACCTACATCTGCATCTAGCTGAATGTGAGTTCTTAACTGATGCCTTGGCAATGCATCTCGTTTTTTCAAGAGGTATTTTTCAATATGCATAGCTAAATGGTTGCTGTGAAATAGTCTGTAGCCATGCTGAGCTAAGTAACCTGGTGCCAAGCAAGGCTAGCCTTAATTAGAACTTAGATGGAATGCTACTGTTAAATGATTCACGCTATGGAATTATGTTAACAAATGTGAAAATTTCCGGATGTTTCAATTAAACTGTCATGGAAGTATTTTTCCTCTCACAGAAAATCCTAACTTCTGTGAGCCAACACAACACTGGGAGCTTTTTTCAAATGCACAACTTGAGAATACTAAAAGTTAATAGTTCTCTGAGAAACTTACTTCTGTACAAGCTTATTCCAGTTCTCTTTGACAAAATCCCATGCCAGTAAGTGTCCAGGAAAATGTCGACCCACTGTTCTAATGATAAAAGACAGCTTCTGTGTTCGGATGTTATCTCCATTCAGGCTACTTTTCATTAACCTGAAGAGCAAAGCAGATTTAGCCTCCAAAATTATTATTCATGAAGAAGTGATGACTGAACTTAAATTAAAATTAGTATGGTTTCCTAATTAAAGCTCTGTAGCAACTCAAGAAATAACTGTTGCGTTAGTCTATGATTGATCTATAGATTGAAAATGTCATTTTTTTAACCAAGAAAGAACTCACCAATGAAACAGACATTTACTATATTGTCACATGACAATAAACAGGTTTTAAATAGTAAAAACATTTTGGAAATAAATTCTGGTAGAATTTATTACAATTCGGGAGGTGGGTATTTTTTTCTGGTAAAAACCTTATTTGATTTGAATGGGCAGGTATGTTATACTACTATTCTTAAAAAAACTAGGCCATTTGAATTATTTGAAAATTAGGATACATTTCAGAATATACTCTTATTAATGTTCATAGTAAACATTTACTGACACTATGTACTAAATAATGTTCTAAGTCCTTGACACAACAATGCTATAAAGTAGGTATTTATTAATACTACCTAACTCAATTTTATAGTTGAAGAAACTGAGGTTATCTAATTGACCCACAGTTACACAGTAATAAATACCAAAGCCTGATATCTGAATGAAAGCAGTTCTCATCTACTATGCTATACTATCTGTTTACAGTGAGAAACCACCCCCTACTCCAAGACTGTGGCAGTATTTTTAGGAGGGAAAAAAACAAAAGCACAACAGAACGTGATGGGTTAAATAAATTATGATAGAGCCATACTACAGAATATTATGAAGCCATAAAAACACTTTAGTTTTTTTTTTTTTTTCTTTTTTTATAAAGCAGGCTTCATGAAGTGACATGGAAAATCTCATAGACTGATCATTCACTAAAAAGACTGTCACAAAACACTGAGTATGGTATAAAACTAATGTGGTTTTTAAAATGAGGTTAAATATGTAGGTATATATGTATGTACATACATACATCTGTACATATATCTATTCCCACAGATGAATACAAAGACCAGGACTGACACTGTTGTTAACAGAGAAAACGAGAATGGAAGTGAAGGATCATGAGAAATGCTTTCATATTTTACTCTATATTCTTAGGTACTGTTTGAATACTTTATCATGGGCATTATTAGTGTATTACTAGTACAGTTTAAAAACAATGATTTCTCTCTATTTGTTAAGTCAGAGGTTGGCTAATACTTTAAAGAAAATGACTATTTACAGTGTATCTTTTGGTAAGTGCGTCTGGACAGGTACTGAGGACATCTCTGGGACACTATCAAGATTTGTCTGAGCAAAATCATACAACAGAAGTAATGAGACCCAGAAGCCTCCTTCTATCCTCAGTGTGACTTTTAACATCTGTGCTCTTTCGCTACACCAGATAGCTCCATATTCCTCTTGGCTACGTAGAGCTCCTCGACCCCACCACTGCCTGTTCTTTCTGTCAGGAGGCCTGACTTGCTGCCCTACCTTCATCCATATGACACTCCTACTTCTGGGCCTTCATCACTACCTATTAAAAAGGAAAAGTCTGACAAATAAATTCATATGAACATAGAACCCAGAAGGTTTAATATGTTATCTTTTTCTGAAATGTCTGCATTTTTAAAATGACAGCTTGCACAAAGCAATGCTTTGGTCCCAAAATATGGAGTACCAATTGTGGGGTACAAGACAACACTCCAAGGGGAGGAAGACTTTTTGAGCAAGGAGTAGGAGGGGGGCTGTGACTCCTGACATCTTGCAATCCCTTTTGGGCAAAGGATTTTCTGCTTGTCCATAAAGATAAAGCCCAGCACCTGTGATCTCCTCAGCACACTGTCCAACTTAGGCCTGGCCTGTAACAGAGGGAGGAAAGGAGATCCCCTCAACAATGAGCTCCTACCCAGGAGCACGGTGTTTGTATTCTTTTGGTTTCTGTATATCATATTCCTTGGGTGGTTTCATACCAGTAAAGCTTCCGCACATCCTCTGAGCTGGCAAGTGCTTCTAGTATTTTGTTCTTCTCTGCTTCAGAGCCTATAGAAATGTATTTGCCCAAAAGGAAAGACCAGCCTTTGTCAGTTTTTGCTCCAACTTTGAACACAGTTGTCATGACGTCAGTAGGCAGGCTGTAAGAGAGGTGGTCAAACATGAGAATAACAAGAAAATATTCTGAATACAAAGGTGAACAGTTGGCTGTGGTGGAGTTTCTGGTGTAAGGGTCGGTAATAATAACAAGTTTGAGTACACAATTTAGGGTCGAGAAAAAGTTTAATTCAGTGACTGCTATTTCCCTAGTAGTGCAACTATGGATACATCAGTTCAATTTAATATTCACTGAGAACTCACAAAGAACTAGGCAGGCAACAGGCTGGACACTAGGGAGCGGAAGAGGAATGAGAGCCTCTGTCTTCTGAGAACTCACAGGCTATTCCAAAGTATAGAGCAATAAACACATGCATTACAATTCAGTGTGATAAGTTTCAGGGTAGAAATATAGCAGTAAATGGGGTACAGGGAGAAAACATAGACTACTGCCTTTATTAAGATCTCAGAGCTTGGAAAGACCTCAAAAGGTTATCCAAATCCTCCACCCCAACTCTTCATCTGATGCTTGAATCTTCTCTCCAAAATGTATGGTAAGGAGCTGGAGAGAATCAATTACCACCAACAGCTTTTCTATTAACTGCTAACTCTACCTGCCATGTTTTATTTCTAAATTAAGACACTGTTTATCACCTCACACCCATTAGGATGGCTGCTATCAAAAAACCCAGAAAATGGCAAGTGCTGGCAAGGATGTAGAGAAATTGGAATGCTTGTGCACTGTTGTTGGGAATATAAAATGGTACAGCTGCTGTAGAAAACAATATGGCAGTTCCTCAAAAAATTAAAACTAGAATTGCCATATGATCCACCAATACTACTTCTGGGTATATACCCAAAAGAACTGAAAGCAGGGTCTCTAGGAGATATTTGCATACCCATGTGCATGGCATTATTACTCACAATAGCTAAAAGGTACAAGCAACACAAAGGTCTGTCCATGAATGAATGGATAAACAAAATGTGGTATATACATACAATGGAAAATTATTCAGCCTTTAAAAAGAAAGAAATTTTAGCCAGGTGTGGTGGCTCATGCCTATAATCCCAGCACTTTGGGAAGCCTAGGCGGGCAGATTTTCTGAGGTCAGGAGTTCGAGACCAGCCTGGCTAACACAGTGAAACCTCATTTCTACTAAATATACAAAAATTAGCCAGGTGTGGTGGCAGATGCCTATAATCCCAGCTACTCTAGAGGCTGGGGCAGGAGAATCACTGGAACCCAGGAGGTGGAGGTTGCAGTGAGCTGAGATCGTACTACTGCACTCCAGCCTGGGTGACAGAGCAAGACTCCGTCTCCAAAAAAAAGAAAAGAAAGAAAGAAAGAAATTTTAATGCATGCTACAACATGGAAGAACCTTGAAGACATTATGGTAAATGAAATAAGCCAGTCACAAAAAAGCAAATTCTCTATGACTCTACTTATATGAGATACACAGTGTAGTCAAACTCACAAAAACGGGAAGTAGAATAGTGGTTACCAGGGACTGGTGGAGAGAGGAAGTAAGGAATTATTCAATGGGTACAGAGTTTCTGTTTTGCAAGATGTAAAAGTTCTGAAAATAAGTACCCAATAATGTGAATATACTTAACACTACTGAACTGTACAGTAAAAAATGGTTAAGATGGTAAATTTTATGTTATGTGTATTTTACCATAATTTTTTTAAAAGTCTTTTTTGAGAATGCAGATACATAGAGTTCACCTACACTAACACTCAGTTTTATAACATTTATGACCCAGGATGAGAATACCCTGGTTTCTGTGTAAGATGTGAGATAAAGAAAAAGAAGATAATTCATCTAAGTAGAGATATACTTCACCTTTGAGTTCCATTGGATGCCATCCAGTCATCAAACAGTTTCATGGCAGTAGCGGAGCAGTTCCCCAGGTTGTGGGTGCAGGCAAACTCCAGCAGGGCTGACCGAAGCTCTCGCATAGATGGAGTGCCCTCATCAGTCCAAGTTTGTTGTTGAATTTGGTTCTGAAGTAATTTAAATACCCTGGTCTAGAGAGACAAAATAGATTATAATGGCTTAATAATAATTAGGACAATCAGAAAAAAACAGGACAATTACAGCCAGGCACAGTGTCTCATGCCTGTAATCCCAGCACGTTGGGAGGCCGAGGCAGGCAGATCACCTGAGGTCAGGAGTTTGAGACCAGCCTGGCCAACATGGTGAAATAACATCTCTAGAAAATACAAAAATTAGCCAGGCATGGTGGTGGTGCCTGTAATCCCAGCTAATCAGAAGGCTGAAGTAGGAGAATCACCTGAACCCAGGAGGTGGAGGTTGCAGTGAGCCGGGATAGCATCACTGCACTGCAGCCTGGGCAACAGAGCAAGATTCCGCCTCAAAAGACAAAAATAAAACAAAAAAACACAAAAAATTAGGACAATCAGATCTCTTTTCCCCAAAATTTATCCAATGAGGAAAAAAAAAGGCATAGATATTACTCATTAAATATCAACTGACATATGAAGTCCACATACAGCTGGGATGAAACCATTTGATGTAAAGGCTATGCATAAGACTGCTATAGCTAAGGGGAACTTTTAGTGATGTTAACTCAGAAAAAAATTAATGACTTCTGTGCAGTAGGGAAACTTTATGCTGCAGTTCTATCTGTACTCAGCTAGAAGTTATTTTCCTGCCAAAAAGTGTCACTTATAACCACTGCTGGAAGGAAGTCAGAACTTCCTGACCTTGTGACTTTACAATCTATAAACCTATAAAGCAATGAGAGAAAAATAAACTTCTTTACTGATAGTTAATGTTTAAATGTTTGTGAATCCAATATTAAAGGTATATCTAACATTATCAACTAGTTTGATGTTATAACAAATTAACCAAATTAGCAAGAAAATTAGGCCTGCAGGGAAGAATAGTTGTTTATAGTTTATTTTTTCTCCCAAGTTTTTATTTAAACAACTTTCAAACCTACAGAAAAAGATAGTACAATAAACACCCATACACTGTTCATCTAGATTCACCAGTTTTTAGCATTGACATTTGCTTCATTTTCAAGTGTGTATCTCACACACACACACACACACACACACACACACACACACACGTTTTTTCTTGTTTTAGCTGAACAATATGAAAGTAAGATACAGATATGATATTTCATTTATAAATACTTTGGCATGCAACTCACAGATATCAGAACATTCTCTTACAGAACCATAATACCTTATCACACTTAAGAAAACTAATAGTTATTCATTAATATCATCTACTATCTAGTCCATTGGTATGGGATGTCATTGCTAAATGTATACTTGTGGTATTAAGGTACTAACAAACACTTTTTTCATCTCTCTCCAAAATAAAAACACCAAAGCTGTTAATAGCATGTCGATGTATTTCCATTCTGCAAGTTGTGCACGGTGGGTGGGGGGTGAGGACACATGAGATTTTAAAAAGCATCATATGAAATATGCTTTTATGAATACCACTAGAAGGAACAAACATTCTGATATAAAAAATGTTTTTAGGTATTCTTTATTTATTTATTTTTTTTGAGATGGAGCCTTGTTCTGTCGACCAGGCTGGAGTGCAGTGGCGTGATCTCGGCTCACTGCAAGCTCTGCCTCCTGGGTTCACGCCATTCTCCTGCCTCAGCCTCCCGAGTAGCTGGGACTACAGGAGCCCGCCACCATGCCCGGCTAATTTCTTTTTTGTATTTTTAGTAGAGACGGGGTTTCACAATGTTAGCCAGGATGGTCTTGATCTCCTGACCTCGTGATCCACCCGCCTCGGCCTCCTAAAGTGCTGGGATTACAGGCGTGAGCCACCACGCCCGGCCATTTTTAGGTATTCTTTAGAAAACCTTCATGGCTACGTAAGGAGGACCAAAATGAAAAAAATTCAACAGATACCCCTTCTGCAGTAATCAGCATGGGAGGATTTCTTCCCACTGGTACTTCTTTACCTCCACCACCATCGTGGCATCTCATCTCAAGTAATCATGTACCACAGACGACCACATACAAAAACCCTTAACTTCAGAAGTTTAGCTCAAGTTCTTCACAGAGCATTGCTTTCTTCCTTTCTTTTAGGTATTGACAGTGAGTACCACTGACTACCACTGTCAATACCTAAAATGAATCCTATTTGGAAATTTTTAAACTATTGAGGCCATTACCCCTAGCAATGACTTTACTCTGAATAAGCATCTTGTGGAGCTGAATATGAGAATGGAAAAAAAGAATCTGCAAGGAAAAGAACTCAAGGTTTGTGATAACATGTCAACTTGCTTGTGTTTATTTCAAAAGCAATGAAACACAGAACAGACACCTTGTGGAATGTGTGAGTGGTAAAGCTTTTGAGTCATCGGGAGGACACGAAGTAGAAAAGTAGTTGCTATGCTGACTGACAATGCAAGGAATGGACAAGCAATGCAGGAGATCCCACTTGACACACCTGACTTCATTCTACATGGTATCTTCACTGGCTTTACTTTCTCAACAGCATTATGATAGAAAACCATCCCAAATGACTGGAGAAAAGAAATTTAAATCCTACTCATAACTGTCAAATAGGAACAAATGAAAAATGTGAGAAAAAAAAATCACATGCTTGAAATCCTATTTTAAAAAAAAAAATCAGTGAAGAACAATGGCAATACTCACTGAGTGTTTACTAAAACACAAAGGCAGCAATGGAAAGAATGGCACTTAAAGTCCTGGAAGCAAAGGAAATCTGACACTTGAAGATGGCTGTGGCTAATTCCTGAGCAGTCACACCACCGAATTACAGGGAGCAATTTTACTAGTTAGCCTCCATACGAAATCATTAAGACAAGTTCTCAAAATAGTTGCTTAAATGTATTTCAAATTATAGCATAAGAGAGTAAAACATTTTAAGAATGAATAATTATATTATTAGAAAAATCCTGTTATAAAATACCATTTTTATAAGTAATCCAGGTTTATTTTTAATATTAAGTAATATTAATGAAGCATAGTATGTGCTTCAAATTACCTTTCTCTTTTAGAAACAAAATGAAATGTTTTTCTATGGCTCCAAATTAATTTTTCTGAAATTTAAACTCATTCAACAATAGAATGCAACTCTATGATTTTACAAAGTGAAACGGCAAGTGGAGAGAGGAAATAAGTTGATGGGTTATAAAAACTACAAACACTGGATTTGTAATAAAATGCAACAACAACAACAATATAAAATTATTTTTAAAATAAAACAAGCAGGGAAAGATGCTAGCACTTATGTTGTATATTACATTTTGATTTACTGCTTTAATTTTACACTGATATGCCCAGGGAGTTCTTTCCTGGGTCAATTGAGTTTCTTAAAAGTGAAATGTCAGTTTTTATTGCCAAAGGTTTATCCCACCAATGCCTCATATGTAAAAGAATGACAGATTTGTAAGTGATAAAACAGGAATATGGCTAGGATCAGATGTTAACATCAGATGTGAACAATTTAACACAACTGAAATGTGCCTCCAGACCCTACCCATCACAACACCACAGCATCACAAAATGCAGCATATGTCATGTGCAGCCTTTATAACAAAATGACCAATAAATGCACATAATACTTTGGTTCCAATGATATAGAAGTTAATTAGAAATCAGTCTTAGACACTAATACATTTGAACATCATATCCAAGGATTCATAAATGTCTGCCATCCCAATTCCTAACTGTAGAATGTCAGATTTCCTAGTTTGGGAGTACTGATGCTACCAGAATGCCCTAATATTAGAATAAGAATGTTAAAAAGACACGTTCTCCCTCTTGGTGAAGTAAAGTTAACTGGGCTTTTAGCTAACCATAGGAAGACATACAGCAGTAAAAGGGCGTCCGATCTTGGAAACACATACTAAGCCTTCTGCCCTTGCCCTCTATCCATCAGTCCCTGGATCCCTCCTTGAAGTATGTTCCTAATAAACACATATCTGCCCAGAAAGCTGGAAATCATCTCGGATGAAGATGCAGTTGAAAGAAAACGTAAGTATCAAGTGCTTCCTGAGCACTAAGCTCTAAACAGAGTTAACAGAGAGGCAAGGAGAAGATTGACTTCTGCCATTATGAAGTTTAACTGGGCAGCTTCAGAGTCGGGAGATATTCTGCCTCCTCACAGGGTATATTCAGAACCAACACTGCCCTTTAATAGTGAAAAAAAGTGAGTGATATGCACTAATCTTATTTATTGCCACCTGTAGTAGGTTGAATAGTATCCCCTCAAATTTTGTGTCTGCCTAGGACCTATGAATATGACCTTATTTAGGAATAGGGTCTTTGCAGGTACAATCAAGTTAAGATGAGGTCATCCTGGATTATGGTGGATCTTAATCTAAGAATGGGGAAATCTGGACACAGAAACACAGGGAGAACACTGTGTTGACAGAGACAAAGGCCGCGGTGAGGCACCAACATGCCCAGGAATACCAAGGATTGCTGGCAATCACTTGAAGTTAGGAGACGGGAACGGAATAGGTTCTTCGTCAGAAGAAACAAACCTTACTCTGCCAATACCTTGATTTTGGCCTTCTAGCTTCCAGAACTATGAGAGAATAAATTTCTGTTATTTTAAGACATCAAGTTTGCAATGACTTGTTTTGATAGCCCTAGGAAATTAATATATTACCCCAAAGGCTGTTGATATTACACTAATTACCTCAAACATAATTCTATGCAATAAAATATACTGGTCCTGGGGATAACTGGATATCCAGACTGAAAAGAATGAATATTGGTGTCTACCTCACACCATCCACAAAAATCAATTTCGGATGGATCATAGATCTAAATGTAAAGGATAAAATAATAAAGTTTCAGAAGAGAACACAGAATATCTAGGGGTAGGAAAATATTTCATAAGCTAGATTACATTAAAATTTAAATCTCATATTAATAAAAAATCATTAAGAGAGTAAAAAAGCAAGATGGAGTAGGAGAAGATATTTGCAAACATATACGACCAACAAAAGATTCATATCTAGGATATATACAGAACTCTTACAAATCAACAAGAAAAAGGCAGACAATTTAACAGAAAAATAAGCAAAAGATGGGCATTTCACAAAAGAACATGTAATGGTCAATACATGTATCAAAAAGAAAATCATCTTCACATCAGTAGAAAAATGTAAATTAAAGTCAAAATTGCAGTACCACTATGCACCTATCCACATGGCTAAAAAAGATTTAATATGAATGATAATTATCAGCAAAGATATAGAGCACCTAGAAATCTCATACACGGCTAAGTGTAAATTGGTACAACTTTGAAGAACTATTTGATAGTACAGTATTAACTATGCATGTGTTATGACTCAATAATCCCATTTCCAGACATATACCCCATAGAAATGCATAAAGACATTCATTGAAGACATCATAGCAGTGCTATTCATGATAGCTCCAAACTACAAATAACGCAAATGTCTATCAACAATAGGCGAATTGGTTAACTAATGGCCAATCTCTTTACTATACTAACACTAGAAAGTTGCTATTGGATTCTAAGTTTGCCCTAAAGAGATGAGTAAGCTATCTGCATACTTCTTGGAAAGGTACATAAATATTGTTTTAAAAAGTCATTATTAACATTTTAGATATAAAAAAGTCTCTTAAGTTGACAATTTCATTTTTAGGAGAACAATTAGATGTGGGTCAGTCACTTGAAACCTTAAATGTATGGTCTGCAAGCTTTTCAAAAGAATATGACAAGAAGAAAGCTTTAATTTTTCTAACAAAAGGTACCCTGGAAAGACGACGTTGCTAGGACACAAACTAATTTTACAAATAGCAATATAACACAAAGAGAAGTCTTTGGAGTGAAATTAATCTGGGTTTGAATCTCAGCTTTATCATTTACTAGCTAAGTGACTTTAAAGAAGCTATTCCATCTCCTCGTTCATTTAATGAGGGTAGAAATATCTACCTTGGCATTGTGTGAGAATTAAATGAGGTAATCTACACTAAGCACTAAGCACGGTAGTGTGTAAAAGCACTCAAATGCATGTGTTTCTGGTGTGTTTCAATCATTTATTCACTCAACATTTACTGAGGGTCACTACAGGCCAGGTCATGTTCCAGGCACTGGTTTTCATTAAGGCTGCTAGCTGAAAGCCTTACGAAACAGAAAATGATAAAAATCTTAACCATTAGAAGAGACCTCAGAGAATCATCTAACTTAAGCATCTTGCTCATGGGTAGGGATGGGGTAATTTCTTTGGGGTCAGATCAGAAACTTTTAGGGGAGGAGAGCTTTTCAAGCTCCACACAGCCACTCTGCCCTGCATTCCCTCCACTCACTGAGAATCATGCAGGTGATGAGAGAACTGTTTACAGGAGATGCACGGTAAGGCAATAATAGAGGCAGAAAGAGGGTTGTTTTAAGAAATGATTTAATCCAACCCTTTCCTTTTACCAGTGAGAATACCAAAACCCCCAAAGACTTATTCTAATTCTTGGTCTAATACTATCTCCCTTTCCCTGAAAGCTGCCTTTTGCCTGGGTCCCTGGGAAATAGCCCTAGTTTATAAAGCAAACTGTGTTGTCAAAATGCGCTGATTCAGAGAATTAGATAAAAACAAATAATTTTTCACTCTCTTCCAAGCTTTTAAAGTCTCACTCAACAGTTTAATATTGAAAGTATCCAAAATAACAACTATTACGATCAGGCAGTTGATATTAAGAAAGGTAAAATGCTCTCTAATACTAAGACTCCTTTAGTGCTTTGCAAAGAAACATATCCACCAGCATCATTATCCATTAGATAGTTATCAGCAAGAACTCTTAAACAGAATATTCTCAATACAAACATAACTGTCATTTTATAATGACCATTAGAAAATTAATGGGGAGATCTACTTTGTAAAAGGGCCTATTTCAAACATTCATCATGTAAAAATAAAACAGGATTTGAATAGAGAAATGTTATTCTCATGTGACCTCATTTTGACAGTGGTGTCAAATGTCTGTATTTTGATATTCAAACAAGACCATATCATACTAAGCCTTTATCAGCTCTTTATCATAAGCAACATCTTGATTTTAAGTAAAGATTTCACAAGCAGAAAAGTGAAGAAAATGGAATTTAACTGGTTGCTTTTTCAGCCTATTACTGACTGAAAATGGAACGATGAATAATAATATTAAAGATAAACAGCAATAAACTGGTAAAAAGGCAGACTTACCACCAGTCTTGAGGCCAGATCCATGTATCCCAGTTTTTCAAGGAGGTTATAGATGAGGCCTGTCTGAAACAGGGCTTCAGTGATGGGTGCAGTATGGTTCTCATTTCCAAGATAATTAATCAAGTCAAAGGCCCTCTGGAGAGGTACCTTGCCTAGGCTAAAGGATAAAAGAACAGGAAAAGTAAATACGCAGAGACACACAGAAGAACTCTATGCATGCTAAGAGAGAAACTTAGGGTTAGATGGTGAGTCTTGAAGACCAAAAATTTAAGCTTACAGTGGCATTCGGTAAAGTTAAGCTAAATATGATTATCTCTGATTAAGTTAAAGTGGCCCAAGATTAAGGAAGCATTTCAAGAGAAAGATAAACAATAGCTCATTTTCTTTATTCCTAAGTCTCCTGTAAATTACTACTAACTCAGCAAAAATATAATATCTTGGGTTAGAAAAGATGAATAGTACTAATTTTATTAATTAGTTATATTTGCCAGGAAAGAGAGTATAGCATAGACAGCATCTGAATTTTTTTTAAAATTGTATTTGTTGGTTTAATGGGAATTTGTTTTTCAAACTTGTTATGACAAGGTCTATTGTGAATTTACGGTGAGTAAATTTTTAAAATTAACCATTTTATAGAAATCATAGCAGCAATGGCTAAGATGACATAAGAAGGGTACTTCATAAAAAACGAGACAAAATGGAAATGTCCAGGGAGGTCAGAAGGAGTACTCTTCTGACCTGAAGCGTTCCTGTGTTTCTAAGCCTATCATCAATCTAAATTGGTAATATGCTATTCAGATAATATCTTTACATGAAGTCACTGTCATCCTTGGTTTTGGGATTCTATAACGCATGAGGTGGTTGGAGAGGCAAGCAGTACAGATAAGTGGCGCCAGCCATCAGAGATGTCCCTTAAAACCAATGCATACGCACTAATTTTCATGCTTAAACCAACTGCTGCTTGAAAATAATTATCTTATGAAATAAAATAAAGCCTGAACTCCCGTATCAGTTTAGTCA
Organism: Macaca mulatta; assembly: GCF_049350105.2. NCBI lineage: Eukaryota > Metazoa > Chordata > Mammalia > Primates > Cercopithecidae > Macaca > Macaca mulatta. Next base: position 103,376,188 of record NC_133411.1, on the reverse strand, counting down.
ACAAAATATGTATCCTGTTTTTGATACTAGTCTTGAATTACTGTCAAATCCTGTTTCATTTAACTGTTCAGTATGTTTGCAGCTAATGTTTTATAAAGTCCCTGGAGGCAATGAACACATCTTGTATTTTCCCAATCCTCCAAAATGAATTGTACCAACCAATACATGCTAGTTCTTTCAAACTGTTTTTCATATATGTTCTTTACATCAATGACACTTGTTAAAAAAAGAAAAAAACTCAAACTAAGTATACTCTACCCTGCAAGTTCAAAGATGTTGTTGATAAGGTTGGCTCGGTCTTTGTCACTCAGAACATAAGGATTTATTTTCAACTGATTGATTAGAGCTTCCCAATCATCATCTGCATAGTGTACAATATAATAACCATTCATGTTTATATTCACTTTGACCCACAGCCCTTCTTCTGTAAGATTGATGACACCTAATGGAAACCAAAAAATGAGAGATTGAGAGAGAAGACAATTGGACAAGAAAAAAAAAATTACATGAGTGCTTTGTTTCTAAGTTAGTTTACTTTTAACCATTCTAGTAAGAAAAAAATGCCTGTCTCCAAGTACAGTTATTTTCATGTTAGTGAAGGTCAAGACATTCATTTAACAATTATTTATTTACTGTGCATTATTGGCTGTAAGCTAGGCGCTAGAAATCAAATGGTGAACAAGGTAGATATATCTCTGCTTTTAGAGATCTCACAGTCTAAAGTAACCAGGCAAGTACAATATCATACAAGCGCTATTGACAGAAAAAGAAAAGACAGCATTCAACGAATGCACATAGAAAAAATGCTTCACTCTCCTAGGGAAAGTTAGGAGCAATTTCTTGGAAGAAATGACATCTAAGTTGTCATTCTTCTAAGAGACCTCAAAATATTTAGGTGTTGGCCAAGTGAAGAAGATATAGTAGGAAACCTAAGTGCTCAAGGCCCAGAGAGAAAGTACACATGGTATCCATGCACTGAACTGGCTCCCAAGTTCATTGTGGCTAGAGGAGAGAGGGAGGGAGAAAGTAAAGGTGCAGGATGAGACAGCAGTGGAAGACAGTGAGAGAACTGTGTAAAATTTGTCCCATTTCAGCCTCTGTCCTTTGTCATGTTAGCGAAGGAAGAACAAACAAAGTCATTTAGAAAAGTCACATTATTTAAAGCTAGCAAAATAAACGTTAGGGAAGGCTTAAGATTACATAAGAGACAAATAAGAAATAATTGGGTTAAAATAATAGGAAAGGTTAGGTACTTTTTGGGTCTCTACTATAAATGCTGAGAGAATTGTTAGAAATTTATATGGAATTATGTCAACTAATGTACCAATAATGAAGCGCTAAGAGTTAACTGATCACAAAATATATGTATGAATTTTTAAAATCCTTAAAACTGCTAATGAAGAGATGTCTTTTAAAGTTGGCAACAAGGATGTAGACTTAATTATAATGGGGGTATGCTTCTAAGTATCTTGAGGTTTACTACTTTTAGAATATAAGCTATATAAGCTTACTATTTTGTTTACTGCTAACGCCTCAGCCCCTATAACTATGACCTAGCAGGTACTCCACAAATACCATTGAATTAGTGAGTGAATGAATAAATAATGACTATGTCACAATAAATAGTTTTAAATCAAGTCTAGATAAAGGTTTGTAGATGTTTATCATATAATTTTTACACCCTTTTAAAATAACAAATACTTAAAAAAATTTTAATTGTAAGAAAAAGAAAAGTAGAGATAAGAATAATCTAAACTCAGACAATGATAGCATTCTGGAATGTACTTCTTGCCAAGTTTTTTTCTTGTTTTTAATATTTTATATGGCAGATCTATATTCATTTATTTTATCCTTTTTCACCTATCAGACCCCTCCACATTTTTCCATTGTCTTCATAAGCAGTGTTCAAATATCTTCATAATATTCCATTTCAAGTTTATCCAATCTATTTTGAACAATTTGGGCTGTTTTAAAATGGTCACTATCATTATAATTCTGTAGTGAAACTTTTTTATATAAAATGCTTTATAAATATGTTTTCAACCTAAAGATTATATATTAGTACCTGAAGCCTTAGCTTAGGTACTAAGGGTTATATATTAGTACCTGATGCCTTAGGGTTTATCAACTTCAAAAACCTGAATTATTTAAATGTGTCAGATGCCCTTAATATCTTTGTTACTCCAATTATATTGATACTGAAAAAGATGTTTAAGATAAAAAAGACATTCTGATCATGTCTTAACAGGACATATAAGCTAAGCAGTCTTTCTTACTAAAAAAGTTCCATACTTATTTCTATTATATTGCTGATATAGCAACAGATGGGAAAGATCAATTAAATATGGTTTATTCCTTTTTTCGAGGGCAGAATGCAGTTTTAAGGGATACTTGTGATGGCAGCAGTGGCTGCTCCAAGTTGGAGCCATTTTTAGCAAACCTATGACTAAGGAAATTAACTTTATCATTAGCTAATCCAAAAATATCAATACTCTCCAGGTCACCAACACTATATCCTATGGAGCTTTTATCAAGAAAGAACCTTGGGGCTGGGTATGGTAGCTCACACCAATAATCCCAGCACTCTGAGAGACCAAGGCAGGAGGATCACTTGAGCCCAGGAGTTTGAGACCAGCCTGGACAACATAGTGAGACATCATTTTTACAAAAAATAAAAATTAGCCAGGCATGGTGACACATGTCTGTAGTCCCAGCTACTCAGGAGGCTGAGGGAGGAGTATCACTTGAGGTCAAGTATCACTAGGTCAAGGCTGCAGTGAGCTATGATTGTGCCACTGTACCTTAGCCTGGGTGACAGAGCAGGACTCTGCCTCTAATAAAAACAAAGGTAAAGAAAAGAAACAAAGAACCCCAGGAAGAAGGGCTACGGAGACCCAAATCTCCCTTGCCCATAAAAGGAGACAAGGAATGATAGCTATGACAATTGTTCCACTAGATGGATGCAGAAAACATTGAAATACATACAGAGTATCTTGGTTGATAAGCAACTTGCCACGTTGTAAACCTAGCCAAGTCCAGATGGTAAAGAGGAGGGACACAGCTGGGAATATACTTGAAATTATTACTGTCATCGAGATGACACAATGCAGTACAGCCAACAGCACAAAGACACAGAGTTATCATTTAAAGAATCAACATTATTAGTCTCTTTCAGTTCTTCTGAATGATCCAGAATGGTGGACCTTAAAACCACAGGTATCGAAAAATAATAGCTTTGCACACAAGGGAAGTAACTACACCCTGCAGCTCAAATGTGGATGAGGCTACCCTCATATGTTTTTAATTTACTATAATCATTAACAGATTAACACTTCAATTTTCAGTCTATTGAGTAGCAAAAAAGAGTGAGTGACTGCAATGTTAAATGGCAGAAGCCCAGATGAAGTAATCTAACAGTGATTTTAAAAAACCATTTGTCAAAGAGCTATGAAAATCAACTATTGTTTTACAAAAAAATTTAAGTTCTGAAACTAAAAATCATGTTTTTACTACAAAGTTACAAAATTTCCTGTACAGTTTGCTCCAGAGTAGCATCATACATGCTATTGAACTGTATCACTCCTGTTCAAAAGCATTCCCTTCTCTAATACCCCTTTCTTTCTCCTTTACTTTACCAGGGGAAAAAAAGGCAAGAGCAGAGAATGGCACATGATAAATATTTTAATTACTATATGCCCTTCCTTCTTTCATCCTAATTACCTTTTCTTCCAATGACATATCTTTTACTTTCACAGCAGTATTTCTGATAGTGATATCCATTTGGAAACATGAATGTTTTGCATTAGATTTAATATGAAAATCTCCTATAGTTAAAGATCTTAGGTCTGAGTAAAATGTGGATAAGAGAGAGAGAGGGAGGAAGAAAGGGAAGAGGGAAACTTTTAAAAATATAATTTCCTCAATATGTAGACTGGAAAAATGGCCCCATCAGCATTTCTTGTGCACAATAAATACTAATTGTTCAAAATTCATGTATGTGAGAAAAGGAGACAAATATATTAACCAAACATAACTCCTGTATACAACTGAACTAATGAGCTAACCCAACAACCCTTGAATTAGAACACATGAAAATGTATTTAAAAAAGAAAGAAAATATATTAAAGATTTAACCAACCATCAAGCATCAAAATAATACACTATACTAAAGTATTACAGCATAAAAGAAGCCTGAAGTCACCCTCTCTGCTACCTTTCTTTTGAGAATGGAAAAATTAAAAATGCAGTTAAATTAAGAGTAATTCTCATCGGAGCATTAGGAACCAAGAAGGCTCAACTGTCCTCAGGGTCAAACATAAGGACAAAAGTTTTCATGTGGACTCTCTAAACCTGAAATGGCAGGAATTAAAATAGCAGCAGCAGCAGCAGCAGCAGCAGCAGCAGCAGCAGCAGCAGCAGCAGCAGCAGCAGCAACAGCAGCAGCAAGGGAAATAACACAGCTGAGAAGAGGAAGTAACAGACACTACTTTCATCATATGTTGGCCCAGTTCCAGTTCTAGATTAAATCAATTATATTCTAGTGAATTCTGTATATTCCTCTTTACTAAGAAGAGGAAGGGAAAAAGAAAACATCATTTTATCAGGCTTTGCATGTTCTTTTCCTAGAAATTTTTATAGTGAGACTGGAGTTACTTCATTATGGACTAAAATTTACTAATTCATTAAGTTTTTGTGTGCCTACTGAGTACTAAAAGTGATTTACAGTGATTCATATAGCCATGATCACTACCGTCAATGGGGGAAATACCTAATATGAGGATAGATACGAGTGAACAGTACTTACGGTATATTATGAGTGGAGAAGTACAGAATGTTATTAAAAAACCTAAGTAGGGCATCTAACCTGACTTCAGGGGAGGAAAGGTTTCCTCGAGCAAGCAATGGCTGAGCTAAGATCTGAAGAATAAACAGGAGTAGGCCGAGGGAGTGAGGAGGCAAGAGTGTTCTTCAAGGAGAGAAAACAGCATATGCAAAGACCTAAAGAGGCAGTACGGTGTGTTTGCATTGCTGATAGAATTTTTGTGCGGCAAAAGCAGAGAATGCCAGGCAAGGGCCTAGAAGGCTAAAGAAGTAAAATATGAGCTAGTGTATGGGGCTAAACTCTCAAAAAGAGCTTAACAAGCTCAGAAGAAAACTGAGGTAAAGAGTAAAGAGGAGCCAGGTGCGGTGGCTCATGCCTGTAATCCCAACACTCTGGGAAGCCAAAGCAGGAGGATCACTTGAGGCCAGGGGTTTGAGATCAGCCTGGGCAACATAGTGAGGCCCTGTCTCTACAAAAAATACAAAAATTAAGCCAGGCATGGTGATATGTGCCTGTGGTCCTAGCTTCTTGGCAGGCTGAGGCAGGAGGATTGCATGAATCCACGGGTTTGAGGCTGCAGTGGGCTATGATATTGTCACTGCACTTCAGCCTGAGCAACAGAGCAAGACTCCAACTCAAAACAAACAAACAAACAAAAACCAAACAAACAAAAAACCAGATAATAAAATATTTCTTATTGCCCAATTATTTCTAATAGCACTAAAAATTAATATACTGTCAGAAAGTTTGCAAAATTTCCATATTAGTTTCTTGCAAATATTCCAGCCATGTTTTGGCTGTGCTGCAGGATATAGGGAGATGGGGTTATTTGTTCTCTTTTGGGTCAGAGACTATTCTTTTAGGGCTCATTCAAAGTTAGAGTTCTGTTTACTCAAAGACAGTAGCAATTCCTTGCACTCCCAGCTATGCTGTCAAAGATATGATGATGTTACCTACTACCACTAGGATTTTAAATAATTAGATTGTTGCTGCTTTAACATTCCACTATGGTCAAACTGCAATGAAACTGGCACATGTATTTCAGGTGGCATTATCAACTGTAACTAGACAATAAAAGGGTGATTTAGTTATATGTACCAAATCACAAAAGGTAGTGCAGTTTTCATTTTTGAAAACCATTCCTTAAAAAATTTCATATAATGGAAAAACCTTTAAGATTTGAAATATTTAATTAAGGCAATATTTTATAACAACAAATGGTGAATCAAGTAGGTTAAAAAAAGGTAAGATACAGAAATCATATATATATATAAAAATTTTGACTACAAATATTTATTAAAAATGACTGTAAACAAATAATCATAAGAATAGTTTTGATGGTAATATTATTTTTTCTCCATTTTCCAGGTTTTATGTAATATAGATACATTATAGCATTGTTCTAGGTGCTTCATATAAATGAGCTCTTTTAATCCTCACCACAACTACATAAAGTAAGTATAATTACTATATCTTTTGTACAGCTGAGGGAATGAGGCTCACATAACTCGCCTAAAATCATATAAGTGATCAATGGTAGTGCTAAGAATTGAACCAGGCAGTCTCCAAAGTCCCATTCTCTTACCCCTAAGCTACACTCACCCCTCAAAAATATAGGCTTTGACACCAGATCCAAATTCAAACGAGAAATTTTCCCTTTTCATCAATCCAAAGCATCACTAACGCATACTACAGAACCCAAGAGCCTTGTGTTTCTTTAGGATGTAAATTAAGAGGAAGATATGTGGTGTGACATTCATAGTGGTATTTAACAAATACCACTACGTTTCAATTGCTTTTCATATTGTAGGTCAGCATACACCATGTTTATATTTTACTATTTCCCTCCACCTTGCTATCGCAGTTTCTTCCCCCATTTTCTTGTTCCCCAAAACATATGCTATGTCTTCAGGGCATATTGAAATAACTATTTACTCTAAATCCGATCATGAATCAACCTCAATTATGCACACAAATCATTTAGGGTGTATCTTGTTAAAATGCAGTTGCCCCAGCCCAACCCGAGACAGCAGACAGCAGAGTATACTTTAAGAAACCCCTCTTATTTTGTAACAAAATATTAATCTTGAATATAAAAACATGGCATTCACTATTTTCTTTCAGGAATGCCAGTACATTCTCTGCAAATTTTTGTACCTTATTTCACATGGCTAAAGCCAGTTTTGTGCATGATATACAGAATCAATCTCACGTTAGTCACATCTGGTATATGCAACTCATAAAATCAATTCAGAGAGTGTCCACACGGGCAAGTGTAATCTTATATATGCACTCTGATCCAATTTTTAAAATTATGCCATTTCCAATCAGAACTGTCATTATAGTCAAACCTGATTTCTTATCCAGTAGTGATACCGACTGATATTTTGAATAATTTCTTCCTTCAGTGACATAGGATAGTGGAATATGCCACAGGTAGCTGTAAAGAGAAAATATTGGAAAATTACTATTATTTCAGTTAGTTACATATGATTTGTTGGTTTTCTTTTTTTAAAAAAAATTGGTAGGAAGGTTAACTTTGTTAAGCTATTCCTAGGAAGGGATAATCTTGTTAGGTTTCATAAGAACTTATGATCACTGAGGGTGCAAAAGAGATGGCATGAAAAGAAAGAGGGCATGTACCTTGTATCTGAAGGCTGAATTTCAGGCTTCATATTTAAAAAGAATCTCTCTTGTTGTATAAAAAGTTGCTTTCCTTTCTTTTGAACAGTCACTAAAGGAAATCCTTTCTGCAGGGTCCAGGTTTTCATCATTCTCTTTACATCTAGTGTTTGGTTTGTGACCTATAAAATGTATATACATAAAACTCTTTTTCCTTAAAAATAAAAATTGGTTTAAAAAAATTTAATTTTAATTTATCTGTACGCTTCCCTCTTTTCCTACCACCTATAAAGAATACATTTAATGTTAACATAAAAAAGAAACAGGAATGTTGAATTTACACCTCTAATCTAGGTAAATGAGCAACTGCTAAAAGGAATGTAACCTGGAACAGAGCTAAGTGATAGCTAAGGGAGTGAGGGAGGCACTAGGTTGAGAAGTCGCACATGTATCAACCAACTAAGAGTTCATTAAAATCCCTAAATTCATCAATATTAAAATCCCTAAGAAGGTATAAGTATTCTTTCAAATCACAATACTATCATCTAGAAGATACGAATAATGATATAAGTCTACAATCAGAATCATTGCTACTCAATGCTGTGAATCACCTGAGTCTGGGTTTCTCTTTATGCTCCTACCCTCCACCTCCATAATGATAGTCTCTTAGGACCTAATACTGTGGGAGTGCCAGGGAACAGCGGCAGCAGCAGAAGAATGACATATGAACAGGTCAGTTGCCTTAAGTCTTTCTCAAAAACAGAGGTAAACTACTTTGGTGGTCACAGACCTTCTTTCCCAGAAAATATATGAAGTTATCTATAAAATCTAGAACCTAGTGTCAGAGCTTTGCAGACCCTCTAAGGCCCAAAGCCCCTAAGACATCTAGTATCAATAAATAAGAAGCAATTTTTGAACAACAGCCTCTTTAAAGCAGGTGGTTAAACTTAGGATTCAAATTATTTTTCTAGTTTATATATGAATTTGAATTGTAAGCAACGAAGTCATGATGTACCTAAATTGATAAAATCACTCTACTACAGCAGGCCTTACCTCAATCACCATATGCCCATTTATTTATAGCACAAAAGGATGGAGCAAATCTTCCCATTTTAATTAATCTTATATTTATCATGGCCCTAACCTATTTATTTCTGAACCAGAGAATTAGAAGAAAATAAGCTTGCCTAAAATCAAGATGCTTTTGGGTGTCGAAGCAGTATTGAAGTGAAGAAGCCAATGCATAATTTGATGTGGATGCTGAAAAACCTGAGGATACTGTTAGGAACTAGTTTGGGAAAGAAAAACACCATGATGCAAAAGTTGCAGTCAATGAGAAAGGCAGAAATATGTTCTAAATGCCAACAGATAAGAGGGTAAGTATAAAGTAAACAATGTGGCTTTCAAATGAAATGCTACTATATCAGAGGAATAAAACCATGATTTGGGAACAACTGTTAGGTAATAAGTTCTCAAAGAGAATTCAGAGAGTAGGGAAGATATATCTTCTGGGCAAAAGATTAACAGTTAGAAAATATCAGGATTCAGATGAGGCAAAGAAGCAGAAAGAATGTATGAGAAAGATCCAGAGTAGGGGTTCCTAACCTAGAGTCAATAAAACTTTGAAACTCTGTGTGATGTTCTGCACATATGTGGTTTTTCTGAGTAATATGGCCAGAACTTTCATCAAATTTCCAAATAAGTCTGCGATCTGATCTTTCCTTTTTTTTTTTTTTTTTTTTTTGAGACAGTCTTGCTCTCTCACCCAGGCTGGAGTGCAATGGTGCAGTCTTGGCTCACTGCAACCTCTGCTTCCCAGATTCAAATGATTCTCCTGCCTCAGCCTCCCAAGTAGCTGATAATACAGGTGCGTGCCACCACGTTGGCTAATTTTTCTGTTTTTAGTGAAGGCGGGGTTTCACCATATTGGCCAGGCTGGTCTCGAAACTCCTGATCTCATGATCTGCCTGTCTTGGCCTCCTAAAGTGCTGGGATTACAGGCGTGAGCCACCACGCCCAGTCAAGTCTGTAATCTTTTAAAGCATTACGACCCATCAATCTAAATCAGGGTAACAAACGCAAATGCTTATAAGGGTTTTGCAGTCAGCATACATGCATGAAGCAGCCCGGGTTCATGTGCTGCTTTGAAGTGTAACTTCTACATAATTACATTTTTTGCTAGAATATTTCCAGGAATGACAAAATTCCAACAGCAAAACCATCCAAGTGTAATATGCAGTCAGCTTGTGAAGTATCATCTACTCTGGAGGAACAGTCACAAAGGCAAGAGATTCACAGAGCAGAGTACAGAATCATTCAAAGGAGGCAGAAAAACTAAAAAAGGGTAAGGATAGGAAAAGAAATTTTTGAAAAAAAAAGTCAAATAATAAAAATATAGTAATATTCATTAATATGGAGAAGACAACTTTCCTACAAAATAGGAATAGAAATTAAGGTACAGAAAAAACAAACAAACAAAAAAAAAACTGGCTACCCAAGTCCACACACATTTTTTCCAACAACTAAGAACAGCATTCTCATTTCTTGACATAAAATTCAGTGCTCCATTCATAAATATTTATATAGCAAGCTCCATCCCCCTCTTTCTTAAATAACTATGCTTTGTACCACAGATTAACTTAACACACATACTAAAGAGTATAAATAGACGAACTCGTCTCTTTTTACTGAGCTAAATAAATTACCCAGGTCACTTACCTCATTAAAACTATCCCACAGATCATCACTCTGAATGGATGCATAGCTGTGATTATGCAGGTAAAGGACAACAGCATGTTGAAACACATCTTCACTAAGGTAAGTTTTCAGCATCAACAAGAGAGAAGCTCCCTACTCCAAAAAAAGGTGAGGAAAAAGAAAATAATAGAATACTATAGATTATCAAATTGGGAATCTAAAATTCAAACTATAGTCATTCTAAAAATTTACTTCCATATGTAGAACTTAGTTATAATACACTGCTACTTAGTCTGCTATAACTAGATGTGGACTGTGTTCAACTATCTTAACATTGTTTTAAAGGATTTGAAAAAGAATTAATGAGTAGATTCCCATGTGCACTATTCTAACCAGGAGCCAGTCCGTGTGGTCTATTGGTATACTCACTGTTTCGGTGTTAGTGTTGAAAAGCTAAGTATTTATAAATACATTTTAATAGAAAAACATGGCAAATTTTCTGTGGCATCCACACTTCCATCCCCAGTGCTTAAATTACCCATTGAATTCATGAGCACACACTACTGGAGACACAATAAATTGGCAAGGCTCTCAAAAGACTCCCTTTTAGGTATGTCATTAATTTCTTATTTTAGTATATTGTGTTGCGAAGTAACCAGAATCTCTTTTCTTCCTGCAGAGTCACTTCAAATGCTTGGAACTAACAAATGTATAGGGCAGCAAGCATACTATTAAGGTCACACTACATCCATTGATATACATGTCATCCTTCCCAATCCTGAAATAAGCACCACCTCCTCTGTGAAGCCCTTCCTGGTTTGAAATAGAAATCACATTTCTCCATCTTCAATACAGTTTATTTGGCATCCTGTATCTGTTACACATTTATTTCCTCATCTACACTGTAAGCTAACTGAGAGGAAAAAGTGAAAACTCAACTCCAATGACTAAAACAATGCCCACTACATGGTAGGCACTCTAGTAGTTTTTGAATGAATTTCACTTTTGATTAAAATGTAGTAATGTCAAGATTATTGTACAAATACTAAATTATTACCTATTACTCATTTCTATATCACGCTTCATAGCTATTACTTGTTCTATAAATGTAAGTACTCGTTGTTGTCCCCAACAGTCCTTTCTCTTCTGCATCACCAACTTTCCCCTCCATACTGTAACATGCCCATTAACAAAACAAAAACGACGTAACATTCCTAATTTTAAACAAATGAAAGGCTCTCTACCTTTCCCTAACTTCACCTTCCTCCGGTTATGGTGCTATTTTTTTGTAGTAAAACTCCCCAAAGGGGTTGTCCTCAATTTGCCATCCCCATTTGCTCTCTTTCCATGTTCTCTTGAGCCATCTTCTAATCATCACTCTACTGGAAGTATTTTTTATTTTTATTTTTTGAGATGAAGTCTCACTCTTGTCACCCAGGCTGGAGTGCAATGGCGCGATCTCCGCTCACTACAACCTCCGCCTCCTGGGTTCAAGCGATTCTCCTGCTTCAGCCTCCTGAGTAGCTGGGATTACAGGCACCACCACCAAGCACACCTAATTTTTGTATTTTTAGTAGAGACGGGGTTTCACCATGTTGGCCAGGCTGTTCTTGAACTCCTGACCTCAGGTGATCCACTCACCTCGACCTCCCAAAGTGCTGGGATTACAGGCATGAGCTACCATGCCCAGCCGGAAGTATTTTTATCAAGGTCACTGGTAAACTTCCTGGTGCCATACAAATGTGAATTCTCAGGTTCATCTTATCCATCTATTGATAGCATTTGATATAAGTGATCACCCGCTCCTCCTTGAGAGCTGCAGGACACTACTCTTGATTCTCTCCCTATCCACTGGCCATCCTTCTCAGTCTCTTCTACTGAATCCTCCTCATCTTCCAATGAGGGAAGTGTGTTCTGGCATCTGATCTTTGGACCCCTTTTCTCTGTCTAAATTTCCTTCCTAGTTGATCTCCCAACTCCAAGGTTTCCATATGATCCCCTAATGTATACCTCTAACCAGACTTCCTCCCCCTTGAATTTCAGACCCATATCCAACTGCCTGCATGGTATCTCCATTTGGATGTCTAATCCATATCTCATACTCACTCAGAAATTGAAGTTTCTTCCCCCTTCTTTCCCTAAACCTACTTCTAAAGCAGTCTTCTCCATTTCAGCAAATGACAACTCCATTTTTCCAGTTATTCAGGTAAAAATCTTAAAGTTACCCTGACCCCTCCTTCTTGTATTTCATATCTAATCCGTGAGCAAATTCTACTGGATCAATCTTTAAAATACATTCTAAGTCCAGTTGTAACTCCATCACCTTCACAACTTCCACCCTTGTCCAGGTCACCATTGTCTCGCCATCCATCTATTACAATAATTTCCTAACTAGTCCTCTTAACTCCATGTACTATTGAAGACTAGAGTGATCTTTTACAAAATAAGCCATATCATGGTACTTCCCTGATCAAATCACTTTTCATTTCACTTAGAATAAAATCAAAGTCCTTACCATGGCTTAGCAGACCCTATAATAATCTGGCCTCTTACAATCCCTCTAACTTCAACTGCTACTTTCTCCTCTGCTTCCTCTACTCCAGATAACATTGGATCCTTGCTGGTGCTTGAACATGCAAGCAATCTTTTATCTCAATCTCATATATCTCTCTCAATCTCATATCTCATGTGAGAGTCCCCAAGACCAGTTCCAGGTTTGATGATGCACTAGAAGGATTCACAGAACTCAGCATATAGTCATACTCACTGCTATGATTTATTACTGTGAAAAGATACGAAGTAAAATCAGCTAAGAAAAAAGGTGCATGGGGCAAAGTACAGAGGAAAACAGGCACAAACTTCCAAGTCCTCTCCCAGTGAAGTCACGCAGGATGCACTTAATTCCTCCAGAAAGTTGTGACAACATGTGTGAAATACCATCTAACAGGGATGATCATTAGAGATTCAGCACCCAGGTTGTTTACTGTGGGCTAGTCACAGAGGTACCTTCTGCCTAGTACATACCAAAACTCTAGATACCCAGAAGGAAAGCAGATTTTCAGCATAAACTACATTGTTTAGGCACAGTGAGCCACTCTTATCATGCAATAGTGGGAACTTTCCCAAAACCCAAGTTCCCACATGCCACCCAAGAGTCAACCTTGCAAGCAGATCTTTCAAAGGATAGCAGTCTCAGGCCTCCTACATTAACTCTTTTCTGCACACAAGCACTACACATTGGTTATTTCCTCTGCCTGGAATATTCTTCCCCAAGAAAACCACATTTCTCATGCCTTAGGTGGTGTTCAAATGTCACCATACAGAAGGTCTTCTCAACCATATTATATTATAAACATCATTTCCTTTGTCATTCTCATTTCCCTTATCATGCTTTATTTTCATATTAGCACCTATTACTTAACACGATACCTACTTATTCATTCATTTGTATACTGTCAGTCTCTATCTTTGACCCCTGAAATGGAAACTTCACAAAAGAGACAAAGTCCACCTTCTTCCCTGATATAACTCCAGTACCTAGAACAATGGCTGGTACATGGTTAGTACTTGTAAGATTTGCTAAATGAATGAAATCTTGCAAGGCAACCTGCATCAGAATTAGGCTTGATGATTATAAAGGCCAAACAGAATATGTCTGGTAAACGTATTTCCCTACTGGTGCTTACCTTCTTGTACATAATACTGATAAGTTATCCAGTATCCCACTTCTCTTAATTACACAGAATATTTGCCAATGACAACTCCTTCCCGACTCTGAAACAAGTAGTTACCATATTGACAGGGGTTGACTATGATATGGAAACTACATGTTCAGAAGACACTGAATTCTGGGTTTACAGGGTTAGGGTCAGAGGCAGACAGAGCTCTGTTATGACTCTGTTCTGTTATTATATACTGAACTTATAGCATTTTAAGCAGGTTTTCAAATCCTGAAATAATTGCTCTAACTTTGGTATAATAGAACCTCAAGTTTTAAATTTTCTTTATTGACAGGTCCACTATGGGCTTCAAAAATCACACCAGTAGCTCTAATTAGAATAGATTTAATATAGGTAACTGAACTCCTGATTTTCTTGTTTGTTAATAGTACCTGTACAATAATTCTTGTCAGTCAGGTTTGAACCTGAAAAACATTGCTACCTCTTTCTTTACTGGCCTTACCCTGTCACTAATACTTTAAGTACTTTCCCTGCCCAGTATTTTTTATACCCATTGTTTTCTTTCCACCCTTACTAGCACTCCTCATTTCAAACTTTTACCATTTCATGCCTGGACTTTAGCAGCAATTTCCTGACTTTACGTTTCTTCCCACTTAAATCTACTTTATCAACTGAAACCAATTTACTTTTCCTAAATAGTAACTTTAATCAAGTCATTCCTCTGTTCAAAAGTCTTTTCAAGCTTCCTATTTGCATAGGAAAAAATAATTCCTTATGGTATCCAGAGCCTTCTACAACTGGGCCCTACTCAACTTTCTCTTCTTTTCCCTCTTCACGTGTGGCTTCCACTGCGGTCAAACACTGACTCTCTGAAAAAAACATCACTAAGTACTTCATTTTCTTTGTAGAGCTCATTGCTCCATTCCTGCCCTACCCTATACTTCGCATTCTTCTTTCTTCTTTACCTATATTTTAATTATTTAGGTCAACTCAATTCCCATTTTCCTCCCAAAAGTTTCTCTTCGTTATCCTAGGCAAAAATTCTGTCCCACTAGCACATATTACCTCTCTTATTGCTCCACAAGTACCAAATTACCTGAACTTTCAGCTACTTGACATAGACTGTATCTCACACATTTTGTGTATTTTCTTCTCTATCTTATCTGACAGCCATAACATTCATTCCTCCCCACAACATAAATGTGAATGACACTGTTATCCCTATTCTTCCATTCTCTGACCTATGGTGATCCAAATGGGGTTAACATTCTGCTTTTTCTTTACCTCAAAACCCAGGGTGTGTGTTTCAGATTCTGAAATCTATCTTCAATTCTTAAAAATCTCTTTTTGCTTACTTGTTTTGGCAATCCTGACTTGACAGCATACCTCAATTCTGAGTAACACAGCCAAGAGCTTGCTTAGGACCTTCCCCGAACACATTCTACCTATAGATCTGGAGAGTAAACTGACTTTAAAAGATGCAGTGCTATAAGATCTGGTTAATTGTCTGGAATACTAGTCATACAACTTAAATGAGCGTTAGAGAAAGAAAAAAAACTCACAAAAAAGTTAAGGCCAAGATTTATATAGAAGCAAACATTTTATAGTTTACCATTAATACCTGAAAAAAATTTAATTTTAAAATAATCTAAGTCACGCAGCTTGCTCACATATGAAATTTTAAACCCACTCCAGCTACCTTTTTGTTCACAGCAATACCTTAAAATAAGAAAGAGAATCAAACATTTCTTCAATTTGTTCTGAAGACTGAACAGATGATGATATTGGATGAGATGAATTTAAGGAATCTTTCTTCATGGTTTTAAATCGAGCATCTAAGAAATCTTCATACTGTCAAAAAATGAAAAGATTAGAATATCACAAGTAGTATCAAATGCAAAAGTATAGTAATTATTTGTATGAATTAGACTAATTAGTATGTAAGATCATTAGGAAAAAAATGACCAGTGTCACTAAACTTCAGGATATAAGCTTTCAAAAATGTAGGAAGATTGTAACCTTCATGAGTATTCCTTAAATTTAAAGATACAATTATAACCTGGCCACATTAAAATTAGCATTTCCTAAACAACAGCGTATGGGAAAATTGAGAATCTATTACCAAAGTAAACAAATGCCAACTCTGGGAATCCAAGATGAATATTCTAAAAATGTTAGCATATTTTTTTTTTTTAAATGAAACCTGAAATTTAAAAAGAGAAAAAACAAAAACTGGTCCTTATGCTGATTTCTCATATATGGTCTAGAATTTCTACAAAGAAAATATACATTTCCCTTAACTGAGGACCGTTTTAAATAAAATATAACTCTTAAACAGAAATAATTCTTTAAGAGCTCAGCAGACGAGTTCCCCTAGAACATGTATTAGACGTTTTTACACATTCTGGGCACCACCAAGTGGTCAAACTGTGTATCTCATTGCTTACGTAGCATACACGGATTTAGAATATCTTTCTTAGTATTCTAGCTACCACTTGATATTAATATCAATTAATTTCCCCTACCACTTGAAATTTTTCAATAAGCCCTATCTAAAATTTCAAATCAAAAGCTCTAAAAGCACTTCTGTTTTAAAAGCCATCTTGGATCATAACATCAGGAAGTTTAATAGAAAGTCAAACAATTTGGGGGTTGGAAGGTATCTTTACACTTTCCCACCTATTGTTCGAATTACCTTGACAATATCTGTCATATCATGGCCTAGTGTGTCTGAATATCCCTAAGTCCTGAAAATATTTCCCAAGAGTCTAATACCATAGTGAAACCACTATTATACTTCTCTGTACTGAAATGGTATTCCTAATCTTTGGAAAAAGGCATAAAATGTGGTTTGTACCTTAAAAAGGGCAAATTTTATTTGTACCAAGCTATATATAACTATTACAAGAATGTACACAGTGATAACAGAGAAACAGTATTACTACAAAATGTTTTAATTTTTTATCTAATTTTTACACAGGATAAAAAAGTTTAATTTTGCAAAAAGGACTTTGCAACTTTAAATTCCTGCGAACAGAAGAACTACAGCTGTTTAAAAGAAAATGTTGCAAAACAATTTAAAATGTTCATCTTAATGACAAAAATGTAAAGTAATCTTATATAATTTCAGTTTTCAATGAAACACCTCAATAAATAATAGCATCACTTTCACTGTCAAATCTCAAAAGGTATAGATATCAATAACCAAGGTCAAGTTTGGTATACCTTCCTAGAAACAATTTTCATTACTCCAGATGCACTGAAAATGTGATTTGACTATTTTTCCTCCTAGCATTCATAGTAGGCCAAAGAAACCCTGTACTTACACTAGAAAGCTCTTTGAATATTTTTTCCAAAGAGAAATACTCCATGAAAGTGGCAAAACCTTCATTTAGCCATAGATCATTCCACCACTTCATTGTTACCAGATTGCCAAACCACTGGGGGAGAGAAAACAATTAACCCATAGGATATTTACAGTCTCAGGAATTTTTTAAATAATTGGCTGAAGTGTCATAGTAATCACTTATAACTTGATCACAATATCTTAAAAATATACTGGTATTATAGTTAAAACAAACTATATTCAAATTAATTTAAAATTTACAAAAATTATATAAATTTACATTAAAACTAAAATAAAAATTTTAATCTTTTACCTTAACTGAATGGGAAACAAGCAAGCAAGGTTATTAGCATATTTATCAATTTAACTTGCAATATAGCATGAATATAGGGAAATAAAAACCTTTTTTGGCCACCTCATGAAGTGAGATTTCCTAGATAATGACATTTTTCTACCTTCTAATATCAAGTTAGTAAGATTATTTTCCATTGTGTCTACAACCATCCATGACAACTAAAAAGTCTCTATATGAGAGATTTTCCTGTAGTCAGAAAGCCTATATTTTGTTTCTCCTCAGTTGCCCAAATTGAAGACAGTATTTGCATGATTCAAAACAGAATTCAAACAACATTCCTTAAGAAAACTGACATATACAGGCTGGGCATGGTGGCTCACACCTGTAATCCCAGTGCTTTGCGGGGGCAAGGCAGGAGGATTGCTTAAGGCCAGGAGTTCAAGCCAGCATGGACAACATAGCGAGACTCTGTCTCTACAAAAAAATTAAGCCAGGCATGGTGATGCATGCCTGTGGTCCTAGCTACTTGGAAGGATGAGGTGGGAAGATCAGTTGAGCCCAAGAGTGCAAAATTGCAGTGAGCTATGATCATGCCACTGCATTCCAGCCTGGGTGACAGAGTGAGACCTTGTTTCATAAAAAAAAAAAAAAAAAAAAAAAAAGATGGCATATATATAAACAAATGAAGTCAGACAGATCTTTAAATATTTTCTTCTATGAGGTAGTAAGAAGAAAAGAAGAAAAAAAAATAATAAGAGATTCTCCTTAAAAAGTGTATCTAAAAAAAGTCCTTAAAATGAAAAGTAGTTATAAGGTATGTAATTTGGTCAGTGTGGTCTTGGGCTTATCTCAAATCAGCAGCAAAAGGACAAGGTTACTGCATAAAACAAAACACCTTTCAGAATTACAATAACATATTTTTCTAAGATATTATCTTAAAACCTGTTTCAGAGGAAGATGATTTCTAAGTCCTAAAGAGGAAGTAACAGAGAAATACTCCCAAATGGTGATGAGTGGCTTTAGAAATAACAGACCTAGAGGAGATCCCCCAAAAGACATCTTATGTATATGATCTATTTTTTTTTTTGAGATGGAGTCTCTCTCTGTTGCCAGGCAGGAGTGCACTGGTGCAACCTCGGCTCACTGCAACATCCACCTCCTGGGTTCAAGTGATTCTTTTGCCTCTGCCTCCCAGGTAAGTGGGATTACAGGTATGTACCACCATGCCCAGCTAATTTTTGTATTTTTAGTAGAGATGGGGTTTCACCATGTTAGCCAGGATGGTCTTGATCTCCTGACCTTGTGATCCGCCTGCTGCTGCCTCCCAAAGTGCTGGGATTACAGGCGTGAGCCACTGCATCTGGCCCATGACCTATTTTTAAAGCAAGTAAGAATGTGCTCATATGCCAGCTTGTCATGAAGTCTTCACAAGGGCTAGATTCATATAAGGTGTTTGATGTAGGATATAAGCTGACCAGAATACATCCTATTCATATACTGAAACTGTGATGACATCACCCAAACCATACCCAATGCTAGTTAAGCACCTCTTCCAGGGCACAATAGAGACAAAGTGTTAGGGAAGAATGGGGGTGTTATGTACCCATATAATTTTCTTTCTCTTCATGGGACAAACAGTCCCTTTGCCATTTTCTCAGAAACCCCCTCTCCAAAATTAACAGAGAACCCCGTTCTGGCAGGAGACGAAAAAAAAAAAAAAAAAAAAAATCCAGCCCTGACAGCTACAGTTTGAGTTGTCAGAAGGGTGCAACTTAGGGAAAGAGATTCTTCCCCAAAATGTTATACTGGGCAATGGGCATTTGTCATAGGTGATGCAGCTATGTATTACTGAGGGGGAGAAGAGATCTTGAAGAGATAGTGGCTCTTCATGGCCCAGTGCTGCCACTTATTAGCTGTATGACTTATGGCAAGCCATTTATTTGAACTGAGTCTCAGTTTTCACATCTGTAAAATGTGATTAATACTTAGAGAAGTTGTGAAGTAAGACAGATGTAAAAATGCTTTAACTTGTAAAGTCCTATACAAACATCTGATAGAATTTTCATTTGAAAATGAAGTTTGTGTTTAAAAAGCATCTTTCTATTATAAAAGAAGGCAATACTTAAAAAAAAAGAATTATTAGCATCTAAATGCTAACAATAACTCCAGGACATGAAGTAGACCACAGGTGTGATATATAACAGCCTTGGTTGCTAATACCTGGTGAGCCAGTTCATGAGCAATGATTTTAGTCACCAGTTTTCTATCCGCCATTGAAGAAGTGTTATTGTCATACAAAAGCGTCTCCTCTCGGAAGGTGAGCAAACCCCAATTTTCCATTGCTCCTGCTTCAAAGTCAGGAATAGCCACCAAATCTGGACATAACAGGAAATAAGTGATCAACTTTCCCTCATCTTAGGCATTTTCTACTCAAAGTATGTTATTCAATGGTTTATCACTGTGAAAGCAATGAATTCTTTTTATACTTCTAATAAACGGAATCTTCCTTATTCTAACTCTGTATGCTCCCTACCCACATGTCAGCTGAGGAAGACCTGTTCAAACCCTTTTAGAGTCACTGTTCCACTCTCCCTTAGTGAAGAAAGAGATGCCTAATTCCTTTACAATCAATCAGCTTCCCAGAGCAAGAAGGACAAAGTTCACGGCCAATACTCTGCTCTCCAGGACTAGCTCCATGTTGAACAGTACTGAAATGTTCTTGCTTTACTGAGCTCCCATTACTCAGTTTTTATTATTTAAATTGGGTATTTCTTCGAAGTTAGAATTAGTCAAATTGCAGACTAAGCCCTAAGCAAATTCCCATTTATAAAGCACCTTTTTAGCAGCCCTATAAACTTAAGTGTTTTAAGCTCCAACTTCAGATATATTCATGAAATCTAAATAATATTAACAAATACAAACAATTTTTAAAGCATTAATAATGGTTTTTGGTTTTCTCTGCAAACAACTTGGGCAGAACCTCTTTCTAAAAAACATTCACAAAATAAATCTAGGTTCTAATTATAACAAAAATCAGAGACACTATTTGATTCTTACCCAATTTCTTAAGTGGGTACTGAATTTCAAAGTAGTTTTGATAAAACTCAAGAAGCTTCACAGTTGTTTCCAAGGCATAGTGAACTTGACCAATCTTTTCTGGCACAGCATATATAGAAACCTAAAGGGAAACATTATGTATGATGTAAGGACAGGTACAATTAAAATGGCATGATACTCAAGTAGCACTGTCAAGACTAGCATATCTGAAAATTCTACAGAATTGTATGAGATCTTTCTGGATAGAAACACTCGCTTATGGTTACTTTAGCCCCCACAGCAAGTCCCTTCCACACATACAACATTGTTGAAAAAATTTACTGATCACCCCCCTCCCCACTTTTTTTAAGCTAGCAACATCCAAAGTAACTACTTTAGGTCATCTTATAGCAATTTATAAGTATTTGCCTATTTAATTCTATGATACTCTTCTCTTCCTCTCCCCTTACTTGTAGCTGCCCTTCCTTACTTATGAAGTAAAAAGATTGAGAGTTATCTGAAAGACAAAACTAAATTTTCATCCTTTCAGGACCTATCACCGTGCCTGGCATCTAGCAGGTACTCAACACTGAGGAGTCACATCTTATGATGGAGTTAGTTCTAAAGTTAACATGTAAGGCATAAATTGCACATTTGAAATTATCCTGGAAAAACCAATTAGAGACCAACATATTCTCTTTCAGTAAGTATGGCACAGTCAGTTTATCTTCTAGTGCTTGGGACAGTTTAACTTTTTTTTTCAGTTGTTGGCTTTTTTTTAAGGATCATGTTATAAAAATATATATATTATGCAGAGAAACACTTGTGTTATGAGTTGTACACAGAACTAAAACCAACTAAGGGAACAACAGTTTCATGTCTCCCACTGCCCATTCATTCCAGGGTGCATACTAAGAGAGAAAGCAGATGGAATCATCTTTATTATTTAAATTGCAATTCTTGCTCACTCTCTTTTTTTCTTTTTGGCTAAATGAATAAATTAAACACATATGATGTGACAAACTATGAACATCTTATTCAGTAAGTATTAAAAGGCAAGTGCTAAACAGCCATGTTCAAAGCAATGGGTTTTACAAAACAATACTTATTCTTTTCCAATTGATTTTAAAAAGCCCTCTATATTCACCTGGAAAAGTGGGATGTAGATTAGACACAGCAGAAAAATAAAAACCTCAAAATGAAGATCTCAACAGGTGGAAAATGTAAACTTTTTGAACAATTCATAATTTGGAAAAAGCACATTGGTGAACTCTAACTCCAATTTTGGTTTCTCATTAAACATATGGAAAAATGCTCAACATCACTAATGATCAGGGAGATGCAAATCAAAACCACAATGTGATACCACCTTACTCCTGGCAAGAATGGCCATAAGCAAAAAAATCAGAAAATAATAGATGTTAGCGTAGATGTGGTGAAAAAGGAACACCTTTACACTGCTGGTGGGAATGTAAACTAGAACAACCACTACGGAAAACAGTGTGGAGATTCCTTCAAGAACTAAAAGTAGAGGAATCATTTGATTCATCAATCTCACTACTGGGATTGATCAATGAATGGATAAAGAAATTGTGATATATATACATACCATAGAATACTACTTAGCCATAGAAAGGAATGAAATAATGGCAATCGCAGCAATCTGGTTGGAATTGGAGACCATTATTCTAAGTAAAGTAACTCAGGAATGGAAAATCAGACATTGTATGTATGTTCTCACTCATAAGTGGGAGCTAAGCTATGAGGATGCAAAGGCATAAGAATGATACAATGGACTTTGGGAACATGGAGGAAAGGGTGGGGGGCGGGGTGAGGGATAAAAGATTACATACTGGGTACAGTGTACACCGCTTGGGTGATGGGTGCACCAAAATCTCAGAAATCACCACTAAAGAACTTATTCATGTAGCCAAACACTACCTGTTCCCCAAAAACCTATTAAAATAAAGCAAAAAACCATCAACAATTTCTAAGAGGTCAAATAGGTTTCAACCATATTGTCTTTATGTGAGGCTTCAGTCTATAGAACATATGCATTCATCACAGAAATATGGAGGTGGCTTAAAAGTTAAACAATATAGAACGTTTAAGTAAATGAACAAAAAAATGAAATATATAGGCTCTGTATTTACAGTGCTGGGGTTCAGATCTCTGCTATCTGTATGACCTTGAGCAGGCTAGTTAAACCTTACTTTCCTTATCCATAAAATGGTGATAAAAGTGGCTCCTACTCTCACAGAACTGCTGTGAGGATTAACTAAGCTAATACATGTATAGAACTTAGATTAGTACATGACACAATGTCTAAGTGTTCAATAAATGGTAGTTATTACTGTTATTACAAATAGGCTCCCATCAGAATTGCGGCAAAATATGTGTGAACAGAGTATCTGTGGTTACAGTTACTGGAAGAATTGTATCTATAGAACTGGAGTTAACCAATTAAAAATATGTTGCTTTCTAAAGTAATGAGGGAAGAAATTTATTCTCCCATATTATGGGGCCATCCGTACTTCATTAGCCCAGCCTTCTACCACCTGAAGCCCCCGATACAGGACTGTGACCACAACTTACTGAATTCAGTCACCGCCTACAAGCTGATCCTACTTACTGCATTTCCTGCATCTTTCTCCAACAGAAGTCAGTTTTAGTATACACACACGCCCACACACGCACACATGCGCGCCTGACATACAATTTTTAAATCTCCAGCTATCATTATAAATAACTGTATCAAGATCACTGGAATTTAAGACAAGTCTTTATTAGCTGTACCTATTCTTTGCAGACAAACATATCTTGTGTTATAGTTGCCTAAATCATCTAGAAGATGGTATCCCAACAGAAACATCACCCATACCTCCAGATTACTCTAAAACATTCTTCTATCACACACACCATTTGGCAACTCCCATCACTGTGCACCTTTCCTTAGAGGACAAGTCAGGAGAAAATGTTCACACGAAACTGAACTTTGACCAAAGGGTCCACTTTTTCCCATCTCTGGAATACAATGATTAGGAAAAAATGTAGTTTTAAATACTTTCTCTTCCTTTCTACCTCTTTTTCTTTTCCTTAAAAGAACATCTGCAATGAGTTCTTACTAGAGATAAATAATCTGGTCATTATAATTATTACCAAGCTTCTCTAAGAGCAACAGATGCAGTAAGAAATAGAGAGAGCAACCTAGCTCAACAAAGAAAGTCTTGAACAGCATTCTGGACTTGGTAAGAGAACTCTAAACATTGTTAAATAAAAGTCAGTCAGCACTCAGGCCTTAAAACTTACAACTTGCCAGATCTCTTTCTTGCTAGATCTCTTTCAAAGATCTTATAGGAGATTTCTAAAAGCACAACTAGAAAGATCCCTGATCAGCTCTCAAAGAAGAAGGTTAACATTAAGCAATAACAGATTTAAGTTTAACTTATTTGTTTCTTAATTTAATAAAAACAAAAACTAATTAACAAAAGCAAAAATAGAACAAAACCTCATACTTTCAAAAGGGACAATAATATGGTCTGCAAGATTTATAAAGGCAGAAAATATTAGAAGCTTCAATACTAAATTTTCTGAAAAACAACAGTCTTCCTCAACAGATAACTGGACACATATAAAAGCAGAAATTCCACCCCTCTCCCCCACAAAAACAGTTAAGTCTATTCAGAATAACTGGTTAGATGGCTTTAGGAGAATGACATAAATTGTGTACAATGTTCCAGGCTGGTGGAAGATAGCTGAGGTAGAAATGTTTTTAGAGGAAATTTGGAACAAAGTCATGTAGTCATGTTTCTGACTAAACGTGAATAAGTTAAAATTATAACTTCACATGGATGATACTGGTGAAGTTTCTATTTGAATGCTCAATGTCAGATGTGGTGTCCACACCTGACTAACCATGACTAGATTCTGATTCTACATGTTATGCCTGTCTACAGTAAAAACAAAAGCAGGTAGTGGCAAACAAAAGTAGGCATTGTATTTCACAACTGGCCTAGAATTGTCTAGGTAATTCTGGTATTTCTGAAGGCAGGGGGAAGTTTACAGAATGAAGAATGAACAGAAATGATGAAATACATGTTCCTCTTTTTTTAGGTCTTTGACAACAATGCAGTATTTAAAACTGAAGAGTACACATGTAATAATCTATAGTCAACTTTGAAACTTTTAGTTGGTGAGCAATATTGACTTTAGTAAGTAAAGCTCTATTGACTTGTTTCTGAATATTGCCTTATTTCTGAACCTACCCATCAAATATTACAAAATAGAAGCCATCCTAGAGATTTTAGCATAACAAAATCTATCAACATATCTAAAAGTCTAGTCCTTTGTTAGACTCCAAGTTTTAAATTTCTGGTCACCATACCCAACATAAACAGCAGAAGTTACTTATGTCATTTGGTGTAGGCAGCAGCATATTGTGGTGAACAAAACAATTTTGACTATCACTTACTGATTATGTAATCTTAGGTCAACTACTTAACTCCTTTGAGACACTGTTTCCTCACCAGCAATGTGGGTCTAATATGTATCTTCCCCTTATTTGGCTTATAAAATGAAAAAATGTTTATAAATGAGTGCCTAGAACACAGAGTATGACTCCATGCATGTCACATTCCTCCCCATTTCCTGATAAAAAGGCAATAAATTAATAAAACTATTATTTATTTGTATAATGTTAATAGTTTCAAAACATTTACTTCTGGGTATTAAAAATAATGTAGATATTTACTCACATGCAACGATTTTATATTTTCATATGGTAAAAACGAAGTATGCACTCTATCCATGCATATATGCATATGTATATGTGTGTATATATGTCTGTATATATGTGTGTATATATGTGTGCATATATATACATACTGAGAAAGGATGAGAGCAGTCTACTTAAGGGTCCATAGCTAGTAAGCTGTCTAGGAGGGATGTCAACCCAATTAGACTCCAGAGTCTATGTTTAACCATGTTGTTTCCTAATACAGGTAAATAAAAAGCAAAAAACAAAAAATAGTCACCTGAAACTTCTCTCTCTTTCCACACACATATACACAAGCATGCACATGCACACACATTTATGAGAATGCAGTATGTATGTGGGCAATGAATAATTCAGCTTGCCTAGATGAAAGAATTCACAATGAGGCAATTAGAAATATAGCTGAATTTGCCAGAAGTGTGGTTTAAACCTGCAATCCCAGAACTTTGGGAGGTTGAGGCAGGAGGACTGCTTGAGCCCAGGAGTTCCAAGCTGGCCTGGGCAACATAGCAAGATGTCTCTATAAAAAATTAAAAAACAAAACAAAACACCTAGCTAGGTATGGTAGCAGGTTCCTGTCTGTAGTCCCAGCGACTTGGGAGAGAATCACTTGAGCCCAGAACTTTAATGTTATGGTGAGCTATGACTGCACCACGTACTCCAGCCTGGGTGGCAGAGTGAGACCCTGTCACTAAAAAATTTTAAAAAAAGATCCCAGCACTTTGGGAGGCACAGGCAGGCAGATCACGAGGTCAGGAGTTCGAGACCATGTAGGCCAAATAGTGAAACCTCGTCTCTATTAAAAATACAAAAAAATTACCCGGGCATGGTGGAGGGTGCCTGTAATCCCAGCTGCTCGGGAGGCTGAGGCAGGAGAATTGCTTGAACCTGGGAGGTGGAGGTTGCAGTGAACTGAAATTGTGTCATCTGTACTCCAGCCCAGGCAACAGTGTGAGGCTCTGTCTCAAAAAAAAAAAAAAAAAAAAAAAGAAAGAAAGAAAAAGAAAAAAGAAAGATCAGTGTGCAGATGGGTGGAAAAAATTTTTTAAAGGGAAAAATAAATTTTAAACAAGAAAAGAAATATAGCTGAATTTATAAGGAAGGCCTTGAGTATGAAATGATGAATCTGAATGTAATCCTACAGGTATTGTGAAGCAAACACAACAGACGAGAGAAAGAGGGAAAAAGGAAGAGAGAGAGTGAAGAGGAAGGAAGAAAAGAAAGTGGGAAAATGCCAAGACTGCATACATTTTGGGCTACATAAAAAGTGCTGGGGGTTTTATACCAATGTGTATAAGAACTACAAAAAAGAGATAATTAAAGTGCTACGAAAGATCAGAGAGGGAATGATTAATTCCAGCTGGGGTAAGAAAGAAATGCTTCAAGGAGAAGGTAGTGTTCAGCTGACTCTTGAAGCAGCAGCAAACCTGGCTCTTTTAGATTGGGCTTCTTAGGCTTTATCGAAGCTGCAAACTCTAAAACAAAGGCTAAATATGTGGTGCAACACCAGAAGTGGAATTAACTGAATGATTTCAGATTTAAACCAGTCATAATATCCTTTTGAAAGGATTCTGAAAAATCCTTGACATAAAGTCTTTCAATCCAAAGGTGAGTGAACCATTATTTAGCACTTAATATTATAGTCTACACTTACCATTAAACACTTAGTTTACTTTTTGAGTAGTGTCATTAAAGGCATACAGTATTATTGCTGATAAATCGCCAGAGAATCCTTATCTCTGCCCTTATCTCTGAGAGGTATGGGATAGACATGACATGATAGTCTTTTCTAAAAGGAAAGATACACCCTTTTGAAGTAGCAAAATGATAAGATCCAAGGATCCTATGATTAACATAAAGCTCTTTAGTCTAGAAAGGAAACCCAAAACTAGCAGGATATTCCCTGGTAGAGCTCAAAAATATGAAAACAGAAACTAAGACATTCTATCATATTTCTGTCATAAAGAATAATTATTTTTAGTTTAATAAATATGATAGAATGTCTTTTCTCCTTCTATGTTGTATTTGAAAAAATTAACTTTATTAGGTGTCTACTGTGAAATCAAAGTATAAAATTCAATCAAACAATCATTTACAAACAGGTACTAATGACAAAGAAAAACAAAAGAGTCTAATTAGAACAAATCATCAATTTTGGCAAAATACAGATAAACCACACCCTTAACTAAATAAACAAACTTATTCATTAGGATGAGGAATCTCATCAGGATTTGCTTTGAAAAAAAGGAGGATTCATCTAATTTTTACAACCTAGAGCTATGGAATATGTAGCCACTAGTCACATGAACACTGCTGAACACTTGAAATATAGTTAGTGAGACTGAGGAAGTGAATTTTAAATTGTATTTAATTTTAATTAATTTAAATCTGAATATTCCCCTAAGGCTAGTGGCCATCACTCAGTTCGAAAAGCCTTAGTATACATACAGTATCTTACTAAAATTCTCTTTAAAAGTAAAATTTTTTAAAACTTGAAAATTATTGACTTTCAGGTATTAGTAACAGTAAATAACAGCTAAGCAAAAAAGTAGTATTTCTGATATAAAATGTCAGAGTGTGATCTAAAAGCTTATTTATTTCATACAGCAAACACCAGGAATCATTAAAGCAAGAGTTCCTCTGAACCTCTTATGACACAGGCTTTCGGACAATTACCACATCAACATACCAGGGTTCCATTTATGTCCTGACTCAGGTTCTTTATCTCTCCCACAATGAAAGCAACCAGGTAAGTGCTCATCTTCACACTCTCAGAAAACTCATCCTGAACAAGTCCATCTTCTAGAACGACTGATGACTTCTACAAGCAGAGGGGAAAAGACAGTTCTGTAACTATAGGAATAAATGGCAATAACAAACAAACAGAGAAACTGAAAATCCAAATAGGAAATAAGTGGTAAACATGCTAGCATATTATAACCTCTCAGTATGAATTTCTGCAAAGAACATGGCTCTTAGTGTCAGTCTGTTGTACCATCCTTCATCCTGAGGACATATGGAACACAGTGAAAATCCTGAAGGATTTTTCAGTCCCAAAGATGACTAAATAAATGTTAAGTTAGAGGTAGTCATGGTGGTTCTGCTTCTCCCATTGAAACACCTTCAAAACCAAAATCCTTCCTTATGACCTGGGATTGCTCCACTCTACTACTACAAATACATCCACAGAAGAAGGAGCTCTAGCTGTGACATCCCTTCAAATGATCTGAAGTGGTTTCATGGAGTGCCATGTTGAGGATCCCCAAGAAAGCTTAGTGGGAACAAAATCAGTAGCAAGTCATTAGAGAAGTCAGCAGCAGACACAAAATGAGGGAATGCAGGCAAGCTTACAGAATTTTCCAACCACAAATTAAAGTAGGCATCTGCCTCTTTAGAGAAAGATGAAGGTGAAGAGTATGGCTGAGAGTGGAGAGTGAGCTGGTACAGTGCTGTCTTGTTATAGATTATGCTCTCTGTTGCCTATAAGATTGGCTCCATAGCCTGCTGGGTACGGCTGCTGCTCCTCTCCCTTAGCCACATGGGTCCAGGAGGCTCTTATCAAGCTGCACAGCCCCTCAGGTGTCCAAGACCAAAGAAAAGAAAAAGAAAAAAAAAGAACCCCCTAGGTTCCAGGTTTTGTTTGGCATAAAAACAATTACTGGTTTCACCCTCACTGCATCCCACACAGAGTTAACATCTAAGAAAGAGGCTCCTGTTCTTTTTGTCAGTCTCCAAATTATAGCAATATTGGTTTTTCATTTACCAAGAAAATACCAAAACCAGTTATTATTCAACACTCTCAAATAACACTGTTTAGAATAGCAAATTCATCCTGTCTCAGAAAATATTACTCTAATCTTGTGAGTTCATTGTATTAATATTTGCACAACTTAATACACAATGCACACTCACATTTCCTACCCACACATTCCAAGTTCAGCAGGTCTTTCTCTTTCCTCAAGTCCTCCTCAAAGTGACTTCCCAACTGATGCCAATATATTTTAATGTTTATTTAAGTATTTTAAGGAAGAATATTAATGTATATGATTTTAATCATTCTCAACCGTAGTCTGGCAAAGAGGAATTTACGTGTTCTTAAAGAAAGAGACCCATTCAAAGATTTTATATTCAAGGAATAGAACAGTACCTTAGGCATATTTGATAAAGCAGTGTATTGCTCATCCCTTATGATCCTGATGATAAAAGTGGCTTTAAATGCTGGTTCGTCAAAACAAGGAAAAGCAGATCTTGTTGCCAGGGGTTCAAACTGAGTTGCTGCAAAGTACCTAAAACAAACACAAATTCAATCTAGTAGCTACTGAGCACCTACTGTACAAGGCACCCTGCCAAGTATACTAAAATATGTTACAATCCTAGTCATTAAAGGATCTGCAATAAACTGGGAAAGGCAGATGTATATACAATGAACAGAAACTTACATCAGGCTGTAAATCATGTCCTAACAATGAAAATAAAGCAGTGGGAACAAAGGGAAGGAAACAAATTCTGACTAGAGGTGGAAGATATTATATAAGGAAACTTGTACAAAACCCGAAGAGGGCCTAAAAAGATGAGTATTTGAAAAGGTGAAGAAGGGAAAAAAGTATACTCTGGAAAGAGTGATTAACACAAGTGTGGCAAGCCAGGTCTCACTAACGCAGGCCTCCATAACAACTGTTTCAGTACTGGCTGAGTGGGTTAAGTTAAATATTAAAAGCCAGTGCCCTTATACAAAGGCTGGAATTTAACAAAAGCCCACCAAGAGTTTTGCCTGGGTCTTAAAGCATGACAAAATAATGAAGGAATTCTTAACATGACCCATTTAGGATTAAATACGTCTTATTGGAGGGTCTGAAGAAAACTCCCCAGGCCTCCACAGACAATTACTGGAGGTCTGAAGGAACTCCCCAAAACTCTGTGGTTAGCAGGAGACAAGATAAGGGTAATCACCCCAGCACCTGGACCCATTTAGATTAAGTAAATTTACTGAGTCTCCAGAGGAAGGTCTTCAAGACTCAGACCTTAGTTATGGATTAAAAGAAATTAATCACTTATGTCTTTAGATAAATGTACACTTACATGTAAACATATAGTTTAGAAGGTATATAAACTCTGGAAAACTTTGTAATTTTGAGTTGGCCTGGCAATAATTTCCAGGCCTTCTCCCTGTATAATTGGTTATAGAAATAAAAGGTCTCTTCCCAATTCATCTGCATCTCGTTATTGGGCAGCAAAAAAGAGCAGCCTGACCCTCCGTTTGGTCTGGGAACACAAGAGAGCAGTGCACGTGCAGAAACTGGGGGTGGCTGCCCAGTGTGGCTGGAGATGAAGCCACAACGGTAGGCTGCAACTGGGCACTGAGGTCTTAAAAAGGTTTCTGATGGAAGATTATTAAGAAGGGTGGTCATTAATTGCTGCGAATTATCTGTACAGACTCTGGCTTCACAACACTAAACCTCAAATTCACAGCTTGCATTTTCACGAAGACTGAAAACATTAGGTGTCCTGTAGTATTTTTGTTTCCTTTACTCTCCTCAGAGATTAAAAGAAATTTCCTCCTTTTTCTATAGCACACCAGCAACAGTTGAGAATATGACACACAGAAAAATCCTCAATTACAGTCCGGGCCAAGTGGCTCATGCCTGTAATCCCAGCACTTTGGCAGGCCAAGGTGGGCGGATCACTTGAGGTCAGGAGTTTGAGACCAGCCTGGCCAACATGGTGAAACCTCATCTCTACTAAAAATATAAAAATTAGCCAGGCATGGTGACACATGCCTGTAATCCCAGCTACTCAGGAGGCAGAGGCAAGAGAATCGCTTGAACTTGGGAGGCAGAGACTGCAGTGAGCCGATATTGTACTACTGCACTCCAACCTGGGCGACAGAGCAAGATGCTGTCTCAAGCAAAAAGAAAAAAAGTCCTTGATTACAGGTTGGTGGAAAAGCATAAAAAGAAACAAGGAGAAATGTAGATTTTCGGTTAAGTAAAAGAATAACACAGATCTGAACTTGGGAGAGCATCCCAATATGGCTATAATCCTGGCAAATATGGCCCTGGTGTGCATGTTTCAGGTACCAATCAACATAGCACATATACAACCACCACTTTGGAGGTGGTAGCTTCTCTTATTTCAGGCTTAGTTTCCACTACTAGAAGATAAGGAGAAAAGAAAGAGTATGAGATTTGGAGTCAGATGACCCAGACTCTATAATTTACTAACCACATGACTTTGGGCAGATCAGTATCCTACATCTCGTACATTTCTTTTTTTTTTTTTTTTTTTTTTTTGAGACGGAGTCTCAGGCTGTTGCCCAGGCTGGAGTGCAGTGGCGCGATCTCGGCTCACTGCAAGCTCCGCCTCCTGGGTTCACGCCATTCTCCTGCCTCAGCCTCCCGAGTAGCTGGGACTACAGGCGCCCACAGCCGCGCCCGGCTAATTTTTTTTTGTATTTTTAGTAGAGACGGGGTTTCACCGTGGTCTCGATCTCCTGAGCTTGTGATCCGCCCGCCTCGGCCTCCCAAAGTGCTGGGATTACAGGCGTGAGCCACCGCGCCCGGCCCATCTCGTACATTTCAATGTCCTTATTAGTTAAATTAGGACTGAGATAGAATCCACTGCCGAATACCAGGGTTTTTGTTAGAATCAAATAAAACCATTTATAATAAAAACTACTTGTATACCATATGGTCCTAAATACTAGGATTTTTGTTAGAATCAACTGAAACTATTTATAATAAAAAATACTTGCATATCATATGGTCCCTAATAGATATTTATTACAAATGCAAAATAGTCCTAACTTCTTCCACACTTAAAATTAGTGTACTTTTTTGGTTTTTTTTTGTTTTGTTTTTGCTTTTTTTCTGTTAAGGATGTGTCCCCAAATAACTGTTGCTATTGGATTGGGTAAACTGCAAGAAAGGTAGCAATCAACATATATGAAACAATTTACACATATTATGTTTCTAACATTTCATTTCTTCAACCCACCCCCAACATTCTTATCTAGTTAACAGAAGATTTTGAAAGAGAAGCATAAGGGACCAGGGAATAAAGTTTGATGTTATCCCTACTATTCATACAAGAGAGACCCACCACTTTTGGATAAAAATTAGATCATAACACACTAAGGCAAATAAAACCTTAAACTGTTAAGAGATCCAATCATAACTATCTCACATAAAAATCCCTTTGAGAAGGCTGTTGCTTGATAATACTTATAATCTATCTGTTTTATCTATGCTGAATAACTTGAAGCTTATTCTTTCACTGGAGAGTATATTTCCTTTCTGAAATACTAAAGTTCAACACTTTATCAAGTAGTGTTCAAGGCAATTACAAATTAACTGGGGATAAGAGAATTTTAAGCACTGGGGATAACAATGTACAAAGGAAAGCAAGTATGAACTAGAGAGGCAGTGCACCATGGTGGGGAAGAATGTGGCTTCTGTAGTTAAAATGACCTTGGGTTTGAGTTCTCCCTCTACTACCTGCTTGCCATGAGATGCTGGATAAGTTACTTTATGTGCCTCTGCTCCCTTAGCTGTAAAATGAATATAATGTTAACATCTATCTCTTAGTGAGTTTGACAGAATAAAAGACTCAACATGTGAGATGCCTGGAACAGTTTCCAGCCCTTCAGTTCCAGGTGAATACTGGCCATTATTATCATCAGAAAGTTCACCATGGCAGGTGAGAACTGCGAGAAAGAAAAAACAAGGGCCAGATCAAAAACAGTCTTGAATTAAATCCTGTTAGAAATGAGGAACTGCTGAAACACATCCCTATCCTGAATTTGTTTACTAGTTCTTAGCATCAGTTTGTTATCTAGGACTTTAAGCCTATCATAAACAACTTCTAGATTTAACTCCAAGGTTACTGATTGTCTCTATCTCTTAGATCACATGGGTAAAAAAGGTAAAGTTCCCTTACAACAAGCAGTGTCTATGCAAGGTGTCTGACATTTACATACAATAGTTTTCCAATCAACAAGAAATATATACCTTACTTATCTACCAGTATAAACATGTATTCTAATCATACCTCAGAGAAGAAAAATGTATAAAAGCTTCTCTAACAGAACTAAGCAAAATTAAAAGAGAGAAAGACCAAAAAAAAAGCTTTGAATTACAGTTTTCAGACATCTTGAAAGGTATAAATAATCTAAATATTTACCTGGAATCAGGATGTACTATCATGTAGGGGATTCATTTTACTGAAACTTTTATTTTGTTTTGAATAGCAGAGTTTCACTAACTCATTTATTTTAATAGGTTATAAAATACTGTTTTATAATACTCTTAATTTTAAAGAAACATATTCCATTTTTCTGACATTTTCCACAACTCAATCCAGCCCATGGCAAGAGTCAACAAGTGGCCATACCAAAAATCACCTTACTCTGCTACATTTATTCCTCCCATTAAATAGTTAACGGGTACAAGGATTCCAGGATCAATGTCCTAAAAGTCTGTTTGCATACTAAGAACATTGTTTTTATGTATATCTTACATTTCCTGGGGATAATAGGCATTATAGAAGGAGAACTAAAGGCAAGAACTTTCAAGTTCCCATTGCAATTATACATTTGTGTTTAATGCTAGATCTTATGCAAGAATTGAAATGCAGGGCCAGTATGCCACTTATTTTAAAAGTATTACATAGAGGGAAAATAAAATAAAAATTATTTATCTGAATAGAATTATGGATCTTGCTTTGTCTCTTTCTCCATTTAAGAAGGATCAAAAAGTTTCCTTTAGATGTAGAATACTCATTTCTAACTATTTCTCTTAACATGTCAACATACATTAGCCAAATGGTCAGCATCAGTAATTCACATACTGTTTTACAGAGTAATATTGAGAGAATGATCCAATTGCATAAAGCAGATGTAGTGAGGACTTTGTGCACAAGACAACTGGTATCACTGCTACTTAAGAATAACCTCCATACTGTGTGAACTCCATCTTCCCAGAATTTTAAACTACATGCTATGAATGCTAAGATTAAAATACTAAACATATAGTCCAAATAGGGAGCTGAATAATTTTATATTTTGTCTCACCTTTTTTTCTGAACCAAATTAAGTCTCTCCTAGACCTTAAAAAAAATTTCCACCAGAAATCCAAAATAGACTGACATTTAAAAAATAATAAACCAGTAAAGATTAAGGTTATTAAAAATGATATATGTAAGCACATCACACTTCACACTTCATGTCCTCTTTCTGTATTTCACTAAGTACCTCCTAAAAGTTCTGCACATTAGGAAAATAGGTCTTAAAGAATAACTCATACTCTTTACTCTGCTTCCCAACAGACTTCATGAGGTGACAGAAAACTAGATTCATCTTAAAAATGGCACGGTGGCTCAAGCCTGTAATCCCAGCACTTTGGGAGAACGAGACGGGCGGATCACGAGGTCAGGAGATCAAGACCATCCTGGCTAACACGGTGAAACCCCCTCTCTACTAAAAAAATACAAAAAACTAGCCGGGCGAGGTGGCGGGCGCCTGTAGTCCCAGCTACTCGGGAGGCTGAGGCAGGAGAATGGCGTAAACCCGGGAGGCGGAGCTTGCAGTGAGCTGAGATCCGGCCACTGCACTCCAGCCTGGGCGACACAGCGAGACTCCGTCTCAAAAAAAAAAAAAAAAAAGTGAAAACCTCAAGATAACAAGTTTTTTGGGATATAATCTTTATCCATCCTTTTCTACCAGCACACCCCTATCTCCACCCCACCATGATATATGCTCAAGGCTTTGACTAAGAGAGATAATATATTCTTCTAAATCACCATTCTACTATTTTGTATATAACTTTCTAAATTAAAAAAAAAAATCACAATTCGTGTCTCTGGTGTGGGCAAAGGGATCTATATTGCAGAAGTTATCAGAACGTAAAACCAGAATCATTTAAGAGGGCTACATACTTTTTCTCATTACTTTCATCTGTGTAGGAGAAGCCATAAAACCCATAGTAAGAACTAGATATATTTGCCGAGAACTCTATCTTCAAAGTATAATTGTGCCCTGCTAGAAGGGCTTCAGGGGCAACAATGGCGATCTGTTCATGATATGGATATTCCAGGATCTCAACTTGTTTTTCTTGGCTTGAAACGGCTGACATAAAGGTCACTCTTGAAATATTATGACCTGTGCTATGAAGAATGATATTCCATGTGACCTGAAGAGCCTGAACCGAAATTGTCACAGAACCCCTGAATGTCATCGAGGTTAGATTCGGGTGTAG
The DNA here is from genome assembly GCF_049350105.2 of Macaca mulatta. Taxonomy (NCBI): domain Eukaryota; kingdom Metazoa; phylum Chordata; class Mammalia; order Primates; family Cercopithecidae; genus Macaca; species Macaca mulatta. The sequence goes on along the minus strand of NC_133411.1, from coordinate 103,340,666 downwards.
GTTGAGTTCATAGCGTAGTGGCACAATGGCAGTGGGAAGCCTGATTTGTGCCCATGGAAACAATTTCCCATTTGTTGCAATTGGCTGAATTAGTCCAATTGATTGGTTTTTTTTATGGCAGCCTTCTTTGGTAAAGGTACATCTGGGTAGTAAGTAAATCACCATGATTACAGAAGCAGCAACCACAACAACAAAAGCACAGACCACCATGGTCCTTGCAGAGGGTACTGAACAAGCCCCGTCTGGGCTCTGCCTGTAACCAGCTGCACTGTTCCGAAGGCCTGAGCTTCTATTCATGAAGGACATGCCCAGCAACTTTGCTGATGACTCATAATCCTCTTCATCCTCGTCCATCTCATGCTCACCAAGACCCCGCACCAGCAGTCGGGAACCCCGGGGCTCATATTCCACCTCATCAGGCTCTAGAGGATGTAAACAAGGCTCTTTGGCTAAATCCACCACATCTGGTTCTTCCTCAAACATGCTGTTTTCAATCATATTCCTGGGGAGCTGAAGCCGATCTAAAAAACCAAACCATAAAAACAAAGCAGAGTCAGAAAAAAAAAGCTCATAATATTAGTAACATGTCTTCTAGCTAGACCACATTTAAAGTAAGAATTTTTTTTCAGTCACTAAGACTTATTTCCATCTTAGAGCTACTGAATTAAATAAGATGTTTATGCTATTATTGAGTCATTCATTAAAAACCAAAACATAAATAAAAGTATATCAGTTATGAAACAAGAAAGTTAAATAAACAGGCTATTATATTTTTAAAAAGATATCTGAGATAATATAGTAATTTCCTTAATATACTCCTGCCCCACAACCTGGGACCCTGCCCTGGCCTTGAGAGGGCCCTGTTTTGGCGTTCCTCTGACTACATCTGTCCCCACCAGGCCAGAAGTTAGTAGGATTAAAGGGATGTGCCCACCTAGAGTCCATGCTTCCCCTTCTAGTGTCTGGGCACTGGGATCCCAGAATTTCTGTCCAGCAGGCCTCAGACCTGCTTCTAAAGTACTTGTGGGTCTCGTCCCTGAGTCTCATTCTCCCTAGGGAGTACTACAAGCTGGTATGCCCATCTCTAAGACTGAGTGTGGCTAAGCAACAGGATGGGTTATTGTTTTCCCCTGAAAGAGGAATGTTTCTGTCCCACAGCAAATGGGAAGCAACAAATTACATAGGAAATTTCCATAAGCAAGAAATAATTTTTAAAAAGACCAAAAGACAATAAAAGTCAGATAAAATTATAATTCAATCTGTTTTTCATGCTTCCATGGCTTTCAGTAGTAAAACATATTTCCATGGGAAACAACCATACTGCACACCATGAGTGTTAGTGGATCTCAGTGGGAGCTTTTACAAACTACAACAAACCACACCATCCGATTTGCCAAAATCACTGAGAAAAAAGACTCTAGAAGTAGAAGGGTAGATAATCCCCCATATATCAGTACTTCCTAGGATTAGATCATTGAATTTTCTTTATTTAAAATTCATACAATTTTAGTTTTAAAGGGATCTCAAAAATTATCAAATTGAAACTTCCACTAATCTTCCCTATAAGGCACTTTATACATCTCATTTCTAACCCTTACAACAATCCTATAAAATGGCAAGTATTCTATTTTAGACATGAGAAAATAGAAAAAGAGATTAATTCACTTTCATAAAGTCATACACACAGCTATTTTAGTCATAAAACTAATGTTAAAGCCCAGGTCTAAAAATCTGATTCAAAAGTTTACGTTCTTTTCATTATTATATTGCATCCCTCTACCCAAACTAATTCAATAAAAGATGAGAGCCCTGAATTATTTATTTAATACCTGGCAATGAAGTTGCTAAGAGTATTATTTCACCATCAGGAGAGCAAAGCTTACAAAAAACTACTGAATATCTAGCTTAAGATAAATGCTATGTATTTTGTGCTATTCAACAAACACTGTAATGGTGACAACTCTTCATCCATAAAACGAATCACTGATAAGTATTAGGGTAACATTTGCAGTTTTGCTGCTCAGTGTGGCCCGTGACCCTGCGGCATTTGCATCACATTGCAGCTTGTTAGAAACGCAGCCTCTGAAGTCTCCTCCTAGAGTACGAATTTTAACAAATCCTCAGGTGCACTTAAGTTTGAGAGGCACTGGTATAAGCATCTTCCATGGTCAGATCCCAGCCAGCACTAACCATACCATTCCTGGGTATGCTCTGGCCACCCCAAACTGCTTACTATTTTGAGCACAGGTCAGGCAGCTATTCCACACCATCCTCCACATGTCTTTTTTTCTTTTGTTTCCTCTGCCTGCAGTGTCATCATCTCCCTTTCCCATGCCCAACCACCTGGTGAATACCTGGTATTCCATACCTCAGCTTAACTTGCTACAACATAAATTAAGAGAAGTTATCTTTTTTGTTTTTCTTTTGTTTTTATTACCTTTAAAAAATAAACTTTCTTTTCATTTCACCTCACCCATTTCTGCTTTGGGGAGCATATGGATCACAATGAGGTTGCCTTTTCCTGACTCCTCTCCAACCTGAACTTTGTACAAGTTATGCTACTTTAAAATTTTTATTCGAATAAAACTTTAAATCATTTTCTAGGTACGAGTTTAGCAATCTGCCATCTACCCATCTACTATGAAAGAAGAAGGGTTCTAACATCCTGCTTTTGGGAATATAATCTCCCAAACTTCCTATAGTGCCCCAATTTCTTGTAAAAAAAAAAAAAAAAAAAAGGTATGTTTTGTTTTGATAGTTAATAGTGTTTGGGGTCATACACATTAACAGAGCAAATATTGCTGTATTCAATTTTTAAAATTGCTTTTAAAACGTTTAATGATTAGAAAGTTTCTGTAGTAGTTTTTCAGTGCCTGGCACAGTGCTGTAGACTAGCTTAATTTTTTTTTTTTAATTTAAAAATGTCTAAAAAGGCCTTTTTTGACTTTTCTTTACCACACATGGGAAGATTATGCTCTCAGGCATTCACCCCATGTGTTTTGTTCTGTGTCAGGCCTAATACAGACAACAATGGGTTCTGCACAGTATGGTTTTATTTACGATATTTCTAAACTAACTCCAGGTACAATCTCAGCTTAATATTTATTCCCATCTCTCAATTCCATCCCCTTATAACTTTGTTGCTGGGTTTTTTTTTTTATTCTTCAGCCAAGACATTTAAAGCCAAGAGATATTCCACAGTTTGACCATTTGGCATCTCCTGTCTGCATGTCATTAATTTCAAATCTTCTGACAAGGGCTTAGTCAGATGCCTGCCTAAATCCAAATAACTTACTTTTATTATTTCACTCCCAGTCAGAATAATACCTACGTAGAATTTTAATCTTTCAGAAATGGAGATCACATCAACCCATTTGCTGTATTTTACTGCGCAATGGAAGCACAGGTTTTTTTTTGTTTCTGGTATGCACAATCATATCAAGTTAAATATATCAAATCAGGGAAAATCACTTTTATTACAGGTATCCCATGAAGATCCATGAAGGTACTTCAAGCCTATTTAAGAAAATGTTGATTAGGCCGGGCGCGGTGGCTCAAGCCTGTAATCCCAGCACTTTGGGAGGCCGAGGCGGGTGGATCACGAGGTCAGGAGTTCGAGACCATCCTGGCTAACATGGTGAAACCCCGTCTCTACTAAAAATACAAAAAAACTAGCCAGGCGTGGTGGCGGGTGCCTGTAGTCCCAGCTACTCGGGAGGCTGAGGCGGGAGAATGGCGTGAACCCGGGAGGTGGAGCTTGCAGTGAGCCGAGATCGTGCCACTGCACTCCAGCCTGGGCGACACAGCGCGACTCCGTCTCAAAAAAAAAAAAAAAAAAAAAAAGAAAATGTTGATTTGATTCTTAAGTCAGTACACTTTGATTTTGGCATTAAATTGTAATGTAACACATGATTACCCCTTGATCAATGGGATTTATTCCCACTGAAAGAAGGGATCCTAAAGAAACAGGGAATTTTCTAAAACCTCTTAAATCCATATACATAAGCTATCTATAAGCCAAAGCAAAGAACCTTCTAGCTGAAATGTTTCAGTTTTAAATAACATAGGCCCATGTGGTTATAATCTAAGAGAACTGAAGACATTTCTTTTCATCAGATACTGTGAACTAGCACTCCTCAATGTTGTTTGTGGACCAGTGCCAATGTGCAAAAGTGTGACCCATCTGGGACAGGATATACATAGACTATTAGTACCCAAAAACTTTTATGACAATTTGACAGAGTAATTTTTATGCGTGTTGAATTTAATAATGTTTAAAACTGAGCTATTTTGTATGTCTTTTTTCATTTCATTTTTCTAATTAATTTTTATATGCTACAAAATTTCTGCAACAGATTAAAAATTAAAAAAACAAAAACAATAAACCCTGGTTCTTCAGCTCAGATAATGTGAGACTTAGGCTGTCACTGTGACACTGGGCTCTGCCTGTAACCAGTTGCACTGAGTGAGTTAGACTGTCACTATAATGGCAATAACAGTCAAGATAAAGTTCTTAACTATGTCAGTAGCAGTGGGAATAAGGAGGAGGGTATGATTACAAGCCACATTAAAAAAGTAGATGCACAAGAACTGATATTCCCTTGGGCTAGATGGACCTGCAGGGTAGGAGACAGAGAAAAGTCTATGTCAATTCCCTTTACATTCCAACTTGTATAACTGAAAAGAAGGAATGTCATTCACTGAGATTGAAATATAGGCTTTCACATTTTCTAATTATTTTTGAGGCAAGGAAGGAGAACAGGATTATGAGATGGCATTCAGTGTAGGATATGATATATTCGATGGATCTGTCAGATAACCGGGTGGAGATGTTTGATTAACAGAGTTAAAGGCCTGATTTTAGGTAGAGGTTAAAATCCTGGCTTTTCCACTGACTGATCTCAAACACGTTACCTGTCTTATCCTCAATTTCCTCATCTATAAATGTGGGAAACAGTACTATTTTGTAGAATTGTTAAAAGGATTGTGTTATGTGGGTTTAGAGCTCAAAGGAGTGATCTGGGTGGAGGATTCAGGTTTCCAAATCACCTGTGTAGATATGGTCATTAAATCCATGCAGATAAATGAGACTATCAAAAGGGAGATGAGTCAGGGAGGATCAGCATTTAAGAGCTGGGTGGCCAGAGGAAGAAGGACAGCAAAGAAGAAGGAATGGACCAAAGGTAGGAATATCAGAGAGTGACATCCCAGAAACCAAAAGCAGGATTTCATAAAGATGAAAGTGGCCAGCATTAAATATTTTAGAAAGGTCAAGTAAAATGAGGCCTAGAGAGGCCCTTACATTTGGCAACCAGGGAACCAGTGACTTTAATAGTGAGAGTAGAAACCTGATTCCAGGGGCCCAAAGAAGAAATGTAAAGTTAACGAAAGAAAACAAGGGCTGCATACTATTCTTTCAAGGTATGTAGTTGTTTATCAAGGAAAAAACATAGGGATAAACTAAAGGAAAATGTGGTATAGAGAAAACTTAAATCCTTGTTTTTCATGTACCTGTGTTTAAGATGGGAACAACTTGGGCACGTATTTCTGCAGGAAAGGAAAAGAAAGATGAAATGTGGAGGTGGAGGAGTAGGGGAGGGAAAATGCTAGCATAGCATCCAGAGGGATAGGGAGAGCGTACAAGAAACCCATTATAATGGGAGCTAGGTCCTCTTCCTCCAAGCCTGGAGGACAGCAGGTGACGACAGAGAAGAGGCATGTGCATGAGCACAAAACAGCAGCGAGCCTTCCTGTTCTCTGTGATGAGTGCAAGCAAGGACATCTGCCCAGAGCTAAAGGCAAGTTGTTGGGAAGGCATAGGGGCTTGAGCAGAATGAGGGACAGGTGCCATGGGAGAGGGCCAAGGAGTGGTGACCCCAAGACAAGCATGACTGAGAAGGTCAGATATCCCAGTGGAATCTGTCATACCACAAATCTCTAAAAAACATCTTTAGCAGTTCTTACCAGCCCAGGTCTAAAAGAAGTGTTATGTGTATTTTACCACAATACAAGTTAAATAAAATGTTTATAAAAGGTAGAGAAAGCAGATTGTTAGGCAGGGTTAAACATATAGGGAGGATGTGGTAAGAAGCCAACTGTACAGTGCATAGAGGCTACCGGCAAGACAACAAGTCATCAACTGAGGGGTACAATTTAGAAAACAGGACAAAAAGTGAAGCCATGACAAACAACATTAACAGCAACTTGAACTAAAAGAAGCAAACTTCTCACAGACTTTAAAAGGATTAAAGCTTTAAGCTGCCATCACATTTTCAGAGAAAATTTAACAGCTGTCCCTAGGTATCTGTGGGGGATTCATTCCAGAGCTCCCTGTGAAACCAAAATCCAGAAATGCTCAAGTCCCTTCTATAGAATGCTGTAATATTTGCATCTAATCTTTGCATATCCTCCCACATACTTTAAATCATCTCTAGACTACTTATAATATCTAATCCATTGTAAATGCTACATAAACAGTTGTTATACTGTATTTTTTTAGGGAATAGTAACAAGGAAAAAAAAAGTCTAATGTTCTTTTGAGGCCCCTATGACATATTTATATAGAACTATAAGCTCCAAGTATGTTACAGCACTTACAATACTTTCTAGATAAATTTCCAAAGTGATGACTAAGTATCACATAAACTATTTCCCTAATGAGAATCCTCTTCTATCAAAAAAAATACCATTTTTTTTTTAAGTTCAGGCTTAAAAAGAAAAACACTAGAATTTAGAACAAAAATAACATGATTTTTTTTTCTGGGTAGGTCCAGATGGACAAAACATTACCCAACCCCCACTAAACCCATACTCAAAGAAAATCTCTTCCTGTTAATGACAGTGCTCATGAGAAGTTACAAGTTTAGGTGTATCTTATCTCACCAGAATCTGAAGGGCAGTCATTAACAGCAAACAAGTTTTGAAGATGTATCTAAGTCGTCCCTTTCCCTGACACCTGTTTGTATAACACCTCAATGTATAAGCATGGCATAAAATACGAACATGGAAAGTCCTGCATGCGTTACTATTTTACCCCTAGTATACTGTGCTTTTTCACACCACCTTTAATTTTCCAGTTCAGAAGCCCAAGGTCATGACATAGGAGCAAGATCCAAGTAAGGTCTGTCTTCTGCTGTCCCTCACCCTGACTTTGTCTCCCTTGTGAAGAGAAAAGTAAATGGATGACTGAGGGTGGGAGGCAAGAAGATCAGAGAGCAATGATTCAGTCCATAAGCATACTGGGAGAGATTTCAACTTTCCATATGACAGAGTAATTGGTACCAGATTATCATTCCTCTCATAAACAACTATTAAACTAGATAAAATGATACACCTGTTTGCACATACTCGCTAACAGAGTGTGACCTCTGAGTGAAGGAACAGGTGGGCCCACAATAACTCTGGTTCTCTGTCTGGGGACAATTTCCCAACTGTAGTCTGCCAAGCTAGGGTCTAAGTAGAGCAGTGCTGGTGAAGGGGGGCATGTGCAGAGGGGAGTCATGGAGGTTTGTACGAGGTTTTCTGAGAGTCCTTAGCCAATTCAGAACTTGGGGCATAGAAGAAAGTGGCTGCAATAAGGTTAAGACAGAACAGAAATACTAGAGGTCAAGCAGTGCAGGAAAGCAGTGGCAGGTCAACCCAGTCAGAGCAAAGAGAACTCATAACACCCTAGGCGTCAGCTTGAAGCACTAGAAAGGCCTCAGCGTAGAAGTAAAAGTGCTACCCTAGAATAAGGCCTACTCTAGATCCATACTAACAAAGCCTAAAACCAAGCCCTAATAAAATTCACAGGGGAAAAAGTATTTAAGGATGAGTCCTACTAAGTTAGAGGAGCCTGAGAAACACCTTAGGCTTTCCACAGATCTGCCCTAAAAACTTCAAAAACAAGCCTACACAAGGTGATCAGTCAGTAACTAAGCTGTCTACAGAGACAGAGCGAGAAAAATCAACATTTTACAGTTGTTTTTTTTTTAATTCAGCATCTCTACAATGTGTCATTGACACTATTCAATATGTAATAAAAAATTACTAGACATTTAATGAAACAAGAAAATGTGAACCCTAAGTAAATAGAATTATTAGAAAGCAATCTTAAGGTGGTCCAGATATTTGATTGCATTTAGCGAGTCTTTAGAGTAGCTATTATAAATAAAAAAGAATCCCTGAAGAAGATGTGTTTTATTATTTTTCAATTGTATCCCCATCGTTAAGCAGGAAGATGTATTTTAAAAAGGAAAAATTGAGAATATGTGAATAGATGAGACTCTCAGCAGGGAAATCAAGACTAAAAAAGAACTAAATGGCAGGGAAAAAAGAAAATTCTAGGACACAAAGGTTCAATAAATAAAATGAAAAAGTTACTAAATGGACTTAATGGCAGATTGGAGACAGCAGAAGAAAGAGTCCATAAACTTGACAGATCATTAGAAATTACCAATTTGAAGAACAACGAGACAAAGGATTGAAGAAAAGTAAACACAGCATCAGGGATCTGGGGGACAGTATCAGTCAGTCTAACGTGTCTAACAGGAGCCACAGAAGAAGAGTATGAGAATGCGGCAGAAGAAAATATCTGAAGAAATAATAGTTAAAATTTTATTAAGTTTGATGAAAAACACCACTTACCAGATCCAAAACGTTCAGCAAACCCCCAAAAAGATAAATACACACACTCACACACACACACACAAATAAATAATAATGTCTTAAGCACATCATGGTCAAAACTGCTTAAAACTAAAGATAAAAAGAAAACCTTTAAGAGAGCCTGGAAACAATGTTACATACAGATGAACAACAGTACAAACACTAACTTCTTATGTCAATGGTGGAGGCCTGAAGATGACAGTGCATTTTTAAAGAGTTGGAAGACAAAGAAAATTCTCAACTCAACTTTGCACATGCAGTGAAAATATGCTTCAAAATCAAGAATAAAAGACATTTTCGGATAAATGATAGCTTACAGAATTCATTTAGAACACATTTTCCTCGAGCAGATGTACACTACAAGAAATTTTAAAGGAGTTTCTTCAGGATGAAGGGAAATACTACCAGACGGAAACTCAGATCTTCAGGAAGGAGAGAATACCAGAAATAATACATGTTAAAATAAAAGTATACATTCTTTATTCTTCTTATAATTTCCGTAAAAGACTATCTTTAAAAACTGTATGCTTAAAAAAAAAAAAAAAAAAAAAAAAAAAAAAAAAGATACAACAAAAGCACAAAGAATACAGAAGTTGAGTAAGAGTAATCAGGCAGAAAGGAAGAAGGGTCAGGTATAGAATGTGAAATGGTACAATACTGACTATACACAGACTTAAATAAGTTAATGATGCATATTATTAACCCTAGAAGAAACACTGAAAAAGTGATTTTAAAAAGATGCCTAGTTACAAATCCAATAGAGAAAATAAAATGAAATACTAAAATTGACCACTTAATCCAAAAAAAGGAATAAAGGAGAAACAGAGAAACAAAAACAAAACGAACAAATGAAAACAGTGGCAACATGGTAGACTTAAACCCGACCTATGCATTATCTGTAAATGGATTAAACATTATAACAGAGACTGTCACAATGGGGAAAAAACAGCAAGAAACCACTATATACACTCTCTGTAAGAGATGTATTTTAAATTTAGACACAAATAGATTAACAAAGTAGAAGAATATTTTATTATGATAAAAGGAGAAGTTCAGCAGGATATCAATCTTAAATATGTATACCTAATAACAGTGTTTCAAACAGAAGTTTTTTATGAAGAACAGAACAAACAAAAACATCCACAACCATATCCTTTCTCTTCATAATTGATGGAACAAACAGGCAACAAATAAGTAAGGTCACGGAAGTTCGGAACAATACTATTAATTAATTTGACCTGACATTCACGGAACATTAAATCTAACAACTGCAGAAATACATATGAAACGTTCACCAAGATGCAATAAAGCAAAATAAAATAAAATAAATCACACTCAACTTCAAAAGACTGAAATATGCTTTTTAGAGACTTTGTTCTCTAAACACAATGCAAACAATTAAAAAATCAATTAGTAAATTAGGTAGACAATCCCTAGATATTTGGAAAATAAAAAAAAAAGACTTTAAATCATTCATGAGTCAAAGAAGAAACCACAAGGAATTTATTAAATATTTGAAATAAATAATAATAAAAACATAATATATCAAAATTCAAGAAAATTTATTGCTTTAAATGCCTATAGTGGGAAAAGGTTTAAAATTAATGATATTTGGGGGGGGTGCACCCAAGATGGCCTAATAGGAACAGCTCCAGCCTCCAGCTCCCAGCATGAGCGACACAGAAGATAGGTGATTTCTGCATTTTCAATTGAGGTACTGGGTTCGTCTCACTGGGGTGTGTCGGACAGTTGGTGCTGGTGTGCAGGTGCAGCCTGACCAGCGAGAGCTGAAGCAGGGCAAGGCATCACCTCACCTGGGAAGCGCAAGGGGGAAGGGAATTCCTTTTCCTAGCCAAAGGAAATTGAGACACACAACACCTGGAAAATTGGGTAACTCCTACCCTAATACTTAGCTTTACCAAGGGTCTTAGCAAACAGCACACCAGATTATATCCCACATGGCCCAGAGGGTCCCACGCCCATGCAGCCTCCCTCATTGCTAGTACAGCAGTCTGAGATCTAATTGCAAAGCAGCAGTGAGGTTGGGGGAGGGGCGCCCGCCATTGCTGAGGCTTAAGTAGGTAAACAAAGCCACTGGGAAGCTCGGATTGGGTGGAGCTCACCACAGCTCAAGGAGGCCTGCCTGTCTGCCTCTGTGGACTCCACTCTGGGGACAGGGCATAGCTAAACAAAAAGCAGCAGAAACCTCAGCAGAGGCAAATGTCCCTGTCTGACAGCTTTGAAGAGAGCAGTGGATCTCCCAGCATGGAGATTGAGATCTGAGAATGGACAGACTGCCTGCTCAAGTGGTTCCCTGACCCCTGAGTAGACCAACTGGGAGACATCCCCCCACTAGGTGCAGACCGACACCTCACACCTCACAAGGCTGGGTACACCCCTGAGATGAAGCTTCCAGAGCAAGAATCAGACAGCAACACTTGTTGTTCAGCAATATTCTATCTTCTGCAGCCTCCGCTGCTGATACCCAGGCAAACAGGGTCTGGAGTGGACCTCAAGCAAACTCCAACAGACCTGCAGCTGAGGGTCCTGACTGTTAGAAGGAAAACTAACAAACAGAAAGGACACCCATACCAAAACCCCATCAGTACATCACCATCATCAAAGACCAAAGGCAGATAAAACCACAAATATGGGGAAAAACCAGTGCAGAAAAGCTGGAAATTCAAAAAATGAGAGCGCATCTCCCCTTCCAAAGGAACGTAGCTTATCGCCAGCAACAGAACAAAGCTGGATGGAGAATGACTTTGACCAGTTGAGAGAAGAAGGCTTCAGTCGATCAAACTTCTCAGAGCTAAAGGAGGAACTATGTAACCAGCACAAAGAAACTAAAAACCTTGAAAAAAGATTTGACGAATGGCTAACTAGAATAACCAATGTAGAGAAGTCCTTAAAAGAACTGATAGAGATAAAAACCATAACACAAGAACTACGTGACAAATGCACAAGCTTCAGTAACCGACTCGATCAACTGGAAGAAGAAATATCAGCAATTGAAGATCAAATGAATGAAATGAAGCAAGAAGTGTAGAGAAAAAAGAGTACAAAGAAAGGAACAAAGCCTCCAAGAAATATGGGATTATGTGAAAAAGACCAAATCTACGTCTGATTGGTGTGCCTGAAAGTGACGGGGAAAATGGAACCAAGTTGGAAAACACTCTTCAGGATATCAGCCAGGAGAACTTCCTCAACCTAGTAAGGCAGGCCAACATTCAAATTCAGGAAATACAGAGAACGCCACAAAGATACTCCTCGAGAAGAGCAACTCCAAGACACATAATTGTCAGATTCACCAAAGGTGAAATGAAGGAAAAAATGTTAAGGGCAGTCAGAGAGAAAGGTCAGGTTACACACAAAGGGAAGCCCATCAGACTAACAGCAGATCTCTCGGCAGAAACTCTCCAAGCCAGAAGAGAGTGGGGGCCAATATTCAATATTCTTAAAGAAAAGAATTTTCAACTCAGAATTTCATATCCAGCCAAACTAAGTTTCATAAGTGAAGGAGAAATAAAATCCTTTACAGACAAGCAAATGCTGAGAGATTTTGTCACCACCAGGCCTGCCCTATACGACATCCTGAAGGAAGCACTAAACATGGAAAGGAACAACAGGTACCAGCCATTGCAAAAATATGCCAAAATGTAAAGTCCATCGATGCTAGGAAGAAACTGCATCAACTAACGAGCAAAATAACCAGCTAATATCATAATGACAGGACCAAGTTCACACATAACAATATTAACCTTAAATGTAAATGGACTAAATGGTCCAATTAAAAGACACAGAGTGACAAACCGGATAAAGAGTCAAGACCCATCAGTTTGCTGTATTCAGGAGACCCATCTCACATGCAGAGACACACATAGGCTCAAAACAAAGGAATGGAGGAAAATCTACCAAGCAAATGGAAAACAAACAAAAAAAGCAGGGGTTGCAATCCTAGTCTCTGACAAAACAGAGTTTAAACCATCAAAGATCAAAAGAGACAAAGAAGGCCATTACATAATGGTAAAGGGATCAATTCATCAGGAAGAACTAACTGTCCTAAACACATATGCACCCAGTACAGGAGCACCCAGATTCATAAAGTAAGTCCTTGGCAACAAAAGCCAAAATTGACAAATGGGATCTCATTAAACTAAAGAGTTTCTGCACAGCAAAAGAAGCTACCATCAGAGTGAACAGGCAACTTACCGAATGGGAGAAAATTTTTGCAATCTACTCATCTGACAAAGGGCTAATATCCAGAACCTATAAAGAACTCAATCAAATTTATAAGAAAAAAACAAACAACCCCATCAAAAAGTGGGCAAAGGATATGAACAGACACTTCTCAAAAGAAGACATTCATACAGCCAACAGACACATGAAAAAATGCTCATCATCACTCGCCATCAGAGATATGCAAATCCAAACCACAATGAGATACCATCTCACACCAGTTAGAATGGCAATCATTAAAAAATCAGGAAACAACAGGTGCTGGAGAGGATGTGGAGAAACAGAACACTTTTACATTGTTGGTGGGACTGTAAACTAGTTCAGCCACTGTGGAAAACAGTGTGGCGATTCCTCAAGGATCTAGAACTAGAAATACCATTTGACCCAGCCATCCCATTACTGGGTATATACCCTAAGGATTATAAGTCATGCTGCTATAAAGACACATGCACACGTATGTTTATTGCGGCACTATTTACAATAGCAAAGACTTGGAATCAACCCAAATGTCCATCAGTGACAGACTGGATTAAGAAAATGTGGCACATGTACACCATGGAATACTATGCAGCCATCAAAAAGGATGAGTTCATGTCCTTTGTAGGGACATGGATGCAGCTGGAAACCATCATTCTCAGCAAACTATCACAAGAACAGAAAACCAAATACCGCATGTTCTCACTCATGGGTAGGAATTGAACAATGAGATCACTTGGACACAGGAAGGGGAACATCACACACCGGGTCCTATTGTGGGGAGGGGGTAGGGGGGAGGGATAGCATTAGGAGATATACCTAATGTAAATGACGAGTTAATGGGTGCAGCACACCAACATGGCCCATGTATACGTATGTAGCAAACCTGCATGTTGTGCACATGTACCCTAGAACTTAAAGTATAATAATAATAATAAGAAGAAGAACAAGAAGAAAAAAAAAATTAATGATATTTCCACCCAAGAACCTAGAAAATAATACCAAATTAAACCTAAGTAGAAAAAATAATAAAAAAAAAAAACAGGAAAAAAAATCAACAAAACAGAAACCAGATAAACAACTGAAAAATAATGCAAAAAATGCTGCTAGAGGGCAGGAAAGTAGTGTGGGCGGCTCTAACTCATATTCTCCTAGAAACTGGCCCAAAAGTCCACATGTATCATGTCCTGGTGCATCTCCAAAACCAATTTTTCACTTCTCAAGAGTCCAGTTAGGTAATTTAAAGGGACAAATCAGAACTTGGTCACAGGCTAAAGATAGAGATCTTTTTAACAAGCCCAGCTGTCTTACATCTGTCTCTCTTTCAAGAATATCTGGCAAACACAAAATCATTTAGCCAGTAATAATACTAGTTATGCCCAAATTTAGAAAATACAATATGTTCTCCCCCTCCTTTCAAGTAAAAAGCTAGGGAAATTTTCTTTGTAAATCCAAATATTTAAAATGAACTAAAGAACTTTTAAAAGAAACTTCTTATGAGCTCATCAAAAGTTAAAAAAGGAAAAAAAAAAAAGCATTCTTAAGCAAAAAACGACTTAACATCCATTTTTGTATTTGGATTTCTGTACTTCTTTCTTAAAAAGGGAAACTCCTTTTAAGTGTCCACTTAAAATGTTAACTGAGTTTTTCTGGATAGGAAAAAAAGCCCTCATTTTGAAGCATCTGATTTAAAATTCTTAACTTCATTTGAGGTAATCACAATTCTGAGGCTCATTTTGCATAAATATAACCATTCTGCAGTAGTTCAGGTCACAGCTATGTGAAACAAATCTCCACAGCTAGCATCTTTTTTCTAAATCTAAGAGACCGAGTAGCCCTATATATAAACAAACTAAATTGGTCCTCAGCTCTTAGCCATGCTTCCACAAATACCTAAAGCACATACAATCATAAACAGTGCCTGCTCTGCTTCTGACCAGTATGTGAGACCATACACATGTTACAAACATCTTGGTTTCTCTCAAGCACATACAGCAGCTATAGTCACTTTATCCCCTTATCCCATCCTCTTCTCTGCAGCCCATAGGCTTTTTTTTTCTCCCTCTTTATTTATTATACCAGTCCAATGTAATGTTTTCAAATTCCTAGTTTCTTTTACCTTTAAAAAAACCAATCCAACTATTATTGGAACAAATGTCTTACTCTGACCAATTTTCCTATTCTCCCTAAAATAGTACGCCATACATAGTAAGATGTACAAATGTTCTCTTAAGACAAAAAGGTTATAAGAACTGCAATAAAGAAATGCTTAAATGGGCCCTGAAAAAAATAACCCAGAAGACTTCCACAAATATTATTGTATTCACTTTTCCCCCCATGGTAAGTCCCTGGACAATCAAAGAAAAGCAACTTGATTTATAGTAAATGACACTATCTAATCATCATTCTAAAAGTAATCCTGCCAACTTGGGGGATTATCCAGTACAGGCTTGCTTCTTGGTAGCCACTGTACATAGAGTTTTGTTTATAATTAGACTGTGTAGTGTTAATTATGCTGGTTGCCCTGCCAGTATTCTACAGAGGCTACAAGAGGAGATCAAAATAATCATTCCAGAATTATGAGTCACTTCACTCTCTCCACACTACACACCACTGGCAGCCTCTCAACCCTGGAAAAAGGAAATTATGCACACTATTTGCCTATACAGTCTTTCACATTTAGGATGAAATATTGAGTTCCAAAACCTGCTCTACATTTACTTGTCTAGAATAATGGATACATTTCAATCCTGGTAACTTTGTGCTGCTAAAGAATTAGAAGTTGACGAAAGACGGTTTAGAAAACTCTCAAGGCCCAGTCTATCCTGTAGAAAAAAAGAATTTCTGTGTAAGTAAACTGCAATTACAAATTTTGCTTCAAATACGAATAATTCCTCCAAGGAGAGGTTTGTAACCTCATTCATCTTTTTATTCTTGGTGCCTAGCAGGGAAGAAACCTGCCATAAATGTTGAAATGAAAGTAGCAATAATCTAATACATTAAAATGAAGTATTAATGAAAATTACCTCCATGTCCATGCATAAACTCTTCAAGGGCTGAATCCAGGTTTACTGGAGGCTTGGAATTAGATAAAATTCATACATTGTCTATAAGGTTAACAAAGTCCTTCTAATACCTGCTGTGGGGCTGGATCTTAAATCAGGAGGACTTAGGAGTACTTCAGTGATTATGGGATCTGAGTCACTGCCTTTCAGTTCTACCAGACACTGATTCTTGAGAACACTTACTACATTTCCCCTTCTTTCCTCAAAGCTGGTTGATAATTCAAGTCAATTATGGTTTAGAAGACATAAAATATAGTGAAGAGGCCAGGCACAGTGGTTCACACCTGTAATCTCAGCACTTTGGGAGGCTGAGGCAGGAGGATCACTTGAGGCCAAGAGTTTTAAGACCACCCTGGATAACACAATGAGATCCAGTTTCTACCAAATAATAATAATAATAACAATAATAATAATAACAATAATAGCCAGGCTAGCTGTCATCCAGTATGTTGAGTTTTATTGTGTAAATGCAGTATAGGACATGAACATGGCCTTTAATGACACTTAATTCTTAGGGATGTTTTGGGAGCAGTTATAGTGTTTTTATATAAGGCAGTCATTTGACAAATGGCTTAGAAATTAGATGACTTAAAACGTAAAATCTGTGTGTCAAAATCTCTGTGAAACAGATAATATCTAAAGTTCCACTATACCTGAGGGTTCTCCAGGGACATTGCTCCAGCTGACCCTAAAAGACATCAAGAGGCCAGTATTGTTGCTTACCCAAGTAATTTGGTATTTTTGGTATTAAAGGCAAAATGAGGTTTCTGGACTCTTCATATTTTAAGAATTTACCTATTAATATGTTCTGTGAATGATAATGAAACATCATTTTTAAGGCATGAGGGGGGAAATTATGCTAATGAATCTTAAAGAGAAAGACTAGTGTGCTTTGCTGAAAAGTTAAAGACATGTTTATTGTCTTATGATTTTGAAGCTTCTACCCTAATTATTTAATAGCAATGAGCTCTTTATTAATAAATCACTTCATAGTTTGCAAAGTGTTGTGACCCACATATCTTATTTGACTCCTATGATAATATAAGTAGACAGGGCAGTTATTATCCCCATTTTACCTTTGAGAAAACTGAGGTTCCAACATATACTAAGTGGTAAAGCCAGGACTCCATCACTGGTAGGGCCAGGTTTCTCTTCACTACACACACACACACACACATATATATAAGACAGAGTCTCACTCTGTCACCCAGGTTAGAGTGCAATGGCACAATTATAGCTCACTGCAACTTCAAACTCCCAGGCTCAAGCAATCCTCCTACCCTGTCCTCCTGACTAGGTGGGACTACAGGCATGTGCCACCATACCAAGCTAATTTTTAAAAAAAAATTTTGTAGAGATAGGGTCTTACTATATTGCCCAGGCTGGTATTAAACTCATGGTCTCATGCAATCCTCCCACTTCTGCCTCCCAAAGTGCTTGAATTACAGGTGTGAGCCACCACACTTCGCCTCCATCACTTTCAAATTCTCTACTGCGTTATATTTATGAAGTCTAATCACAGTTGCTATTTTCTGTACAGTTCTATAGTCCTATAAGCAAAAATCAACATTAAAGTGCTAAAGAAAAGAAGCAGAAAAGATGAGCCACTTCTGGTTTAATTTTGCACATTGTTTTAAATATCTATCAAGGAGAACATTTTAGTTGAAAAGGAGAAATTTCACTAGAGAATGCCAATGACCAAGGACAACTGCAAACAGAAACAAAAACTATAGCACATAAAGAATCCTGCTGTGAAAAAGATCAAGGACAGGACCAAATAAATAACTATAATATAATACAAATCTTAATCATAAAATCTTAAGCCTAAAAAAATTTAAACAATGAGGAAGAAGTCATTGCCTTCACTAAAAGAAGAAAAGGTAGAAATTCTTTTAACCCATGTCGACTTAACAAACCTCTAAATTAACCGATGTCTTCCATTCTCTCTGTAAGACATTTTCAGATGCTAAGTGCTCAATGAATGCCAACAACTAAAGGGCTACTCTCCAGAATGTCCAAGCACATATGCCCTCACCAGAGGCACTCTACTCTAAGAATCAGTTGTTTGTTCTCAAGCTGATTTATGTTAAAATTTTAATTATGGTTTTATAATAATATTGTGCCATTAAATGAAAAATATAAAAAGAAAATTTTAAATTAAAACTGAGTTATGCATCAGAAAGATCCTTCAAAAGTGAGTCCTCAAAATAACCCTGCTGCCAAATTAGGTATGGGCAAGAAAAACCTAATACCTTGGGGTTGGGGGTTGGGGTTGGGAGGCAGAATTCTAGGATTTTTGCACCTAGTCTTCAAAATGCCTGCATTCTCAATCTACTTTTTTTTTTTTTTTTTTTTAAAGGATCTGGAAATTACAGATGAATGAAAGGCAAAACATATCCACATGTAAAAAGAAAGATAAAGAACTCTAATTAGTGGACCCAAATGCAAAATGAAAGCTTTGGTCACTAAGACAATGTTAGCTATAGTCAACCTACTACTGTACTATTGAATACTAGCTCTTACTCCTTCTACCTTTATTTTTGTACCCATTAACAATAATTTAAAGTATAGTGCAAAACAGAAGAACTGGAATATTCCCAACATAAAGAAAAGATAAATGTTTGAGGTGATGGATATTCCAACTGCCCTGATTTGATCATTACACACTGTATGCATGTATCAAAATGTCACATCAATTCTAAAAACATGTATAACTATTATGTATCAACAAAAAAAAACTACAACACCAGAAAAACAAGAAAATATTAGCAACTAAGTTTATACATTTTGATTTGTAAATGAAATGCTAAAGAAATGTATTTTTCTTAATGGTTTCTATTTCAAATTAGCTTTTAGGAATTTCCCTTTCACATGATCTCAAACATAATGAATCCAGCTCTGCAACATTATACTCACTAATAAGTTTAAACCAGAGAATCCTTAAAATCATGCCTCATCAATACATATCAAAAGTCCAAAACACTTATTTGACCAAGTAACTTCACAGCAGGAATTTTTCCTTGGAGTAACTGCCAGAGATATACATATAAGAATGTTTACAGCAGTGTAGTTTACATAGCAAAAAAAAAGAGAAAAACCTAAAACAACAAGGGATAGGTATATATTCATACTGAATAAGATATGTAGACAAAAAATTATTTACACCTATTTTAAACACAGAAAAGTATTCAAAATATAAAGAAAGAAAAGCAGGTTATAGACATTTAAATAAATATCCAGTTGGATACACTGAAAATAAAAAGGTTAACTGGTTATTTCTGAGAGGTGGAGTTGTAGATATGTTGGGCATTTATATTATCTATATTTTCTTTTTCTATTAAAAAATAGAAATAAACCTCTCAAACATGTACAGATCATGTTTTCATCTGCCAAGATCTTAATAAATTAACAAAAAACTATCAATGCTGTTAGGATGTTTTAGAAATGATCCACGACAGTGAAATCAGGAAACAAGGATACCAGGATAGAATCTGCTATTAGACAGAAAGACAAATACCACATGATCTCACTCAAATGTAGAATCTTTAAAAAAAAAAAAAAAAAAAAAAAAAGTTGATATCAATCATAGAAGAGCAGAGAGTAGAACGTAGTTACCGGAGACTGGGGAGGGGACAAGGGAGAAGATGGGGAGAGGCTGGTCAAAGGATAGAAAGTTACAATTAGATAAGTAGAAGAGATTCTGGTGTTCTACTGCACAGCAGGGTGACTGTGGTTAACAGTAAAATACTGCATATTACAAAATGGCTACAAATAGAAACTTTCCAATGTTCTCACTGCAAGCAAATGATAAATGCATGAGTGATCAATATACTACCTTACTAGATCATTATATAGCACAGATATGTATCAAAACATGGAATTATACTCCATAAATATGTATAATTATAATATGTCAATTTTTAAAATTAATGGAACAAAACATTCTTTTTTAAAAAGGAATTTGCTATTAATCTCCAATTATTAGGTGAAGTTTCTATCGCCACTGATTCCAGCCTTGTAACTTGCTTTAATCAATGGAATGCAGCAGAAATAACACTGTGGAATGTCCAATCCTAGGCTTTAAGAGGCCTTGTAGCTTTCACCATTTATCTTTTACTACCTGAGAGCTCCATGAGAAGAAAACTAAGCTAGGCTCCTTGGGGACGAGGAACCACATGGAAAGCCAAACCCAGTCAAAAGCCACCATTAATGGGCGGATACGACTGAAACTATCTTAGACCATCCGGCTCCAAGTCAAGCTGCCAGATGATGGCTGCTACAAGAGTGACCTCAGGCAAGATCAGCAGAGGACACACCCAGGAGAATCTAATCCAAACTGTTGAGCTAAAAAATCATGAGCAAAGAAAATGGTTGTTGCCTTAAGCCATTAAGTTTTATGATATGATATGCAGTAATAGAGGATCATTTCATTCATAAATTGATCACTACACTATTATCACAATTAATGTTTTGGTATACTATTCTTAGACTAATTGATCCCCTAAGACAAAATTGATATTATATGCTACATACTAGTTTTATGATTCTGTGGCATTTTTGAAATGGGAACACATGCAGTGTCTCATGATTACTTCAAATTTCAACTCAGAAACATAAGGGAAAAATGAAACACTTGGTATTCAGAACATTTTGTATTCTTTATATAAAAACTCCTCTGTGCAGCTGTGGGCTTTTTCTCTTAAGCCCAAAGGCCTTGTTGTATGTGACTTCATAGGAAGCTCTGCCTGGGGTCCTAGCACAGGACCAGGTTAGACACTGAAAAAGTAAAACCAAGTTCATCATCGTCACTACCACCACTGATAATGTTGATAAAAGCCAACATTCACTGAGGGCAAATCATATGCTAATACCCAGCTAAGCTATAAAGAGACAGCACAGCAGAGTAATTAAGAATATCTCTGGAGGTTGGTCCCAGTGCAGTGGTATTTACAACTAATGGATCACAACCAGTTACAGGCTTATTTCTTCCTTCTCCACTCTCATTGCTTCACTTGACTAGCCTGGAAAAAAAAAAAAGAAAGAAAAGAAAAAGAAAAAAGGGTATCTCTGGAACCAGACTGCTCTGCCACTTTCTGTGTAGCCTTAAGCAAGTTACTTCATCTTTCCAAGCTCAGTTTGCTCATTTATAAGATAGGGATAATAATAGTATCCATCTCATTGAGTTATAAGAATTAAATGATATGTAAAAGTATTTAGAACACAGTCTAGCACACAATGTGTACTCAAAAAATTATCAACTGTCTATATTGATTAGCATTTTACACACATTGATTAATATTTAATCCTCACATTTTACAGCCAAAGTGAGAAAAAAAGGGGTTCAAGAACTTGCTATTAAGTGGTACGGCCAAGTTCCAAACCCATCATTTTTTTGACTGCAGTACCTATACCCTTTAATACCCTTTTAGACTTTGGGTAAAAGAGTCCAGAAATGTCAAATCAAGTCCCTAGTTCCAACTAAACATTTCATGTCTACATAGCCTCTGGAGAAGACTGGGGGGGTCACAGAGCCACCTCTACATTAGAACTAAAGAGCTGCATGGAGGTTTAGGATAGTGCCACAAATTCTAGAGATAAACACAACTCCAACAATTATAGAAATGTGTAGAAACACACTGACACTGTGGTTTCTACAACTCTCTCGGCCAGGTACTTAGCAGGTATTCAAAAAAGGTTGGCTGATGTCTCAACTAAATTCACTGTATTACTGCTTCATCATAGGCAGTAAACCGGACTTTCCCCCCATTCCCTTTCTCTCATTAAAATTATGAAATTATTCAAATACAGTCAGTCTGTATCTATAGTTTCCAGATCTACAGATTAAACTAACTGCAGATTTTAAAAATAAGAAAAAATAAAAAATAATAATACAATATAGTATAATTTACATAGCATTTACATTGTATTATGTTTTATTAGTAATCTAAAGATAATTTAAAGTAAATGGGATGATGCATGTAAACTGGTTATATGCAAATACACAGGGATTGAACACTGGTGGATTTTGGTAGGGGGGAGGGGATACTGGAACCAATCCCCAGAGAATACTGAGGGATGAATGTACAGCACAGTACCCATGCTACTGACACTTTGTTTTGCTATTTTTAAAAACCAGAAGCTTTTTTTTTTAAAACAGCTATTGCTATTTTAGAAAACTGTAAGCTTTGTAAAGAGAATCTCCAATCCTATTACATTTATAAATAAAACAATTAGCGTCTGTCCAAAGATACTCAGCTAGTTAGTAAAAATGACAGGAACCAAGCAGATTTCTTTTTGTAATTTTTAAATTTTAACTTCTCTAGAGGAAGACAGAAGTGAAACAATAAGTGAGTTTAACCCACAGAACTGCTCAGCTAAGTTTAGTTCTACCCAAATTCTGTCTGGTGATTTTGAAAATAACCACTTTCCCATGCTTACAGGAAATGGTTAAGCAACCTCAAAGAAGTCCTTTGTTTTTGCATGGTAGACAGTTTTTTTTTTTTTTGAAAGGTAAATCCTTTTCAAATAATAGGACAACCATTCATCAACCGAAGCAACTCTACAACACAGTACAAGTTATTACTTTATTCCAGATATTCTTTTTTTACAGGAACAAAAAGAACATAATATTTAAATGAACTTTCACATTTATAATAAAATGAATTCTCAGAACTTTAAGATCAAACCAGAAGAACAAAAATCATTGCAGAGAACAGACAAGCTGATGGTTCAAGACCAAGCAACATGGTTCCATCTTGGTCTCAAAAAAAAATAGAGACAAGACATGATTGTGGAAAAAAAATATATTTTTAGAGAAATTTCTCATGTTATATTGTAGTTGATTTTTTTCAGAAAAAAACTACCTACTGTCTCGTTTTTTCACTGTAGCACTAGGTGATTCTAAGAACAGTAAAACACGATATTTGAGATGAGAGACTGTATAATTTCTAATAGAAAAGTTTTCTGCCTAGGTGATAAAACTTTTACTAATTTTTAAAATTTGATTTTTGGTGCAAATAATTCTAACATATTTTACTATTTTCCTGTCTTCTTACAAACACTAGTCTGAAGAGTTTTATGGTCATCATAAACGGAAAAGTCACTGACTACACTATACTTGTTGGGACACAGAACTGTATCTCGGCTGAAAAGGTAGAGAATGAAACCCCCCAACCCACACCCTAGAATGTGACCAATTTGCCTAAAATGCATTTCAATTAACAACTAAAGATTTAAAGCAATTCACATTGCATGTGTTGCTTTAAGTTTTAGATTTCTACATTGAACCAAGTTTTGCTGCAGTTAGTTACCCCAGCTACGTTTCAGTGGACTTGTTAGCATAACTGAAGTTTAATTTTGATTATGATTCATATATTAGTCAGTAAACATTTCTTCTACTTAAAAATATTTATTTGATAAAGTCAATTGTAAAATCTGTGAATTAAGATAAATTTTGGTTTGGCGCAGTGGCTCACGCCTGTAATCTCAGCACTTTGGGAGGCCAAGGCAGGTGGATCACCTGAGGTCAGGAGTTCAAGACCAGCCTGCCCAACATGGTGAAACCCCGTCTCTACTAAAAAACAAAAATTAGCCAGGTGTGGTGGTACATGCCTGTAATCCCAGTTACTCTGGAGGCTGAGGCAAGAGAATCACTTGAACCCAGGAGGCAGAGGTTGTGGTGAGCCAAGATCACACCATTGCACTCCAGCCTGGGCGACAGAGTGAGACTCAGTTTCAAAAAAAAAAAAAAAAGATAAAAGTAGTTGGCTGAATTTAAAATGTGTTGAAATGTACATGTGAATATTATTTAGTACTATTACTCACAGTAGAGCCATGCATAAGACTTATAACTTGAAATGCACAAGAAATTTTCATAATCAAAAATTTTAGATCTTCCCAAGTTTAGAAAATCCTCAGATACTCAAGTTTGGTCAGATATGGAGAATTAGCTACAGAGTATGGATTTGGCTAAATCAAATTTAAAAATCTAAAACTAAAATAATATGAAATCAATCATATCTACTAAAATGTCACCTTAAGTCTTCAAAAGTTGTTTTAAAAATCACCCTCTAATATAAATGGCTAAAAACTTCATAAAAAGTAAAAATAAGGAAGATTTCAGCAAATTATTAAATTAGATAAAATAATTACATGGATATTTAGGTAAACTGACCAAGGATCACATTTTGGTGTATCACGAGCCATGGCAAAATAAACCCATTCCTATCTCTTCCTCAATTCTACCCACAAAAGACCACAACAGAATACAGAGGTAGTTATATTAACTATAAATTAACTAAAATTTCAGAATAAAATCAGCCTTACAGAAACTATTCTGAGACGTATTATTTGTTCCAACATTACCTCTACATATAGTAGTCACTTGTCTACTTCATCAGCTCAACATATTCATCATTACATCCTCTGTAAATAAGATTAACTGGTATGGTCAACAGACTAATCCTCCCCAACTCCCAAAATGTCCATGTCCTAATCCTTAGGGACATGGTTACAGACCTTGAGATGGAAAGATTATCCAGGATGGCCGAATACAATCACAGGGGTCCTTAAAAGGCAGAAAAGGTTGGGAGGCCAAGGTGAATGGATCACCAAGTCAAGAGATCAAGACTATACTGGCCAACATGGTGAAACCTCGTCTCTACTAAAAATACAAAAATTAGTTGGGCATGGGGGCCGGTGCCTGTAATCCCAGCTACTCAGGAGGCTGAGGCAGGAGAATCACTTGAACCTGGGAGGCAGAGATTGCAGTGAGCCGAGATCGTGCCAGTGAACTCCAGCCTGGTGACATAGTGAGACTCTGTCTCAAAAAAAAAAAAGGCAAAAGAGGCTATCAGGGTGAAATAATGAAAAAGGACATGTCTTGCCTTTGGTAGCTTTGAAGATGAAGGAACAGGGCCAGGAGCTAAAGAATGTGGACGACCTCCAAAAGCCAAAAAAGTGAAGGAAATGGATCCTGCCCAGAGCCCACAGAAAGGAACACAGAGCCCTGCCAACTCCTTCATTTTAGCCCAGTGAGACCCATGTCAGGCTTCTGACCTACATAACTTTAAGATAAATTTGTACTGTATTGCTGAAGTTTGTGGTAATTTGTTAGGGTGGCAATAGAAAACCAATACAACTAGTCCCCACAACATGCCTGACATTCAGGGCTGTACGGCTCCACTTCTGTACTAAGTGGAGTTAGGAGCTTGCCCAAGGTCAGCTGCGGCATTTCGAGTTATGCTTGGTATAGCTATTAGGTAATTCAGTTAACTTGCAAAATAGATGAAGAAAGCAATTCTGAGAAGATCAGCTGAATTCACCAGAAAAACTCAAAAAGGCAAGCCACTAAAATTGTTGTTGAATTAGGTAGGAGACAACTCTAAAAGACTGGGAAAAAAACTGAAAGTCTAGACAAAGAAACAATCACCCCCAAACTAGACAAATTTTGCACTCGGATCGCTTCACAGGTGTCCACATTTTCATTTCACTTTATGTGAAATGAAAATTTCACATAAAGTTATAGAGTCAAAAACTTGCTGAAGCAAAACACATGGGGGTGAGTTTCTGTTTTAATATTGTTCCATTTCCTTTCTCTACTTTGCCCTGAGGGCAGGCTTTGGTCACAGAGTGGTGTGGCAATGCCAACAGGTAAAATTCCAATGAGTCCCATATTCCTATCCAGAGAAACCAGAAGTAGACCTTGTAGGCTACACAGAAGTAAACCTGTAGGGTCTACAGGGTCTCTTCCTGTAGGGGAGAGAATCAGAAAAGAGGATCCCTTAAATCTGTGCATGAACCTGCAAAAATTACAGAATAATCACTGAGCTATATATGTGCAGAAAAGACTCAAACCAATATAGCAAAGTCTATTAGTTTCTATTGCTGCTATAACAAATTAACCTCAAACTTGGTGGCTTATAACACAAGTCTCTTAAGATTCTGGAGGTCAGAAGTCTAAAATGGGTCTCACTGGGCTAAAATCAAGATAGCAACAGTGCTGTATTCCTTCTGGAAGCTCTGGAGAGAATCCATTTCTTTCTCTTTTTCAGCTTCTACAAACTGCTTACATTCCTTAGCTTGGGCCCCCCTCCCATCATCAAAGCCACAACTGCAGGTTGAGTCTTTCTCACACTTTGCCTCTCTGATATTGACTCTTCTGCCTCACTTTCTCACTTTTAAAAACCTTATGACTACACTGGGCCCAACTACATAACCCAGGATTTATTTTAAGGTCAGCTGATTAACAACCACAACTCTAACTGCAACCTAACTGCTCTTCATTACGTAACCTAAAATATTACCAAGGCTCCAGGGATTAGGAAATGAACATATTTGGAGACCATTATTCTGTCTACCATACAAAGGCTAGGAGAACTAAACTGATACTGGAGCCACTGTCCACAGAGGGTGAAACAGAACTAAGGTCTGAACCCGAGCAGGGTGACTGCCAGCTAAAACAAAAATATTAACATTCTTCAGAGGATAAAAGAATCTACACAATATACCACCCATAATGTCCAGGATGCAAGCAACAAGTACTTGAAATACAAAGGACCAAGAAAATGTGAACAATTCTCAATGGAAAAGGCAATCACCAGATGATGGAAATATCGAATACTTTAAAGCTGTTATTATAATTATGCTCCACGAGGTAAAGAAGAACATAGTGAAATAAACAAGAAGGTAAAAATTCTCAGCAGAGAAATAGAAACTATAAAAAGTATCAAAATAAAATTTTAAAACAGACAACAAAAATTATTAAAAGAAAAATTTACTGAATGGCCTGAAGAGCAGAACGGTGATGACAAAGAAAAAAAAGTCAATGAACTTAAAGATTAACAGAAATGATTCAGTTTGAAGAACACAGAGAAAAGAAAGATTGAGGAAAAAATAAACAGTGCCTCAGGGACGTGTAGGGCAATATAAAAAGGACTAAAACATATGCAGTTGGAGTCCCAGAATGACTGGAGAAAAACATTGAGGCAGAAAAATTATCCGAAGAAACAATCACCCCTAAACTTCACAAATATGGTAAAAGACATCAGTGTACCAATTCAAGAAGGAATAAACTCAAAGAAAACCAAACCAAAACACAAGATGTTGCAAACCAAAAGTAAAGAAATACTCAAAATCAGCTAGGAAAAAAACTCAACATATTACATACAGGGTACCAGTTCGCATTACCATGGATTACTTTGAGATGGAGTCTCACGCTGTCTCCCAGGCTGGAGTGAAGTGGCATACTTTCTGCTCACTGCAACCTCCGCCTCCAGGGCTCAAGCGATTCTCCTGCCTCATTCTCTGGAGTTGGTATGACTACACACGGGTGCCACCATACCTGGCTAATATGGTTGCCACCATGCCTGGCTAATATTTTGTATTTTTGGTAGAGACAGGGTTTCACCATGTTGACCAGGCTGGTACCATGGATTTCTTAATGAAAAAAACTCTGGAAACTAGAAAATGATAGAGCAACATCTTTAGTGTTTTTATATAGAGGGAACTATTAGATATGTTTGTGTAATATATATATGTGTATATCTTTGCGTAAGCATGTATCCAGAATATTTGAAGTATTCTTACCACTCACTAAGACGACAAATAATCCAATGTAAAGGAATGGGCAAAAGATTTGAACAGCCATTTCATAAAAGGTGAACTAATGTCCAAAAAATCCATTTCTCCTTCCCCCTACACAAAGATAACAAACATCAGTAGTCATTAGGGAAATGCAAATGAAAATAAACCCAAGGTAACCACATCTACTGGATTAGCTAAAATTAAAAAGATTATTATACTAAATTAATCAGCACTGTCATATACCACTGATGGAAATGTGAAATGGCACAACCAGTTTGAAAGATAGTTTAGCAGTTTCTTAAAAAGTTAAAACTTATAGTACCAGATGACCCAGACAATCGACTTACAGGAATTTACCCCAGAGAAACGAAACTGAATGTGCATACAAAGAACTTATACTAGAGTGTTCATAGCAGCTTTATTTGTAATAGTCCCAAGCTGAAAACAAATGTCCATCAAATGGTGAATTAGTGAATAAACAAATTATGGCATATCTGTAGAGTGGAATATTATTCACCAATATTTTTTCTTTTTCTTTTTTGAGACAAAGTCTCACAATGTTGCCTAGCCAGGCTGGAGTGCAGTGGCACAATCTCAGCTCACTGCAACCTCTGCCTCCTGGGTTCAAGTGATTCTCCTGCCTTAGCCTCCCAAATAGCTGGGACTACAGGTGCACATCACCACACCCAGCTAATTTTTGTTCTTTTAGTAGAGATAGGCTATCGCCATGTTAGCCAGGGCTATCGTCATGTTGGCCAGGCTGGTCTCGAACAACTGGCCTCAAGTGATCTGCCCACCTTGGCTTCCCAAAGTGCTGGAGTTACAGGCGTGAGCCGCCGTGTCCGGCCCTATTTACCAATTTTTAAAAAAGAAACTAGTATGCTGAGTCAAAGAAGTCAGGCCAAAAAAGAGCACTGTATGATTCCATTTACATAAAATTATATAAAATCTATATAATTCAATTTATACACAATTCTAGAAAATGTAAACTTACCTATAATACCAGAAAGCATATCAGTGGTTGCCAAAATATGGGCATGAAAAGAGGGATAGAAGGGTTATTTTTTGTTTTGCTTTAAGTTTCAAAAATATAATTGCAAGAATGAGGAATATGCAACACTTCAGCACTCTGATTTTAATTATACAAAGGTCAATTTGAGCAGCTTATTCATTTGAACAATTATTGCACATTCTCATATGCCAGATTCCAGATCTTTGCTCCACAAATTCTGTACACTCACACAAAGGAACCATACAAGGTCTTCTGTATAAAAGCATTTCTGACACTTAACTATAAACACCAGCAGAGTGAAGGGCTAAATTTCTATAACGTCAATAACTATTTCAAGGTATTTTGAATGAATGGGTTAGAATGGGTAGGTATATCATCTACTTTCATATTAATAGAATTCTAGCTCAGGCCAGCTGACCTTATAATTACATTTC
Organism: Macaca mulatta; assembly: GCF_049350105.2. Classification (NCBI taxonomy): domain Eukaryota; kingdom Metazoa; phylum Chordata; class Mammalia; order Primates; family Cercopithecidae; genus Macaca; species Macaca mulatta. The sequence continues at coordinate 103,311,711 of NC_133411.1, read as the reverse complement.
AGGATGTACATGTTTACATCTGATCACAGATTACCATATGTCTTATTTTAGAAGGAAAGAAAAGGAAGACAGTTTTAGGGTTGTTATTGATAACTTAAACTTGGAACTTTATAGTCTCAATTATCTCTATTTTAGCATGCCATAACCCAATACTAATGTCTACAGAGAACCTTGAGACCACTGACAACGCTGCTGTGGACAGATTAATACAGAATATACACTAGCGTCAATTTTATTTATTCTGCAATATACCTAGTAATCAAAGGCTTGGTGAACATTCCTTAACCTCAAGGATAAAAGCAAGCATAAACTGACGAACACCGGTTAGAACCTGCTATGGGTTCAGAATCCAAAATAACCTTTGTGTTATGCCACACAAACATTTCTTATATTAACCTCTATCAACACATCTGGAGTAAAAAACAAACCTTGAATTAGTTTACATAAACTAAGACATAGATTGGTTTGCTTCTTAGAAATTAATATTTTAATTGAAAAAGAAAATACCAAGATACAAATGGACAAGAGAAAACTTTCAGATGAAAAGCCAACATAACACATGAAAATCCTAGAAATGAAAGAACTACACATTTTTATATACAGCAACATATTATTTGGCCACATATTATGTTTCACATAAGGGAAGCCAACCTGCAAGAAGTGCATGTCCTTTTGTATGTCATTGTATTCTATGGGATAAACAGGACTTTAAACGGCCTCAGGGATGTCTCGGGTTTGTGAGAAATGTGGGGAGAAGAAGGGTGGAGGTAGCAATTAATAGTGGAAAAAGAATTAGTAACTCAGTTTTAAGCAAGTCTTAGGTGCTAATCAAACTCCTCTATTAAATTTGCTCTAAGAAAAGGACATGATAAAAGATCTCCAACCATTTTGTGATTAGATCTATCTGTCTACATCTTACTTTCACACTAACAATATGCTAATCAGGAATGTGAGGGTCAAGCTCTCTTTCCTAAAACCAAGCTCTCTTTCCTAAAACCTGGTATGTGTGAACACCTAGATGAAAATCACTGTGTAGCTTACCGGAAGTACCTTCCTTTCCCCACTGCCAGCCAAATGGAAATTACATTATAGCAAGCTAATTACAGATTAACCATCTGTTCCAGGTATAGTCAAACCCCACAGGCTAGTCCCAGGCTGACCTGGTTAGGCCCGGGGCAAAGCTTGAGAAAGCAGATCAACCCTAGTCATTCATGGCCCCAGAAAGCCCAGAAAAAGAAGACTGATTCTAGTCCTCTTAAAGGTCTAGATCATTCTATGGCAGGGCAGGTATGAAACAAAGAGTTCCGTATCATCTGGGATTCCTGGGTCCATAGATCAAGAAAAGCAGGAGAAAAAAAAAAGTAATTGAACTTAGCCAAGTAGGGCTTTAATTCATTAAAACTAAGATTAGTCGGCCGGGCGTGGTGGCTCACACCTGTAATCCCAGCACTTTGGGAGGCCGAGGTGGGCGGGTCACGACGTCAGGAGACCGAGACCATCCTGGCTAACACGGTGAAACCCTGTCTCTACTAAAAAAAAAAAAAAAAAAAAAAAAAAAAATGCAAACAATTAGCTGGGCATGGTAGCAGGCGCCTGTAGTCCCAGCAACTTGGGAGGCTGAGGCAGGAGAATGGTGTGAACCCAGGAGGTGGAGCTTGCAGTGAGCCGAGATTGCACCACTGCACTCCACCCTGGGCAGCAGAGCAAGACTCCATCTCGGGAAAAAAAAAAAAAACACAAAAAACTAAGATTAGTCTAATAAATCATGAAAGGGCTGAGAAATTAAATGATGTATCTCCATTATGTTTTTGTTGAGGGGCTGAGGTGTTGAGAAAGGGGCAGCTTGTTGAAAACACTTTGGATATAAACAAAAAATATAGGGATAAAAATCAATGGTTTTTAAAGGCAATAGTTTAAGAAAAATCTGTCTCTCTCTACTTTAGAATCATCTAGGGCTGAAATAAATGACGGTAGAATCCGCACACAACCAAGGCATCTGATAATGTGGCCAGGCACATTTGCCTGGCCAGAACATTCCCCTCCTGTGACCTAGATCTATCTTAAGAAACTTGCTGCCCAATTCCAACAGCTCCACTTTCTACCTTCTGTGGACTCCTAAACTATTCCTCTCCAGTTCCTGAAAAAGGCAAGATTAATGTTCTCAAGATGTAATATAGGTACACCTAGAAATCCCTGATACCCTTGCAGGAGGCCTTCAGAGTCAAAACGATTTTCATAATAATATGTTATTTGCCATTTTCACTCCACTTCTCTCATGAGTGTATAGTAGAGTTTTCCACAGGCTACATGACTTGTGCTATTACAACTGACTGAATGCAGAAGCAAATCTGAAAATCCAGTTGTATTCCTATTAAGCCAAACATCAAAAAGATTTGCAAAAATGAAAAATAATGCATCTCACTAATCCTTTTGTTTTGAAAAATAATAGTTCTATTTTATTAAAAATTTTACTTAATATGTAAAAGGTTTTTATTGTTATTAAATAAATTAATTTTTTAAAATGTTAATTTTTAAATATCTAGAGAAATACTCACACAAACAAAAGCTCTTAGGGGTCCCCGATAAAAAAATGTTTAAGAGTGTAAAAGAGATTCTAAAACCAAAATGTTTCAGAAGCATAACTCTGCCTTCAAAGATAAACTACTCCCAAACTCTCCAGACATCTTGATCCAAACATGAAAGTTTAGTATACTGTCTGAAAAAGCATATAGAGTAAATACACAAAGTAAATAAATACAGAAGGTCTGGATTGCTTCAGTGCAGGACAAAAATGGGACAAGGGGTTTTGTATCATCCTGAATTACTGTGTCCAGAAAAAAAAAAAAAATTGAACTTAACTATATATGCTTCTTTTAACATCCTGAGGCAGGAATGTAAACTCCAGTAACTTATTCCTGTGGAAAAATAATTTTCTTTACCCTGAGGTTTACAGAAAGAAACTGTCTGAAGTTAAGACTCCTATGATACAGTTATATCCCCCACCCCACCCCCAACACCCTGCAAATTCATGTATTAAAGCACTAACCCCCAGCTGGGTGCCGGGGTGCCAGGTGCCGTGACTCACACTTGTAATCTCAGCACTTTGGGAGGCCAAGGTGGGCGGATCACGAGGTCAAGAGATAGAGATCATCATACTCGCTAACACGGTGAAACCCCCGTCTCTACTAAAAATACAGAAAAAATTAGCCAGGCGTGGTGGTGGGCGCCTGTGGTCCCAGTTACTTGAGAGGCTGAGGCAGGAGAATGGCGTGAACCCGGGGGCGGGGCGGAGCTTGCAGTGAGCCGAGATCGCACCACTGCACTCCAGGCTGGGCGACAGAGCGAGACACTGTCAAACAAACAAACAAACACACACAAAAAAAGCACTGACCCCCAATGTGATTACATTTGAAGAGAGGGCTTTTAAGAAGGTAATTAAGGTTAAATTCGGTCATAAGGGTAGGGCCCTAATCCAATAGTATTGGTGTCCTTGGAAAAAGAGAAAGAAACAGCAAAGCTTGCTCTCTCCACATCTGCACAGAACAAAGACCATGTGAGGACACAGCAAGAAGGTAGCATTCTGCAAGTGAGAAAGAGCCCTCACCAGAAACTAACCACGGTGGTCCCTTGATCTTGGGCTAGTAGCCTCCAGAACTGTAAGTAAATAAATATCTGTTGTTGAAGCCACCCAGTCTGTATTACTTCATTCTAACAGCCAGAGCAGACTATTACACTGCCTATACTCTGTTCCCATATAATTACTCTATAAATATACTAAGGAGTAGGGAGAAATGGAGATTTTCTTAAGGGGGAAGGAAGTACTGAATCAACGTATTCACAGTACCACACACCATAATTTAAGTTGTATGGTCATTAATGAGTTATTTAGGTTTGTTTTCCTCAAAATGTCATTTGATTTTTAACCTTTGTGATTAACATCAGTACAGAAACATCTACTTTTTTCCCTCCTGGATAGTGTCAGGTCTAAAATTCATGCTTTCATACCTCAACTCGTACTGCAAATAATTCATAAGACTAGTTATTAATATTTTGTTATGTCAACTAATAGAGAGTTGTGCCTTTCAGTGGCTTTGCCCATCTGACAACCATGACATAGCTTAACCTTTACTCTTCCCATAAGGCTACATGAAAGCTTATGTGTGACCCATTCATTGCCTTCTCACCAACTCTATGGTATATTAGGAAATTCCTTTTTAAAAGTTGAATTTAATTGGCTAGGGAATTGTTTTCGTGGCTCTCTAATGAAGGGCAAAGTGCCCCAATATAGGTCAGCCAGAAGTCCTTGCAGCACTGTAGCAAGAGAAATTGATTTAATTGCACCACTTAGGTCTCACTTAGGTCTCAAAGGCACAGCAGCTCTCTGGCTATGAAATAAGAAGATGAAAGGAGCAAGGAGGTAAATGTTGGGTCACTCTTTAATGTTGATTTTGAAAATGCTCAGAGTAAGAGACTCTCTCCCTCCACATCATCTTCCTTTCCCTCTAACACTGAGAGAGTTTCCTATTTAGCACTGTCTTCTCTGTACAAAGCATAGGATTTGAAATACTGCAAGTACTCAATAAATTCATTTCAGTGGAAAGGGAAGCTGAATGAAAACTAATGAGAATGTTCTAAAAAATGATTTGGAATTACTCTGTTTGCTATGGAAAAGTTTATAGAAAAAGGAAAGGTGAAGGGGAGGATGGAGAAGGAAAGGAGGGGGGAGGGAAGGAGGACAGAAGGACAGACAGACTGACCTCTAATTTAAGAGTCCAAACAAAACTGTTAAGTCTTTGCTTTGGAGTTGTTTGAAGTAGTATTACTTTCAGATAATATTTATTAAGCATCTAATATGTGTGCAACAAAACACTATGTTAGATGCCAACCATCATAGCAAATATAAAAGAACTGTGTTTTTGTCTGCTATATGTAATTAATGTTTTTCAGATGAACAAATAGAAACTATTTGTATTAACAATGAGGTGCTGCATATTGCATTTTCTTGAAGCACCATGAAAGCAGACCTGGGCCAGAATTAAATTGGATGTAGGAATGTACAGTTCCTCTATTCTTTAGGCTAGTGGCTCCCAACCTTTTTGGCACCAGGGACTGGTTTTGTGGAAGACAATTTTTCCACAGACGGGGCATGGGGGAGAGCGACGGAGGCAAGAGCATGAAGGGATGATGGTTTTGGGATGAAACTGTAACACCTCAGATCATCAGGCATTAGATTCTCATAAGGAGCATGCAACCTAGATCCCTCCCAAGTGCAGTTCACAATAGGGTTCGTGCTCCTATGGGAATCTAATGACACCCTGATCTGACAGGAGAGGTGCTCAGGCGGTAATGCTCACTTGCCCACTGCTCACCTCCTGCTGTGTAGCCCAGTTCCTAGCACTGGTCCTTGACATGGAAGTTGGGGACCCCTGCTTTAGGCAACACTTCCATGAAAGTGATGCAAATTCATAATTGTTAATAAATATGAAATGGAATGAATCCTCCTATAATCGCGTCAAGCCCTTAGTAAAGAATTAGGATCCAAGAAATACCATTAGTTCCCAGCTTTTCAAAATCTCACTATGGCTGGAATATGCCCAAACCACCATGTATCTTAGACCAATGCTAATTTCAAAAAGTTTTAACTTTTGAATGTAAATTTTAGGTTTTTAACTAAAGATATTAAGACATTCTGGTAATATCCTTAAGAATCAGAGAGCTAGTGAATAAAGAGCCAGGATTTGAATGTGGCTGTCTGAACTTTTCACTTCACTATTGCACTATATTATACAGTAGTCAACAAAATAAGATAGATTTATAGATAGATCTCCAAAATGGGGGAAAAAAAGAGTACAAAACCAAATGTATCTGCAGTAAAAGGTGTGGGACTGGACCTATAATTCTCAAAGTCTGATGGTTTCTGGAGAGTATGCTAGTTTGTATGTTCATCTCAATAATCTTTTCAAGAAATAATTCCACAAGAATGTAAGCTCCTCAAAATCAGGGACCATGCTAAATTAACGTTTGTAAGTTTAAGAACAAAGCTTAGAACAAGGTAGCATACAATAAAGGAATATTTTAATGGATTTAATGTATTTATTTGGGAAGGCATCTTTTTGAAAATAGAATAGATTTTTAAAAAGATACATGGGCATAAGTCAAAAGCAAAACAAATAAAAATACTTATTAACTGAAGCAGTTTAAAACAGTATGCAAGAAGAAGCTGGGCTGGGCGTGGTGGCTCACGCCTGTAATCCCAACACTTTGGGAGGCTGAGAAGGGCGGATCACCTGAGGTCAGGAGTTCAAGACCAGCCAGGCCAACAGGGTGAAACCCCATCTCCACTAAAAATACAAAAATAAGCCAGGCACAGTGGTGCACACCTGTAATCCAAGCTACTCGGGAGGCTGAGGCAGGCGAATCACTGGAACCTGGGAGGCAGAGGTTGCAGTGAGCCGAGATCGCGCCACTGCACTCCAGCCTGGGAGACAGAGCAAGACCCCGTCTCAAAAAAAAAAAAAAGAGGAATCTATATTAAAATGTTTACATTGTGCTCTTCCCGGATCCCCACGACCCCTTCCCCAATAAAAGAAGAATGAAGCATGGTGACCTGAAAAATGATTTATGCTTTGCTATGTTTTCTGCCTAGGTGATAAAAATAAGAGATGAAGAACAAATTACTAACATAATGTAAAAAGGAAAAAATTCAAAAAGAGAAAAATGGGAAAATAAGAAAAATTAAGTAGATTTGAATCGCATTATTCTCTGGTTTCAATAAAATAGAATTAAACCCAAATCACCCATCTCCCACGATTTTTTTTGTACGTTATATTCTCTCTATATGTAATACTTCTGTATTTAGTTTTCTGGTTGCTATCTGCAGTGGAATATACAACTAAGATAAAATATTTACAATAATGTACAAAGTTCTAATAATAATCATGGAGTTCTACTGAACAATTAGGCATTCAAAAACGTTGTCAGTGCCACAGAGAGACAAACACATTGTCAATTCTACAGAGGAAGTCCTGTTGTTAAAAATCTGTCTAAAGGACATCTCAAAAGCATCAAAATACCAAGTACAACACGATATTCCATGAACTAAAAAACAGACAAATAGCACGGGAATAAATACTGAGAGCATTTGGTTGCTTTATCCTTACATTAATCATATGACCATGCTTAAAATTCATATAAAGATACGCTCTTTTAGTCACTTAAAAGCCAATAACTCTGTTGAGGGAAAAATCAAATTATTTTAGCTCCAATTTTCAATTTTCTTTTTCTTTTCCTACGTAAAATTATTTACATTTATATTTATACAAACTTGTCCCCCTAATCAATTTAACAAAAAATCTTTACCTTCCGAAGTATTTCTTAAATCTTTCCTCACAATATAGGTGTCCGTCTTTAATAATGCTTAGGGCCCCTGTTAGATTTAGCAATCTAAAGTAATTTACATTGTCAGTGATGCCTAAATATGTATGTTCATTACTCTCTCAAGCAAATCTGTATAGCTGCAAATACCTTTATAAGATCTAAAGATAAAAACTTTACTTTTAAATTCCATCAATTGGATATACTATAGTCTTAAAAGAACATCTTAACCTATAATTCCTTATTTAAAATGAAAAATTACATTAGATATAATGAGTATCTGTGAGTTATTTAACAGAGAATGCGTATCACTGAATGGGATCTGCAAGGGAAATTTATAAGAATTCTTCAATGTATACAGAAAACTTGTGAGTTAAAAAAAAAAAAAAAACTCCGTTGGTGAATACATTTATTTGCCAGATCTCAGAAGAATCTGAACAAAAAATTACTTTGCAGATAATTTTTTGTAACATTTTTCCATGTGACTTATTGGATTGATAAAACACCAGGTATATGACAGTCTTCAGTCTTTATAGTAACAACTTTGTCATCAATTTACAACTGACTGAGGGCCAGTTTGCTTGTCATTAACCAACTTAAAAAAATTAGTTATAGATTAGTCAAAAGGCTGGGATTGTAACTACATTTTTTCTACCAATAGTCATTGTCATTCGATAATGTACCAAGAAAAGATTCTATGCATAAATTCAAGTCTTAATCTCAATTTTATTTCTTGAATTGGTAATTAATTAAAACAGAACTATGTACCCAACTGCAATGAACAACTGGACTTGAACAAAGCTAGCCACACTTTAGTGAACATGTGCTTATTTCCATCTAATTCAACATGCTCTATTATCTAATCCCCAAGTCAGACTAGACCCTCTTTTCTATATTCAATTATTTTTCTGTGCACTTCCTACAACTGGAAAGTTACCAAGCCTCTCAGTATACTGTACTGACGCAGATGGAAGTGAGGCTGTTGCTTTAAAAAGCAATGCATTTCTTATTCCCACTAATACCCAATACTCTATTGCTCAGTTTGAGTTATCTTCATAATGTAGCTACCCAATCTAGACCCTAAGGCACTGAGCCTCCAGTTTAAAAAACAGAGAAACCACTAATAAGAGGGGGCCAGCCCAAACTCCTGCAGGTAATCTTGATAAATGTGGACACACTAGTTCCTCTCACCAAGACTCAAATGTCATGGCAGCCTCCCTTACTTAATCATTGAGGCCCTTCCAACAATTATAGGACAAGCAGATGCCAGACATGTATTACATTCTTTCTATCTTCAAATCACATTACCAATACCAACTTAAAAAGATATTTTAAACATCTTCTTTTGATTGAGCTCTCCTCAAGATTGAGTTCTCCTCAATCATTCCCACTAAATTCTATACATTTTTCCTCTAAAGAGGATCTTGGAATGATTTTGTAAACCAAAAATAAAATTATAGGCCCCTAAACTGACTGAATTTACCCCTCCGAATGGCCAAGGGCATTCCAAAGTAAACATGAAAAACTAGCTCAGGCTATGTGGGAAGGAGGGGTCAGACACACCTCATTATACTCTCCTCCCTTTGGAATTCTGGCACAACTGACCAGCATTAATATTAAAACAGAGATCTGACAAAACAGACTCTTTGTAGCAATAAAATACCAAATTCTAAACTGACTCTAGTATAACATCACACAACATATAGCAGGCTCTGAAAGAAATAAATAAAATTTATTTATTTATTTATAAATAAATAAAATAAATATTTCTCTGAAAGAAATAAAAGTATTTTACCCCAAAATACAGACCTATTTTTAGACCTATTTTGAAACGGCCCTGCAAAGCTGTCTCTTGTATGGAACATTCTATAGAAAAAGACCTTTCTGATCTCTTTTTTTGAGATAGGGTCTCACTCTCTTGCCCAGGCTGCAGTGCAGTGGCATGATCATAGCTCACTTCCTCTTTCCCCAGGCTCAAGTGATCCTTCCACCTCAGCCTCTCAAGCAGCTGGGACCACAGGTGGCTAATTTTTCACACCTGGCTAATTTTTTTTTTTAATTTTTAATTTTTTTGTAGAGACGGGCTTTCACTATGTTGCCCAGGCTGGTCTTGAACTCCTGGCCTCAAGCAATCTTCCCGCCTTGGCCTCCCAAAGTGCTAGGATTACAGGTGTGAGCCACTGCACCACCCCAGGTCTTTTTCCGATCCAGGAGAGATTTAACTAACAGTCTGGCACCTTTTAGGTTCTGGTAAGAGATAATAACCATCTGTTCTCTTAAATCCTGCTACCTGGTGGGTTCATCTCATAATAAGAACCCTGGTCTCCACAACTCCTTACCTTATTTTAACCCAGACACTCCTTTCTATGGATTCCAGGTATTTAGATAATAACTTAATTGTTTCAACCAATTGCCAATCAGAAAATCTTTGAATGTAGCCAGATGTGGTGACTCATGCCTGTAGTCCTAGCACTTTGGGAGGCTGAGGTGGGTGATGACTTGAGGCCAGGAGTTCGAGACCAGCCTGGGCAATATGGCGAAATCTCACCTCTACTGAAAAAACACAAAAATTAGCTGGGTGTAGTGGCAACATGCCTATAATCCCAGCTACTCAGGAGGCTGAGGCACAAGAATTGCTTGAACCTGGGAGGCGGAGTTTGCAGTGAGCTGAGATTGCACCATTGCACTCCAGCCTGGGTAACAGAATGAGCCTCTGTCTCAAAAAAAAAAAAAAAAAAAAAAAAAAGGCAAAAATAAGAAAAAGAAAAAAGAAAATCTTTGAATCCACCTATGAACTGGAATAGAAGTCCCCGCTTTGAGTTGTCCTACCTTTCCAGACTGAACCAATGTACACTTTACATGTATTGACTGCTGTCTGCCTATAACTTCTGTCTCCCTAAAATGTATAAAATCAAGTTGTAACCCAACCATGTTGGGCACATATTGTCAGGACTTCTTGAGACTGTGCTTAGGGCCTTGGTCACACATTATTTGTCTCAGAATAAGCCTCTTTAAAGATTTTACAGTTTGACTCTTTGCATTAACAATGTAATGATGTTTCATTGATGAATATACTAACAACTGTTTTAAATTTGACAAAATAAGTTTCAGCTGTGAGAAATACTATGGCTTAAGCCTCTTTCGCTACCAGAAATTTCCTCTATGGCACTGAATGACACCTGAGGCAGTTGTCTGGGAAACGCTCCCACATAGCGCTGGTCATCACTTGCTGCAAGAGGAAAGGAGCACATCCAACCCATAGAGGCATCCTTTTCTCACTGCACTCCTCATTCTTCTGTTCCCTCAGTTGAAGAAGCCTTCCCCAGCAGAAACACCAGGAAGCCTTCTTTAACTTCCTTCACCCCAGATAATTGGCTGGAGAAGCCTCTGAGACCCACAATCTAGAGAAATTCAGACAACTGATTGAAGTTCTGTTTCACTGACTACATTTTTGAAATATGTGGAATGCCCAGGAGTACCTTCATTAAGCAATATGTACTAGAAGAAAAAGAATTTCAAAAAATCTCCTGTAATTGAACTTGATCCTGCATTGTTTTTTGAAACTCCCTTGGAAGCTTGAATTTTCTTTATTTGGCAAATGACCTGGTTTCCTCCTCATTTACATGTTATGGATGGAATTTTTAAAAAATTAATTGGTTCATTGTTATATCATAAGCACCAGTAGAAGAGTGAAGCAAAGCCAGGCTATAAAGAATAGTAGACTGGCCACGGGGCCGCACTGGCTCACACCTATAGTCCCAGTACTTGGGGAGGTCAAGACAGGCGGATCGCTGGAGCCCAGGAGTTCAAGACCAGCCTGGCCAACATGGCGAAATTCCATCTCTACAAAAAATACAAAAATTAGCCAGGCATGGTGGTGTGCACCTGTGGTCCCAGTTACTCGGGAGGCTGAGGCAGGAGAATCGCTTGAGCCTGAGAAGTCAAGACTGCAGTGCTGTGACTGTGCCAAGGGGCAGCCAAGCAAGACCCTGTCCCCATCCTTCCCCAAAAATAGAATAAATGACTGCTACGATGGTAGTCCCAAAAGGTAGATAGCTCTCTATAGTTTTTCTTTCTTTTTCTTTAAACAACTGGTAATCATTTATCAAAATAGTTGACTTAAGCATCTGCAATGGTGACATCAACCTCAACTCCTGGCTCAATAATGATGGAAGTAATCTGCTTAACAATCTCAGAAAGACTGTGCAAGTCAATGAGTCACTCGTGGATTCTCATCTGGAAATAATACCATGTCTCAGAACCTTCATAAGAAGTTTTTCTTGTAATGATTCTCAAAGTCTTGGTAGGCATTCAAACTGGTCCTATCACTTTGAGATTCTTTTCCTTGGCTCCACTGATCAAGTCAGCACACACCTTCTCCAAGGATTTTATGTTGCTGCTCGTTAGAGTGATTCTTTTCTTGTTTGTAGAGTAATTCTTTTTTTGTTTGTTTGTTTGAGATGGAGTCTCGCTCTGTCACCAGGCTAGAGTGCAGTGGCATGATCTCGGCTCACTGCAACCTCCGCTTCCTGGGTCCAAGTGATTCTTGTGCGTCAGCCTCCTGAGTAGCTAGGATTACAAGCATGTGCCAACATACCCAGCTAATTTTTGTATTTTTAAAAGAGATGGGATTTTACCGTGTTGGCCAGGCTGGCCTCAAACTCTTGACCTCAGGTGATCCGCCTGCCTCAGCCTCCCAAAGTGCTGGGAGTACAGGTGCGAGCCATCACGCCGAGCTCGGTGATTCTAATTAGAGTGATTCTAATTTGGTGAATTGCCACCTCTGGCTTCATGGGCGTTTTTCTGTATCTCCTGACCAACCTGTTTTTTGGTGAGAGTGAGCGGTGGTGAGCCAGGAACAAGAGCAGGCTTACCACAGCTCCACACCATGTGGTTTATCAAAGAGCTATATTTTTTCTTTAAATCTAAAACATTCAGGAAAGTGAACAGTCCCAACTTACAAGTGACTGAATTTTCTGACTATAAAAGAGAAAAGAGAGTATGCTTAAATTTCTGGCAAATGTTTTCTATCTCCTGCCAAGGCTCCCAAATGCCAATCTTAACTCATTCGTCCCCTGAGCCCTCAATTCCATTAATCCAACCAGACCCACCTACCTGTCCCCTTCGAACCTAGACTCTGTCTTCAACCTCATACAACCGTGTCCAGATCTCCAACTGAAGCTCATTTCTGAACCAAAGACTTGCAAGGATCAAGGCATGACCATTTTTAAAATCTCTGCCTATCAGCTTCTTCCTTTACCCCCAATCTCCACATTTCTTTCATCTTCATCATTGATTCTCCTCTTCCAATTTTCCCTAAACATCTTTGTAAAATGCAAAGTCCTTCAGGTGCTGCTAGGACAATCACAAATGGATTACAACAATGGATGAGGTTACAAGGGAATCCTGTCCACCCTTCCATGGACACAGAGAACTTCTGATGTTCCATTTACTGTCCAGAAACACCAAGGCAATGAGCAACCCTCTCTACAATGGCCAGATGTAGATCTACGTCAAGATCTAGATATAAAAAGAACTGTACCACCACAAGGGCTCCAAAATGTCCCTCCATTCTCAATCCTGGTTTCTTGCAAACTTTCAGAAAAGTTGCTGAAATTTCTCTAGGGATTCAAACTAAAAAAGAAAGAAAGAAAGACAAGAAAGAAAGAAAGACAAGACTACGTCTTTCTGGTTGCTCCAATTATATTATGGAAAGGCCTAGTAGTATCAGCTCAACTCCAGCCCCCTACAGTAGGGGGGACCAACTCCAAGGCCACAGACCAGTACCAGTCTGTGGCCTGTTAGGAACCGGGTCACAGCAGTAGTGAGCAGCAGGCAAAAAAGTGAAGCTTCATCTCTATTTACAGGCACTCCCCATCATTAGCATTACCACCTGAGCTTCACCTCCTGTCAGATCAGTAGTGGCATTAGATTCTCATAGGAGCATGAACCCTGTTGTGAACTGTGCATGTGAGGGATCTAGGTTGTGCGCTCCTTATGAGAATCTAATGCCTGATGATCTGTCACTGTCTCCCACCACCCCCAGATGGGACTGTCTAGTTGCAGGAAAACAAGCTCAGGGCTCCCACTGATTCTACATTATGGTGAGTTCTATAATTATTTCATTGTATATTACAATGCAATAATAATAGAAATAAAGTGCACAATAGTCATCGCAAAACCTTCTCCCCTTTAGAATATATCACAAACTAGAAAGTATATATCCCCTGGACCCTGGTCCATGGAAAAACTGTCTTCCATGAAACTAGTCCCTGGTCCCGAAAAGTTTGGGAACTACTGCCCTACAGTTTTCAAGACATGAGGTGACTAACTGACAAAACATAGCTGCACTGACCTCACCTCAACTGCCAAGAACCACAGGCCTCATCTAGGTCCATCCCAACGTCTGGGGTAATCTTGGCTAAACTCTTCCAAATCTCAATTTTCTAATGTTTTCATAGAGAGGATTAACACTGCTGTTTCCTAATAGGAGTATTACACTAAATTAGTAGACATGCAAACTTATGGAAACAGTTATGAACAGGTTTCTGTACATTTATTTCATAATTAGAATACTGTCTTAGACAAAACTTTATTGCTTTTTTATTTCTTCTGTGTTTCCATATTTTCATATTAGCATGACAACAAAACTAGGTTCTTCTATTTCTCTTTAGGTAAGCATCATCTGATGACAAGGTTGTGGGTTTTTTTTTTTTTAATGTAACTGTGCCTAGCAGAAAATCTACTTGTAAGTGGGCATTCAAAAGATGACTGTATGACTAAATTACTGAGCAGAAAATTATCCCTTACTTATTTTCTATATAATTTCCTTATAACCAATCTCTCTGGTTATATATCTTTCAGGCTGAGTTATCAAGGATAACCTACAGATAAATTATAATCACTGGTTATAAGAGTTTCTAAAATATGCTGTTTTTATGCATATATCAAGACACTTTTTGGAAACTGGTAAATAATAGCAAAGAACTTTTCTACCACTGGTTCCCAGTTAAAAACTGGGCTGTTTCGGCTGGGCGTGGTGGCTCACGCCTGTAATCCCAGCACTTTGGGAGGCCGAGGTGGGCGGATCATGAGGTCAAGAGATCGAGACCATCCTGGCCAACATGGTGAAACCCCATCTCTACTAAAAATACAAAAATTAGCTGGGTGTGGTGGCGGATGCCTGTAGTCCCAGCTACTCGGGAGGCTGAGGCATGAGAATTGCTTGAAACGGGGAGGCAGAGGTTGCAGTGAGCCGAGACTGTGCCACTACACTCCAGCCTGGTGACAGAACGACACTCAGTTTCAAAAAAAACCTGGGCTGTTTCTAGCTATAGCTTTAACCATAGATTGTCAGAGATGCTAACACTTGATTCCTAATAGTCTTATTTCCCCCAAATAAAATAAAAAACTTAAGACAGAAAGATAAAAACAGGATTTAACTTATATTCCATCACACAGAGAAACCAGGAGCTCCTATTTCTTAAGGGTTTTCTTTCAATGTGGAAATTTTTCATAGAGCAAAAGAAAAATAAAAACAAAATGTGGTGTGCTCACATTTTTGAGAAGTGATGCTAAAAAGTTTTTTTTAAAAACACACGCATATCTATAGAACAACTGTTATGTGTAAAATTAAAAGATGGAATCACAATTTTACACTGTGTTACAACCCACAAATATCTCATTTGTTGCCCAGATTTCCCATTTCTGAAGTTGAAAAATACTTTCAATTGGATACCAATCTGAAAATGAAAACAAAAATAATTTTTTAAGTCTGTTAAGTCCTCCTTGTTTGGTTATGCGCCACACTGTGGTAACAAAAGTGATTCATAGGACCTATATTCATATGAAAAAAACCAAACTAAATTATGTTTAAATTATGTTTTCATTCTGGGACCTCAAAATACCAAAATACCAACCTTTAGATGTACTTTAGAATATATCACAAACTAGAAAGTATATATACTTTCGGCTGGGCGCGGTGGCTCATGCCTGTAATCCCAGTACTTTGGGAGGCTAAGATGAGCTGATCACTTGAGGTCAGGAGTTTAAGACCAGCCTGGCCAACATGGTGAAACCCCATTTCTACCAGAAATACAAAAATTAGCTGGGCATGGTGGCGGGTGCCTGTAATCCCAGCTATTCAGGAGGCTGAGGCAGGAGGATCACTTGAATCCGGGAGGCAGAGGTTAAAATGAGCTGAGATTGTGCCACTGCACTCCAGCCTGGGCAACAGAGTGAGACTGTGTCTCCAAAAAAAAAAAAGAAAGAAAGAAAGTATACATACTTTCTAGTATATACTACATATATAATCAGACCTCCTCAATCAGATTCTGAGGGTGAACCTTAGCATCTGCATTTCCTAAGATGAATTTAAGTTTTTCCAAAATATACCAACCCTGCATGCAAATGAGGACAAAAATCTGGATAAACATCAAAGAATTATTTAATCTAATATCCCTATCAAAAAAAAGTAGATAGTTGCCTTCGATTTTTTTTTAAATATACAAATCACTATGAACTAACAGTTTTACCTCCACCTGCCTAACAAGACATAATCATTATTGCCAAAACAATCTTAAGTACTGGTCTAGCACATCTCTCATCATAAAAAAGCCACCAAAGATCCAAACCCAGACCGGATGTCTAGACTTCAGCATAATAGCAATCCCTCCCAAGGACAAAGCCAAAAATAGATCCTGAGCTAAATGGGAATTCCTAGCACTAAGATCCATCCTTATAAGCCCTTTCCGGGGATAGGCATTTTAAATGGTTTGCAGAAGTATGTTACCTGAACAGGTTAACATGGCATATTCATCAAATGAACAAATTATCAACAGGTAGAGAGCAGGGCCCAACAAAAATAGGTCATACCATGGCAACTTTGGACAGAAAACAGAGAAACTACAAAAAAACCGTACTGGAATAGATGAGTATTGAAGGCTAGAGTGACAAGATATAAACTAAATTCACTTCCTTTACAAATACATAGGTCAGTAGGTGGAACCAGTGACAAGATTTTTAACTAAAAGATATGTGGTCCAAAATTACTGAAACTGTTTTTTGTTAAGCTCACACACTTCTCTAGATATATAGGGATACATGAGAAAGTGTAAGTGAGAAAGAGTCCACTAAAATAGGATGAATGTGTAACAAAATCCAATACCAGGCTCGATAAATCTTGCAATCATAAATTCTACGGATAATGAAATACTCTGCATCATCACACCCAGACCAATGGGAGCATTATACATGCGTTACTTTTTGTACTCAGAAAGATGAAGTATATAACTGTCTACTGTACCATGTTATTTGAAAACACTAGAAAATTCTACAGCAATCCTTCAAAAGTTTTCAAATAAATACCCTGTCCATCTTAAACCTGAAAAGCACTTCAAATTGCTAACATTTAATTTCTTGTTGACTGTAGATATTGTCATTTCTGTTTTCCTTATAAAAGGATGCTAAATAAGGCTGCAAGAAGTGACTGCTACATTAACCAAAATTATGCACTGCCAAGCTGTCTCCAGCATCAACTCCGAAAGATAGGAAAGGATCAGAAATCCAATTTCCTACATGAAAGTTGAAGCATTGCTTCTTTTTTTGTTCTCTTCTGTGGGATTTTTCCATTGTCCTCCCAAATGTGACAGTTTGCAAATACCCACATCTAGAAGCATATTCTATGAGAGAAAAGACGCCAATTTTAAAACTTGAGAAAGTACTTTAATTCTGTAGGCAAAGGTTCATCAAATCAGCTAGCACTAATCTTGACCAAATGGGTGAGTCAGCCTTGTCACTGAGAATTTTTTTTTTTTAATTTAGATGAAATTTCACATTTAAAAACATGGTAACTCCAAGCATTCTACCAAGAACAAAGAATAAGCATTGAAATAGTCACTTACAAGGACTTAACGACTTATATTAAACATATTTTACACTAAAGTACTAGATGGTCTCTCTAGTTCCTTTTAGCTCAAACCTTCCTTAATTCTTCGAGTAACTTCACCAGACTATTCTTTAAGTTTTAGTAATTACAAACAGAACCTGAATGAGAAAAACAATTCAGAATTAAAGTTGTTATCAGTAAGCCTAATTAAACAGTACAGACAGAAAGATGGCAGTAGAATAAAGCATTCTATATTAAGAGAAGGGAGAATATAATCAGTAGTTCGCAGCCTCATGAATGAAGCACAGCATACAACAAAGTCTGGCTGGGATTTGGGTAACTAACGTACCTAAACAGGGACAGACTGAGGCCCCTATTAATGGGATACTCTACTTGAAGTAACCAACCATACTCAGGAAAACATGTCAACCAGAGAGTGAATCCTCTAATTTTAGTGGGTCGTCTCCCTTACTGGCAGTTTTCCTACTTTCTATCTTAAAAGGGAATCCACACACTCAACACCGCAAAATGGTAAGACATCTCATCTCACCCCTGTATCGTGGGTCTGGCACTTCTGGGTCGCACAAAAGCCATCGTTCTAACTAGTGTGGGATTTATGCCCCCCATTCAGTGAAGGGCTGTCTGTGGCTGTTTGCAGGGTGCAGGCTCCCTACGTTGACTCTCGCTTCCTGTCACACAGTGGTATCACCGTGACGGACCCTTGACATGAACAAGTCTTTGACTGAAAAACTGATATGATCTGCAGCCAGTGAGGGGAAGCGTGGTGGCCCGGCGGAGTACCTCGGCAGGGTCAGCAGGGTGACACTGCGGGAAGGCACCTCTGCGGCCCCGAGCGAGGTGAGCAAGCCTTTCCTGAAGTTTTCCTTCCTTCCACAACATTAACCTGCCAAGCCTCCCACCCCCACCCCGCCCTATTAGGAAAAGTCACGCCGGCAGCTCACTGAAGGGCAGGGGGACAGCTCCTGGCGCCCCACAAAAGTTGGGCTCGGCGGCTGCCACAGCTTAAAGCTCCTGCAGGACAGTCGGCCCGACACCGCCTCCTCCGGGGGCAAACCTGAGCTGCCAACTTTCCCACTGCCCACTCCTCTGCGCACAGCAGCCCAAACTTTGCGGTTCGCCCACCGGCCGCACCCCGGGCGAGCGGCGGCGGCGCTGACCTTCACGCCAGCTCCGGGTCCCGCACTGGCCGCCGCCCGCCCCCCGAACCTCCCTGCCTCCCCTAGATCCCTCTGCCTGCCTCCCCCAACCCTCGTGGGAAGCCCGCGGTGTGGGGGGTGACGGCAGCAGCCCGATCCCGCGTATCACGACTGCCCACGACCCTCGGGGCTCCGGAGAGCCTGGGTCCCGGCGCCTCGGCTGCCCACTCACCATTGGTGAAGGGCTCCATTTTCCCCCCGCCGCGGCTCCTCACAGCCCGAGCGCCCGAGCTTCCTACTCCGAAAGCTGAGGCGGCCCAGCCGACTGAGCATGCCCAGCGCGGCCTCCAGGGGCTGCCAGGGAGGTGCCGCGAGGGGCGGCGCCGCTCCGCCGCTCGGTGGCTCCGCCGTTCCGGGTTTTCGTGGCGGCTGCAGAAAGAGCGAGGGAAGCAAGAGGGAAATGCACAGTCTAACCCCCGGCGGCTCAGCGGAGAGGCGAGGTGGGAGCGGGTGCGCGCTGGGGCGGGGCCTGGGCGGGGCCGGGAAAGCCCCGCCCCGTCACTGCCTGAAGTGGACCTGGCTGCGGCGCTCTCCCTGGCCGGGAACCGTGTTCAGTCACTCAACAATTGTGGAGCCCTACTGCGACCCGCCCGATTCTGGACGCCGAGACACCCGCACTGCGCCAGAAAACATGGTCCCAGTCCCAGGTGCGGACATTCCAGAAACAGACCATAAATAAACACAGAAGACACACGAGTGTAAAGTCAGTGCCCCGCTGCGCATTAAATCGGGGTGACGTGATGGCGAGTGAGTGGGTAGCTAATTCGGATGGCTTGGTGGGACACGGCCTCGCTGAGCAGGTGCCACTGAAGCCGAGGTCTGAAGGCAGAGCAGGAACCTGCGGGCGAAGGTCGCTATCCGAACTGCGAATCGCCGGTTTCCCTGGGGAGGTTGGCCGCCGAGGGATCACTTTTCGAAGGACCGAGGGAACGGGCGCTGTAGGTCTTTTCGGCAGGGATGCCCTCCCGCATCATAGTGCCCCGGGAGGGCGGTGAGGAGGAGACGGAAGAGAGGGCAGGGACCCCGCAGGGCCGAGGGCTCCCCGGGGTCCAGGGCCGAGGGCGCCCTGGGGTCCAGTCCCGGGGCTGGCGGCTGCGGGCGCGGCCTCTAGGTGCGGGCGGATAACAAAACCCGGCGCCGGATCGCCCGGGCCGGATCACAGGCGCCGCAGGATGTGGGCAGAAGGCCTGCCTGTTCCAAGCCTTAAATCAACACCTGCGGTTCCCGGGGGTGCCACCGCTGGGGCTCGCAGCAAGGCTCCGCGGCGCTAGGCCCGAGAAACCGAAACTCCCCTAGTCGCCCCTGCCCCCCAGCTCTCGCGCAATTGCCTCCAGCCCCGAGCCACCATTGTTTCCAGTGCCAAATCGGGCAGCCCCGCTAGCCTCCGGGGCCGAACCGCCAGGGGCCCCGTGAGCCCCCAGGAGGCTCTTCGGGGAAGGCTTCCTTTTCCCCCTCTCGGTCTGCGCATCGCCACCACCCTCGCTGCAGAGGCCGCCGCCCTCCCAGCGCGCCACCACCGCTTCCTCTGCCTCTTCCCCTCCCTCAGCCCCGGCCCCTGCATTGACTTGGCTCGGGCTGCGCCTCACTGCGCCTGCCAACTGTCACACGCTCCGAGGCTGTCAACAGCGGGGCGCCAGGGACAAACAAGCCGCGGCGAGCGCAAACAGCCTGCGCAAACAGGGACGGCCAGGGTGTTGTTTGACCAGCACTGGAATTGGAAACTAGGTTTCGAAGAAGTCAAATCGAAGTACAATATTGTATTTTAAACTGTCTGTTGTTATTACATCCCTCACAATCCACGCTCTACTTGAAACTTCCAGTGCATACCAACTGCACTTAGAAAAAAAAAAAATGAAACTCCTTGCCTAACTCTGGGACCTCATCAGCACATTCTCACCATGTTTTGGTCACAGAGGCCTTCATGCTGTTCCTGGAAGTCGCCAAGTTCCATCCATCATTGTTAATCATTCCTTTTGCTCGCTCTTCGCACAAGAGCCGTTTCTTTTGCTTAGTACTTTGCCTACTGATTCCATCTTGTCATTTAAGTCTCAGCTCAGATGTCACCTCTGCAAAGAACCCTTGTCTGACCATACATCTAAAATAGCCACACTCTATAAAGACTTGGCCTTGCTTTATTTCCTTCTCAGCCCTCATCACTGTCTGAAACAACGTTGTGGATTTGTTGTTTATTATCAGTCTCCCTCTCAAGAATGCAAGCTTTGTGAGGGCAGGGTCGTAATCCTTTTTAAAGCTGTATCCCCAATGCGTGGGTAAGTATACAATAAATAATTTTTGCGTGAATAAGTGAAGGACGTAGTGGTGTTTAGAGTTCACTTCCACTGCTGCAAGCCCTTCCAGTTAATGACTCCATACTGAATGATGTGTTTGATCAGTACAGAGAAGGTTTCTGTATCATATGATATGTCAGAGTTGCTGTCTTCCTAATGTGTGAAAGGTAATCAGAGCCCTTAGGCTGGCCCCTTGTGCTGGCATTTCAGAACCAAAAATAGTGAACCACAGGGGCTGATGTATCCCAGTTCAGATATTATACAGTATATGCAGAGCTAGATTTTGTTAACATACTTCACACATTGTATTGCTTAAATAAGATGCTCTTCTCTATATTTTAGGTCATGTCATATTCTCTTGGAGTTATTTTTGCAACCAAACCACTTAGTATAGGAGATATTTAAAACACCGCAGCTTGTTAAATCGCCTCACCTCACATCACCTGTAACCTACAGTCTACCATGCTTTTAAGTGTGAAACATGTTACCTTGTGTTTTGTTTTAAATATCCCAACTCTGCAGAGATATGTGGTAAAAAATGCGCTAGCGAATATAGGTAGATCATTATGTCTTTTTGAGATTTCTTTGACAAAGAGACAAATGATTTTTTTGCCAACCTCTTGCCTCCCACCCCTCCCATTCCTTCACACACACGAAGACAAGAAGGACCATTTCAAGACATGTAAAAATACAAAAAATAAAATTAGCCAGGCATGGTGGCGCACACCTGTAATCCCAGCTATTCCGAAGGGTGAGACTTGAGAAGCTGAGGCATGAGAATTGCCTGAACCCGGGAGGTGGAGGTTGCAATGAACTGAGATCGCACCACTGCACTCCAGCCTGGGCGACAGAGCAAGACTCCATCTCAAAAAAAAAAAAAAAAAAAAAAAAGGCCTGGTGCGGTGGCCCACACCTGTAATCCCAGCACTTTGGGAGGCCAAGGCGGGTGGATCACGAGGTCAGGGGATCGAGACCATCCTGGCTAATACGGTGAAACTCCGTCTCTACTAAAAATAAAAATTAAAAAAAAAAAAAATTAGCCGGGCGTGGTGGCGGGCGCCTGTAGTCCCAGCTACCGAAGGCTGAGGCAGGAGAATAGCGTGAACCCGAGAGGCGGAGCTTGCAGTGAGCCGAGACCGCGCCACTGCACTCCAGCCTGGGCGACAGAGCGAGACTCCGTCTCAAAAAATAAATAAATAAATAAATAAATATGGTTTCGTATAGGAAGTAAAAATAGTAAACAAACCAAAATGTTTCAGAATCCTACCTAGGAGCAAAAGAATAATAATGAAGTTTGTTTTGTTTCATTGGATACTGTTTTATGTTTGACTTTATAGAGCCTTTTTGAGGGAACATGGTATCACAGTTTCACAGCCAAAACCCATTATGTTTTTATCTTTAACACCCGCCTATCCTCCCACACAGAACTTGCTCTTTAGTTTAAAAATATGACACTTTAAGTTATTATGAAGTTACTATTCATTATCAAAGGAGAGAATGTGACATTATCTACTATACCCATCTACTTACTGTGTTCAGAATCATTGCTGTCTACCATTTAACATTTGAAAACCATTAATTTGGAGAGTTAATTATAATACATAATAAATAGCATGACAGGAAAAATATAAGCACCCTGAAAAACAAATTGCATTTGTTTAAAGAACTGACAAACTTGATAATCAATGAATACAGGAATATTTTTATCAAAATAAAACACTTGGTATACCATAGATCAGCAAATCCCAGCCTCACATTGAAACAGATAAGGAAGGAACTACTATCTAGAGAGGGTAGAATATTTACTTACAATCCAGGAGCAGACATGGACTGGAACTCAGACCATCTGTGTTCTAAACCAGTGCTTCAGAGTTTTCTGTTGCCTTGCAATTTCCACAAGCAAATTTGGGTCAATGACAAAAATCCACAAAAGGGATATGGAATAGAGAGAAATATAGCTAATTTCAGCTATTAGAAGTCTATTCCATTAATCATTTAATTAAGATTCCAACTTAATTAGTTGGTATTCCATAGGGAATTTGGATTCAGCCCTACTAAATTATTTTTCTAATTATTTTGAAAGAAGCAACAACAATACATTAATTCAGTGAACACATTTGAAAATGTTATTTGTTCAGCACTCTTATAGAGGAATCTGCTTCCTGCCAGGGCAAGGCTGACCATCGTGAGGTTTCCGGCCACCCTAAGGGCTGAAGGAGTCGATATCTCATTACCT
Organism: Macaca mulatta; assembly: GCF_049350105.2. Classification (NCBI taxonomy): domain Eukaryota; kingdom Metazoa; phylum Chordata; class Mammalia; order Primates; family Cercopithecidae; genus Macaca; species Macaca mulatta. The sequence continues at coordinate 103,288,710 of NC_133411.1, read as the reverse complement.
TTGTAACCCATTTGCAGCACACATACACTTCATTAATTAGTAATGTTTGAAGTTATACCAAATCAAGAAATGTTTAGAACACAGAAGAAAGCAGAATAATTATCTAATAAAGTTCAAGTAGATCTTAGGCATTAGCAAAAAAAACACAGCCAAATAAAGTGAAAGGTTATTATTTGGAAAGAACAGTGATATACTAGTTCAGATTCCTTGGGCTACGAAAAAACAAAACTCTGAGTATAACTAGTTTAAATGATACAGACATTTATCAGTTCATATAACAAGTCCAGAGATAAGACAATCTTCAGTTATAGCTCACCAACCTCATCGAGAGCCCACCTTCTCTCTCTCCACTCTTCAGTCCTCTATATGAGGAATTTCCCAAAGCCCAGACTACCATATGGTCAAAAGTTGGCTGCAGCAGGGGAGGAAGCAGGAACTTACTCTTCCGCATCTCTTTCTTGGGAGCAGGGGAGACACGTCTCAGAAATTCCCCATTAAAATTCCCTTTAGGTCTCATTTACCAAAACTATATTTGTACGTTTGTAGATCAATCACTGGAAATGAAAATGAGGTTACAATTGAGACAGAGTATGAATGGGGCTCAGCTTCACCTCACTCCTACTAGAGCATTCTTTAATGCACTCCCACCAAGCACAAAACCTACACCACTACCTCACTGATGCCTTAATGTTTAGACCATGCCTTTTACTTAAAGAATTCCAGGAACTAGGCTGGGCACAATAGCTCACACCTGCAATTCCAGCACTTTGGGAGGCCAAGGCGGGAGGATTGTTTGGGCCCAGAAGTTCAAGATCAGCGTGTACCCCACAGCAAGACCTCATTTCTACAAAAGATTGAAAAATTAGCCAAGCATGGTGGTCTGTGCCTGTGGTCCCAGCTACTCAGGAGGTTGAGGTGGGAGGATTGCTTAAGCCTGAAAGGTGGAGGCTGCAGTAAGCCAAGATCACACCACTGCACTCCAGCCTGGGCAACAGAGCAAGATCCTGTCCAAAAAAAAAAAAAAAAAAGAATTCCCAGAACTGCCTTAGATGACCAAGGTTGTGGAGTGTCCTAGCTAGGGAAGGAATGCTGAACAATTGATTTACAGACTTGTTGCCTCTGTCCAGCCCATAAGGTGCCTATTACTCAAGATAACATAGCAACCAGGTAATGCTGACCCGCATAGCCTACCCATCATATGCTTTGCCCAGTCCAGCCTGCATACCCTACCCCTGATGTCAATTCTTGCACTTTGCCTAAAAAAAAGCTCTACTAGCTCTTTTTGAGGAGTCAGTTGGGGAATTCTCTCTTTTGTGCTACCTCCCTTATGTCCCAGCATAAACTCCAATGAAGTCTTGTCTGGGGAAACTGTTTTGGCCTCTTGTCAATCTGTATTGCATTGAGAGACCAAGAACCAGTGGTCAGTTAACACTATGATTGGTTTCTTAGACAAAGTACAGCCTAAATGTGCTGAGTTTAGGATCGCCTTCCTTGTTTCATGTGGGAGGAGAGGGTATTTGAACGAAACCATTTTCCATTCAGAAAGGAAAAGGAGAGTGTCAGCTGAGGAATAGATGAAGTTCACAAATTTGGAAAGTTATTTCTCGAAAAGGGTTGCAGCCTGTAGGGTAACCATGCTGACAGGCTGACCCCACAGCCAGAAGCCAGAAACAGACACTCTGAGGGAGGGGCAAAGAGAACAGGAATTTATGCTGAGCAGGGTGGCCAAATATACATATTCAATAAGCTATAGGAGTCATGAATATTTATGAAAGGATAAATGTGTGCATGTGCAATGGAGCTTCATGCCCCTTCATGGGTTCCATGTACAAAAAATAGCAGTGTTAGCATGATCCGAGAGTGAAGTTTTCAGTTCTCTGACATCAAAAGGCGAAGCAGAGGACATGAAAACTCTTACTGTGCATTTTCTGGAGATGGGCCAGAACCACTCCGTGTGGTAATCTCTTATCAGGCAAAAAACTAGAGGCAATATCAGGTGGTCGGTTGATATAAGTGGTGGAATCTTTCAAAAGGGCTGGTTTCTGTTTAGCCCTTAGGGAAGAAAGGCTCATCCTGAATATTGAGGAAGGAGTATAATAAAGCTTGTTTGACCCCGGCATCCTGTCATGAATGAGAATTTAGCTTTCAAGGTTACCCTGGAGTCCCCTTGGCCAAGGCATGGTCTGTTCAGTCACTTGGGAGGCTTAAAATTTTATTTTTAGTTTACAGGAGTTAAGCAACCAAAATGTTAGGCAGGCAACCTAAATGTCCACTAAAGGTTATAAACACTGACATATTTTAATAATACTTTGATATTAATGTTTTAAAACCCTAAGGCACTTATATAGGAAAAGTAAAGATAGAGCCATTAAATACAATGTAATTTTTATATAATTGATTAATATAATTAGGATTGCAAACCAAGAAATGGTATATTATTGTCAATGAAAAGAGTCAAACTCTGTAAAATATTTGAAGAGATTTATTCTGAGCTAAATATGAGTGGCCATCACCCATTACAGAGGCCCAGGAGATCCTGGAACATATGCTAAGCATGCCTATAGTCCCAGTTACTCAGGAGGCTGACGCAAGAGAATCATTTAACTGAGGAGGCAGAGGTTGCAATGAGCCAAGATCACACCACTGCACTCCAGCCTGGGTGACAGTGAAGCCCCATCTCAAGAAAAAAGAAAAGAAAGGAAAGAAAGGAAGGAAGGGGAAGGAAGGAAGGAAGGAAGGAAGGAAGGAAGGAAGGAAGGAAGGAAGGAAGGAAGGAAGGAAAGAAAAGGGGAAAGAAAAGAGAAAAAAGAAAAGAGAGAAAGAAGGAGGGAGGGAAGGAGGGAGGGAGGGAGGGAAGGAAGGAAGGAAGGAAGGAAGGAAGGAAGGAAGGAAGGAAGAAAGGAGAAAGAATAGTAGATCTAACTGTTATTTTGGGCATTTATATTAGTTTACTAGTGTTAGCAATGGCATATCTGTCGAGTCTGTAGAAATTCTATTTTTGCCTTCTTGGAGGAAAGAATTCTGCTGAGGGGCATAAGGCAGAGAAACTGAGGCAACTTTTAGAGCAGGAGTGAAAGTTTATCAAAAAGTTTTAGAGCAGGAATTAAAGGAAGTAAAGTACACTTCCAAGAGGGTCAAGTGAGTGACCTGAGAGATCCAAGTGCACTGTTCGGCCCTTGACTTGGGGTTTTACACAGTAGCATGGTGCCAGGATTTCTGTGTCTCCTCCCTTGATTTTTCCCTTGCTGTGGGCTGTCTGCATGTGCAGTGACCTGCCAGCACTAGGGAGGGACCACCTTACTGAAGTTGTCCACATGTTCACTTGAGGTGTTTTCCCCTTACCAGTTGAGCAATCCTAAAGGAAGGCCATATACTTGTTGTATGCCATTTTGCCTCTTAGCGCGTATGCTTGAGCCCTCTTATCCAACTCCTGAGATCTTATTGAGAAGCCGCCGATCACCAGCTTCAGGTGTTTTCTGTCTTCTGGCAGATTGCCTTTCCCTGATGCTGGCTGCAACCAATTACTATTTTAGAGAGACAGTTTAACAATTGCCTCTCTAAAATAGCAGACATGGGTGGGGAACTCTGCTGCCTTGCTCATGTCTGCCTGGCTACCTATCCTAACACTAGGGCTAAAACCTAGTGCATTCTGAATGACTTAAACAACAGAAATTTATTATCTCATAGTTCTGGAAGATAAAAGTCCAATATGGAGGTGTTGGTAGGACCATACTCCCCGCTAAAGGCACTAGGGAAGGATCTGTTCTAGGCCTCTCTCCTAGGTTCTAATAATCCCTAGGCTTGTGGCAGGTAACTCCAGTGTTTACATGACATTCTTCCTGTGTGCATACCTGGGTCCAAACTTCCTCTTTTGACAAGGACACTAGTCATATTGGATTGGAAGCCCATCCTACTCCAGTAGGACCTTATCTTAACTAATTACACCTGCAACAACCCTATTTCAAATAAGGTCACATTCTGAAATAATGGGGATTATAAATTTAACAGATAAATTTTGGAGGACAGTATTCAACTCATAACAACTTCATTGTAACAGAAATAAGGTTGAAGAAGATAAGTATCAAGAAAGTATGCTTCAAAGGATAGCATCAAGAAAAGATAGCCAGGTGCAGTGGTTCATGTCTGTAATCGCAGCACTTTGAGAGGCAGAGGTGGGCGGATCACTTGAGGCCAGAAGTTTGAGACCAGCTTAGCTAAAAATTCAAAATACAAAATACAAGAAATTAGCTGGACGTGGTGGTGTGTGTCTCTAATCCCAGCTACTCAATAGGCTGAGGCATGAGAATCGCTGGAACCCGGGAAGCAAATGTTGCAGTAAGTAGAGATCATCCCACTGCACTCCAGCCTGGGCAACAGAGCAAGACTATGTCGAAAGAAAGAAAGAGAGAAAGAGAGAGAGAGAGAGAGAGAGAGAGAGAGAGAGAGAGAGAGAAAGGAAGTAACAAAGGAAGGAAGGAGACAACTCAGAGTGGGAGAAAATATTTACAAACCAAGGGACTTGTATCTATAATATATAAAGAATGTTTAGATTTAATGACAAAAGATAAATAATCCAATTAAAAGTAGGCAAAGGATCTGAATATCATTTCTCCAAAAGAGATATACAAATGGCCAATGAGACATGAAAAGATGTTCAGTGTCATTAGTCATCAGGGAAAAGCAAATCAAATCCAAAATGAGCCACCACTTCACATCTACTAGAATAGCTAGAATAAAAAAGCCACATAATAGTAAATGCTGGCAAAAATGTAGAGAAATTATAAGCCACATACGCTGCTGATGGGAATGTAAAATGGTGTAGCTGCTTTCAAAAACAGTCTGGCAGCTCCCCAAAAAGTTAAGCAAGAGTTACCATGTGATCCAGCAATTCCATTCCTAGATATGTACCCAAAAGACCAGAAAACTTATGCACATTCAAAAACTTGTACATGGACTGGGTATGGTGGCTCACACCTGTAATCCCAGCACTTTGGCAGGCCGAGGTGGGTGGATCACTTGAGTTCAGGAGTTCAAGACCAGCCTGGGCAACCTGGTGAAACCCCATCTCTATGAAGAATAAAAAAATTAGCCAGGCATGGTGGTGCATGCCTGTAGTCCCAGCCACTTGTGGGGCTGAGGCGGGAGGTTCACTTGAGCCTGGGAAATCGAGGCTGCAGTGAGCTGAGATTGCACCAGTACACTCCAGCCTGGGCAACAGAGTAAGACCCTGTCTTGAAAAAAAAAAAAAAACTGGTACATGAATGTTCATAGCTGCATTATTCACAATAGCCAAAAAGTGTAAACAACACAAATGTCCATCGACTGATGAATGGATAAATAGAATGTGAAATATTTGTATATATAATAGAATATTATTCAACAATAAAAAGAAACAAAGTACTGATACATGTTAAAACATAGATGAACCTTTTAAAAATTATGTTAGCTGAAAGAAACCAGTTACAGAAGACCATATATTGTTGTTATTCCACTTATTTGAAATGTATTATATCATTCCATTTATATGAAATGTCCAGACTAGGCAAATCTATAGAATCAGAAAGTAGAGTAGTGATTTCCTTAGACTGAAGGGAGGCAAGAACGGGAAGTGTCTGCTAATAGGTATACGGTTTTTTGTTAGAGTGATGAAAACATTCTGAAATTGATCATTTTGCTAGGCACTCAACCCTGTCACTATACTAAAAACCATTGAATTACAAACTTTAAATGGGTGAATTTTATGCCATGTAAATAATATCTCAGTAAAACTGATATATATGAAAGACTTGAGGTTATAATTTTTAGAAACCATAATAACAATGCTTGATCAAAATGAAACAGTAATGGCCGGGCATGGTGGCTCAAACCTGTAATCCCAGCACTTTGGGAGGCCAAGGTGGACAGATCACGAGGTCAGGAGGTTGAGACCATCCTGGCTAACATGGTGAAGCCCTGTCTCTACTAAAAATACAAAAAATTAGCTGGGCGTGATGGCACACGCCTGTAGTCCCAGCTACTTGGGAGGCTGAGGCAGGAGAATCGCTTGAACCCGGGAGGCGGAGGTTGCAGTGAGCGGAGATCACACCACTGCACTCCAGCCTGGGCGACAGAGCGAGACTCTGTCTCACAAAACAAAACAAAACAAAACAAAACAAAACAAACAAACAAAAACAGTAATGCAAATTATACTATGTGTATCTCCATTCACCATTGCTCAAGCAAGTTTGTTTCCCCCCATCTGGTTGCTACTGTTAAAAAAGGTACAGATTTCATTAAATCAATTAATTAAATTTCTGACCAATTCAATTAAACACTGACCTATTTAGAAACAGAAACGCTATAGAAAATTCTACAGGTATAGATATATCATTTCAATTTTTTCCAAATGGAACCCTAAGCCTACTAGAAATGCTTAGAAAGAAATCTTCACTCTGGAAGTGCAAACTGTGGTGACTGTTAGAATTTCTCGAGGGAGCTTGTTAACAAAACAAATTTCTGGGCATTGTCCCCTGAAATTTCGATTCAGTTGGTATGAGATATTGCCTAAAATCTGCATCTTTATCAAGTGATTGTGACACAGGTGGTCCTCAGATAATCCTGCGCTGAAGGAATTCTAGGGTAAATAAGGAGCAGTATGTTTCCTAGAAACTGCACTACATTTACTACAGGATAGCCCAGGACTGAGGTGAGAGCCTGGCCCCTGGAGGTAGACTCTAAGGATTCAAATTCTGCCTCTGCCACTTTCTACCCCTATGCCTGGGGCAAGTTCCCTGAGCTTTACTTTCTCCTTTGTAAAATGAGGACAAGTCCCCTCATAGAGTTAGTGTGAGGATGAGACGAATTCACATAATTATACTTAGAGACTGGCACAAAGTAAGCACTAAAGATGTATTTGCTGTTACTATTGAATGTGAGTTATAAAATTTAAATACCATGTAGATCACATGCAAAGAAGTTTAGACTTGTAATAGCAAACCAATTTCTATAACGGTAACATATTCCAATCTGATCGCTTAAAATAATGACGTGCTGGCAAACCAAGTTTTCAGTGTTGAGTTGGCACCTAAGCCCTAGGTTGGATGGGGCCTACCTAGGCCAGGAAGTGACTAGGATGATGGGCCTGGCTATATAGCCATAAAAACCAATCATAGGCTTTCTTCTATAAAAGTCAGAAGATAAAAAAAACGTTTTTAGAAATGATCTGGGTCAGGCGCAGTGGCTCATGCCTGTAATCCCAGCACTTTGAGAGGCCGAAGTAGGTGGATCACCTGAGGTCAGGAGTTCAAAACCAGCTTGGCCCACGTGGTGAAACCCCATTTCTACTAAAAATACAAAAATTAGCCTGGCATGATAGCAGGTGCCTGTAGTCCCAACTACTCGGGAGGCTGAGGCTGGAGAATCACTTGAACCCAGGAGGCAGAGGTTGCAGTAAGCCGAGATCACGCAATTGCATCGCGCCCAGCCTGGGCGAGAGCGAGACTGCATCTCAAAAAAAAAAAAGAAAAATCTGTTAGCCCGAATTGTTATTGACTTGCTCTTTCTAGAGAGATGTTTATACTCTTGAATATTCTGATTTAGTTTTCCTTTTCCTTTGTTTCTTAGAGCTATGCTAAAATAGAGCCTGCCCAAGGTTCACTCCCGTAAAATGTGTCCTTGAGCTTTTTGTTTGTTTTTTAGCATGAGAAGGTCCTATAATATTTGTACCGAAAATTACATTTGACTGTGTTTCTTGGCTGACTCTCAGTTGATTCAGGTGCTTTTTTCCTCCCTTTGGCTGACGGTTGTCAGCACAGGCTGTCAGTCAGTCAGCACCATTTATGGAGGGCCCCTGGTGTGGAGGGCTTCAAAGAGACCTCAAAACAAAGCAAGAGCTAACGCTTGGCTTTTACGGCACATAGAATCTATTGGGCCAATCAGGACAAGCACACAGGATGTATACATAATACATGAAACATGACACAGACATATGCCATCATGTTCTAGCAGGATCAGCCTGAGGCAAATTTTCTATGTCTCTTCCTCACTTCCAGGTGCTGCTTTACAGCCAACAAATATTTATCGAATGACATCTGTGTAACATCCTTGAGTAAGTGACAGATACTGTCCTCAAGACCCTCCTACCTAACCAGTACTTTCTAAGCTATTGGCCAGTTTCCACAATTCACTCCCCAAACCCCTCTCCCAACTTCAGGGTTCTCTTTGTCTCCTCAGGGCCCTTTGCTTAGCTAGCTATAAAGAAATATTAATTTTTAAAAAATGTCGCACTAAAGCATAGCTAGTGAGTTACAATGTAATATTTTAACTTTTTATTAGTCCAAAGGAATAAATCTATAATGGTGAAATTAGAAAAGAAAAGGCAACTGGATAAGAGTTGCCTTATATATTTTGACATGTATGAAGTTTCTTTTTTTAGACAGCACGTTTTAGGTTTGGATTTGCAAGGCCCAGTGTTGCTGTTATTTCTTTCCAGGTCCTCAGTGAGACCAAGGGGTCAATAAATAGTAGTTTCCCTTGGTCTTAAAATCCAAGCAGCCAGGACCTGGTGTGGTAGCTCACACCTGTAATTCCAGCACTTTGTGAGGCCGAGGCGGCAGGATCACTTGAGGACAGGAGCTTGAGACCAGTGTGGAAAACATAGTGAAACCCCCATCTCTACAAAAATTAAAAAATGAAAATTAGCCAGCCATGGTGGTGCACATCTTCAGTCACAACTATGTGGGAAGCTGAAGCAGGAGGAACACCTGAACCCAGAAATTCAAAGTTACAGTGAGCTATGATCATGACACTCCAGCCTGGGCAACAGAGCAAGAACTTGTCTCAAAAAAAAAAAAAAAATCCAAATACTTAGGCTTCCCAGAGGCACAGTTGTTTGAAACCAGAAGAATAATATGCTTGTCCTACCTGATAATGGCTTCTCTGTAAGATAGAAGTTATGTGCTTTGATTGGTAGCATCATAACTTTTATCTACAGATAAGGCACAACTTTGAACAAGAATAAACAAATACAAATCTTTAAATGTTATGCAGCCTCTTTCATTAACTAACAACTTATTCACTGTTGCTTGAGTAACTCTAATTTAGTCTCTGAGTGTGAGTCAAGTTAACTCACCCAGACAGAGGGTCTGACAACTGTGGGCTCTGTCTGGTTCACATAGATTGTGCACAATTGTTTCAAACCAGGTCTTTCCTTTGATTCCTATTAGCTGAAGTCTCTCTACCTGTTTGCCCCCAACCAGCTAGAAAGCCCTGTTTGTCCTTCTAAGACTCCTGCTTTTAGTCTTTGGCTCTACATCTGAAGATATGAATAGAAAGAAAATAAAATTATATGCCAGCAGTCTTATGCCACAGAGACAACTGTTTCCCTTTTAGAAAAAGTGCCCCAAGGCCCATCCTGGCCTTTTTCCATTTCTAAGTTTTAAAACTCAAAAAACTCTCTATCCTTTTCCCAACTCCAACTCAAAATATTAGAGACGAGTTAGAATTTCCAAATTCAATTTACTAGAAAACAGTTTTTAAAGCAGAATACAGTTTTAAAACTGAGAAAAAATGTCCTTTGTATCTTTTCAGTCTTTTCATAGACAATTTATTCTGGCTAACTTAAAATGAGGTTTGTAATTTTAACCGTGGTATTCTTTGGATGACTAGACGGACATACCAGGTGGTATTACTATGAGAATTCCTTATGGAGGAATGAACCTGAAATATAGTATTGAAAGAAAGAAATATGACATAATTCAACAGAAGAAGGCATGAATTTTGAAGTGTGGGAAATCATGTGTGTAAATAACTAAAGATAAGAATTACTGAGTCATGTACTGAGAATAGAAAACCAGTTTCCTGACCTTCTCTGTCCGCATAGTAGAGGATTAGGACATCTGGAAGAAGGAAGAATACATTTGTAAAAGATCTTGAATTTATGGTTGGGAAGGAAAGATTATAGAAACAAGTATGAAATAAAATGTTTTTTCTACCTTGTTTGTTAGTTAAGTGTGCATTTCTCAGACTTTCTAAAGATTTCTCACTATGAATACTAAACATTTTCCTGATTTAAATCCTGAACAAATGATCTGTTTACACTGCCAGCTTTCTAAGTTTGATGCAGACTTAGGTATTTGTACATTAGAAAATAAATTATTGTGGTTTTTGGGAATATGCTAGAATAGGTACCTTAACTGACCTTCCTGCTAAAAATAACTAAAAATGTAGAATAAAATTATTTTAATGCATTGATGACCTGGAAAGTTAGTAAGGAATACTCTTGGATCAGAAACTAAGTGAAGGCAGGAATCCCAAGGGGTAAGCTGAAGGCTGAGGCCAACTTTCACCTTGAGAGCATCTGAAGCTTCCATTTTTATGCCTTTGAGAGTGCTGGGGACAGATAACAAAGCCCAGGGCCTGCCCAAGTTGGGGAGCATAATAAAAAACAAAATTCAGGTACAGTCTCCTTGCAAAAGACTCATCTAAAACTAAAGGATACAGAAAGATATCAGGGGAAGTGGTACCTAAAATATTACTAGAGATCAGAGATTAACATCTGGTACTGACAACTACAGAATGTATGAATAAGAAGAAAGTGAATTAACATCCTTTTAAGGAAACTACCCAGCACAGACTATTAAAATAGAGGATTATATGAAATACACATATGCTTTGACCTAGTAAAGCCACTTCTTTCATGACCCTTTTTAGACTTTCTTCCTTATGATTTGAAGACCTGGCTTTGATGAGATTAAGATACCAGGAAGCAGACAAGCAAATGCGTGATTGGTTTAAAGTTTGTAAATGTAAAAGTTGTAAACCACTATAGGTTGAAATTTTAAAAATAGTGATACATGGTTACATGGATGAGAGAAGGTCAATAAAGAATATAAGTGAAGGAAAAGTAGCAGAGTAAAAATGTGGCCATTTTGAGCAGGCTTATGTTTGGTAGACATTAGTGTTCAGGTGGAAAACTAGTTCCCATGACTATTTGGAGGCTTGCCTTATGGCTGGGGGTGGAATAAAACACAAAACAAAAAAATTTACAAATAGAACCTCAAATGGGCTCAATGTCATAGCAAGGAATGAAGTGCAGAAGCATGTACTGATACAGGACAAGAAAATCCTTACCATGGCAGTTAGACTCTTTTTTTTTTTCTTATGACAGGGTCTAGCTCTGTCACCTAGGCTGGAGTGCAGTGGCATGATCTTGGCTCACTGCAACCTTCGCCTCCCAGGATCAAGTGATCCTCTCACCTCAGCCTCCCCTGTACCTTGGACTACAGGTGTGTGCCACAATGCTAGGCTGATTTTTGTATTTTTTGTGGAAACAGGACTTCGCCATGTTGCCCAGGCTGGTCTTGAACTCCTGGGTTCGAGTAATCCACCCTACTCGGCTTCCCAAAGTGTTGGGAGTGCCTGCATGAGCCACTGTGCTTGGCTAGTTAGACTCTTGAGGGTCAAAGTGTCCACTCTCCCCCACACAAAGCCAGTGGTTCTGGGCTTTCGTAATCTGAAAGATTTCTCATTATGAGTGGGTTACTGGAACCACATAATTCTCACTGGGCCTTGTGAAGAATGGGGGAGGCCCAGAGAAATTGTATCTGCTCACCCCATCATATATTCATGATCTTATATATAACTTTTTCACATCTGATTCATTCAGAGAATCAGGCCGGGCGCGGTGGCTCACGCCTGTAATCCCAGCACTTTGGGAGGCCGAGACGGGCGGATCACGAGGTCAGGAGATCGAGACCATCTTGGCTAACGCGGTGAGACCCCGTCTCTACTAAAAAATACAAAAAACTAGCCGGGCGAGGTGGCGGGCGCCTGTAGTCCCAGCTACTCCGGAGGCTGAGGCAGGAGAATGGCGGGAACCCGGGAGGCGGAGCTTGCAGTGAGCCGAGATCCGGCCACTGCACTCCAGCCTGGGCGACAAAGCCAGACTCCGTCTCAAAAAAAAAAAAAAAAAAAAGAAAGAAAGAAAATAAAAGTAACTTAACCAAGTCTGAAGTTGGTGTCAGTGGCCTGGCATCTACCATAAGGTTTTTGAAATACTACACTAATAAGTACAATACATTTATTTTTAAAAGTCTATTTATTCATCAAAACAGTATTGGCACAGTAATTCTCATATTATCATCAAATAATAAAATTGCTACTTTCAGTACTCAATTCTTTAGAATCCTAGAAATTGCAAATGCATTCAATATAACAATATTGTAAATAACAAAACAAAAGAAAGAACTCTGCATATTTATGGAAACATTGTTGATAGTGCAGTTCTACTGAAACTCATACACATTTTACTATTTAATTTACATATGGTCTTGTTGAAAAAACCAGTATGTTTTACTTTTTCAATTTCCTTAAGCTAAAATACATGTAATTCTAAAGGATATCACTTAGGTGTTATAAAAACCAAGGTAAGTCCACCACCAACTCAAAGTTAGAGTCAAAGATACGTCACAGTTTCCATGAAATGATCTGAAAACAAATTTAACAAAAAAATGTGTAATGTATTGGGGCACGTCCATGGCCACCCAAACTGTATGCTATGTCTGACTGTGGCATCAAAGAAAGGTATATGGAATTATAATTGACCTTCATGATATTGCTCCAAAGTGGATTGAATAACACTTTCCCCTCTTGACCCAACATCCCCAGTTTTCCTTAATCATGCAAACATCAGTCATTTACGTATTGTTTTGAGTCTTTCTAAAACTTATCTGTATTTTCATACTGTCTCATATATAGGATCACAAATTAAGTTTACTATCTGTATGTAGAGTGATCTTTTCTTTCTTTATTCCAAACTACCTTATTCAAATAATTAAGGGAAGCATTTAGCAGGACATTTCAGAGAGCAAGAGGTGCCCTTAAAAGAAGGAGGTGGGGAGTTTCCTTAAAATATGAAGAAATGCTAAGCTGAGTTATAAAATATGGTGATGCATTTAAATATTTACATTCAATTATGATTTAACCCAAAATATACAATGCAATCTAATTCTGCAAATTTCAAAAGATTTATTAAAAATGCAATGGTGTATGAATTATATTCCTTTCTCTCTTGTACCTCTGTGAGGGCAGATTCAACTTCATTTGGAATGATCTCAAAAATCTACCCTTGAGATTCTTCATGAATGTAAGGCTTAAACCAAATGGTGTGAATTATATTCCTTTTCCTCTTGTATCTCTGTGAGGGCAGATTCATTCATTTGACTGTTCATTCATTTGACCAGAGACCATTCATTTAGAATGGTCTCAAAAATCTACCCTTGAGGTTCTTCATGAATGTAAGACTTAAACCAAATGGTATGAATTATATTCCTTTCCCGCTTGTATCTCTGTAAGGCAGATTCATTCATTTGACCAGAGACCATTTATTTGGAATGGTCTCAAAAATCTACCCTTGAGATTCTTCATGAATGTAAGACTTAACCCAAAAGGCCTTCCTAGCCTTCTTGATAAACCCTGACATCTAGTTTCTGATAATCGGAGATGTGGTGACAAAGTCTCTGGTTTCCTGATCCTTGCCTTTCATAGTTTGTATCTTTTATGCATTGGCTAATTTTTCTTGGACGTAAAACTGGTTGGGCAAACTATAGAATACCAGGTTAAAAAAGCAAGGTTAAAAAAAATTGAAGAAGCTAAATAGTGGCATAGCGTGAAGCAATGAAGAAAGTCGCTTGAGGCTAAATAATTACAGCTATATCTATATATCTACATCTGTATCTCCACATATATCCATTATTCGGGAAGTTTACTTTTAAATAGGATACTGAACTGGCCTTCCACCACCACTCCATCATCATGCATCTTTTGGCTGGATATGATAGCTGAAAGCAGGCAACTGCACTGTCTGATTTCTTGAAACTTCTTGTTGGTTAGACAAAATATCCAGAGCTCTCGACTTGAGCTTTGCTGGTGTTACCCTGTGTAACTTCATGCAGGTAGTCATGTCTGATGTACTTTTTCTTTTCTTTTCTTTTTCTTTTTTTTTTTTTTTTTGTTGAGACAGAGTCTGGCTCAGTCGCCCAGGCTGGAGTGCAGTGGCGCAATCTCGACTCACTGCAAGCTCCGCCTCCTGGGTTCACGCCATTCTTCTGCCTCAGCCTCCCAAGTAGCTGGGACTACAGGCGCCCGCCACCACGCCCGGCTAATTTTTTGTATTTTTAGTAGAGATGGGGTTTCACCATATTAGCCAGGATGGTCTCGATCTCCTGACGGCGTGATCCGCCCGCCTGGGTCTCCCAAAGTGCTGGGATTACAGGCGTGAGCCACCGCGCCCGGCCTATTTTTCTATTGACCATTTAAGTATTAACCAGTAGCCACATCCTCAGAGTGGGAAGATTCTTCTCCAGCCATTTTATATTTTTGGTTATCGTTTCCAGAACAATTTGAAAAATACCCAGATGTGATCCTTGAGCCTCAAGAGATTCAAAAAATAGTTTCACCTGTAAAATATTGAAGAAACAAAATTACTGCCAGTTCATAAAACACTTTGTCTGGGCCGTGTGTGGTGGTTCACACCTGTAATCCCAGCACTTTAGGAGGCCAAGGCAGGCAGATCAATTGAGCTCAGGAGTTCAGTACCAGCCTAGGCAACATGCCAAAACCTCTGACTCTACAAAAAATAACAACAACAACAACAACAACGACAACAAAATTAGCCGGACATGATGTCCCAGCTACTTGGGAGGCTGAGGCAGGAGGATTGCTTGAACCCAGCAGGTGGAGGTTACTGTGAGCCAAGATGGCATGCCATTGCACTCCAGCCTGGCTGACAGAGTGAGGCAGTTTCAAAAACAAAGAAACAATAAAACCACTTTGTCTTCCAACAATTTTCAAAAGAGCTTGCAAATTATATACACACAGGTATAGGCATTTCTCTGTCAACCTCTAAAAGATTATTTTCTACTTTTCTGCATAATTATTCACTTTATTTTCAAACAATAGGTAAAGTAAGACAAAAATTATAAATCCTCATCTTACAAGTGACCACGATGTGACTAAAGAAGTTAAATGATTTACCCAAGTCATAGAGTAAATGGTGAGCTGGGATTTAAGTTCTGGAATTCTGAATTTGCCTAAAGGGTAAATAAATTCAAGATTTATTGTGAAAAAAAGATGCAGACTATAATGCTTTAAAAAAAAAAAAAAAAAGACTGGGCGCGGTGGCTCAGGCCTGTAATCCCAGCACTTTGGGAGGCCGAGGTGGGTGGATTACGAGGTCAGGAGATGGAGACCATCGTGGCTAACACAGTGAAACCCCGTCCCTATTAAAAGAAAATACAAAAAAAAAATTAGCCGGCCATGGTGGCGGGCGCCTGTAGTCCCAGCTACTCAGGAGGCTGAAGGAGGAGAATGGCGTCAACCTGGGAGGCGGAGCTTGCAGTGAGCCGAGATCATGCCACTGCAGTCCAGCCTGGGCGACAGAGCGAGACACTGTCAAGAAAAAAAAAAAAAAAAAAGGACAACTGGAATTACCAACAATAGTTTTGTTAATAAGATCATTAAGTAGGCTTCCAAACTTTAATATAATCACTCTTGCATCATAATACAATATGAAAGAAATAATACAAAAGGGTTCACCTCTCAAGTCTATTTTCATTTTGAATGCTACGAATATATGCATTTTAAGTATTTTAAGAGTCAGGGTTTTGTTGTTGTTGTTGTTTTGTTGTTTTGTTGAGATGCAGCCTGGCTCTGTCACCCAGGCTGGAGTGCAGTGATGTGATCTCAGCTCACTGGAACCTCTACCTCCTGGGTCCAAGTGATTCTTCTGTCTCAGCCTCCCAAGTAGCTGGGACTACAGGTGCGCACCACCACATTTGGCTAATTTTTGTATTTTTAGTAGAGACAGGGTTTCACCATATTGGTCAGGCTGGTCTCGAACTCCTGACCTCATGGTCTGCCTGCCTTGGCCTCCCAAAGTGCTGGGATTACAGGTGTGAGCCCGGTCAAGTGTCAGGTTTTAATCCTGTCCCTTCCATTTACTTGCTATATGGCATTGGACAAACAACTTTTTAAAAAAATAAAATGAGAACTTCAAATCAGATTATATCTAAGTTTACTTTCAGTTCTACAGTTTGAACATGTTTTTTGAAATTGTTAACAATAGAAAGTCACAAACCTCTTGCAACTTATCCTTGGAAGAAAAGTGAGATGTTGTGCCAGAGATGATGATTCTTATGGCAAATGAGCCCAAGTCAAATCTGAAAATAAAAAGAAACACCATAGAAAGTCATAGAAATACTGACCTTATGTTTATTATATCCTGTATTATATTTTTAATGTATATTAATAACTATGCGATAAGCTTGTGTATTACAATAGATACTGTTAATTACCATAATAACATTCATCCAGTACAATTCTAAAGCTGTGAAACTTATCAAATTTTACTCTAAAATGAAAGGTAGATACTGCTTCTTTGGGTAATATGGTTATTCAGCAATGTTTATGTTTAATTTTATGTTTCTGTTTAAAGCAGTGTTCCCTACTTTTTTTTTTTTCACTGCATACTCCTGTCAGTAAAGATTTTTTGAGCAAGAACTTCTCAATATACATATTTTTATTTATAAATTATATGGGCTGGGTGTGGTGGCTCACACCTGTAATCCCAGCATTTGGGAGGCTGAGGCGGGTGGATCACCTGATGTCAGGAGTTCGAGACCTGCTTGACCAACATGGAGAAACCCCATCTCTACTAAAATACAAAAAAATTAGCTGGGCGTGGTGGCACATGCCTGTAATCCCAGCTACTTGGGAGGCTGAGGCAGGAGAATCGCTTGAACCCAGGAGGCAGAGGTTGCAGTGAGCCAAGATCGTGCCATTGCACTCCAGCCTGGGCAACAAGAGTGAAACTTCATCTCAAAAATAATTAATTAATTTAAAAAATTATATGCATACGTTAAGGAATGATAAAATTAAAAGCATGAGATAAATAATGTAAATAATATATTTATTAAACTTTTTACACTATATATCATTTATGTTTATAAATTTATAACACTATACAATTTAAAATTAGGTAAGAAATAATAGACACTCTAATGTATTGAACTTCTTGCACACTTTCTCATCCCATTTTGGATACCACTGTGTTTAAACATTGTGTTTAGTGGGGCAATGTTACTTGGTTGAACTCTCATTAATGGACACAGAATGCATCCTTCAACCTGATGTTTTATATATGGAAAACTTGTACTACGGGTCAAAGTGATTCATGCTGATAAAGCAGAGCACAGTTACAGCTCAGAAAAAATATGGTTCCAAGTCTGGGCTCTGCACATGGTTGGGCAGGGACATCATTTCCTATTTAAAATGAAATCCACAGCATTGTAGAAAAAGTCTGATCATTTCAGGAGGAAAATGACAATCATGCAAACAGACAAATCAATGGCTCAAGTAGAGTTTTAAAGGAAACATACACACACATACATATTAAAACAATTTCTATTTGGTCTCATGTGGCTGTCAACTCCTTGAGCATTTGGGAGAGAAGTGGAAATGTGCTTTTTGCTTATGCAAAGCTGTCTGAGGACTCTAAACCTTCCATGGCTATGACATGAAAGAGAAGGAACTAGGAATTAATGGCATCAGGGATGCTAACTCACCCCGACATAAACGAAGCAAATCATATCTGATTCAACATATTTCCATATAAGTCATAAATGACATTTTAAATTTGGATGGAGGATGGCTGAATGCCTTACAGGGTTTTGTGATGTGTGTGTGTGTGTGTGTGTGTGTGTGTGTGTGTGTGTGAGAGAGAGAGAGAGAGAGAGAGAGAGAGAGAAAGCAATGCTGTCTTATACATTCCATTCCAACAAAATCTAATCGTTATTGGTTATTTCTGAGGGATATTTTAGACCCAGGAACATATTGAAATGAGCTCCAGTTCTCCCCAAAGTTGAAACCACAGAAAAGACTCAGAACCAAAACAATTTGGAGGGAGGGCTCCCCAAACACTCCTGACTGGGTTTCTTTCACCTGAACCAAGGTCTCCACTGTGCCACCTCCACAGGGGCTCTCGGGGTGAGGAGTAGTTCTTACCAAAATTCCTGAGGTTTTCCCCCAGTACAAAACTGTATTAACAAACGAGGCCACATATGTGTGATGCACTATACAAGGCATCTTGGGATTCTTCTGGGCTGAGGAGACAGCCAAGAAGGAATGGTGGGAGGGGGCTGATGACTGCATTTAATTTAACTCAGACTTGCTCCCAGTGCTTTCTTGCCTGTACTGAATGAGAGAAGGCTGTTTCCCATTCCCTTATTCTCACGTCTCTCCCTTACCCCTGGATAGGATAATTTGGGCTAGGGAGTTTCAAAGTTGACTCCACTGAACTATTTAGATACAAATGGTATCATTTATATACTTTGAGAAACATTCGATTCCATTTGGCTTGAGGCAACTGAGACATCTGCATGGAAGAACACACATTAGATATAAACGAATACCAACTTTTTCAGAAGATGGGTCCAATTTTCTCTTACAAAATCCCACGCTAGTTGCTGCCCCTTTGGACGTCTGGCAATTGCATGAAGGAGAGCTGCCAAGTCCTGTGTCTTGATAACCTTTCCCTCCATTCCTAGTTCAAGTAACCTGAAGAAAGAAAAATAATTTGTTTCTAAATAGTAGTTATTTTGTACATGGACATTAACTTAAGTTACCAATATATTAAAGGAATAGAACAGAAAGAGGGATGATAAAAGTATAATTACCAATTTTTTAATGTTCCAATTAAACTTTTACCTTTTTTAGAAATAATTTTTATTTTGTTCCTAGCAAAAACGTTTACTTATTATTTCAAAGAACTTTGATTAGCATCGTTTATACATCTTATATACAAGAGTGTACTTTTACAACAATAACTTTCCTTCAAGGTTCTGAAGATAAAATATAACCACTTGTCTAGTATCAATCATATGATTAATAACTAGGGAATACCTATTTTCACTATTTGCATTTTGTCAATATATTCTTTTCTGAAAGCAAAGTTAAAGCCATACACATTCTGATTCAATTATCTTATGCCTTTAAAACTGGTGGCTGAAGTTTTAGTGACTTCATTGAATTTGTGTCAGTTTACTTATAACCATTTAGTTAAATTATTGAACTTACTTCTGTAACTTTTCCTGATGCTTGCTCGTTGACAAAGCATACAGAATTTTGTTTTTTTCAGCACTTGACATTGACAGTTCATATAGCTCTAAAAGGTAATTCCATCCTGTTGTCGTCTGAGCACCCACAGAATACACAATCTTTAAAACATCTGTTGGTATACTGTAATATCAAGCACAAAAATGAAGAAAAAGTTTTATGAAAGAAAAACTCTTTTTTCTTATGACAATTTTAAGTCCCATAACAGAATAATCTCTGAATTGTTTTCAGTACTCAATGTATTAAATCTTTTTCTCTGCCAAACTCTGCCAAACTCTATTTTCACTCTGTGGTGAAAATAGAAAGTTGATGTAGTCAACAAATATAAAAGCTTTCTGAAATACAAAACTACTGGTTTATATAAATTCTATTATGTAGTAAGCACTATTCGTGCTATAAGAATTTTTTTAAAAGATGATTACTTGATGCTTTTTCATCACCAAGTTGAGGGCATTTTTTTCTTTTCTTTTTCTTTTTTCTTTTTTTTGAAACGGGGTCTTACTCTGTTGTTCAGGTTGGAGTGCAGTGGCGTGATCATGGCTCCCTGTAGCCTCAGCCTCCTGCACAATCCTCTTGCCTCAGCCTCCTGAACAGCTGAGATTATAGGCACATAGTACCATACCTGGCTAATTTTTAAATTTTTTTGTAGAGACGGGCTCTCACTGTGTTGACGAGGCTGGTCTCGAATTCCTGGGCTCAAGTGATCTTCTCACCCCTTGGCCTTACAGGCATGAGCCACTGCACTTGGCCTAGTTGAGAGCATTTTCTGAGGCCTGTCCAGGAGTCATCTGACTCTCTAGGCCTAGAGAATCTTAATTTAGTACAAGTCATTAGTGTCTAGTTATTTTGTAATTTTTTAAAACTGATAAGATGCAGTGACATGATTTTCTGTCCTTCTACAAAAGACACCACTATTTTGATTTTTATTATCTTGAGGACATTAACCAGGTTTTATTCTAAATGGGCATATGACTTTTTAATCCCAAATGTCAATGGATCAACAAGAACTGTTATCGATGTCTCAGAAAAAACATAACACAGAGCATTGAGGAGGGAGCTAGAAACTTGGATTTGTGAAGCCAGAAACTTGCATTTGTCATGAAGTGACCATGTAGTAGAGATTGTACTAGCCTCCATACATCTTATTTAACTGTCAAAAGCTACCCTCTGAGATAGCTATTATCCTGATTTTTTTAAAGTGGAAATAAATCTCAGAAAAGTTAAGTAACTTGCACAAGATGACATAGTTTGCGATTTTGCAGATGGGATTTAAACCTATGATTCTAATACTTGTGCTACTTCCGCTATACTATATGTACTTAAATACTCCAAGTGACATTGAATAATATAATGAAGATCAAATAATTAAATTTTAATACATATTGTTTTCACTTTAGTGTATTTTGCTGAACAAATTTATAACAGTTGGTAACAAACACACTTTAAGCTTCTTGAAGGTAGGCCGCATGGTTGTTTTGTTCACCACTTTATCCTTAGCTCCTACAGCAATACCTGGCTGGCATAAAGGAAATGTGCAACTAGTTACATTTCAAATCCACAAATGAATGAAGTAATCAATTCATCTATGTAAAGAAATTCTTCATTAAAAGTCACACTAGCAATCTTGGAGTTTAGAAAAAACCAACAATATTTAATTACATATTTTTGTTTATGAGCATAAGTAAGTTTACCTAGAATATTTTCATAGGTATATTCAACATGTTGAACATTTATATCTACTGTAGGTGGGTTACTGCAGGTTAAGATTATCCTTCTTATAACCAGCATAAAGATGAAATAACAGTATTCTATTTTGTATAGGGCAGCAGGATGTTTACATTTTAGCTTCACTCATACAACCCATTCAAACAGAAACAAAAAGAAGAGAATAATAGATTTAAAATGTTTTTTTTAAGGTTTTTTTTTTTTTTTTTTTTTTGGTAAAACAGATTTTAGGCTTGAATCCCAACAAGTAAAAAAGTCCAAAAAGAAGAAAACTTGAATTACTTTTTTAAAAGGAAGAATTCAAGAAAGGATTTCAAAAAGCTCACTGAGATTTAGTTATAGCGAGAGAAGTTATGATAGCATGTTATAACAATTTGGCACAGGAAATTTTTTTTTTTTTTTGAGACAGAGCCTTTCTGTGTTGCCCAGACTGGAGTGCAGTGAAGTGATCTCGGCTCACAGCAACCTCTGCTTCCCAGGTTCAAGCAATTCTCCCACCTCAGCGTCCCAGGTAGCTGCGATTACAAGCGTGCACCACCATACTTGGCTAATTTTTGCATTTTTAGTACAGACAGGGTTTCACTATGTTGGCCAGGTTGGTCTTGAACTCCTGACCTCAGTGATTCACCCTCCTCGGCCTCTCAAAGTGCTGGGATTATAGGCATGGGCCACTGCACCCTGCCAGCACAGGAATAATGGACACCATTACATTTCATGGTAGAGATTGTACTAGTCTCCATACATAGCACTTACAGTGTGAGAGCATGAAACAGGGTTTGTAATTCCCAGCATGTTTTTTTTTTTTCTATCCTCACTAAAAGGTTTTAGATCTAATGTCTTGCTTGATCAAAGACTTTTACATCAAAGAGAAAAGAACAAAGAGTAGGACAGAAGTCTATATCTACTTTAATTTTCCACTGGATTCCATCCACTGAGAGAAGAGTTCAGCAGCTTTCTGGATGCAAGGAGCATGGTTCAGGTCACAGGCCAGCTTCAAGAGAGCCGAGCGGAGCATCCTGTCCCAGACTGAGCCCTCGTCACTCCAGCTTTGCCTGTCAATCACTGGCTTAAAATACTGAAGAAGGTAACGCTGTAGAAAATATGAGATGGTTAACAGAGAGGCTAAATTTAGTCCTTAACACAGCTCTTGCCCATCTAAAGGGCTCAACTCTAAACTTTCTGCATATTTCCCAATCTTTCCCCAAACAGTGTATCTTTGTATTTCTCTTATCTTTTTCTGGCTCCTACCCACCACACTTAGGAAACAGTTTTTGCATTTAAACATGGTTTAATTTCCTATCTGAAAGGGGAATATCAATGGCTATAAAATAAAATCACCTTTAGTAGAGATGCTTTGCACGTGATCCTGGTTATCTAGCTCTTAGGATTGGCAATGATAAAGAACGAGGGTCATTGACCATTAAATGCTATCAGTCAGTCTCCTGAGCTGCTCCAGATTTAACCTCAAGGACTTCAGACAAAACAAACTGAGCCTCACTGATACTCCAGACACCGTGTATTTACTTAATACATTTTCTAAAAGCAACACAAACCTTGAGGTTTTCAGAGATATCTGAAATATTCCTTCTGTCCATCATGTGGTAAAACAATTCCAAGTAACTCAGACCTTTGAGAAGTGCGGGGCTGCTTGTTTCATGTTGGAGGTAGTGAGTCATGTCAAGAGCTTTGTCTAGGGTCAGTCTCCCTGCACTGAGGTATAAAAAAAATGGTGGTTTGTGTGTATCTTATAGTTTTTAATATTTTTAACATTAAAACAAATATGAAATAGAGAACATAACAGAAGTAGGTCATTATAGGTGGACCATTCCGTTTAAATCTTAGCTCTGCCACTGACTAGCTGGGTAATCTTGGACAAATTACCGAACCTCTCTGGACCTATTGCCTTTGTACAATGGGGATAATAATACTATCTTCGTCATAAATTTGTTGTGAGGATTAATGAGCTAATATTTTAAAATGCATTTAGAATAGTGTCTACCACATAGCAAAAGGTTAATAAATGAAATAAATATTAGCCAATATTAACATTTTAGTACCAAATAATATCAAACTTTTTACATATGATATCATTCTCTAATTGCTTCATGTGTGGGTTTGACTTGTTTCTCCAAGTACATTGGAGACTTTGAGGACAGGTGCCGTGTCTTGTTTTTCTTTGATGTTTGTCCTTAATCCTACCAGAGAAGTGATAATCATTGTGAATAGGGCAAAAGAAGTATTTTCACTTTTTAGATTCTAAAGTTACATGCCTTCTCTATGTTTTCTTTTAATGAGAAGAATAAACAACATGTTTATTATTCTAAGTACCAAAATGCTGGCGCATCTTCTGTAGAGGTAACAAACCATCATAACCTCACTGTTGGAAAGTGCTTCTCACGTGTGTTTCTGGGAGGCTATGTGCACACACAGGGTCTATAAGCCATTCTTGTGAGCACCTAACTCCCAGACTAACACAATCATGTAATGTGGAAACTGATTCCAGAACAAAGGATATCTTTCCGAGCTAATCATTAACATAATGCTCTACCTTCGCTGGGCTTATAAATTTTTTAAATTCCTGTCTAAAAAGAGGGAAAAGAGACCAGAAGGAAATGAAAAAGAACCAACCTTTGTTGTCCCTTTAATCTTCTCAATCATGATGACTTACTGCTTTAAAATAGACTTATGGAAATTTTTTTCAAAAATTTCGCCTGAAGACAGAAGGCTGGACCATATACTCCATGATTCTGTGGTCTGCCGTATTTTTTTTTTTTTTTTTTTTTTTTGGAGACAGAGTTTTGCTCTTGTCACCCAGGCTGCAGTGCAACGGCATAATCTCAGCTCACTGCAACCTCTGCCTCCTGAGTTCAAGCGATTTTCCTGCCTCAGCCTCCCGAGTAGCTGGGATTACAGCCATGTGCCACCATGCCTGGCTGATTTGTAATTATTAGTAGAGATGGGGTTTCACCATGTTGGCCAGGCTGGTCTTGAACTCCTGCCCTCAGGTGATCCACCCGCCTCAGCCTCCCAAAGTGCTGGGATTACAGTGCTAAGCCAACCCCGCCCAGCTAGTCTGCAGTATTTAAAAAAAAAAAAAATCCACAAAATGTTACTACTCCTTCCCACCTGTGTGAGTAGCACAATACCTGGCACAGTTGATACCTTAGCATCAGAAATAGGCGGAAATGATATTCCAGGGCCATGAGTTTAAAAAGAATATTTGACATATTAAAACTACTTTACATTAAGCCAGTTTTTCTTTTCAGCCCAGCCTAATTGATTTCTTACTAAAATCAATGCTATTATTAAAAATACTTACTTTTATAGTTGCCTATTTCTTTTAATTTTAATATTTATTCATAAGCGACTCCTTCTCTTTTTATATAGTTACTAAATTGGTTAATAAAAAAATCTAAGTCCTCATTACTCACCGTATGCTTCAAAAAATGCATAGAATATTTTCTGAATGTTTGTTTAGCTTAAAGAATAAAAATAGATAAACATAAACTTTAGCCCAACAGTAAAAATCTATACCTACTTACTTGTATATAATTTCAGCTAGATTGTACCTTTGAGAAATAACATCATAGTCTTGACGCACCAATTTAGGCTTTTTTTTTGTTTGTTTGAAACGGAGTTTCGCTTCTGTTGCCCAGGCTGGAGTGCAATGGCACAATCTTGGCTCGCTGCAACCTCTGCCTCCTGGGTTCAAGCGATTCTCCTGCCTCAGCCTCCCAAGTAGCTGGGATTACAGGCGTCCACCACCATGCTTGGCTAATTTTTATGATTTTAGTAGAGATGGAGTTTCAACATGTTGGCCAGGCTGGTCTTGAATTCCTGACCTCAGGTGATCTGCCTGCCTCGGCCTCACAAAGTGCTGGGATTACAGGCGTCAGCCACCAAGCCCAATCTGGGGGTTTCTTTTTAAGGTGTGGGACTAAAAGAAACAAATATAACTTTTTCTATAGGCAAATTGAAGTTGTCATTTCAATTCCACTCAACTTATACAAGACCCATGTCTTTAAATTACATTTAAAATGTATGAAAACCTAACTAAAATAAATATCAACTCTTGCATCAAATTCTCTCTCCATGCTGGGTGCAGTTGCTCATACCTGTAATCCCAGCAATTGGGGAAGCTGAGGCAGGATGATTGCTTGAGCCCAGAAGTTTGAGACCAGCCTGGGCAACATAGGCAGACCCCATCTCTGTCAAAAAATTTAAAAATTGGTTGGGCGTGGTGGTGTGTGCCTGTAGTCCCAGGTACTCAGGAAGCTGAGGTGGGAGGATCACTTGAGCCCAGGATGTTGAGGCTGCAGTGAGCCATGATCACACCACTGCACTCCAGTCTGAGTAATAGAGCAAGACCCTCAAAAAAGGAAGGAGAAGGAGGAGGAGAAGGAGAAGGAGAAGGAGAAGGAGAAGGAGGGGAAGGAGAAGGAGGGGAAGGAAGGAGAAGGGAAAAAAAAAGGAGACAGTGTTGTGTCGTGGTTAGGAGAATGGCTCTGGAGCAAGCCCTTGGAAAACGATGTCTTGTCCATTAAGAACTAAATAGTATCACCTCTTGTAAAGATTGATTTACACTGGGTGTGGTGGCTCATGCCTGTAAACTCAGCAATTTCGGAGGCTGAGCAGGAGAAGTGCTTGAGGCCAGGAATTCAATATCAGCCTGAACAATATAGGGAGATCCTGTCACTACAAAAATAAATAAATAAATAAATAAATAAATTTAATTAAAAAGAAAAAATTCTGTCTCCAAACTAAATATGATCACTATTGTTTCCTTTAATTCTTTTTTTGTTTGTTTGTTTTTTGAGACAGAGTATCATTCGGTCACTCAGGCTGGAGTTCAGTGGCATGATCTTCTGGGTTCATACGATTCATGTGCCTCAGCCACCTGAGTAGCTGGGATTACAGGCGTACACCACCACACTGGGCTAATTTTTGTATTTTTAGTAGAGACGGGGTTTCACCATGTTGCCCAAGCTGGTCTCAAACTCCTGGCTTCAAGTGATCTGCCTACTTCAACCTCCTAAAATGCTGGGGTTACAGGTGTGAGCCACCATGCCAGGCCTCAATTCTTTAATAGAAGTTTCATAAAGCATGGAGGAAAGTGGTTTATAGTATTGAGAAAGAACATCAAGTAAAAATATTTTATTTATCTTTATCTATTATGAGAGCTTTAAATTGTTTTCTTATACAATTGCTCTTTGTTATAAAAGTAATATAAGTAAATATAAACAAATTACAGAACAACTGGAAATTAGACTCATAATGACAAAACAACCAGAAATTAGAGAAGACTCATAATTTCAATACCCTACACACTCACCAATAGCATTTTAAAATAATTCCTTCAGGTTTCTTTTTCCCCTTCGCACTTATTTTTTCATATGTAGTTGCAAACAAACATAATAATACACAAACTTACATTCTGCCTTTTTCCCAACTTCACATTATTTGAAATGTACTTTTCTATGTTGTCACCTCCTCTTCCTATTCATCTCATGACATTTCAAATAATTTGTATTAGATAATACTAATAATGTTAACAGCTGACATTTATTGAGTAAGTACTGTACTTACTGCTTTATCTTCATTACCTGCGCAATCCTCCAAACCCTGTATGTCGGATATTATTAGTAATAAAGTTTTAAAGCCTGGAAAATTTAGGCTTAAAAAGGTTAAAAAAAAAACTTGCCCAAGTTCAAAAAATTAGTAAGTGAAGGCATAGCACTTGAAATCTTCTGTTTTCATATAAAATTTGTATTCTTAACTTCATTAATCTGTTTACTTAGTGAAGAAAAGATGATTGGTTTTCCACCAATGCATCAATAACTGCACATTTCCTCCTGCTAAATTTAGACAATCTTAAGAGTATAGGCTAGAAACAGCAAAAAAGACTTCACAACTACCTAAAAGATTAATTTGCTGAGTTGTCAATATTCTCCATTTTTTTCCTAGTCTTGCATTGTTAATCTGTCTTCTCTTCAGTCTGCTCAGAGCTTCCTCCTTTGAGCAGCCAAGCCTCCTTCAGCTAGCAATAGCCTGCTTCTTAGCGCACCTTTCATGCATTCACTCCTATGTAGGATGGTGTTTTTCCTAATTTTGGCTTCCAATGAGCTGTGCCTCCAAGATGTTCCTGAGACCCATGGGACTGAGGATTAAGCCTCACTTTCTCTTTTCTTTCTAACTGAAGGATTCTAGTGTACCAAGAAACTTTGTTTCAGAGATGTCTTGCTGGTCACTGTCACTCAATTTGACCTAAACAAGCTTCCGAAAGAAAATTTTTTGCCACGTTGAGTAAAGTGAGTGCATCACAGTAATTCTCAGAATAGAGAAAGCTTACAATGCACAATATACTTCCTGGTCCTCAATTCCCTCCACCCATTGGTGATCTCGTGACCCAATTCATTCTACACATTATTCTGTTGATGATACATAGAAAAGGAAAGAAAACATTTTGTCCTTCCAGGAAAGTCTAGAGAGGAATAAATGCAAAGAGCCAATTATTACTTCATTCCCTACAAACTTCATACTAATTTCTCCAGTGTAAGTAATGATTAGATTTCATAACAAC
Organism: Macaca mulatta; assembly: GCF_049350105.2. NCBI lineage: Eukaryota > Metazoa > Chordata > Mammalia > Primates > Cercopithecidae > Macaca > Macaca mulatta. The sequence goes on along the minus strand of NC_133411.1, from coordinate 103,261,256 downwards.
CCATTTAAAATTGTAAAGATTAAGCCTATATTTGTACTTTTTATTTAAGAGATTACACAGGTATTTGGTGTAGCAGCTACTATCATAAATACATTTTAAATGTGAGGTCAAAAGCTCAAATACTTAGAGAGTCCACACTAAGTGAATGAAACAGGCCATTTGGGATATTGGTGCTTGGGAGAAAGTAGGCCTGGCATAAAGGGAGTTTGGCCCACTGCACTCTCCTTTACAGCTATCCTGTGGCCCACAGGATAAAGACCCACAGTTGCCAGATATCATTTTTAAAAGATTCCAGGGGTCAGGATTTTTAGGTAAGGTTCTCCACATTTTAAAATATTGGATTACATTTATAAACACAGTGTGGGTCAAAATATGTTATTAGTGGGTAGCCTTTGGACTAGTGTTACTGTTTGAATTCCATTCAAATCCATATCAAATGAATGACCAATGCTGAACATTCAGTATTGAAGTCTAGCATATCTGGTTACGGATCAGTTATTTCCCATGAAGTCAGAGGAAATGTTGCCTTACCCAACTAGCTGAAACACATCATGAATCAGACCTATTCTGTCCTTAGGTCTGAGAAGTGTGTGGTTCTGATTCAGCTGTGTGATGAGTTGGTCCCATCCATGACCCTCATAGTGAACAATGTAGTAACCATTTGAGTCCACATTAAATTTCACCCAACTGGTCTTTTCAGGTAAATCCAGAGTATCTAAGAGGATAAAATTGGCATAGGCATTTTATTAGTAACATACTCATTCAGAACATCTCCACAACTGTTAGTTTTAATCCAATTACTTATAAATCAATGGGAAGATGAAGTTTGGGGAGAGTCATAATGATATTCATTTTCATAGTTCACTGGATGATTTCTTTTGGGAAGATGGTCTTATTAAATTAATAAATAAGTTGATTCATAGGAATAAGACTGCTGAATTTGTTCTAAAAAATTATCTATGCAGGTCTAAGAGGCATGCAAGGGCCCAGTGAGCCAGATAACTAGCATGATGGGAATTTGGCTTAATTTGATGATATCCTTGTCTCAAGGTTTAGTCACTAGTCATTGAAATATGTATGTGTAAATAGGTGATCCATTTGTTCATTTTAGTAAAAGAAGGACTCCAGGTTAAGCATGACTTTGTGATGGAAAACCTCTCAAATTGTATTAAAGTGTTTAGAGGAAAATTAAAATTATACTATGTATTTTTAATACGGCATATATTATACTAGAGAGTAAAATTACATTATAATATTCTCTCAACAACTTTGTGAGGTTTAGTCCTTATTCAACATAAGATGAAAAAATTGAAGCTCAGGATGAGTTTGTAAATTTTCTTAAGGTCACACATCTAGTAAGTGAGAGAGTGAGGATTTGAATCCAGAAGCAATCAATTTTAAAGTATATGCTTTTCTCCACTGAACATTTTTTGCCTCATCCATAACCTATAAAAATAGATTAGTGTGTATTATAAGACATAAGATGAATTTCTGTTATTTCTTGATGTAAATAATCTATCTCTAAATGATAAAAGCACGAGAGAACTTCCCACTGAATGAAAAATCCAGATTTTCTTTCTAAAAGAGTTATTTTAGTAACATATGGATAAATGAAAATTTCCCTCAAATATAAATCTTTTATTATTAGATTTACTTATTGTATCTTTCCTTCAAATAGCTCAACACATGTTTAATTTCAACATTGAAAGACCTGTTTGGCTAATTAGTTCATTACCTGTCTTTGATTTTAGAATGTGTCTGTGGATCACATTAGAGGAACTTGTGGAGTAGGTCAACGGGATATGCCACAGGTACCTATGACAGGGAGTAAAGACAATTACACACCAAAAGAATACTGCTGTGATTTTTCACATTGTCAGACTCGGACAGACTGTAAAAGGCACCTAAGTACCCATCATCCTTCATACCCACAGTGGTCCTATAAATTTTATAGGCTAAGACTAGCATATCCTTAAGTATGCAAAAAATTATTCCATGATAATTATAAAGCAGCAGCCATATCTACCTAGTTGAATTCTGCCACAAATAATTGTGTCATTTGCTGTCCTAATCTCATATCATAACAAATTCTGCTGTTTGTATGAGAAAGAAAATCCAATATTCCTTTCACAGTTTCAAAAACTGCCAGCCTGATGCTGATTCAAATAACTAAACCAAAGCTGTAGGGAAAGCCCTTAAGAGGTAAATAACTTACTCCAGTATGATTTTCTACTTATGCTTTTGTTCAACACTACTACTCACATCCAACCTCTCAACTGCTGAATGACTGCAAATAAATAGTCAACAATACTACAGCTCAGGATTTGTAGGAGAGCTAAGTGCAGAGAGCAGAAAAGCAGAATGGATTAGAGGAAAAGTTCCCAGTTACTTTTCAATGGCCCTGCTGTAGTAAAGAAGAGAAATTGGCTATCTTTTTCTGATTAACTTTCTAGCAGCCTCTAGAATTCATTTCCTCTATTAAATCAAGTCATGTTAGCTATAATAATCCTGCACATGTAAAATCATGTGCTTGATAACACCAACAGGTGTAAAGCAGACAGAAGAGTAACTGAGATCTTTACACAAAAAGGTAAAAAAGGCCAGGCGCAGTGGCTCACGCCTGTAATCTCAGCACTTTGGGAGGCTGAGGCAGGCAGATCACTTAAGGTCAGGAGTTCGAGACCAACCTGACCAACATGGTGAAACCCCGTCTCTACAAAACAACAACAACAACAACAACAACAACAACAACAACAACAAAATTAGCCAAGCATGTTGGTATGTGCCTCTGTAATTCTAGCTACTTGGGAAGCTAAGACAGGAGAACTGCTTCAACCCAGGAGGCCAAGGTTGTAGTGAGCCAAAATTGTACCACACTCCAGCTTGGGCAACAGAGTGAGAATTTGTCTCAAAAAAAAAAAAAAAAAAAAAAAAAGATTGAAAAAAACTCCACATAGATGAATTTCTAAGACTTAATTGATTGGGATCCGTCAGTGCAGCTTGGCTCCAGAAGAGAAGGGATTTTTCCAAATAAACAGATCTGGGGCTAGAGAGAGGGAGAGTAGCACTTCACGAGTTTGGATAGCCATGAATTAGCGGGCCATCATTTTACAAGAATTGTCTAAATACTGCCCCAGAAGGAGGAAAAATACAGATTACTGTAGTGGATCTTTGTTATTCTGGGTCATCCACAGTTTTGAACTGTCTCATCACACTTTGATAAGTTACAAAATTGTGAGTCCTGCTTTCCCAATAATGAAGCAGACATTAAATTATTCAGCCCTGTTTACCAAGCTGCAACTTGTGTAAGCTCTCTGAAGTTCAGACTTCAGAACAACACACAGAAAAAAATAGAAGGATGCATACATAAGAAGTGGCATAAGAGTTGGTTCCACTGGATTGGAAATGTGTAACTGATTAAACAAACCAGCCCCAGTAATTTTATATGTCAAAGATCTCTAATTGTTTCTGATTTCCAGAAAAATTCTAGCATTGACAGCTCAGTTCTTAGAAAACAAAATTATCATCATAAGAACCAGAAAAGGTTCACCTGGATTATTTCATTTTAAATTAACCTCATTCATCTTATTAACAGAGCTAATAGTGAGACAGAGTAGGAAGGGGGCTTAGCTTCAATTCACTCCCACTAGAGCATTCTTTCCTGTATCCCCAGTGATCACAAAACCTACACCACTACCTCACTGATGCCATAATGTTTGAATCATGCCTCTTAATTTAATGTTTGAACCATTCCTTTTAATTCCAGGAGCTGGCCTTAGGAGATAACCAAGGTCATGGAGTGTCCTACTTAGGGAAGGAATGCTGACCAACTGATTTACAGCCTTGTTGCTTCTGGCCAGACTACCAGGTAGCCCGTTACTCAAGGTAATTGTAGCAACCAGGTAATGCTTATCTGCCTACCTTATCCTTTATGTGCTTTGACCAGTCCAACCTGCATACCCTACCCCTGATACCTATTCTTTTGCCTAATGAAAAGGTTCTACCAGCTCTTTTTAAAATGCCAGTCAAGGAATTCTCTCTCTCTCTCTGTCTCTCTCTCTCTCTGCCTCCATTACGTCTGGGCATAAGCTCAAATGAAGCCTTCTCTGGGAAAACTCTTTTGGCCTCTTGTCAATTTCTATTGCATTGACGGCCCAAGAACCCATGGTTAGTAGCAATAGTTCAGAGAAATGTTTACATTGTGTTACTTGATTTCAGTAGTCTTTACTAGGTTTTTTTCAGGATGGGCTGGTGAACAAGATGACAGTGTGTTTAATTGGATTTGCTTTTACTATTACTCATAACATCATATGTTTTAAGACATTATAGTTTATTACTGAAAAATGAAAGGCAACAGGAGATCTTAGCATCTAATTTATCACATAGGGGATATCTTTTCTCCGATGATAAGAAGCATTGTTGTCATACTTCCTAGGTATAGGCCAGTCACAAAGCTTATTAGGGCCCAGAAGTCAGTGCATTATGACATGAGTTTAACTAACCACCATTGGCATTAGAACTGGGGTTCTCAAGGCTGATGGAATCGCTAAGAATGGTGCTGCTGAACAAAGAAGTCTGGGTCATATGAAGCTCTTTAAATCTTATCAAGTCTACTTTAGGCCTTCGATTCCTATATGGAACTAGCCTCCTACGAAGTTGCCAGAGGAGCTGAGAGAAAGCTAGGGAAATGATGAGGAAACTGAGATGAGATAAGCTAGACCTAAAGAAGAAAAGCAGCCACCTCTCCTGCAGGGCCCTCCATTCAGGGTCCTCCTGGAAAACCCCCTGGAGGAAGCGCTCCTGTTGCAGTCGGAGTGAATGTCCGTCTTGTTTAACCACCAGCAGGGGGATTCCTTTCTGGAGAGTCCACGTAGTCATCATCTCTTTGACCTCTGCATTTTCCCCCAGAAAGGTGAGCTGAAATGACAGGTGACTATGATAACTCAAGAGAGAGGAGACAACCCAAAGACAGAGGGACAGAAACTTCCATCTCCTTGGATGCCAGAAATAAGGCTTGGGGAACAGAAGACTCGGGCTGCTATCTCAGGGAAGGGCGATCCAGGCAACTGGATGAGGGATGGCTATCCCAGGGCTGCTCTCTGACAATTACTTGAATTGAGGGATATATACAGGATTTCGTAGGGTTAATATATGGCAGGAAAAGCCAGTGAAAAGGGGCTTGAGACTGGAGTCTCTTTCCTGCCCCCTTTCAAAAACAAATAAACAAAATCAAACAAACAAACAAAAACCCTCTAATAACAGTAAAATCCAAGAGAAGTGGTATAAGAGGGAAATATCTGTCTTTAGGGAAGCTTTAAATATTTCAACAGAACAATTTTATATCAATAGAGGTATAGTGAATGGAGAACAAAACCTCTGGCTGCTGCGCTTCTAGTCTGGGTTTCTGATCACTGGATAATGCTGAATCTTCCTTTAGAAAACACAATTTAGGGCTGGGTGCAGTGGCTCACGCCTGTGATCCCAGCATGTTGGGAGGCTCAGGTGGGCGAATTGCGTGAGGTCAGTCTGGCCAACATGGTGAAACCCTGTCTCTACTAAAAATACAAAAAAATTAGCCAGGCGTGGTGGTGTGCACCTGTAACCCCAGCTATTCGGGAGGCTGAGGCAGAGGAATTGCTTGAACCAGAGAGGTGGAGGTTTCAGTGAGCCGAGATTGTGCCACTACACTCCAGCCTGGGCAACAGAGCAAGGCTTTGTCAAAAAAAAAAAAAAAAAAGAAGGATTAACATGACTCTTTTTTTAAATAAAAAGTTTTCCTTTTTTCCCCTGTGATGACTGACTTTCTTTTCTCTTTCCTGTAGTGATTCTATAACTTTCCAGAAGGAAGAAGAAAAACATATACTGTATTTCCAAACCTAACAGCATACTTATTTTGGCATTTTTCAGAGCTTAAGGGATGCCAATGCAGTAGTAACCACTCAAAAACATTTTGAGCTGATTTTTAGCTAGCAGTGGGGTTGTGGAAAAGCTGAACTATAACAATAAAAATGTAGTAGCAACAGCATCATCCCCCTAAATATCCCAAGCATTTCCCCTTCAGTTTTGTTTTACAGAAAATTGTGGGGACTCTTTCTCTCCAGCGTTTAAAAGGGACAGGTGGGCTACTCACTCCAGGTCAGGCTATTCCACAGATCTCTTCTACTCTTTGACTCTCTTTATCCTTACCATGTTACTTGTCATCTTGGGATCCGAATGACAAACTCCACCAGATGTAAAATCACTTTCTAAACAACTCTACAAAACAAGAACAAAAGAGCACTGCCATGTAGGCATCATTACTTGGCTGAACATGCACATTAGCCATGGATGCAGACATTTATTAAAAGAGCTGTATGAAATAATTCATCCAGACATGATGAACATGAAAATGATAAAAGAGGCATGCTTGCAGTGACCTAGGATAGAAGTTCACAAAAGTTATTTATTTGTGTTATATATATGCATGTGTAAAGTTTCCTTAAAAAGTTCAATAAAGTCAGTAACTGTTCTAAGGAAGAATCAATTTGTTGAATTTTCTATCCAATTCTTGTCTTTCCCTTAAGAAAGAGAAGGGTCTTCATTATGCATGTTACACATGCCCCTATTTAGCATGTAGGCAACTCTAGTACTATTAACTCTCCCCTGACATATTGCAAGTTCTTTGACAGTAGTGGAAACACCTTTGTTTACCTGGGTATTCCTACAGTGGCTATCACAACAGCATGTGATGACTGTACAATATTTCGAACTAACTGGGAATAAAAGAAGAATTAAGAAAAGTACCAATTTGGCAATCAACCTTGAATAACCAGTAGTTAAGGGCAACTGCAAATGAGAAAAAAATGAAGTATGTGCTAAGGCTCTCAAATGCCTTTAAATGATCTTATGAAAAATAACAGCAAAGAATTCTTCTCATTCTCAAGTTGCTATTGGCATGTATTAGAATTGACTTTATGTGACACAATGATGGGCAAGATATTTTCAGTAATTTATTATTTTAATACTACAGGGCCCTTTGGTATCAGAAGGGAGTTGGTTAAAATCTAAGACCTTTAGGGGAAGGTTGATGGGGGACTTTTCTTATAACTAGGAAGTAACTGTGATACAATTGAAAGAATAACTATTGGACTTGGAGTCAGAAGACAAATTTTAAGTACTGATTTTCTCACTGACTTGGTGACTTTGGGCAAATCTCTCCCTTAGTATCAGTTTTCTCATCTATAAGCATGGAGTAATGATGATTACTTTATCTCTTGAGATGATTATAAGCATGATGTGACAAAAAATAACATGGGAATTTATACTGCTGTACTAAAATGATCTGGTAACTGCTGGCCACATTTTCTTTCTAACTCCCACCCTCTACTGCCAGCATGCACACCAAATGATAGATTCTTCCGTGTTGGAGAGGGGCTAAACTGATGTCTACAAATATGCATACATGCACACACATATAGCAAGGGAGAGGGAAATGGAGAGAGATGAGAGAGAGAAGCAACACAATACTTGGTGTTGAGAAGCTTAAGCGGAAGCATGGAGAAAGAGTGTCTGGATCACTGACGGTGGGTGATGGAAATGGATAGTAAAGAGCATCTTTATATGTTTTTTGTTTGTTTGTTTGTTTGTTTTGTTTTGTTTTGTTTTGTTTTGAGACAGAGTCTCACTCTGTCGCCAGGCTGGAGTCCAATAGCGTGATCTTAGCCCATTGCAACTTCCACCTCCTGAGTTCAAGTGATTCTCCTGCCTCAACCTCCCGAGTAGCTGTGATTACAGGTGCGCCACCATGCCTGGCTAATTTTTTTTTTTTTTTGTATTTTAGTAGAGATGGGATTTCACCATGTTGGCCAGTATGGCCTCGATCTCCTGGCCCCATGATCTGCCCGCCTAGGCCTCCCAAAGTGCTGGGATTACAGGCATGAGCCACCACACCTGGCCTATAAGTATTTTTATAAGTAAGAGCTATGTATTTCAATATGCCTCAGGATTTTCAAGAAATGCAAGTAAAAAATTAGAGCTGTGAAATAATTGTTGGTTGTTGGATTTTGTTTCTTTAACCACAAAATCACACATCAATTGGACCATAAGGGTGCTTTATAAGGGCACAAAAACACCAAATGAGATAATGAACATGAAAGTCCTTTTTATTCTTTAACTTTGATTCTTATTTATTATTAATTATTGTTGTTATTATTATTATTAATTATTATTATTATTATTATTGAGACAGAGTCTCGCTCTGTCACCCAGGCTGGAGTGCAGTGGTGTAATCTCGGCTCACTGCAACCTCCAGCTGCTGGGTTCAAGTGATTCTCCTGCCTTAGCCTCCCGAATAGCTGGGATTACAGGCAAGTGCCACCATGCCAAGCTAATGTTTGTATTTCTAGTAGAGACGGGGTTCCACAAATTGGCCAGGCTGGTCTCAAACTTCTGACCTGAAGTGATCTACCCGCCTCAACCTCCCAAAGTCTTGGGATTACAGGCGTGAGCCACTGTACCCGGCCATGAAGGTGCTTTTTAAATTGTAAACTGCTGCACAAATATTAAGCAATATTATTACTGTCCCTGGGACACAAGTGCTTATAAAAAAGAAAGAATCTCTTCTGTCTACAATGACTTGGGGTTCTTCTAATTACAGGTGTGAGTTCTCTGGGTCTAATGGTTCTATAAAAAATTATTTTCTTTGCAGTTGGAAATTGTAAAATATTTTAATAATTATTAGAATCATCTGAATTAACTGAATTTTTCTGCTTTGCCTTTCCTATGATCTACATGAATCCCAAAGACATAGAGACCATGAGTTCTTTAATCAATCATTAACTACTTGTTAATCACTATTACAGGATCAGCACATGCTAGGTGCTATCACATTTAAAAAAAAAAAGACTAGACACAATTTTTGTTCTTAAGCATATTATCATTATTGAACTAATAAAAACAATAAAAGAGGGTACTATTATGTGGAACAGATTATAAGTGCACTTCTAAGAATTTAGCAGACAGGCAAACGAATGAGAGCTGGAACAGTCTGTAAGGAGGAGGTGAAATCTCAGCTGGATCTTGAAAGTTGGGTGGCATTTGAATTGTTGGAAAGAAGAAAGGGCATTTCAGCTAGTAAAGGCACTAGAAATATAGGCACAATGATCCAGGGATTGAGCAAGATTTCTTCTTATGAGGGAGAAGATTAGTTTTGCTAAACAAATAATATACATTGGGGAATATGGTTGACAACCTTAAAATTTGCCAGAGATTAGGTGCTATACAGTAGAAATGACAACATTTTAAAGATTTTGGATCAAGGCAACATGAAAATGTAGGATTAGCCATAGAAGAGAAACCAAAGAAAGTCAGGTCCTGGGGCCACTCCAGCATGACATCCTACTGTGATGTTAGAGGAAAAAGGGAAGTGCTGCCTTCTATGGACCATGACAACCTAGCAAGCAGAATAAATATGATTGACTGACAATATATAACTATAAACATTCACAATTATTCTGTTACTTTCTAGATTAAATAACAGTCTACCGTTACCCAACATATGACTTACATTTGACAGACTGCTCCACAAATCATCATTCTTAGCATTTCTATAGCTGAACTTCTTTAAGTACTGAATTATTCCTTTCTGGAATTTCTCCTCACCCAGAAAATCCTTGAGCATATTCAAAATACAAGCTCCCTTTAAAAAAAAACAAAAGAGTTGAAAAAAGAGATAAAGAAAAGGGTAGTATGGTATGTTTTTAAAGGAAGCTTAAATTTTATGGAACATGTGTGATGTCTGAAAAATGAACAAATAAAAAGTGAAACAAGTAGCAAAAACTGGCACCAATGACCTAAACTGTTGATTTTATAGTCATTATTACATTTCTTCTGAAAGCAGAGCTTCCACCTGCACGTGATATTTACTACCTTGTTATAGGAAACTTCATCAAACATTTCCTGTATTTGAGTCGGAGTTTCTGCTGGTTTGGAGATAGGGCGGGATGAATTCAATGAATCTTTTGTAATTACTTCAAAACACACATTCAAAAAATGGTCATCCTAAACAAGGAGAAAAATGTTTAGTTTTAGTTTCTATTTGACACTGTAAAAGCAATAGAAAACACAGTAGGTTTAGTAAGATGTTCTTAGAGGTAAGATTTCAATCAATATTTCTTAGAAGATGTTTCTTTTCATTTATGTATTCTCCTTTCACAGTTTCTCTACTTTAAAAAGATACAAATCCAATATTCCTTCAGACATTGCCTGAATGTTTACCATGTACCAGCCCTTCAATACAGAAATAAAATAATGGTTTCCATTTACTGAATACTTGTTATGTGCCTAGACCTATCGTCTGCAATCCTGTCAACACCTCTGCAAGGGAGATGTAGTATAAGCATGTTACACGTGAGAATATATAAACCTTTGGCATTAAGCCACAAATTCAGTACTTACACCATAACAAGAAGAGCCTAAGTTTGAATCCATGTCTGTCTATAGTGTACTGGACTAAATATAGATCCTAAAGACCTCATTAACCATTACTAACCACCTTGATATGCAAATTTGTATAGTGTTCAGATCACTATATTTGTTTTTAAAAAAGACATGCCTGAAGAAATCCCTTCACACATTTTGGGGAAGCCAGCAGACCCTTTAATGTTGATTTCAGGTTACATGCCAAGAATTCTGTATAGTACCTAGTAGCCGTGGGCATTCCTGTGCGGATGTATACAAACAGTGTATACAACCCACATACACAGCTCTACATTTGTATTAGTTTGTCTTCTCTGTTTACAAACTTTGGGGTGACAGATTTATGTTGATTGTTTTCTAAAACTTTCAATGTTTCCTCCAGTTCTGTGATCTGTTTCATGTGTCAAACAAAATGCCGTATGTTCAAAAACCACAACATTATGTAGTTTTTCTCTTTGACATTAACTTGAAATTTTAACAGTGAATTGATGATTCTTTACACCATATAGTATGATACACAGAATTGTGAACTTACAAATTGCAGCTCTGGATATGTAGCATTAACAGCAATAAGTTCCATGTAATTTGCAAAACCTTCATTAAGCCAAATATCATTCCACCATTCCATGGTGACCAGGTTGCCAAACCACTAGGAGATAAAAACTCAATGTTACTAGAAGTTAAACAAATAAAAGTTATTAACTTTAGCAAAAAAAAAAAGTTACTAACTTTTTTTATAACTTAGGATCTCTCTTCTCCCTTTGCTACCCTTTTCTCTTTGTACAGTTTTCTTCTACTGATTTTCTTGCCTTCTTATTCTCACCACCACATTTTTGCTTGATTTTCTTTTTCCTTTTTTTTGTATGTTCTCAATGTTCTTAACTCTTCGACTTTCATTCTATCTGCCCAACATTTCCTAGCGATTAGATTTAATATTAAGAAATAAAATGGAACACTTTGTGGAGGTATTTTTTTTTTTCCTGCACAATAAGAACAATCTCACCTTGTCCTTGATATATGATGATGTTCAAGGGAAAAATATAAACCCAAGTGTCCTAGGTGAAGTTATATTTTTATATTAAGTAGCAGGTACTTAGGAGAATCATAAGAATTCATTTAGGGCTCTCAGATTGTTATATAATATTACTGAAGAGCCGGGCGCGGTGGCTCACGCCTGTAATCCCAGCACTTTGGGAGGCCGAGGCGGGCGGATCACAAGCTCAGGAGATCGAGACCACGGTGAAACCCCGTCTCTACTAAAAATACAAAAAATTAGCCGGGCGCGGTTGTGGGCGCCTGTAGTCCCAGCTACTCGGGAGGCTGAGGCAGGAGAATGGCGTGAACCCGGGGGGCGGAGCTTGCAGTGAGCCGAGATCGCGCCACTGCACTCCAGCCTGGGCGACAGAGCGAGACTCCGTCTCAAAAAAAAAAAAAAAAAAAAAAATTACTGAAGAGAAATTCTGTTGTTAGCCTCTGCCCCTGACTTACTTCCATGGGCCACTAGAAACAATAAAGGTCTAAGATTTAAAATATATACAAATAAAATAAAAAGGATGCATAAAGATAATCGACATATTTACCCTTTACCTATATTTGATCTGTATTATACATTTTAAATATTACTATTCTTTTATATGCTTTTATATTTTATTTATTTAGTCTGTATGCCTAATACTGTACATCTAGTGTATGTCTCTAAAATTGCAATCTCTAGAAGGACCAAAGCTTCAACAATAAGATTCTAAGATTCAGAAGAGCCTGGTTATAGTTACAGAACAGAAAATTATAAGTCTGTAGCTTCTAGAAACCGTTTAAGCACTATGCCTTTTCTGACAGCCTTCAGATTACTTTGCAAGTGGACACCAACTTTCTGAAGGGCATTCATGGAAAGGGAGAGGCGTTTCCTCAATTTGAAAACTGGTGAATATAAGAAGTACAGGATAAACTGACTCTGGTCACTTCACCAGTTAGTAAAACTAGTTTATTTATTCATTCAATAAATACCTATGGAGAAATTACTGCATTCCTGGCACCATGCCATATGTTAGAAATACAAAGATGTATATAATATAGCCACTGCCTCAATACAAATGATGGAGGTCAACCAGTAGACAAATAAATACAGTAAAGCAGGTGCTAAGATCAATGTCTTTGCCAGGGACAGAGGGGATTCTAGGAGGAAATAAACAGTTTTGCCAGGACGGTGTTCATTTCCTGAGCCTTGCAAATAGTACTCAGGTATGTTGAATATCAGGTACCAGGAGCAAAGGCAGAGTGATACAACCTGTCATGCTCAGAAAATGGCAGATAATCTTGGATGGCTAAAGTTTAGGTGTAGGCAAGAGATGAGGCTGGAGAGGTAAAAAGGAGCTGGGTCATGGGGACCTTGTACGCCAGTCTAAGACAGTTGGCATTGGAGAATCCTTGCCAGGATTATGCACAGAGTGACATGTTAATATGGTCATCAATGAGAAGACAAAAAAATGGGGGCAAAAATTCCAGTGCTGTTTGCTGCTTCAGCACTCGACTGCATCTCCGTGGAAGAGAAGCTATTAAAGGGAGGGCCAGAGGGAGCGTGGAGCCTCAGAGGTAGAGCTCACAGAGCACTTCCCTACAAACAATGGGCAGAAAGAGAGAAATCCCCAGACTCAGTTAAGTGCTTTAGAGCTCCTGGTGACTCATGATCAAAACACCTAAAATGAGCCAGTGGGGAGATTCTGAACCAGAGGAAACAGCCCATGTGTTCTCGAAGCACAGTGCTGAGCATGGCTCTCTGTGTAATGGAGTATTTAGTTCACTGGTTTAAAGAACAAGTCATTATTGTGGTGATGATAAAGGATAAAGTTAAAATGTTTTAAATAACAGATTTTACCAGATTCTACAATGGAATGGTATTTGCCCACTTGGTGAAAGATAATTTTGGTGCCTTTAATAATTTACTGCTTTACTGAGAGTTTTCAGAAATGAAAGAGGGAATAGTCTGCAATCTCTATAGACCTAGCTTTACAATTCCACATTTGTAGGTAATACAGTGTTGATACATGGCCCTAAGATATCTTATTCCGTAAGAAACAGTAGTATTTCTTGTAGATGTAGTGGCCATTGTCATCATCATTAATAACTAATACTTGTTGAGTGCTTACTATGTGATCTGCACACTTTCCCTATCCATAATCCTCACAACAACCTTATGAAACAGAACTGTTATTAATTTCATTTTATAGATGGGGATATTGAACTTCACAGAGTTAGGTAATGTGCCCAGGATCATCAGCCCATCAAGTTTCACTTGAAGTATTTCATTATGGCCATATAAGCACAGGTTCCAACTGAAGGAAGATTGATTTTGCCCTAGATTGGAATGTCAGAGTACCAGGGGATATAAGAAGAAATATTTTTAGTAGAAATCTTTATTTGTAAGGTTTCCAATTCTGTGCTTCATGTGTCTGTATAGTCACTTCCCTTCTTTTCCCAAATGACATTTGAAGGCTTTGCTTTGAAAGGTTTTAGAGGATAAATTTAATGGCTACTTCTTGTGATAAAATTCCAGCATGCACACCACAGTTCAGAGACTGAGTACTCTGCTACTTGACATGTTGTATTAGGTTTGGTAATCTCTAAGTTCCCCTCTAGAGGTAAATGAGTTGATTTATTTTGTTTCAGAAAGATTGGTGGTGTTCTATATAATGTTATTTTGAACTGATATCGAGATAATGTCTTGAGTGCCAAGTACCTGGTGTGCCAGTTCATGGGCTATGACTTTGGTGACCCACAGTTTATCAGAAGCAGAAGAGGTCTTGGGGTCAAAAAGCAGTGACGTCTCCCTATATGTAATGAGGCCCCAATTTTCCATGGCTCCAGATGCAAAGTCAGGAATAGCAATCAAATCTAAGAAATAAGAACAACCACAGTTGATTTTTATGGCTCCCACACCAGAAATAGAATTTGCTCCCTGCTCAAATACACTATGATCCTTTAAGTATATGTAAGCACACTTTTTGAAAACATCAGGAATATCTTAACATTGACAGAGTGTCTTATAGTTGTGCTGAAAATAATCAGTGCCCATTATCAAGTGGAATAAGTTGTACAAAGAGTTTTGTAGATGAAGTAACATATTGACATTTAACCATTTTCTTCCTGAAAGTGCTGAACTCTGAAAATATTTTGGGTGCCTTACCGCCAAGAAAATAATTTATTTAAAAACAATCATTGTATTTTATGTTAGTACTGCTGAAAACTTTAAAAAAAGGTATAAAATAATTTCTAATATGTTTGAGATTCATCAAAACATATAATGAACTCATTTCTAGAAAAAACAAAAAGATACATGATTTTAATTTCAGGAGAATACCTCTTATGGCCATCTCTATAGTCAATATTTTGATTGATATTTCTAGCACATACAGCCTCTATTATGAGCACATGTCCTTCTAAGACAGTAGAGGAAAAAAGCTCTGGGCAGCATTGATTCTTTCTGACTTCAATTTCCTTTTCAACACTGATATTTCCTCTACCTCTTAAGAAAGTGTCGTGGGGGGGAAAAGTGCAACCTAATAATCTTTAAACAACTCAGGTATAATGCATTAATTTGCATTATGTGTATGTGTGTGTATATATATATGGTATATGTGTGTGTATATAATATATATATACCTGTATGTGTGTGTGTGTGTGTGTGTATATACACACACACCTGTATATATATACACATATGCACATATATATATACATAAACAGGTATATGTATATGTGCATTGTTTACTATCCTTTGCTAATGATTTCACGTAAGCTAAAAAATTTCTGGCTAATATTTAGTCTTTGAATTCTGCTAGCTAAAATGTTCTGTTTAGCTGGAAAAAAAAGATAATTTTTTAAAAGTTCAAAATGAACCAAGTCACTTGGCTTATAATTACATTGTCTGGAGTTAATACTGGTTAATTCTAGTAGATTAAAAACAAGTATACATAACACAATCAAAAACCAAATTAGCACTAATAAAGATTAGTATTCATTAGCACTTCAAATGTGGGAATGACTTTTCTTCTAAATTGCGTTGCTGATTTTATAGTAGTGGGACTTACATCTGCTCTATTTTTTTCTTAAGCTGCATGTTTCTTCTCTGTTAGTCTTAAAGGTATTTCATATGCTCTTTAAGACTGCATTTTTCAAGAACATGCATTAATATGGTTGATGGTTGTTATTAATCTTTCCTTGACTTTTGACCTAAAGTACAGCAGTGAATTATGTATAAGTGGGATTTAGTATATCTGACCTAAAGGGTATGTAGAATCTGCAGGTTAATAATAGAGTAAGACTCAGGAACTATCGAAATAAGCGCCTGGATATAGCTTTTAATTTTTTTAAGCCTAGAACTGTATGCCAATTGAGGGTCCCTTTTAATTTATGTAAGGAAAATGCATTGGAGTTGGGGGCAAGAGGTGAGAAAGGACAGGATAAGAAGTATATCCTAAATTCCAAAGGAAAAAAAATTGTTTTGTCACTATCAGAAACCCCAAGCACTAATCTTTATATGTTATGAAACTTTCTTCACAGTTTTTATATGCTCTACAACAGGGGTCCCCAATGCCGGGGCCGCAGACCAGTACCTGTCAATGGCCTATTAGAAACTAGGCTGCATGGCAGGAGGTGAGCGGTGGGTGACAGAGCATGACTGCCTGAGCTCTGCCTCCTGCCAGATGAGCGGTGGCATTAGATTCTCATAGGAGCATGAATCCTATTGTGAACTGCTCATATGAGGGATCTAAGTTGCGTGTTCCTTATGAGAATCTAATGCCTAATGCTCTGAGGTGGAACAGTTTCACCCAAAAACCATCCCCCCAACCTTCGTGAAAAAATTGTTTCCACAAATCTGGTCCCTAATGTCAAAAAGGTTGGGGGTCGCTTCTCTATAACATTCTAAAAATAACGTTTTTATTTTTTAAGATACAAAATTAAAAGCAAGATAGACTATGAGTATCATCTCGTGTAAACACCTACTACCACACCCAGATGATCTGTTTCCTGCAATTTTTTTTTAATCTGTTCCATAGTCTTACCATCCAACCTCAGTGCCCAATATAGATAACAGATGGAGGCACAGTTTTCAGTTCTCTCTCTACATAAACTTTTGATAACTTTTATAAAAGATTGCTGACCTTGTACAAATAGGGTATAGCGATTCCTCCCGAAATCCCTCTAATTCTAATATGCAATGCATGCGCGCGCGTGGGTGTGTGTATTTTTAAATGGAAAATCCATTCTCTAATCAGTGCTGCTGGGGCATAGAAGAGCAGCATGATGGGAGGTGTGTTTCCCTCCCATAGAAGAGGAACATAATGGGTGAGAGCCTTGATGTCCGCCACAGGGAGCCACAGCATCACTGTGGTAGACAAATATTCAAAAAGCTTTCCTGTGATGAACTCTTGGACATATAGACCCTTATTTTGAACAGAACAGTCACTGTTTTCCTTCTCTTTTTCTCCCCATCTCTTTCCAGGGCCCTCTACCTGGCTTCCGTCCCAGCCTCCAGCGTGTGCCCTTTCTGATTGGCCTGGGAAAGAGTGCAATGCAGATATGTTAGCATTAAACCTGATAAAAGAATACAGAAATGATCCACACTACTGGGGCATCTCGTAAATATTTTGTTTTCTATGATCAAGAATCATCTCTGAGGAACAAATTATTTTTTCCTGGGCTAACTGAATTCCTCAGTGCTCATTTAAGTCCCACAGAAAGAGAAAGAGGGAAGAAATCAAAGCGAGTTCTATGAGCAAAAATGAAGACAATAATGTGGAATTTGAACATACCCAGTTTGGGGAGTGGATAGTTGATATCAAAGTACTTTTCATAAAAATCAAGTAGCTTCAGTGACGCCTGCAAAGCATAATGTGTTTGATTCCGTTTGTCTGGGGATGCATAGATGGACACCTGGGAAATGTGGATCAGAAGAGGTTTTTGAATGACAGCTCCCTGGCAAAATTCCATTCCTGATAACCCTCTCACATAGAAAAGCAGACTGCATCTTTTTAAGAAAGTATTAAGATACCATTAAGCATGTTGTCAATAAGGATAAGAGTTTCTGTGACGTATTAAAGCAAGTCAGTCTTGAAAATTACAAACACCCTGGATCTTCTATTACAATCCATTTCCTCAGTGCTCATCTGTAACTTTCAAATCATATTAACCCATCGTATCATAACCCAAGTATATCATAGAGATGAATCCACTTGAGTTCATCTCTATGATATACTTTAGCACTTGACAACTAGCTTTCCAAAATAATGACCACAAACACAATTCAAATAAAACATAGGTTTCTTCTAGACCTACGTAGGGAAGCCATGAAGAATTTATTGGATCCGCCGTCTGTCAAGTTTGCTTTAAACTAAGAAATGCTCAAATATGTTCAATGGCTCCCCCAAAGAAACTAGCTATCAAGTAGAAAAAATAGAATTAGATTCAAATTTTATTGCCTTCCAAGTATAGGGCTACTTTTATTTCATGACCCACTTTTACGCTTTGAATTAACTGAAGTCCTTCAAAACTTTTATGTGGAGAAAATGTAAATGTCCACCATTTTTTTTTGACAGTTTACCAGGCACTGTGCTGAATGCTTACACATGAAATCTAATTTAATACTTGCACCCACTCCATGAAGCAGGTGCCATTTTATAGATGAAACAATAAAAACACATAAAGATTTAGTAACTTGCTCCTGATCACCCAGGCTGAAAGTTGTAGAGCTGGGATGTGAATCCAAAGAGGCTGACAGGAACCTGTCCTCTGAAGTGCCATTCACCTCCTGCACATCCATGTCTATGCATATATATATATAAGTGCAGAGGTGCCATGATGTGTATGTGTAGCTACACAACTCATATATCTACCTATTCATAAACATAATACGTATGTAAATTGTAATAGATATTTTATACCGATTTTTTTTTCTTTTTTTTTTTTTTGAGACCAAGTCTCACTCTTGTCACCCAGGCTGGAGTGTATGGCGCGATGTCAGTTTACTGCAACATCTGCCTCCCAGCTTCAAGCAATTCTCCTGCCTCAGCCTCCTGAGTAGCTGGGATTACAGGTGCCTGCCACCATGTCTGGCTAATTTTTGTATTTTTAGTAGAGACAGAGTTTCACCATGTTGGCCAGGCTGGTCTCAAACTCCTGACCTCAGGCAATCTGCCAGCCTCGGCCTCCCAAATGCTGGGATTACAGGCATCAGCCACTGTGCCCGCCCTATACCCATTTTTCAAAAGCATTATTTTATAACTCTTTAAAGATGTTTTTATGTCTGTAATTTGGTCCCTTGGGATAAGAAGTTCTTTTTTATTTATTTAATGTGTCCACTGATGTTTGCAAATATTTAACTACAAAGATAATCATTACGTATTGTAAGTTTTTGCAAACAATGAAGACTCTAAAAATTATAAAGACCTTTTTCATTGAGGGAAAAAAGTTAAAAAAAACAGTGGGAAACGGTCGGGCACGGTGTCTCACGCCTGTAATCCCAACACTTTGGGAGGCCAAGGCAGGAGGATCACCTAAGGTCAGGAGTTGAAGACCAGCCTGATCAACATGGTGCAATCCCATCTCTACAAATAAAAATTAGCCAGGCATGATGGCCCGTGCCTGTAATCCCAGCTACTCAGGAAGCTGAGGCAGGAGAATCGCTTGAACCCAAGAGGTGGAGATTGCAGTGAACTGAGATTGCATCATTGCACTCCAGCCTGGGCAACAGAGTGAGAATCTGTCTCAAAAAAAAAAAAAAAAAAAAAAGTGGGAAACCATATACATGTCCAAAAATAAGATGCTGATTTTAATATCCTTATTAAACATCCATGAAATATTAATATAATATTATTTAAAATTTTTAGTGACATTCAACTTTTATGGCATATTTTCATGAAAAATGGGTTAAAATAGTCAATATACTATTTTGCAAAGGGTATATGTGTGTGTATGTGTGTGTATATATATATATACACTTTGAAAACTACCTTTACATATATATAGTCAGTAAATACTGTTACTATGTACACCTGTATATGCTGACATACATATAGAAAATATTTGGAAGGCTTCCATTAATATTATCAGTAGTTTTATCTTGGTGACAAGACTATGGATAATTTTTAATTTAGTTTTTTATCTGTCTCTTTTTGTAATATAAACATAATACTTTGATAATAAGGAAAAACATGAGAAAATAAAAGTTCATTGCTCTCAGGACACTTTTCTGCACTGCGTAGAAAATTAGAACTCAGTCTCACCTTGACTCCTGATGAGGTGATGCCACTCACAGAGTGGAAATCACAAACAATGTAGGCTACAAGGTATGTACTCATTTTTACAGTAGTTTCAAAGTGATCTTCCAAAAGACCTCCTTCAAGTTCAATTGTCTTAACCTACAGAAACGAAAAGGAATAATCAGTACTTGAAAACTGGAGTATTTCACAACCATGCCTATGACTTATGTCAAGTGAGTTAGAGGCAAGCCTGATACTCTAAAGGACAATCGATGACCTCCTAGGAGAGCAATGGCCTCTCCTAGTATTCTGTGGCCTCTCTTACCTCTATTGCTTTTACCCTGGCACTCTGTTGAAGACACAAAGCCCTGCTTTTGAGATCCCCAAAGCACAAAAATGCCAAATCTCATTTTGTTGATTGAAAGCACTAAAATATTAGATATTTCTGTTTTCTTAAAATGCAATAATCTCCAACCCTGCATCAATTCAACTTCTGGGCTTTTAAGTAAAATGCCAGATAATGGCGCCTTTCCCTTTGTTGTACAAGAAATACACCTCTGTGGAAAAAGGAAACAGGAAGTGAAACTGAACTAGAGGCCTCACATTGTCTTTTAAACCTCTTATGTGGGTGTGAGGTTGGTGTTATTTCTCAGGTGAGGAAACAGAAACTCAGAAACGTTCACAGAATTGTTGGAGATCACATGGCTAGTTCCACGGTAGGACCAAGATGTGGATGGTGACCAGTGTGTGATTTCAAAGATGATGCTCATTCTCTCACTTGCGGCATGACAGCTTGAGTCATGGTCTTATTTTATCTTTGCTTCATTGATTCAGCAATGAAAGCAATCAGGCCAAGGAGGTCATTAGTAATTTAAGCTTCTGCCCATCTCCTGAGGAAGCAGAAGCTTTTCAGCCTGCAGTCTCGTCAGCTGCATCCATCAAGATCACTGGGTAATGACTAAATTCCATCTTCATTTGGTCTGGGCAGCTTGTCTCAGAGATGGTCTTCACCATAGTACAATACCCCCAAATACTGAATGGGTACAGATTCAAAACTCTGAAAACATTTTCTTCAAGCTAGTCACAACTCTTAGACAGGCTCTTCCCCACCTCTATCCCTGAGCCCTTTCTGGGAGTCAGGCTTGTGATGATGCCGACTGCAGCTTATTAAGCATATTTGACATGTTGGAGAAGATTACAGTTTGCTTTGGTGAGAGAAAATAGCTTGAAGCATTATCATAAATTATCTAGTCTACTTCGATGGCAAATGTTTTTGCTATTAAATTCTACAGAATTAAATTTTACTGAATTCTATTTGAAATCTATTTCTAAGTTCCAATAAAGAAGAAGGTACTGACCAAATACTCTAAGAAAGGTAGAAGTATATACAGGGCTGTACTTTTTTAAAACTCTATCCAGTAGAATTATATACAGGGCTGTACTTTTTTAAAACTCTATCCAGCAAATTAATTTTCCCCAACAACAGTCTCTGTTTTTAGGAATCTGATTCAACCAACGTTCTCTGGATATCCACTCCCAGCAGAGGAGATGCTGTCTTATGGTGGGGACTGAGAGCTAGGGTATTGGTGGTCTTCTGACCAAACTCAGCAGCAAAACCATTTAGTCAAGTGTGTGGAGGGGTTACTGGTGGAGGGGTGAGGCTGTGAGACTATGGGGAAATCAGTCTGCGCTACTAGAAGGCTGATGGCAGAGACGGTTAGGAGGCAAATGGGTGTTTGCTATGGTTTATTCCCCCCAGATGAAGACGACATAGTCCATGGAAGCTGAGTTTTGTTCAGAAACCTGGAGTGACCCATGTAGATTAACATTGCCCTAAATGGACGTGTATGGAGTATTAGTGTAAGTTCTTCCGGGATGGTGATGTAAGCTCCAAGTACAAAACACTGGTTGCTAGACAAGGATTTAGCTATTTTCTCAATACCAGCAGAACTTTACTGGCATAGTAATTGTCACCAGTGAGTATGTATTTCCTTAAAGGATGAAAGAGACAAATAAGTGTCCAAAAGATATGCTGCCTCTACTAGCACTTGGGTGCCTCCTCGCTTCTCTTAAATCCTGCATTCTTAACTAAGGAAATTGAGAACTGAGTGTGTATTGTTTCTTCCCACCAGTCTATATAACCCAGCTTAGGTGCTACAACAGTTATCTAGAGAGTATGATTGTGACATTACTTCAGTTCTCCTTTTTTGACTAACCATGCGAGCCTGAGTTGGTCAATGTTTATAAGAAGCAGAATGTTAAATCAGTATTCGCTGAAAAGGGCATGATCCAGCGAGCTGCTGCAGTCAACTGGGCAAAGTAGAGATTCAAGGACCTTAGAAAATATTTTCAAAGTGTTTCCTTCTTTTCCTTGAACATGAGAAATTACTGGAGATTTCTGAGATATAAATTTTAAATTCTAGCATAATAATGATAACAGCAATTTATGTTTGCATTCTATTTTTATGAAAAGGGCTGTGTTTTTACTTTACCCACCATGATTATTCAGATAAAAAATTATATCAATAAAAAACTTCCAGGAAAGCTACTTCAATGGTACACTGTCTTGAAATGAACATGCTGTTGGAAAGATGTAATTGTGTACATGAGTGATGTCCTAAGTTGTATCAAAGTAGCAAATTGTTGCTACCTGAAAATGAAGGGCTAATTAAACTGCTATCTAGTACGATCACAGAAAAACTGAGCTATGGGTCCCATGGAGGTTTGCCACTTTTTCCTTTGGTCTGCTCTGCCAGTATTTCAAAGCAAATGTCTTTTCCAGCAGTAAGTAGAAATCCGGGGAGATGCAGCACCTAGATTATGGGCTCATTTCTCTCCTGCATCTGTAGAGGCAGAGAGGAAAACGGGCGTGCGGCCACTTGCTGGCTGTGGATGACCTGCTGCCTCCTGTGCTCCACCTTTCCGAAGTGCTGTCAGGAAAGCTTCTATTTTTGTTCTACTTTCCAAGCAGTGTTACAGAAATATTTTACATTTTGTTCAACAGCACAAATGGCAAGCACATCATTAGTGAGGAAGTATCAAACAAGGAAAAGGGTCTACGGTGTCTTCCAGAGTCTCTGCATTTTGAGTACTAATATGAGCCAAATAAGAGTCCCAAAGTTCTCTTCCAATTAAAAAAGTTGTATAGGCCCGGCGCTGAGGCTCACGCCTGTAATCCCAGCACTTTGGGAGGCTGAGGCAGGCGGATCACCTGAGGTCAGCAGTTCAAGACCAGCCTGACTAACATGGTGAAACCCCGTCTCTACTGAAAATACAAAAAAAATTAGTCGGGTGTAGTGGTGGGAGCCTGTAATCCCAGCTACTTGGGTGGCTGAGGCAGGAGAATCACTTGAACCCGGGAGGCGGAGGTTGCAGTGAGCCGAGATCATACCATTGCACTCCCACCTGGGCAATAGAGTGAGACTCTGTCTCAAAAAAAAAAAAAAAAAAAAAAAGTTGTATAATCACAATTAATAATTTTCATATATAAATTGAAGAATTACTTGTGAAACTTAAAAGAGGGGATTTCTAAGTTCCATCACAGACTTCTAGATCAGAATTTCCTGGATTGGGGTCCTGCAGGGTCCCTGAGGTCCTTGCCACTGCAAAAGGGGTCTCTGGACCATTAGCAGTGGCATCACCTGGGGGCTTGTTAGAAAAGCAGAGCTTTGAGCTTTACCGCAAGACCTCCTGAATCAGAATCTGAGTTTTAGCAAGATCCTCACACCATTAATCTGCACCCTAAAATTTGAGAAGTGCTGCTCTAGGAGATTCGGAATTTCATCCCTGGCCAAGAAACATTGATTTAAGATACTGTTTCCATATGAACACAAAATATAAATCATTTTGCTTGGGGGAAAAAAAAAAAGCTCTGTAACAATGCCCCAAACCGAATGATGTTAAAGTCTAGATTGAAATTATGATGATTGATTGATAGACAGACAGACAGATAGATGGATAAATAGATAAAAACAAATTAATGGCTGAAATCCTGAAAGTAATTTTAAAAAACAAACGAAGACTGAGTCTCAACTTGAGAACAATTTCTAAAAGTTTCTGTAAGTGGAAATACCTTTGGCATGTTGGATAGTGCAGTATGCCTGCTCTCTCTTCGTATCTTGATTGAAAAGTTGGCTTTGAACAACGGTTCATCAAAGCAAGGGAAAGCCATGCGTGCCTGGGTTGGCTCAAAATCTGTTACTGCAAGTATTCTGTGAAAAGACCCACCCCCAGCCAAAATGCATAAGTGAAATCAAGAAGAGAAATGAATCTGTACATTTAGCAAACAGCTTATCAAACCTGGGGGTAATAGACTTGATTTCTCAAACTGCAATCTTTGTGAATCTCAACTGTCTCTTTGAGGAAAATGAAGGTAAAATCTTATTTAGCAGCCACCAGTCATGAGCAATGCCCTGTTCTGGGAACCCTAATTACACTATTTCGTTCATACTCAGGTCAAACAAGGATATTGAGGCTCAGACAACTTGAACGACCTTAGCAGGATCCGTGGCCAGTAAATGACTGAGATAGTACACATGTTGTCTACATGGCTTCAAAATTGACTAAGAAATTAAACGTTCAGTACCGTCTCTAAACCTGAAAGGGCCTCAGCAGACATTTGAGTAATTGTGTACATGAGTGATGTCCTAAGTTGTATTTCCAGGAAGCAGATCCTGACTTACTGAGAACATCCTGCCAGGAGAAACAGGTAAGGGAGTGAAGGAAGCAGGACAGGGAAAAGGGAGAAGCCAGGCAAGGGTGCAGGACAGGCAAAGTTCCAGCATCAACCTGATTCCCAGTTTGCTCTGGGATGCAAACTACACCTTCACATGTCCCCCACTGGAGGCAAGGAGCTGGGCTTTCATATTCTTGTACCATTGTTGGCTAACGATCCCTCTGTTGCACCTGTGCCCCCAGGTACTTCTAGTTCTCTCTGCTTGGCACTCTTCAGACGATGATAGGTATAATAGATATATACTCTGACAAACTTCTCTTCCCCAACACCTGGATATGCCTGAAACTGTACGGTTGCAGATTTACTCCTTGGAGGTTAAGCTTCAATTAAGAAGTGAATCTGAAGAGCAGATTTTAACTGGAAAAGGAAGGGAGAATAGAATAGCTCAAATAAGAGGGAGAGAGAGATCAGGAGGGCAAAAAGAGAAGCTGTCGGCATATTTTACTTCAGCTTACTTTATTTCTATGCCACAGGCTGGGAAACTGAGACTAGGGATGTAAATGATTCACTTGTGGCCTCAAGGTTTTATTTGTATTTGGTAGCAGTTTCTGCGAATGTAAAGGAATTCTAAGTGGCTGAAATAATTTTCACTCACATGAAATTTTGGTTGTAATGAGTCTACATTGAAAAAACAAAAAAATTGAATCTTTGTTGCTTACATGATTAATTTGAGCTCTACAGGCAACGTGTGACTTTCTGCATCTCAAAAGAACCACCATCAACTGAATTATTTGTGTATTTTAGATGAAGAAGTGAGGAAGAAAGAGAGAGAAAGAGAGATTCACAAGATTCAATTGACATTGTGCAGTACATTATCATACATGTCAGCCCTACTAGGTGACTGAGTATGAGGGGAACTGACTAATCAACCATAAGAAGCATCAGGAATAGCCTGCGTTTAATCATGGGAGGCATGCTGGAAATCTCTCCAGCTTTACTCCAAATATCTCCCCATCTCATCTCCCACAGCCCCCAGAATAGTATCCCTAAGATGTATGTCCTTTGGATGGGGCCTTCGGCATTTGAAAAAAATGAAAAAAGCCATCATTGTTTACGTGGTACCTTAGTGAGAAGAGGTTGATACTTTTCCGATCCAATACTATGCTGAGCCTGAGAACAAGTCCCTGAGGATTGTGGCTGCAATGAGGGGAAGTGTCACCAAGGGAATGTGGAAAGAGATGAGCCTGGGGAAGAGCTGTCCTACGTGGATGGCTGGAGTCTGTGCAGTGAGCACCCAAGGTGGGGAAGGGAAGAGCAGGTATGTAGTAGACACAGTTAGTTGCTTTCCTGGTGCCCATTCCCCTTCCTTGGTTCCAGTGGAATCCTGATTTTATTCAGGAAGGCAGCAAGTCCAGATAAAGGAGTTACTTCTTCAGGCTCCCTTGTGACTTCATGAGGCTGCAACTCATTCTGGCCTAGCAGAAGTCGTTGGGTGCGAAATCTTTGTAAAGAGTGTTAGATTCAACTAGAATGTTTCTTTTTGCCCTTATCTCTCCCCCATGTCCCCCTTCTTCCTGCCTAGAATGTGGACTTGATGCCTAGAGGTGCAGCAATCATCTTGCAAGTATTGGGAAGAAAGCCATAGGATGGCTGAGCAGAAAGACAGAAGGAGCCTGGGTCCTGGAGACGCTGAACAGCACTACAGCAGCTCTGAGCTGCTCCACTTCTGCACTTCTTGTTGCATGAGAAAAATATACCTCTGTGTGGTTAAGCCATGGAATTTAGTTTTCTCCAAATGGCAATTGAACACAATTCATATAACGTCAGAGTGCACTGAGCCAGACTCCTTTTACCTCCCAGATGGATCCTGGCCCTGGGAAACCAAACCGTCCACTCTATGAAGCATCCTTGATTCTTCTCTTTCCCTCACCTCACATGACATGTCACCTCACATGTCAGCAATCTCTGTTATTTTACCCTCCAAAATAACTGCCAAGTTCAATTGCTTCACTCCATAAGCACTGTCACTAGCCTGTCCCAAATTAGCATCACTTCTTACCTGAACTACTGCAGCGACCTCCCAAATGATTACTCTGCTTCTCTATAACATACCCTCAACATAGACTTGATCTTTTTAAAGCATAAATCACAGCAGAATCTTCCAATGACTTCCCGTTCCATCTGAGTTAAAGTCAAAACTCCTTACAAGATGCCCCAAGGCTCCACAAGATCTGATCCCTTTCTCCCTCTTGTTCACTCTCCTCAGCTCACACTGGCCTTCTTCTCTCAATCAATCCCACTTTAGAGCCTTTGCACTTGCCCTGAGATGTTCTCGTAACTGTCTCTTAAAAAAAAAAAAAAGCTCTCAATTTAAATTCACTTCCTCAACAAACACTTCCCTGCCCAGTCAACTGAGTTAGTCTCAATCCTCAGTCACATTTTCTACCTCTTTTGCACCCTGTTTTATTTCATTCATAACACTGGCTCCTTACCTTGCCAGTTTTATTTATTTTCTTGCCCTGGTTGTCTGTTCCATCAGATCCCACCATGATACATTCAGTGCCTAGTGCAGTGCCTGGCACATAGTTTGTGCTCAATGAATGTGACTTGATCAAATAGACTATATTTCTCCATTTTCCAAACAAACTTGTTCCTTATTTCTGCCTATTCTATATGAGTCATGGTGTTACCTAGGCAATGTATACTCTGTCACTTCCTCTCTCCCAACCCCAATCTCACTTACATTTCCTTCTGGTCCCAGATGAAGACTCGCTTCCTTTGAGAAACATTCCCTATTGCAGCCCTCTCTGCACTGACCATCTCTTTCCCTAGCACATAAGCATATCCATCATATTAGTCATATACTGTACTCTCCTCCTAGTTATTCACCCTCCAGCTGTTTATGCCTCTGTGTCCTGTCTTCCATCTCTACTGTGGTTTCCTTAAGGAATGGTAGAGCTTTTCCTTCTTCTGGGTTCCCCATAGTTTACTGGATTTCTCATAAATGGCTGCTGAAGTCTGCTCCTGGCAAAGAGATTTAACTCATGAGGAAATTATCACAAGAGAATGTAAATTACCTGAGCAAGTTCTTACCTTGTTTCACCACCAAGAGTTCTGTATGTGCTTTTATAAAACCCTTCAAAGCCATCAGCTAACTTGGCTTGGAAGTCAATAGCCACATAGTATTTCAGGTGAGGCGTAAGTTTCTCTGGAACCAGCAGTGCAATTTGTTGATGAGCAGGATAACTCAAAACTTTTAGCTCTTTTCCTGATTTCATGTATCTTGAATCTTCCTCTGACTGAAGAGTGGCATTTGTGATTTCAAGATCTTTGCTGTGCAAGATGATAAACTGGGTAGCATTGCTGACCAAGACCTCGATCTTCTCAGATGCAACAAAGTCCAGAGAGGTGAGATTGGGGTGGACAAAGAGGTCATAATGGAGGGGAATGACCACGTTGGGGAGTCTTAGCTCCTGCCAAGGAAATGGTTCCCCATTGGAGGCTACTGGGAAAGCCCCAGGATCCTCAGTGAAGTAATGACTAGATGGCACTGAGAATTGAGAACAAACGCATATTTGGAGCAAGATGGCTGCTAAGCAGTAAAATCCTGTGTGAATATTAAACATTGGTTTTCTGTGTGAATTGCAGAAGAATGGAACATGAAATCTATTCTCTAGAAGACAAGTTCCAGGCTAATCTCGTAGTTCTTCATAGCACTGCACTGGCTCCTGTTCTGTCACACGGGGTCTGGACAATATTTTCAATACATGAATTTAATCTAGAAGAAAAAAAAACACACTTATAACATGAAGAAAAAGATTTCAATTTACAAATAAAATCTTAAACATGTAAAAAAGTATGTGTGAGTAAGGGAAAATCTGCTTTCTGTCTGAATTATGCCAAGTATCCATAAAATAAAGCAGAAATTAAGCTGTTAACTGGTTATTACAAATAAAAACCCTTTAGGATTCCCCCAAAAAATCCTACCTTAAAATTGAATGTAATGAATTTCTTCTGAATTCTTGTGCAATGAGCAGAAGGCAGGTGTGTAAATTCATTGCATGTTGAATGTTTTTAACATTTGTTTATATTTTAAATTTTTGTTTATTTATTTATGTTTTAGACAGGGTCTTGCTCTGTTGCCCAGGTGGGAGTAGAGTGTGCAATCATGATCACAGCTCACCATGGCCTCAACTTCCTGGGCTCAAGTGATCCTCCCACCTCAGCCTCCAGAGTAGCTGGGACTACAGACACACACTGCCACACCTGGTTACTTTTTTTGTAGAGAGAGGTGTCTCCCTGTGTTACCCAGGCTGGTCTCGAACTCCTGAACTCAAGCAATCCTCCCCACTTAGCCTCCCAAAGTGTTGGGATTATAGGCGTGAGCCACTGTGACCAACTTATTTTATTTATTTTTTTTAATTTATGTTTTTGCAATGGAGTCTCTCTCTGTTGTCCAGGCTGGAGTACAGTGGCGCTATCTCAGTTCACTGCAACCTCTGACTCCTGGGTTCAAGTGGTTCTTCTGCCTCAGCCTCTTGAGTAACTGGGATTACAGTTATGTGCTGCCACGCCCAGCTAATTTTTGTATTTTTAGTAGAGACAGGGTTTCACCATATTGGCCTGGCTGGTCTCGAACTCCTGATCTCAGGTGATCCACTTGCCTCGGCTTCCCAAAGTGCTGGGATTATAGGTGTGAGCCACTGCGCCCAGTCATATTTTATTTTTTTTAAAAGACAATGTCTCACTATGTTGGCGAGGCTGGCCTCAAATTCCTGGGGTCAAGCAATCCTGATGCCTCAGCCTCCCAAGTAGCTGGAGCCACAGGCACATGTGTAATTTTAAGAGTATGCCTGAAAGTAAACTGTGCAAGATATCTCTATTTTGTCTTCATAAGTCACAAAGAATATTCTGTATATAATCTATATTCTTTGGATACCAGATATTATTATTACTTCTACTAATGGCATTGAACTTCAACTCTTTCGATAACATTATCTGAATGGCCTCATTTTATGGCTACTGGTGTAAAGGTTGCTGGTCAAGGTAGGTGTTTATCCTCAGTTTATTTTCAATATGTCAAAAGCCATTGAAATAAATTTTGAGTTTATAATATTCTCACATAATTTTTTAAAGGTTTAGTTCTTTTCCTTTACACTACTTTTGAAAGCACAATTAAATCAAACTGAATTTACTACCTTTGTAAATAGAACTAAGTTTCTTACTCTTCGAAGGGTAAAGCTATAACACATATAAAATTAGGATGACCAGCATAGTTAATTTAGGAGAATCAATTCTTACTCTCACCCTGCCACCTGCCTCTACTTACCTCCTTACTGCTCCAACTGAAACCATGAAGGTTTTCTCTGCTGCTGCTTCTTTTTATAATCCTTAACAAGTTTTGCAGTATTAATTATCCAGATAATTACTTCAATTTTTCAATTTGCAATACTAATGCAGATAACAGGTATTATTAAAGGAACACAAATAAAATAATATTAAATAAAGATACTTCTCCCTCCTTTTGAAAAACAAGCATTAAATTACTGCTACAAATCTCAATGTTCCAAGAACCTCTGATAAGTACACTCATAATTGGTCTATTAACTTGAGTTTTGGAGGGTTTAAAAAAAATGGAATGACTTATTAGGTGGGTCTGAGGCTTTGGAATCAGACCGGATTCCAATACTAAGTCCACCAACCTCACCTGTGTCATCATGGGCAAAGTTTCTGACTTTTTGAGCTTCATTGATCTCACCCATAAAACAGTGTAATAATCATGTCTTCCTCATGCTGCTATGATTAAATGAAATAATTCATGTGAAGAAGTTGGCACAGCAGAGCATGGAGCATATAGGAAGCAAGTAATGAGTGTTGGATAGGAAATTATTATTGGGATTATAACTTGCATTCAGTGACCAAAATGAAGGAGTAGCTCTGCCCCCACTTGTAGCAGACACTCCCAGAGATGTACTTGATTGATAAAAGTAGAGAGAAAAGCTTTACTCACACAGTCTTTAACTTTAGAACTAGTAAGGGTTTTAAAGACCAGCTAGTACAAGTCCTTAGTATTCAGATAAAGAAACAGGACCAGACACAGTGACTCAGGTCTGTAATCCCAGCATTTTGGGAGGCCGAGGTGGGCAGATCACCTGAGGTCAGGTATTCGAGACCAACCTCACCAACATGGTGAAATCCTGTCTCTACTAAAAATACAGCAATTAGCCGGACATGGTGGCACATGTCTGTAGTCTCAGCTACTCAGGAGGCTGAGGCACGAGAATCGCTTGAACCTGGGAGGTGGAGGTTGCAGTAAGCTGAATCGTGCTGCTGCACTCTAGCCTCGGCGACAGAGCGAGGCTCTGTCTCAAAATAAATAAATAAATACATAAATTAAATAAACAGGTAAAGAAACAGGATGGTGACTTCTCAAAATCCACACAGGAAGTTTGAAGCAGAATCAGGACTAAAACACAGCTCTTTGACCTCTAGCTTTCTATTATACTGCACTGTACCTTAAATAGCAATGCAGTGAACAAAACATCCTGGGATTGAAGAGGCAAGAATTATCACAAATGTTTAGAAAAGACAAAAAGATCTCTGAAAGAGAGTGAGTCAGTGCAGCAGAGTCTTAGATCAAGTCCCACCCTCGACTGCATACACTTTCTAATACAGCCATGCCCAATTCACCCCGGTCCTCCAGAATGTTGCCTTAGATTACAAAACCTTCTCAACACAGCAGTTCTATACCTTCAGTTCATTATTCTCATTGAAAAATTCTAATTTTAAGACAAACCCAAGAGAAATGTT
This sequence comes from Macaca mulatta, assembly GCF_049350105.2. Lineage (NCBI taxonomy): Eukaryota > Metazoa > Chordata > Mammalia > Primates > Cercopithecidae > Macaca > Macaca mulatta. The sequence goes on along the minus strand of NC_133411.1, from coordinate 103,230,062 downwards.
GATACATTACCTTAAGTCATGCTGCTGCAGATTTGACTGAAGGAGAATTTATTTTTGCTTTCACTTTCTGTTATAAGATTCAGAACTTTGCACGCTTCCTGAGTACAGTGCTAGCTGGTTCATTATCACGCAGGTGTGAATGGAGCTTAGGATCCAAGCTTTATTCCAAAAAGGATAAGAAACTTTTTGCAGAATGCACTAATAAGTGGCTTTGGAGTATAAGCCAAACCATGGAAAGAAAGGATTGCCAGTGGCTGCCACTTCTGCTGTTATCGCCTCCGTTCCCGTATCCCCAGGGTAAAGCCTTCAGAACATACTTCATGTTTTTTAGTGCCAAGTTGCCTTAGGAATTGATCTTGAACTTCTCCTTGTGCTGCGTCCTCAGTGCTATGAAATCTGACTTCTGCCCATGCACCCGACAAATGTAACTAACTCCAAGCGTACCAAACACCTCCCAGGCAACTTCTGTGGTCTTTATCAGAGGTGATTATTCTCAATTTTTCCAGTCTGTAACCTCCCTGTCTCCTTGGGTACGAGGGGACTGTATCTCACCCTCATCTCTTTGATCTCTCTTTATCTGCCTGTTTGAGTTGGGCTTCTACTTCCTCTTTGCTCTGAATATAGACCTTCCACAAAGATGAAACCTCTGGACTTTGCTCTGCCCTCTCTTTATCCTTTCCAGTACCCAGATTTAGCATTTATCCCCATTCATCCCACATTGCTCCCATTGTGATCCCTCCTCCAAGGGTTCTGCTGCTGTAATTCCAACAGGCCGATGGACTGACATTACGTGGATGTCTAACCCTAACCTGAACCAGAACCCTAACAACTCAAACAGTGTTTTCTTTCCCCAGATTAACACCCTTTGCTTGAGCTTTATATGCTTCCAGCCTTCTTCCATTATCTGAGATTGAACCATATAGTTAGTTATTTTGATTCTGTCCCTCTCCAATTTGTTACCAAAGCCTGTGGATTTTTCCTTTTCCTTTTTTTTTTTTTTTTTTTTGAGATAGGGTCTCACTGTCACCCAGGCTGGAGTGCAGTAGTGCCATCCCAGCTCACTGCAGCCTCGAATTCCTCAGCTCAAATGATCCTCCCACCTCAGCCTCCCAAGTAGCTAGGGCTACAGGCATCCACCACTACACCCAGCTAATTTATTATTATTATTATTTTTATAGATGAGGTCTTCCTAGGTTGCTCAGGCTGGTCTCAAATTCCTAGGCTCAAGTGATCCTTCTGCCTCAGCCTCCCAAAGGGTTGGGATTACAGTCATGAGCCACCACAACTGGCCCTTTTGAATCATTTTCAATCTCGTTCTATCCAATTAAGAAAAACTCCCACTGCTTATTAAAGTAGTCCAGGTCCTCATCCTTCCTCACAATGGCCTTCGCCCATATCTTCCCAGCTTCGCAAGCTCAGCTTCTTGCAGTTTACTTGTACAATGCCACCAGATTAATCCTTTCAACTACTGCTTGACCATGCCTCCCCCACTGCTCAAGATCTTTCCTTGATTTCCCCATTTACAGAGGGGCAAGTCCTAGAGTGGGAACCATGGTGGCCGACTGGCAGCGTATATGCCAGCCTATAGTTGTTTTGTTTGAATCACAGTCTATTAAAAGGCAATATATCCATACGAGTTCTATTGTTGAGTGAAATATAGCAAGCTTAGCCCTTATTGTGTTGCAGACGCTCTTCAGAGACTTGTATCATGTGCCTTGTCCTGCTGTGGTTTGTGTTTGCAACCTATGTTTGGCCCAACAGCACATGTTGCCATGATTAGATCCTAGTTAAGTCTCAAGCTTTAATTTTTCCCCATTTCTACATTTTATTATCTCAACCTGAATGAACAAGTCGATAATGTAGAAGGGGCAGAAAGCAAGGCAGTTACCTACACCTAAGGCCCGAGGCATAAGACTGAATGGGGTCCCTCAGAGCTGCATTTCACGTAGTGAGAGGGACACCACAGGAAGGGGGATGGCTGGAAACCAGTGAGTGGGAAAAAGAAGGGGACAAAGAGGACAAAGAAGAGGAGGCCCCAAGGGCTTATCTACGGACTCTAACTCTACAGGGTGTGGGGGCAAGTAGAAGAGGTATAGGAGGCTGGGAGTATTTCTGTGATATTCCTTGTCACAGGATCCAGCCTAGCTGTGGGTATGTGGGCGAGTGCATGTGTGTTTTCAGAGCTCTCTCCTGCCCACTGGAACAGAAGTGGTGGTGGAGAATGAAGAAACAGGCTATGGAATTGAGATGCAGAATCCTAGAAGTGAAAATTGAGCAGGATTCAAGTACTTTGCAGCTTATTTAAAAGAGTTTCTCAGCAAAATGGGCTCCTAACTTTTCTTTGCTTTGCTTTGCTTTCTTTCTTCCTTTCTTTCTTTTCTTGTTTCTTCTTTTCTTTTCTTTGGGATAAGCTTTGGGAGGTTTGTGGCTTAGGGAATTCATGTCTCAGTTTTCCATTTCATCCTGGTCTCTGAATTGTCTCTTACTCAGAGAGACCCTCCTTGTTGGCTCTAAGGCAGTACCACCCCTCTCTAAATCCACCCTGCCACCACCGAGGCCTATCCCGTCAGCCTGCTTTATGTTTCTTCTTAGCATTGGTCAGTTCCTGATACTTCGTTATATAGTTGTTTGTTTGTTTTCTTGTCTCCTCACTAGAACATAAGCTTTTTGCAGGTAGCAAGTCTGCCCTCTAACTGCCGAGTGCCCAGTCTAGAGCAGAGCCTGCCATGTAAGAGACCCTCAACAAATGTTAGCTGAGTGGATGAATGCATTTTCAGTGTTTTAGTTTTAGTTTTTGTTTTTTGTTTTTCCTAGATTGCCCAACAGGTTGCTTCATGCTTCAGGCACATCAGGGTACTTTCCACTTCTGGATGAGCCCTGTGTTTCCCCAGCTTTTCTGCACCTGCCTCTCCATTGACCTAGAGTGTCTGTGGAACACTCAGAGTGTCCTCTGTGTAAACCACCTATCACAAGGTAAATGCCAGCCCCAAGAAGCCACTTTGGAAGTAACACGTGCTTCCTTTCCAGTCCCTAACTACAGGTATTTGTTTAGTAGGTCTACTGGCCCTCATCTGAGGCTAACATGTTTGTGTTTTATTTTCTTCCTCAGATTATCAACTTCAGGCTATGGGCCATGCACCAGGATTCCACCTCTTTCTAGCACCTATCAGTGTTGCACGCATCATAGGCCCTCAACAAACAGGTGAGAATGAATGAGTTAAAAGTGAATTTTCCAAAGAGATGAGACTTTATTGTCAAAATATTTTAAAGATTTCACTAATTTGCATGTTTTTTTTTTTTTTTTTTTTGACAAAGTCTCACTCTGTCGCCCAGGCTGGAGCGTGGTGGCACGATCTCTGCTCACTGCAACCTCCGCCTCTTGGGTTCAAGTGATTCTTGTGCCTCAGCCTCCAGAGTAGCTGGGATTACAGGCTCCCACCACCATGACCAGCTAATTTTTGTATTTTTAGTAAAGACAGGGTTTCACCATGTTGGTCAGGCTGGTCTCAAACTCCTGACCTCAGGTAATCCACCCACCTAGGCCTCCCAAAGTGTTGGGATTACAGGCGTGAGCCATCACACCCTGTAGAGAATTTTTATTAAATATATTACATATGTTTCTATCCTCTTAGGGTGTTCTCAACAGATTTAAATCTTAATGACTTCATTTTTTTAAAATTATAAATTGAACCTAGGATAAAGAGAATTGAATCATCTTCTTAAAATAATTCACTTCCTCATCTCCAAATTAGACACATTGATACTTTGCTACAGAGGATTAATGTCAATCTGAGAATCAATTAGGGGAAATATATGAAAGACAATTCATAAATTTTTTGTAAACTTTAAAGTTCTTTACTTCCATCAGTTACTTTTATTCTTATTTTTTTATTTTTTTGGGACAGAGTCTTGCTCTGTTGCCCAGGCTGTAATGCAGTGGCACAATTACAGCTTATTGGAGCCTCAACCTCTTGGGCTCAAGTGATTCTCTTGTTTCAGCCATCCAAGTAGCTGGGTCTACAGATGTGCACCACCACACCTGGCTAATTTTTTTATTTTTTGTAGAGATGGGTTTTCACTATGTTTCCCAGGCTGGTTTTGAACTCCTGAGCTCAAGTGATTCACCTACCTTGGCCTTTCTTCCTTTTTTTTTTTTTTTTTTTTTTTTTTTTTGAGATAGGGTCTCGCTCGGTCGCCCAGGCTGGAGTGCAGTGGCATGATCTTGGCTCACTGCAACCTCTGTCTCCTGGGTTCAAGCGATTCTCCTGGCTCAGTCTCCCTAGTAGCTAGAACTACAGGCACCCACCACTATGTCTGGCTAATTTTTGTATTTTTAGTAGAGACAGGGTTTCGTCATGTTGGTCAGGCTGGTCTCGAACTCCTGACCTCAGGTGATCTGCCAGCTTACAGGAATGAGCCACCATGCCCGGCCCTGCCTTGGCCTTTCAAAATGCTGGAATTACAGGTGAGAGCTACCATGCCCAGCCTACTTTTATTATAATAACATCTTATGTTATATTGTGATACAGTGCTGTTCTTGTGGCAAACGAGATGTAATAAATGACCCCATGTTGCTATGTCTTTTTGAATTCTTGTGAGTACTGTACAAAGTTTATTCCACCTCCTCCATTATTATCCAATTTGTATTTACCTTCTATTGGCACCTTCAGTTATCCCTAACCACCATCCTAAACCTCTCTCAGAATTGTTTCTTTCGGTATACTGCAAACTGAAAAATCAACAAACAAAGGTAGTTGAACATTATTTCAGGTACTCAGATGCCTTAAAATTTACTTCCTGGCCTGGTGCGGTGGCTCATACCTGTAATTCCAGCACTTTGGGAGGCCGAGGCAGGCAGATCGCGAGGTTAGGAGATCGAGACGATCCTACCCAACACGGTAAAACCCCATCTCTACTAAAAATACAAAAAATTAGCCAGGTGTGATGGCGTGCGTCTCTAGCCCCAGCTACTCAGGAGGCTGAGGCAGGAGAAAAGCTTGAACCCGGGAGGCAGAGGTTGCAGTGAGCAGAGATCATGCCACTGCACTCCAGCCTGGGCAACAGAGCGAGACTCTGCGTAAAACAAACAAGCAAAAAATTACTTCCTAATTTTGTCTGTGTTGCCAGTGAAGAGATACAGAATGAATAAAATGACAAATGGCGTCCTGACAAACAAAACCGTATTGAATCTCCTTCTCCCTTTTTGCTAATGTGGCTGTTGAACTTCTTCCTCTTAATAGAGTCACAGCTTGGCCTTGGTCAGTGTTAGATGCTTGTCACTCTCAAGCCAACTTATAGTTTAAAAAATAGCTTCTTTTTCTCTGACTTCCATTTTATTTTTCAAAAGGGTCTCTATAAATCTATTAAAAATACTTCTAAGAATTATTGTTATGCCTATGTTCATTTTCAGACAAAATAGAGACAGTCTATACTATGGGCTTACAATTTTTAATTTAAAGAAAATCAGTGAAAGTTTATGTTAGTATAAAGACCTGTTAGTATAAAGGCCTTATGCAAGATATGAGAAATGGGGGTAAGGAGGGGAAATTCACCTAGTAAATGCAATCTGTAGCTTCTTTTAAGCTCATTCAGTTGCAACAGAAAATTAAAACATGTATTCTCAGAATTTTAAATCAGTAACTGACAGGAAGACAGTTTTTAAAAAATGGTTACCTTTTGCAATGCCTTCTACAAAGCACTTACTGAAAACAAAAACAGAAAAATGCAACCATAAAAATCTGATGTTGTTAAAGTAGAACCGAATATTAGACAAACTTGACATTGAACAACTGCTATTTTACCACATTTAAAATTTTTATTTAGTGGCCAAATGAAAAATGCTGGTGCCTCTGTTATTTTCTTTCCAATTAAAGATTATTTAAATAACTGATGACGCATTCTCAAACAGGAAAAATGATGGCAAAATAAACCAGGGTGATTCTGAGCTTGTTAAATATTTTGAAAGTAAATTTGTATGCTTTCAACCAACCGATTAAAACCAACTGATTAAACCAAATCAGTAATGTTTTGGCTTCCCCCCTACTTAAATATTTGACTGAAAGATCTATAAAAACTTTCGCTTCTGGCCAAGATGGAGTAGGGGCTCTGATTTATTCTCCTGCTTAAAACAACCAAAAAAAAAAAAAATGATGGACAAAAGACCGTTTACAAGACAATGAGTATCAGGCAACCCAAGACAGCGATCCCTGGAGAGAAGGAAACAAATAGGCAAGCTCTGTGATTTTCCCAGCTTTCTGCCTTGAGAGAGGTTCCAGGCTGCTTTGCAGGGATACAGAATTAAGGCAGAGCCCAGCAGATTCTTTGAGTTGAGGAGATGGAGATGAGAGTCTGGGAGCACAAAGAAACCAGAGTTCATAGGATGAATACCAAAGAGGAGAGAGCTGCGGAAAGAGATGATCGGTGTGTGGGAGTTCAGGCTTTGGAAACCTGCTGAGGGTTTTCCTGGAGTATTCTGCCGATCAATGATCAATATGCACATGAGCGGAAAATAAACGTTGCCAGAAACTGAACCACTGAAAAGGGTTAGTGGAAACAAAGTCTGGTGCTTGCACAGAGACAGAAATAGTGCTTTTGCCTACCCATCAAACTGGAAAACCTCAAGATGAATGGGCCAATGGGTAGAGTATGCTAAAGTGTCTTGCCTCAGTGGTGGGGAGCAGATAAGTCTCTGCTTTGGTCCTGCCTAACAAATCTTAAAAGCAGGATCCAAAAGGATGAAACTTCTCAAGTAACTTACCTGTGTTCCAGCACAAAGCTTAATAGCATTTATAGTAATAAAAGAAAAATCCACCACCCGACTAGGTAAAAATATCTAGATTACTAGGTATTTAGGTAAAAATACCTAAAAAAATTTAGATTACTAAATCTAAATTACTAAATCTAATTTGAATGCTTGAATAACTATGCATTAAGCAATTATGGGTGGGGATTTTTGAACCAACTGGGTTTATTAACTCACTACAGCAAGGGAAAACACCCTGGGGAGCCCTGGGGCATCTCAGAAACAGTGTCAGAAAGGAGTTATTATGGGATGTTATAGGTGATTTGCATGAGAGTTTCATGGTGGAGGGCTTTGGTTTGGTTTAAATGTTCTAAGAAAGTGGGAGTGATTCTATGATTTCATATCTTACTAAGAGATTAGACTAAGGCTAAGGCTGAAACTGGGGAAGAAACAGCAGTCATTCACATTAGCCAGGATTTGAAGACGTCTGGTCGTTTTTGTGGTTTGGATAAGGTTCATGTTTGCCTATGTTCAGACATGATTATGGAGTTGGCTTGTGTTTGTCTTGATCCATCAGAGTCACAAGAGTGGTTGTGTCTGATGTTCATATTCCATGAAATTGTTTGTGTTCAACAGGAGAATACTGAGGTCTGGCTGTGAGTGCCAGGTCAGCTACTGGCTATCAGGGACTGCCTTTCTCATTACTCTAAGCAGCTCTCAGATTTTGCACCCCCTGCTCCTACTATCAAAAGCTTAGTCTGCCCCTCAGTTTCCTCTTCCAAATCTGCAAATGCCCCTGGGGCATTTCTGGAATCCCTGGTTCACCTCTTTGGGTTTCCATCTTTTCCAGAATCTTAGCTTAGTAATTTTTCACTGTCTTTTTAGACTTTTATGCTTTAAAGATCTTCTTCCATTTTGTCAGTGTTTACAATTGTCTTCAGTGGCAGGGTTGGTCCAATTACATACTGTGCCATTACAGCAAGAGGCAGCGCCCTCCCCTATCCCTGTCCCACTTATAGATTTCCCTCAGCCTCCAAAAATGGTTTTCTGGACCTTTTGCCTGGGCACCCATCCTCTTATCTGAACCATTTAAATCTGGATAGATGTCTGATCACCTTACAATAGCTCCACAGTCTTCATGGTCAGATTATTGAGGAGTTTTCGCTAGACTTATGTTTAGCCTTCCCTACTTCAATACTCTTTGCCTTCTTCAGCTGTCTTCCTAACTCTCCAGAGCCATTTGACAATATTTTTGACATTCAAATATAGCAAAAAACTTCAAACCCTTTGTTCCAGACAGATTGCTCCTTCTACCATCCTTTTCTATAAAAATCCTGAATCTACCTGTTATTTTCTAATAAATCTGTAAACTAAATAAATGTGAGTGGGCTCATGGTTGTACTTTGGAAATATGTTGAGTAAGCTAATTCTCAACTTTCATCCAGGAGTAAATAGAGTCTTCTTCTTTTCATGAATGTCCTGTGTTTGTGCCTCTCTGAAGCCAACACTTGGTATAAAACTAGTCAGTGGAGGGTAGAGGGTGATGGGTACATACTTTTAAATAAGCAGTTATCAACTAGAGAAGTTATGGATTACAGCCTTCAGGCCATGATGTACACTTTACCACTTAGCTTTCTGAATTTTATTGATTGATAAGACTGGTCACTCTGTCTTCAGAGCAAAGTACTCTGTGTGACCCTAGCTATGCATTTTAAATTACAATCAGTGTCATCTAGTAGCCAACCAACAAGTTCTCTTGAGCAAAGAAAGCAAAAGCAGCAGGAGCTTCATCTAGTGGTAACAAGTGTAACTGCAGAGAATCCTGTGTTGTAGAGCTAACACTTGGTGCAAATACACATCTTGTGGCAAATCACACAATCCAAAAAGCAATGGCGTATGTTCTGTGAATACACAACGAAGATAATCAGATTTATAGGTAGATTTGGATTTCCAATAGATGACGTTGAGGACTGGGGGTCAGAATTTTTATGATACCATTACTAAATCTAATTTGAATGCTTGAATAACTATGCATTAGTATAGCCTAGGGCAGTGATTCTCAGATTATGTCCTGCCCCCTCCAGCAGCATCAGCAGCACTCTGAACATTTGTTAGAAATGCAAATTCTCAGGGTTTCCCAAATGGTATTAATTGGAAACTCAGGGTGGCATCTAGAAATCTGTATTTTAACAAACTCTCCAAATGGTTCTGATACAAACTAAAATTTGAGAACCATTAGCCTAGGGTTAGAAGTTCAGGATCTTAAATAAAACATTCTCTCTTTATATCCCAGCTCAATTTCTGAATGGCTGGGTGGCCTTGGGCAAGACACTTTTTCTCTAAGTTTTAAGTTCCTCATTTATCAAATGTTGTGAAAATAGCACAAACTTCATAGGGCTGTTGTGAGAATGAAAAGAGATATATCCATGTCGCCTTAGTCAAAGTTCCCCACAAAAGACAGCATAAGGCAAAGTTTAGGTATTAATGCTCTAATGAAGGGGTGGTAGGTTGTATTTCCAAGGATGGCCACACTGATAGACAGCCCGTCCCACTTGCTCTTGTTAGTGAGGTCTCTGTTTCCTTCCCTTGAATCTAGGTAGATTTTTGTAACTGCCTTCAATAATATGCAGCAGGTCATAGAAGGGAGGTGGCATCTGTGGATGTGGAGTGCTGGGCTGACTTTTAAGAGAGAACTGATTGTATACCTCTCTTTCCAATCTTGGGTTCAGTGACTTCAAGTTGGTAGCCTGAGAACAATTTTGTTTTTTGTTTTTGTTTTGTTTTGTTTTGTTTTGGAGATGGAATCTTGCTCTGTCACCCAGGCTGGAGTGCAGTGGTGCGGTCTCAGCTCAGTGCAACCTCTGCCTCCTGGGCTCAAGCAATTCTCCCTGCCTCAGCCTCCCAAGTAGCTAGGATTACAGGCACTTGCCACCACACCTGGCTCATTTTTGTATTTGTAGTAGAGACAGGGTTTCGCCATGTTAGCCTTGAACGCCTGACCTCAGGTAATCTGCCCATTTCAGCCTCCCAAAGTGCTGGGATACAGGCATGAGCCACTGCGCCCAGCCCACATAGAGTATTAAAGCAGCTAAATAAACAAATTACACAAAGCAGGACCTTTTTCCCACCATGAGAGCTGGTTGTTAAATATTTCTTGGAACTACTACTTCCCTTTGATTCTGTCTCTCTCTGCTGGTCCTTGGGCCCTGCCATGAGGCTACGAGGAAGCTCAGGCCCATAAGGAAAGATCACTTATTGGCATTCTGGCAGATGCTTCCAGCTAGGTGCTTTCCGGTGACAGCCAACATCCAATACCAGGCAAGTGAGTGAGTGAGTGAGTTTCAAATCATCCCAACGCCACCCTTCAAGAATTCCACCTAAGACTCTAACATTTTGAAGCAGAGAAGAGTCATCCTAGCTATGACCTGTCTGAATTCTTGACCTATAAAAACTGTGACAAATAATAAATAATTATTGTTGCTTTAAGTCACTAAGTTTTGTGTTAATTTGTTGTGCAACCATAACTAAAGCATGCAGTATAATCTCAGGGAGAAGCCCGACACGGTGGTTCATGCCTGTAACCCTAACACTTTGGGAGGCCAAGGCAGGGGGACTGCCTCAGCTCAGGAGTTCGAGACCGCCCTGGACAACATGATGAAACCTTGTCTCTACCAAAAATCCAAAAATTAGCCGGGCATGGTGCTGGGCGCCTATAATCCCAGCTACTCAGGAGGCTGAAGCAGGAGAATCACTTGAACCTGGGAGGTGGAGGTTGCAGTGAGCCAAGCTTGTACCACTGCACTCCAGCCTGGGCTACACAGGGAGACTCTGTCAAAAAAAAAAAAAAAAAAAATCTCGGGGAGGTAATGGAGGGAAAAAGGAAAGTGAGGCAGGCAGGTAAGGAGGGAAACAAACACAAAGCTAGGTACTGATGATCTGGTCACTCATCAAGGAAACGTAGCTGGTTGCTTGGTCTTGTGGGACATCCCCTAAGAGGCTGTATGGAACTCCTGGCTTCAGAATGGTTTATTTATAGGGTAAAAGGTAGACAAATTATCTGCTGGCTGCTTCTGCTGTCTGTCAATAGCACATCAACTCCTCAGCACTTCCAGCTTGTGTCAGCAGGTCCCTCCCGGTGGCTGACCAGCCTCTAGGCTGGCTAGTGTGCATGTACCAGGTCTCTCCTAGAAGGTGCTTTGTGATGTCTCCCAAGTTTCTTGTGGCTGCAATGGCAGGAACTATGGCTTTATAGCTGCAGGAATGACATTGGCTATTACTAAGGCAACTCCACCCAGAAAAGCAACTCAGGCCCTGGGGCAGAGCTGGGATGGCATATCAACTGGGTTGGGTATACATGTTAAATAGACATCCTTAATGAATGTTGGTTATAATTATCACTATTAGTACTATATGTTACAAACACTGATGTTTGTCCATTTGTTTTCCACACAGGTGTGTTTTTGTTACTAAAATTGATGTGAGTATTGAAAAACATAGAGATTAGCCTAGAAGTTGGCTCTTTAAGGCAAGAGTCACAGACCAAAATATGGGATGCATTAAGTATAAACAGCTTGTACACACCTTAATTGCAGAGTTTAGATTACGTTGACACTTAGGAAGGGGAAGAGAACTCAGAAAATGTGATCACTTGACCAAAGGAGAAAGTACAGGCTTGGCAAAATGAGACAATGACGCATAACACTGGAAGTATGAAGCATGTAGATAATACTACTAGGCTTTATACTTGTCTAAACTAATAGCTATATTTCATTTTTAAATGGATCCTTTTGTAAATACATAGAATAGTAAGGTTACAAATAGATGTTACAATTGCTGTAAGTATGTATATTTGGTAGATTGAGTATGAAAAAAGCGATCTTGTATGGTACATACATGCATAGAGTAAAAACACAACTAATTTTTGTCAGTCTGGGTATAATGTCTTTGAGAAAGAAAAGTTCTTGACAAGGCCTGATGAAAGCAACAGCATTTGGAAGACAGTATTGCATCGCTTATGTGGACCTATCTTATTTGCCCATATGTAAATGAAGGCCGTTCATCTATTCCAAAACCCTTATTGAGTATGCTGTGGAACTAGATTAGATGTGCTGTGGTGGGTGGCGGTGGATTTAACGTTAAAGATAAATAAATTATAGAATTCAGTACTGGTATGGCATAATTAAAGCCTAAAGTAAGAAAAAATAAAAAATAGAATAGTTACCATTTTCTTTTGGCAGACTAAAAACATTTGAGGGTTATTTGGAAATTGTATTTATTTTCCACTACTGATTACCAATTTAGAAAACAAAACCTCAGATTTATTACTTGTAGAGAACAATTACTTATTTACCAAGTATTTCTGTCTGGGTATTTTGACATCATTTCTGTAGCTTGCTAATGTTAAGCAAATCTCCATTTCCTAATTTACTTAGAACTAGTTTGTACTTTGGAAAGGAGTGGGGCTTTTATACACATTTTTACAATCGGAACAGGAGCAAAGGCCAACAGGTTATATTAGTTCAGTGAAGATGTTAGAAATAAAGGAAATGGACCTCCTTCAATTCTGTTCTGGTTGGTTACTTTAATCACATTTTTTCTATAAGTTGCAGGTCTTGACTAATTTTCTGTGTCTATAAAAACATTCAGAGACATTTCCCATGATATGGATACAAATTTCACTCATTTAGAAGACAAGGAGGATGGAACAGGTCATAAGTTCAAAGGAAACACCTTAGCGTACTATCAGGGACCATATCCCATCACTTCAATTGTAGTTAATTATTGGCTAAAAGACCATAGAAAAAGTTCTAGGAAGAGTGCATACAAAAGGTAAAGAACAAAAATAAAACATTAACTTTAATCCAGGGCTTGTTTTTAAAGTTTTTAGCTCTCTGTTCAATTTCCATGCCTTTCAAAGTATTAGCTCATATTTGCATTTCTGTATCAATAAGATTTTTACTGAAGACACACTTTTTTATAAATTGGACCTTTGATAATATTTTTATAGTTTTAACTTGCACATATATAAGTCACTTTGAAAAAGAATCGTATTGTTCCCTGTTCAACCTATCAAATCTTTCCAGTGTTCTAAGAAAATTACTATTGAACTTGCGTTTTCAAGATACCCAAATCAAAAGTGTAAAATATGATAGAGCTAACTAAAAAGGATAATTTCTTTTAAAGCATTGTATCCTTCCAAGGGATTATAAAGGTTTCTTGTACAATCAATTGGCTTAATTTTATTACAAATTTATTTTTTTGAAAAATAACCTTAAAACCTACCACAGCTGAAATATGATTTCTGTTTATCATGTATTGGAATAGATCTGTGTATTCTTTTTTTTTACCAATGTGATGCGTAAAAAAGATAGCAAAGTAAATCTGAGACTTTTCACTGTCATCTTGTGTGTACTAAGATACATGTCATTTTGAATGTACATTCATTTTCCATAAAATCTTCAAAACATTAAGTGTAACTTTTAAAGAATAAAAAAGCACCCGTTGGCCTCTCTAAGGGAAAACACAAAGACACATGGCTTTGACATATTTAGCACAAGTTAAATAACTTTTGGCTCAGCTACTGTGTCAACGATAAGGCAATTTCATAGCTTTGGGAGGTGAGTGTCAAATCACCACTAAATCTAAGTACAAGGAAAATGGTAACATTATTCATTTGGCAGCTTTTTTGTGTGTGTTTGCAGTACCTGCAAAGTGCCACAATAAGTATTGCCAGGGAGTGAACTCTTGCCCCTGCTTGAAGCATCTTGTGTGCATGTAAATGTGAATGTGTATATGAATGTACCCATCTTTAAAAACATCACAACAGTATATGCACATGGTAAAAAAAAATCAAGAATTTATACTATAGAACTTAACAGTGTAGCTGGAGTCAAGGAAGCCTTTGAAGATAATACACAACATCAGTTCGGCTTTAAATGATTATTTGAAAAGGAGGAAAGAGCACATAAAAAGTGATACTAAAGGAGCAAAGTAATTGAGATGAGATTTTTTTTTTTTTTAAAGATGAGATTTCTAAATTTCCTGGTTGGAATTAGGGGTTTGTACCAGAGAGGAGTGGTAGGCATGATGGATCCCGAACACATCTAGCTTGAAGAACTAGTAAGAATTTTCACATCAAAATCAGTGGGTAGTTAGAAATGTGAACAAAAATGTATGAAAAAGTCAGGTAGGAATTCACATAAAAAGGCAGCGAAGTCATGACCATGAGTGAATCTGCTAAGAGAAAATACAGAGTAAAAAGAGAAAGAGGCTGAAGGAGCTTATGTTTTGGGGAACGAGAAAAAGAAAAGAGAGTCAGAGAAATCAGGGCCGGGGGAGGATTATAAGAACATGACACAGAAGCCAGGGGAAGAGAGTTTCATGAAAAAGGGGTTGTCAGGGGACACAAATGAAAAGTTAGTGAGGATGGTGATTGAGAAAAACCCACTGAACTGGATGACACAGATCGTGCCTCTAAGAGAAACCACTTAATTTCAGGGGTGGGCAAAGGGTGAAACCACACTGCAGACAGCTAAGGGGGTGGACGCGGGAGTAGAGCTGTTGGTAGAATCTGTAGAGGTTCTGGTGTAGAGGCTCTGCAGCTGACAGAGGGCAAATTGGTGAGGAAGGGTGCAGGAAGAGACTGATTGGGGACTTAGAATAGAGAGGAGCCTGAAGAGGGCACACAGGGAATGGGAAGGTGGGGGCAGGGGGCAAACTTAGGGTACAGTGGTGGATTTAGAGAAGAGTGACTTGAGAGGATAGTGTAGGTAGATCTTCCGACAAAAGAAGAAATATTTATGTAAAAAAAACTAAGTGAATCATAAGGTTCCAAGAAGCACAAGTTAACATGGCAAGTGTGTCACTTTTAGTTATGCCCTGCTCAACCCAGATATGGGTGAGGGTAAAAGAGAGAGCTCTGAAAGGTCCAAGGCATTTTGGTAGGAAGTAACAGCAAAATGGCAGGGGGACAGCAAAAGGTCAAAATGAGACCTTTTCTTGGGGATGGGCCCAGAGAATGGCGCAGGGATGGTCTTGTAAGGAGCACTCCTCTTTCTCCTTAATCTCTCAATTGCCTCATATCCTTGGAATGAGGCAGAACATAAAGAATAATCTCTAGGCAATCATGGTGGCTTCAGGGAAGGTTACCCTGTTGCCATCAAGAAAAGATAAGCTTAAAATGAAACAACAGAGGTCCTTAAAACTCATTTGCTACTAAAAGTCAACCATTCACCAGACAATGATGGAATCTTTTAATGCCCTTTATTCATAACCACTGTAATTTCAGGGAGTTTCTGTTATAAGTTCCAGGTCTCATATCTGGCTTTGACACACTGAAATATTTGCTAATAGCTGCCTTCTGATTTTCTGTGACTACTTGGGTTAGGCTGATTCTCAGGCCATCTTTACCTGGTTGGCAGCCTCAATTTCACTAATAAGAAGGCAAGTTTATTTATTTAATTTATATGACTATTTATTGTAAAAGTTTACTGTTTATTGAGATAGCACTTGGGTAGCAATGTCTTGTCCACTAAAGAACTTATAGTATCACCTTTTGTAAAGATTGATTTAGACTGGGCAGGGTGGCTCATGCCTGTAATCCCAGCACTTCGGGAAGCTGAGGCAGGATTGTTTGAGGCCAGGAGTTTGAGACCAGCTTGGACAACATAGGAAGATCCCATCTCTACAAAAAATAAAAAGAAAAAAATAAAATTAGCTGGGCATGATTGTGTGCACCTGTGGTTCCAACTTCTTGGGAGGCTGAGCCAAGAGGATCACTTGAACCCAGGAGTTCAAGGATACAGTAAGCCATGATTGCACTATTGCATTCCAGCCTGGGTGACAGAGAAAGACCTTGTCTTGATTTTTTTAAAAAAAGAATCTCACAATATACCTTGGTTCACAAGTCATACAAGCTTTTTAGAATGGGATGCTTTAAATTTCAAGTTTATTTTGATCATTAAAAAGTAATAGGCAAGATTACTGTTGGATAAATGCAACAGAATTCCCACAAGGATGCTGTGTCTGCTCTATAGTCACAGTGGAGTGTTAAGCACATAGGCTTTGAAGTTAAATGTCCTGGATTCAAATGCTGGGTCATGTACTTCAGTTAGATGTTTATGTTCTGTTGCCTCAGTTTCCTCATTTGTAAAGTGGGGATAATTAAAATACCTGCCTTGAAGCGCTGGGGTCAAATGAGATGGCATGTGATGAAGCCTGGCATATCCCAAGTGCTCCAGAGATATTAGTGGCTATTACTACTGAGGAGGACGAATGGTATCCACAGCATCAGAGGAAACATTGCCAGTTCTGACTAAGGCTTTCAGAAATATCTTCAAGTACCTTTGGAGCTGCTTATGAACCTTGAGACTATCCCTGTGAAATCTTTAAATGAGAATAAGCATGTACCAGTCAAAAGCCACCTAGATTTTTACCTAATTTGCATTCAGATCCACTGGGGCTCAGACTGCTCATCAGAAACTCTCTTCAATTAGGCCATTCTGTCCTTTGTTACCAGAGAGTTAGTCAAAGGCTGCCTTAGTGAAGTATCCATGTGTTCGTTACCTCTGTAACATGAAGATGTCCCCAGGGAAAACTCACACTGATGCCACCTGCTTCTGGATGCCACAGCAGGTGATAAGACCTGTAGATCAGAGGCACGGGCCCTTGTTCATACCTTCTTTGTTGTGTAGTGATCAGAAGCCTTATTTGTGGGAATTGATGAAAAGATTTTGGCATTTCAAAGAATTGTCAGGAAGGCTGTAGAAACAGACTTACAAACTTCTAGGGAGACAACACCTATAATTTGGCCCCAGAATCACAAAGGCAAGGTTTTGACCTTATAATGACTGCTCACTTCAATGGGTAGAGGCTTCTGCCTACACAATTTGACAAAAAGAAAAGAAAAGAAAAGAAAAGAAAAGAAAAGAGAGCTCTACATGAAGACCGTTTACCTGTGTTGCTTACTTGTAAATTGAAGTTGTACATTACTGCATTGGATTGGCAGAGGTAAGTCACATGTCTGCAATTTGGCTGTAAAGGAGGCTGGAAATTTGAGTCTGATTTCTTTGGGGCAGTGGGACTGAAAAGTGAGGCAATCATTTAGAAGATGATAAAACAGCAACCAACTGACAAATGTGCATTAGCTCCCCCTTTTATTCCACTCCCCTGGATTCTAGCCAACTCCTTCTTGTGGAAGTCTTCCAGAAACTGACTCTTACTCAAGGAAACCTTCCTAGACCCCCTTACACTCAATTGGGTTCCCAGACAGTAATATCGTAAGGTTTGGGCTCATGTCGTTTTCATTCAGTGCTATATTTTAGTATCTAATACAGTGAGCTTGGCACACGGTAGTTGCTAAATAATTTTGTTGACTGAATGTAAGACTAGTTCTTCTCCTCTGTAAATTCAGCCTTACTGTCACCACCACAAACGACAACACAGGCCTAATTTATAATTACTTATATTTATAAATACATATCCTGTGAAACACATCCACATTATAAATTTATAGACAGGGCTAGGTGCGGTGGCTCACACCTGTAATCCCAGCACTTTGGGAGTCTGAGGCGGTGGATCACCTGAGGTCAGGAGATCGGGACCAGCCTGGCCAACATGGTGAAATCCCATCTCTACTAAAAATACAAAAATTAGCCAGGCCTGGTGGCACATGCCTGTAATCCCAGCTACTCTGGAGGCTGAGGCAGAAGAATTGCTTGAGACAGGGGTTGCAGTGAGCCGAGATCATGCCACTGTGCTCCAGCCTGGTCAACAGAGTGAGACTGCCTCAAAAATAATTAATTAATTAATTAGTATTAACAGATTGATAGACAACATGTATTTTGGGGCTGTATTTTATCTCAATATGATGTTAAATCACAAAATGGTATGCCATTCACTGTAGCCCAGCCCAAGCTCAGGGCGGGTAATATGCTAAGTATTATTTTACACGAGCTAGAGGGTATTTTAAATTTCATGTGTGAAAGATCTCCCTCAAACATTAGCATAGCCTGCTTGGCCTTACTGATGTTATTAGGCTGATGTCAATAGATCGGAGTCATAGTTGCCAGCCAAATTAATAATGCCACAAGTACTACCAGGCTTACTTAGCAGTGAACAAAAAACTTTGATATATATTATGTCTTTGATCCTCAGAACAATCTCTACAGAAATCAGGGGAGGTATTACAGATGAGAAAACAGAAGCCCAGTGAGATTAAGTGGTTTGCCGAGGTCTTAACAGTGACTAGATGAAAGGCCAAGGCAGGATCTAGCCTCTCAGCTCAGTCCCGGGCATTCCCCACACTGCACTGTGCAGCTTGTGTGACACTGAGGCTCAGATTGCCCCAATTCTGGAAAGACACAAGCGGGGAACCATCCACCCACAGAGGAGAATGGTCTTCTTTGGTTCAGCCAATCTCGTATACCAACACAAACGGTCTGGAAGCCTGAGGCAATGCTCTGGGCAACAGAACTGTTCCCTCAACTCAACCTGCACTCTCAGAGCAATGATGTGTTGGGAACATGAGGGTGAATTTGGCCCCCTGCTGTGCTTGAACCCTGTTTTCCTGGTTTTTGTGTCTGGTGTGTGTTTTTTTTTTTTGGCAGTGCGGAACGGAGGCTTTCTATTGACAGCTCCAACTACAGACCGGGATGGACAAGAAGGACACTCCTGTGTGGCCCAGAGACCCAATTCAACCAACAGCACAGACGCCTAACAAAGGCCTTGTGCTAATTACTTAGGGGCATGGAGAGGAATAGGACATGTCTGTTGTTCAGTGTGAGTGTGTGTGTGTGTGTGTGTGTGTGTGTGTGTGTGTGTATGCATGTGGCAGGGGCTGGTCTAACATAAGCTTTATCTTTTTCATTTGGAATTGTAGCAACCAATATCATCTTTTGAAAGAATCATCTTCAGAGCCAGAGTTCTTGGAACCTTTTTGTGATGTTGTTGGATTTGTGTTTGCCTGTGAACCAAGAACACAGGGAAGTTTTAAAGCGATGAGAATGCCTTGCTGATGTTCCACACTCTTCCTCTTCCTTTTTCTCACTTTTATTCCTTTGCTGGGCTTCTATTCTGGACGTGACATTTTAGCTACAGTAACTATCTATTTACATACCATGATTAATCTAATCTGGGGACTTCTCTGGGCTCTAAAAAGGCAGCAGGTATAACAGGTGCAATGCTGATGGGGTGGAAGGCGTTGTCATGCACTCTAACTTCAGTACTGCCGACAAATACTGTCACCCAAGTTTAGGGTTCGGAGAACTCTTAGACACACTCAGTATTCTTTGGCATAAATCCCCAAGTTGAATGGCTGTCATTGATCACCAAGTAATTAGTTCAAGGCTTTCAGGTACAATTAAAGTGAAGAATAATTTACAATTGGCCAGGCGTGGTGGCTCACACCTGTAATTCCAGCACTTTGGGAGGCAGACACAGGCAGATTGCTTGAGGTCAGGAGTTCGAGACCAGCCTGGCCAACATGGTGAAACCCTATCTCTACTAAAAATACAAAAATTAGCTGAACATGGTGATGAGCACCTGTAATCCCAGCTATTCGGGAGGCGGAGGCAGGAGAATGACTTGAACCCAGGAGACGGAGGTTGGAGTGAGCCGAGATAGCGTCACTGCACTCTAGCCTGGGCAACAGAGTGAAACTCCATTAAAAAAAAGAAGAAGAAGAAGAAGGAGAAGGAGAAGGAGAAGGAGAAGGAGAAGGATTTACAATTGTCAACAGTGGCTCAATGTTTGCTGTAACCAAATTAATCAGATACAAAACTATCTCCCACTGTGGCTTGACAGCAAAACCATGCTGGTAGAATCCACAGTTCAGCCTCTGTGCCCTTCCAAGCTGCTGTTCACTGAACTTGCTTTCTCAGGTCCCTGCCACCGCCCTTGCTATATGACCCATTTGGAACATATTTTGAAAACTTGATCTTCATTTTATCCTTTATACATGATTCTTGATATTTTCCCTCTGGCCCTACTTCTTTGCTTTCTTACCCTCTACCCTGCCCCTAGGATCTGCCATCAAGGCCTGGACACAAAATATGTATGCTCAGTCAGAATTAGAAAAGTCTGAATACAAAACAGGTGTTCTCACCCAATCTGTAGCTTTTAAATTTAAGGTTATTTTGAAAGTTAATGAGAAGTGATCTTTTATAATGGCTATGGTTCTATCCCTAACTCAAAAGCAAGAGGCGTAGATTATAGAGTGGCAATTAAGTATATAGACTCTGGAGGCAGACTGCCTAGATTTGAAACTCACATCTGTATTTCTTGGCTATGTAACCTTGGGAAAGTCACTCAATTTCTCCATGCTCAGTTTCCTTATATTTAAAATGGGAATGATGATAATACCCACGTTTTATGTGGTTGCATTAGTAGTATCACCTATTTTTATTAATTTTTAGTTTTGTATTTCATTACACAAAAATACTGAGAGTTTTCTATGGGCAAGGCCTTGTTCTAGATGCTGAGGCTAAAATTTTCACAAGATGAAGTTCTTTCCCTCAAGATGATCACTTCTTAAGTACTTCACTTAACCAGGGAAACAGTCAAACAAAAAGGCAATAATAACCCAGTGTGACGTGTGTGCTAGGAGTAAGACAAGGTAAGAAGCTTTGAGAGCACATGGGATGCTAATCTAACTCGGCCCTGGGGGATCAGGGAAGGCTTCTTCGAGGAAGTGGCATTGATGCTGAGTCCTGAAAGATGAGAAGCAGTTAGCCTGGCAAAGAGTGGAGGTCACATCCTAAGCAAAGAGAAGAGCAGATGCAGAGGGCAAAGGCAGAAGAAAGTATAGGAGACATTTGGGGAAATAGCCAGGGAAGTAGTTCAGTGGAATGATTGTGGTGGAGCATGAACTTGAAAGATCTACAGAGATGAGGCTCTGAGGTAGGAGCCCAACCGAAGGCATCAGGATGCAGAAAACCAGACAGGCACCAGGGATCTGGAGAGAAGAAGGGGAAAAGTGGGTGGTCTGAGCCCACAAAGTCCAATAAGAGGTAGCAGATGGAGAACCAGCAGAAGAGTGAAATGGGTAAAATGTTGATATTTGGATCAGAAAGCCAACAGTGCCAATTTGATATGGTATCAAGTGGGAGAGACCAGTGAAGACAGGGACCCAGTGAGAACTTTGCCAGAAGTGGGGAGAAGGAAAATGAACCAAGCATAATTGCAGGGGCCAGTTAGGGATCTATGGCCAAAGGCCAGTTAATGGGATGAGAACCCAAAGCCAGAGCAGAAGCAGCCAGAAACAGCAGCAGAATTGATATAAGTAATTACTGAGAACAGTGAACTAGCTCTAGCTCCATAAATGTTCTTAAGGACAGGATGGCTGCCAAGATACAAGGTAGAGTTTGAATTTGCTGGAAGGAAAGCAGAGGTTGGTGTCAAATTGCTCAAATATCATTGCACTGAAACATACTTATATCTCAAAACTGCAAATAATTTGTTCCTTTAAAACTAATGTCTTCAAGTATTGGCCATATCTCTCTCTCTCTCTCTCTCTCTCTCTCTCTCTCTCTCCATATATATATATATATATATATTTTTTTTTTTTGAGACGGAGTCTCACCCTGTTGCTCAGGCTGGAGTGCAGCGGCGCGATCTTGGCTCACTGCAATCTCCACCTCCCTGGTTCAAATAATTCTCTTGCCTCAGTCTCCCGAGTAGCTGGGATTATAGGCATCCGCCACCACATCCAGCTAATTTTTGTATTTTTTGTAGAGATGGGGTTTCACCATGTTAGCCAAGATGGTCTCGAACTCCTGACCTCATGATCTGTCAGCCTTGGCCTCCCTAAGGGCTGGGATTACAGGCATGAGCCACTGCGCCCAGCCTGCTCGAAATATATTTATAGGAAAGATCAACTATTGCATGTAAGTAAGAGAGAATAGTCTTTCTTCTGTTGTCCCAGCAATTTGGTCATGGCCGCACACAGTCATTCTCAACATTGCAGTTAACAAGGCTCACACATGCACATATGTGTGTGCATGTGTATGTGTGTATATATTTGCATAAATTATTTGAGAACTGAAAATTCCCTTCTCCTACATCTTTCTATTCCCTTTTACCTACAAGACCAAGGAGGAGATGTCTTGGGACTCAAATTCACTCTTGACTGTGAAATCAGATCTAAAAATGACTCACGCTGTCAAGTAAGTGGGAGAGAAGTGCGAATGATCCGACGGTGGCCAAAGTTCTGCTGCAATTGCCTCTGATGGTTAGCTAAAGTTTTCAAAATGCCATCACCCTTTACTTTGGAGCAAAGTGCCCGGTTTCTATAAGTCATGGAAAGGAACAGACAGCCTTCACTGTAAAATCACAGAGTTCTATGCAATAGCTGGTGAAGCTCCACAGGGAATGTTCATTTGGTTTCACTGCTACCCACTCACCTGGGTTTTTTTTCCTCCAAAGTTTTTCTGCTACACAATTGTCTCAAGTGTGAGAGATAGACAATGTATCCTGTGAAAGCAGTTTTGACAGAATCGCTGTTTACATTCTTACAGCTCAATTTCATGGATATTTATTCAACTCTGCAACGATCTATTCTTTTAGAACAATCTATTCCTTATTAATTGAAAGTGTTTTTCAATAGGCAATAAGGGTTACATTTGTTGTCATTATATTATGCAATCATAGTCTGTTCTCCCACACTGTGTTTCTTTAATGCTAATTATCTCTACTGTGACTGGTAAAGAGGAGGCTGAGTTCAGTGGAAGTTATGTGGGTTTATGCAATTTCCCCCAACATGCTAATGTTTTAAACCCATTATAGTCAAGCTTTCTCACTAAAAGAGAAAAAGCTTCACAATATATTAAGACTTTAAGATAAAACCTACATATTCTGCAGAAACGCCTTTCATTTGTGTAAAATATGACTTATTTAGTGGTTTGAAAAACTGCTAGATTTTCTGTATGTTAAGGTCTTTGGGGAGTTTCAAGAAAAGATGAAGTCTGAGGATATTTCTTTCATGTTGAAAAGAAAATTAATTATTAAAAAGGCTACCCTTGGATTGTATTTTAAGTTTTGGTTAAACTTCTTTCTATAAAGTGACTGTTTGAAGGACATTCATTTTAAAAGAAAAATAAAGCATGACTCCATGGTAAAAGGCCACAAAGGTTGGAATGACTGAAATTTTATGGCAAATGCCCATGGAAATTGAACCATAATAGCATAATTTCTTACTAGGATTCTAACTGGTTGTGTTAGAGGCTTGATTTCAAAGCTGTATTGGATTTAAGTATCTTATTAATGCATTTTTTTCCAAAGACCCTATTATTTTTAGTGTGCAATTTTTCCAAAATGTGAAGTTTTCCAGGGAAACACAAGGTGCTATTATAAGATGCCTATATTTGTCATTTGAACAAAGAAGACAAAAATGAAAATTAAGAGTGCTCAGAGGTTTTTATTTTTTATTTTTTACATTGGCCTTCAATGATTTGAGTGCATAGACCTGCTCAAGGTGATTCATCTATACACCCAAGTTAAATTATGGACTGTAAACCAGTTCAAGTATGTTTACATACTTGAGGTATCTATTGAATCATAAACATAGTACTAATTTGCAACATTGACTGCAGTCTCATAATGACATTTGCCAGATAGACACGGCTAAGTGATTCGCATGATCATCTCGTTTGATTCTCATACTAGATTTAGGAGGTTGATACTATTATCCATATTTTATAGATAAGAAAACTAAAGTAATTAGCTCTGATAACATAGCTGTGTGTGTGTGTGTGTGTGTGTGTGTGTGTGTGTGTGTTTATTCAAGATTTGGGAAGGAAGGCAATGATTAGAACAAGGTTATTTGACTCAGAACAAAGTCAGAAATGGCTGTGTTCACAGATTTCTTCCATTGAGGTGACGTCTTTCAAAACCCATCTTTTACCTGTCCTTTATAAATGAACGTTTCTTCCTCTGTGGGCACAAATGCAATTGCTATCACTATTAAGAACATGTATTATTTTGTTCACTTTTCTAAGGTGCAGAAAAGTCATCATGCTTCTTTTTTTAGAACTTTTAAATAGCTTAAGGTTGATTGATCATACTTGTAACTGTGTCTTCTGCTACCTTAGGTACTCTGCTCACAAAACACATTTAAAATACTACATGAAGCAGGTGATCTTTCCAAAGCCACAGTTCACTATGAGTTCCAAATTCTCATCTGCCACTGGCTTGTGTGCAAAATGAGTTTTGCCTTTCTAAGTTTGTTCCCTATTCTATGATGTGAATAAATACACATCATAAAACGCTCTTCTGGGAGAAGATGGGTTCATCGAGCTAAATTAAGTTGATTGTAGCTGTCCCCTTACCTAAGAGGTGCTTTTATTTCTCCTAGTTCTTGGCATTTGTTGATCTGTACACATGTCTAACTAGAGATAAGTATATAAGGCATTGATATTGACTTTTGGAATAATGCTTTTGAACTCAGTAGTGTACCTAAGGCAGGTTTGGCCTCTCTGTCCTGGAATCATAGAATTAGATTTACGTGCAGACTTCTCATCTTTTTCCACTATAGTCTAGATCCTGTTCTTTCCTTCTTCTGCCCTCAGGTTGTTTCAAACTAGGGCAGAGAGCAAACAACCTCTCTCCTGGGATCGGTGGCTACGATATTATCTTTAGAGAACAAAGGTTGGCTATTCCTTTGTCAGTAGGCTTTTGGACCTAAAGGCTCATTTATTCTTTCTGTTTTAGCAGAGTCTCTGGTCTTGATCCCTTATATGCATTTATCCTGCATATATCCCTAATCCTGCATTTGTTGAATAAATGGACAAGTGCATGTATTGCCAGCTCAGTCCAGTCTCCCAAGCCTGCCCCTGGAATGAATCCAGAAGCATGATTTTTAGCAACCCAAGAGATGGGTTTTAATAAAATATCTGAGAAAATCAAATTTAAAGTCATCTACAGTCTACTACTTGTCACTCTGCCTCATTGCGGGTAGAATACACTCATTTTTCATGGTGGATTAATCATAAGTTAATTTAAAACAGTTTAGCCATGAAAATTCCTGTAGCATGAGAAGAAGTAAGATTAAATTTAAGGCAATAATAATTCCCTGCCAAGAGAAAATGAATATATTCATCAAGGTGCTTCATTTGAAAAGTCATTGAATCACCATTTCTATTCACATTACCATCTGAACATTGTAAAGTTGAATTTAAAACTGTGGGATTTTAAAATGATTTTTTGAAAAGTCTATTTGAATTGTCAGCCTTGAATATAGGACTTTGCGTCTAAAATGTTGTTCTTTCAAAAGTAGGAAAGTACTAAATATATGGAAAATTATACCATTTGTTAAATAGGGAGACTATATCCTGTCCTTAAATTTTAACTAGAAAATTTTGGGAATGGAAGTTTTAAAAACATTTCTTTCAAATCAAACCTAAGAACATACTTTCCTAGGCTAGAAACCTAGATGTCTAAAAATCATATTTAAATTTTCTTTTCTATAACTGACTTCTACTTTGATTCCCAAAGCCACCTGCTGATGGAGACATCAGTGTTTCTGTACTACCTGGAGGTGGGGAGGGCACTGAATGTTACACACAGATGGGAGAGGTTGAAGACACGGATGTGTCCACACTCAGCATTTGTCCATGTTAGCATCCTTTCTCATAAAAACAATATTTTATCTATGTCATTTCTGCCAGATTTCATGATCCTGAGTATATAAGACCAAAACATTTTTTAATAATAACATTTAAATCATAATAAAATTTAAAAATAGTAGAAGTGGGTGTTTGGAAGTGAATCAAGTTTAAGCTTTTCCCACAGAGTAAGTTTTTGTTGAATGAATGAATGAATGAGTGAATGAGTGAATGCCTTAATTGCTACGCTTTTGAGGGCCAGGGGCCTATTTGCCCCTCTCTCCACATGACAGAACTGCTCTAAGTTTCTTTGGTGCTATTCTCAGCTGTCAGACGACTTGCTGCTTGTTTTCCACACCACCATGTCTATTCTGTGCTGTCCTTTACTCTTCCTTTTTTTTTCTTTTGTGTTTCTTCTGGCTCTTGTCCCTTTTCCCACGTGTCTCAGCTTTCCTTTATTGCCACTTTCAGTCAGAGTAGTCCTGTGCTTCTGGTGCTGGCATACAACACATACTTGAGTTTCTTGGCTTTTCTTGACTGTGCATCTGTTACGTCAACACGGGAATAGCCTGTCATAGAATTTCTCCAGTTCCAGGGCTCAAGAGGGAGATTGCCAGAAAACTGAGGCTGTATTCACTGTCTGGGATTGAATTCATAAAGCAAAACCAGTGTTTGTGTGAGGGTTTGCTGTGTCGTGCCTGTAGGTTGTTTGGGTGCAAACCTATAGAACCCAGCCTGGGAAAAGAAAGAAACCAGAGATTAGCAGCATCAGAACGATGCTTGATATCACTTCTCTAACAAGCAGTCCAGTCTAACCACAGTAGGAGACTGTGCTAAATGCTGATCTGTCTCCTAAGTTTGCAGAGAGCTCGAGATTTTTATTTCTCCCAGAGTTCATTTTACAATCTAATTAATTTGTAAATTGTGATGTCTCTGTTCATCCTTTACCTGTGAAAAGAGACACGGGATGTGAGTGAGGCACAGTGCAGCCTGATTAAGGAAACCAAGTTTACCTACGTCTCAAACTATTATTTCAACAGGGACAGAATTATTGCTTAGAAAATTACTTTTAGATAATCAACTCTCAAAGTCATGTCTTCAAGTAAAAGAAAAGTTAATTTAATTACTATGAAGCACTAATTAAACATAGACCATAATATAATTATCCTGGGCTTTTAATTACCTGAAACCCTTTCTTATTAGAAATAGTGTTCACAGATACTATTTACGTATTCAAACAGATATTTTTGAGGAAGCAGAAAGAAAAATGAAAGAAATCGAGCATGTCAAAATGTTTTCTGACTCTCCCAACCTCTGTTATTAGGTCTGTGACTCTAGAGCAACATTTTACCAAATGTGTACCCTGGGATGTTAGCGTGTAAGGGAGGTTTCTTTGGACTAATAGGTTGCGAAAGCAGTGGCCTAGATAAGGTTGAGAAGTTTTGTTTTATTTTCTAAGTTTTTGCAAGAGACTTTAGCAACAGAGCCTTTATTAGCGTGCAGTATAAATCTTGAGGAGAAAGACATGCACGCAGCATTTCCCGATGTTATTTGAACAAACTGGAGGAAGAATTTGCTGTCTTAGTGTTCTATGGAATACATTCTGGGAGCTCTACACTATATAACATTTTTTAAGGGAGGGAGGAAAAGGGAGGGAGAGGGAGGGAGAGAGGAAGCTACACTATATAATTAATAAGAGAAATTATCAAAAGAAATATTTCAATATGATGTTTACATTAAAAGGAGGGTTATTAATGGATAACAGAGCAACACAAGAGCATAAAGATCTGTATTGCGACAGTTACACTTAGTACACCTCACCAGAATTCACTTACACTTAGTACACCTCACCAGAATTCACTTACACTTAGTACACCTCACCAGAATTCACTTACACTTAGTACACCTCACCAGAATTCACTTACGCTTAGTACACCTCACCAGAATTCATTTGCGCTTAGTACACCTCACCAGAATTCATTTACACTTAGCGCACCTCACCAGAATTCACTTTCACTTAGTACACCTCGCCAGAATCATTTACACTTAGCGCACCTCACCAGAATTCACTTACATTTAGTACACCTCAGCAGAATTCACTTACACTTAGTACACCTCACCAGAACTCATTTGCACTTAGTACACCTCACCATAATTCACTTTCACTTAGTACACCTCACCAGAATTCATCAGAATTAATTTACACTTAGTACACCTCACCAGAATTCACTTACGCTTAGTACACCTCACCAGAATTCATTTACACTTAGCGCACCTCACCAGAATTCACTTTCACTTAGTACACCTCGCCAGAATCATTTACACTTAGCGCACCTCACCAGAATTCACTTACACTTAGTACACCTCACCAGAATTCACTTACACTTAGTACACCTCACCAGAATTCATTTGCACTTAGTACACCTCACCATAATTCACTTTCACTTAGTACACCTCACCAGAATTCATTTACGCTTAGTACACATCGCCAGAATTCACTTACACTTACCACACCTCACCAGAATTCACCAGAATTCATTTACACTTAGTACTCCTCACCAGAATTCAGCAAGACTGAGACTGAATATCTCTCAGTCTCACTAGTGTTTTAGGTTGCTAAACTAAACACAAAAAATTGAAGTGTATATTTAGCAGAAAATTAAATGAGTTTTTTAAAAAATCAGCACGATTTAATGGAAATCAGTCTGGTTTACTTTTAAATTATTTTTCAAGCAAGTAAGGTTTTATTTAAACAGATGGAGAGAACTTCTATTTCAATAATACAATGTATAGTCATTACGAAATTAAAATTAAGAGATCATAGGGCACTTCTCCCAATGCTGAAGTTCCTCATTAGCATAGAAAGGTTTTATGAAGAAAAGGTTCTCATAAACAGTATGTTAGTATTCATTTATTTCTCTCAATTATTCTGTGTACAAATATTGGCTTTCCAGATATCTTTGACCAGTAAATCTTTTTTAAAAAGTTATTTTTATTTTTAATTGACAATAATTATACATATTTATGGGGTACAATGTGATGTTTTGATACATGTATACATGGTGGAATGAGTGAATCAGGCTAATTAACATATCCATCACCTCACTTTCTTACTATTTCTTTGTGGTGAGAATATTTAAAATGTACTACTCTTTTAGCTATTTTGAAATATACATTATTATTATAGTCACTTTGCTGTACAGTAGATCACCATAACTTCTTCCTCCTAATTGAAACTTTGTACCCATTGACCAGCATTTCCTCATTTCCTCCATCCCCATATCTCTTAACCTCTGGTAATCATCATTCTACTGTCTACTGCTATGAGTTTGAATTTTTATATTCCACATAGAAGTGAGATCATGTGGCATTTGTCTTTTTTGTCTGGATTATTTTACTTAGCATAATGTCCTCTAGATTCATCCATGTTGTCACAAATGACAGGATTTCCTTCTTTTTAAAGGTTGAATAATATTCCATCTTGTAAAGATACCACATTTAAAAAATCCAGTCAACTGCTAATGGATACTTGGGTTGTTTGCATATCTTGGCAGTTGTGAATGGTGCTGCAATGAACATCGGAGTGCAGATATCTCTTCAATATAATGATTTTAATTTCTTTGGCTATTCACCAAAAGTGGGATTGCTGGATCATACGGTAATTTTATTTTGGACTTTTAGGGGAACCTCTGTATTGTTTTCTAAAATGTCTGTATTGACGCACATTTCCACAAACAGCATACAAAAGGTCCCTTTTCTCCACATCTTTGCTAATACTTATTAATCTCTTTCATCTATTTTATTATAGCCGTTCTAACAGGTGTGATGTAGTACTTGATTGTGGTTTTGATTTGCATTTCGATCAGGATTAGTGATGTCGAACATGTTTTCATATATCTGTTGGCCTTTTCTTTGTCTTTCTATGAGAAATGTCTATGCAGGTTTTTTGTCTATTTTTAAGTAGGGTTATTTGTTTTCTTATTATTGAGCAGTTTGATTTTTTAATATATCTTGGATATCAGCCCTCTATCTGATGTATAATTTTCAAACATTTTCTCTCAGTTTGTGGGTTGTCTCTTCACTCTGTTAATTGTTTCTTTTGCTGTGCAGAAGGTTTTTAGTTTATGCAATCCTGCTTGCCTATTTTGCTTTTATTACCTGTGATTTTGGAGTCATGTGCAAGAAATCATTGCCCAGACCAATGGGTAGCTTTTCCTTTATGTTTTCTTCCAGTAGTTTTACAGTATCAGGTCTTACATTTATTCTACTCTATTCCATTGGTTGATGTGTCTTCCAGTACCATGCTGTTTTGATTACTATAGCTTAGTAATATATTTTGAAGTTAAACAATGTCATGCCTCCAGCTTAGTTCTTTCTGCTCAAGATTGTTTGGGCTACTTATGGTCTTTGTGGTTCTGTGAGAATTTTAGGATTGCTTTTTCTATTTCTGTGAAGAATGACATGACAATTTTGATAGGGATTACATTGAATCTGTAGATCATTTTGGGGAGTATGGACATTTTAACAATATTAATTCTTCTAATCAGTGAACGTAAGATATCTTTCCATTTATTTGTGTCCTCTTTAATTTCTTTCATCAGTGTTTTATAGTGTTCAGTATGCAGATCTTTCACCTCCTTGGTTAAAATTACTCCGAAGTATTATTTATGCTATTGTAAAGGGGATTATTTTCTTAATTTTTTTCCAGATACTTCATTGTTAGTGTATAGAAATGCTAGTGGTTTTTGTATATTGCTTTTGTGACCTGCAACTTTACTCAATTTATTAGTTCTAACAGTTTTTTAGTGGAGTTTTAGGGTTTTCTACATTTAAGATCATGTCATCAACAAACAGACTACTTCATTTAATTGTTTCCTATTTGGATGCCTTTTATTTCTTTTTCTTGTCTAATTGCTCTGGCTAGGACTTCCAGTCTTATGTTGAATAAAAGCGGTGAGAGTGGACATTCTTGTCTTGTTCCTTATCTTAGAGGAAAAATCTTCAACTTTTGAGTATCATGTTAGCTCTGGGTGTGTCATATATGCCTTTTATTGTGTTGAGGAGAATTTCTTTAATGCCTATATTATTGAGAGTTTTCATCATGAAAAGATGTTGAATTTTGTCAAATGC
Source organism: Macaca mulatta (assembly GCF_049350105.2). Classification (NCBI taxonomy): domain Eukaryota; kingdom Metazoa; phylum Chordata; class Mammalia; order Primates; family Cercopithecidae; genus Macaca; species Macaca mulatta. The sequence goes on along the minus strand of NC_133411.1, from coordinate 103,199,594 downwards.
TTTTTTTGCATCTATTGTGATGGTGATATGGATTTTGTCCTTCATTCTGTTAATATGATCAATTACATTTATGATTTGCATATGTTTAACCACCCTCGTATCCCAGGAATAAATCTCACTTGATTACGGTGAATATTTTTAATGTACTGTTGAATACAGTTTGATAGTATTTTATTAAAAATTTTTGCATCTATGTTCATTAAAAATATTTGTAGTTTGTTTTTTTTTTTTATTTCTTGCAGTAACCTTGTCTAGCTTCAATATCAGGGTAATGCTGGCCTCATAAAAACAGTTTGTAAGTATTTTCTCCTCTTCAATTATTTGGAAGAGTTTGAGAAGGAGTGGTATTAGTTCTTCTTTAAATGTTTGGTAGAATTCAGCCATGAAGTCATCTGGTCCTAGGTCTTTCTTTGATGGGAAACTTTTAAATTACTGATTTAATGTTGTAACTCATTATTGCTCTATTCAGATATTTCATTTCTTCATGATGAAATTTTGGTAGGTTACATGTTTCTATGAATGTATTCCTTCTAGATTATTCAATTTGTTGGTGTACTATTGTTCATATTAGTCTCTTATGATTTTTTGTATTTGTGTCCTCTGTTGTAATGCCTCATCTTTCATTTCTGATTTTTTATTTATTTGAGTCTTCTCTCTCTTTTTTAAGTCTAGCTAAGAGTTTATCAGTTTGTTTAGCTTTTCAAAAAACAAACTCATGGCCAGGCGTGGTGGTCATGCCTGTAATCCCAATACTTTGGGAGGCCAAGGAGGGCAGATCATTTGAGGTCAGGAGTTTGAGACCAGCCTGGCCAACATGGTGAAATCCCATCTCCACTAAAAATAAAACAATATAGACAGGTATGGTGGTGCACACCTGTAGTCTCAGCTACTCTGGAGGCTAAGGCAGGAGAATAACTTGAACCTGGGAGGCAGAGGTTGTAGCGAGCCAAGACAGCACCACTGCACTCCAGCCTCGGCAAAAGAGTAAGACTCTGTCTCAAAAAACAAAAAACAAAGCAAAAAGCAAACTTTTGGTTTTGCTGATCTTTTCTTTTGTTTTTCTAGTCTCTATTTCCTTTATTTCTGCTCTAATCTTTGTTATTTCCTTCCTTCTACTAACTTTTGATTTAATTTGCTCTTTTTCTAGTTTGTTGAGGTACAACATCAGATTGTTTATTTGAGATTTACTCTTCTGGTGTAGGCATGTAATGCTATAAGCTTCTCTGTTAGAATTGCTTTTGCTGTCACATAAGTTTCAAAATGTTTTGTTTCCATTTTTGTTTATCTTAATATATCTTTTCATGTCCCTTTTAATTTCTTCTTTGACCCAATAGTTGTTCAGGAGTCTACTGTTTAATTTCCACATAATTGTGAATTTCCTATGATTCCTCCTGCTGTGGATTTCTAGTTTCATACCACTGCAGTCTGAAAAGATACTCAATGTGAGTTCAATCGTTTTGAATTTATTATGCCATATTGTGGTTTAACATGACCTATCTTGGGAAATGTTTTGTGTGCACTTGAGAAGTATGTGTATTCTGTTGCTGTTTGGATGGAGTGTTCTGTATATATATGTTAGGTCTATTTAATCTAAAGTGTTATTCAAATCCAATGCTTCCTGATTGATTTTCCATCTGAATGATCTTTCTATTTTGTTGGGAGCAGGATATTAAAATCCCCTACTAGTATTGTACTGCCATCCATGTCTCTCTTTAGATCTCATAATGTTTCCTTTACATATTTTGGCAAACAACTTTTTAAAGCTGTATTTGTCTCATTTGTACTCAACCTTTTTTTTTTTTTTTTTTTTTTGAGATGGAGTCTTGCTCTGTCGTCTAGGCTGGAGTGCAATGGCACGATCTGAGCTCACTGCAACCTCCACCTCTTGGGTTCAAGCGATTTTTCTGCCTCAGCCTCCCAAGCAGCTGGGATTACAGGTTTATGCAGCCATGCCCGGTTATTTTTTTTTTTTTTTGTATTTTAGTAGAGATGGGGTTTCACCATGTTGGCAAGGCTGGTCTCGAACTCCTGAGCTCAGGAAATTCATCCACCTCGGCCTACCAAAGCGTTAGGATTACAGGCGTGAGCCACCACACCTGGCCCTGTACTCAACTTTTAAATGGCATTTTCCTGGACACTCTTTTATGCCATCCCAATGACCAGTTGATTACAGCATCCAAACAGAACCTTCAGTTCACAATTTGTTCCAGTTTTAAATTTCTTTACATCATCAGCAGCACTCTTCAGAGAAATCATTCATTTTTTTACCATGGCTTCTCCATTTCTGAGTTTATACTTTTTTGCATGTTTTGGTTGAATGGATGGGGGAGAAAATGCTGGGAGGGGGGTTGGGAAAGAGATATAAAATTGTTTTTCAGGACTTTAATACTCATATGTGATCCCCAAACCAGCAGCAACAGCATGTCCTGGGTGCTTGTTAGAAATGCAGGAACTCATGTCCTACCTCAGACCTACTGGAATCTACATATTAACAAGATTGCCAGGAAATTCATATGCAAATTTAAGAAGCACTGGTAGAAAACACTAGTTCTCAAACTTGGCAAAACATTGAAATCCCCTCAGCACGTACAAAAAGTACTAATACCTGGCTTTCTTTTCTAGAGTTTCTGATTGAATTGTTATGAAATGTGGGCCAGTGAAGCAGGATTACTTTTTTTTTTTTAAAGCTTCCCAGTTGATTCTAACGTGCAGAAAACTTTCAGACCTACTGGTCAGAAAGAATGAAAAACTAAATAGACCAGTGCAGTGGCTCTCAAACTTTGATGTGTATTACCATCAGTTAAAGCAATACAGAGGACCAGGTTGGTGGGTAGGATAGATCCTGGGCCTCTGTTTATACCAAGTTCCCCAGTTGATTCTAAACACACTGACATTTAAGAACTACTAAACTAGGAAAATACATTACAATCATGGGGCAACTTTAAGGACCTACAAGGCTCCTGGAGATCTCCCTTGGGTTCTGATTTTTACGACTGAATTAGGACACTGATACACACATCTGTGGGTGATCCTTCTATTACCTTACTATTTTATCCTCTAATATTTATCAATAACTGTTTCCTCTAGGGATTGAATTATGCCCTGGTTGTATGCTGGACTTGTACTACCAAGAACATTTTTTTTCATATATGACCTTCAAAAAAAATCCAAAGGTTTAAAATCATGTACTTGTATAATTTCTCTCCTTTTCTCAGAACATATACAAAACTTTGCATGTGAAAGTGTGTATAGATTCACAGACTGTTAGAGCTAGACTAGGTCTTAGAGATATCTAATCTAATTGTCATTTTCTGTTGAGGAAATAGAGGACCAGAAGGAGTGAGTGATTACCTCAAGATCATACAGGAAGTCGCAGAATATGAGCAGTACTTCTGACAATTTTTAAAAGTCCGAATAGACAAATATAACTTAAATTATTCAGACTAATTAATATAAAGATAAATTAGTCAAATAAAAGAACCAATTTTATATGTAAAATATTTACTGATATGCATATAATTAATAAGCTGCAGCCAGGCACTGTGGCTCTTGCCTATAATCACGGCACTTTGCAAGGCCAAGGTGGGCAGATCACTTGAGGCCAGGAGTTCAACACCAGCCTAGCCAATACGGTGAAACCTTGTTTCTACTAAAAATACAAAAATTAGCCGGCCACGATGGCATGCACCTGTAATCCCATCCCAGCTACTCAGGAGGGTGAAGCATGAGAATCACTTGAACCTGGAAGGTGGAGGTTACAGTGGGCCGAGATTGTGCCACTGCACTCTGGCCTGGGTGACAGAGGGAGACACTGTCTCAAAAAAAAAAAAGTTGCAATATAATTAAGCCCAAATAATGACAAGTTTGAATAAATGGTTGTAATTTTATACTGATATTCTTATTTATTAAATCAATTTTTCTATTCCTGGTTTAACTCCCTATTATATATTAATATAATCATCACTAAAACTTGGTTTTCTCCCCAGTAATATACACAGTTTATCATATTAAACATACAGACCATTCTGTAGACAATTTTGTAAAACTTTGAAAAACACAATGCTTTAGTACCCTGACGTATCTGGGAAGAGGAATCAGACATAATTTTTCTCACCCAATTTGTTATCCCTGACTCTTCTCTGCTCCTCAAAGCGGCAATACCTAACTTTCTTTAAAGAATCTAAGATGATGAGCACTTGAAAATAACCCTAGCTTCCATATTATTTGGATCAACAGCCCTTTTTAAAAGTTTGAGCAATTCTTGCCAAAGGAAGTGGAGAGTGCCAGAAGCCATGCTGGGCAGAATTCTGAAGATAAGGTTTGTTTTTAGCGTTCTCTTTTCTTCCACTTGTTTTCAGTGTCTGTCTACAAACCACAGTGCCCTGGAGCTACCATCTGGTTGCTCAATGATCACCCATTGGAACTGAAACCAGTCTTGCCTTCTAAAATATGTTCCTACTTCTCTCCGGACTTGTAAGTTACTTGCTTGGGCAAGTAACTGATAAACTTCCTCAAAGTAAAACGTTAATTCATTAATAAGTGACCATATTATTTTCAGGTTCTTTTAATTGCACATATCAAAATTGGTTGTGACTAGCTTAAGCAAAAATAGATAAATAAATAACAATAATAACTTATTGGGAAGGAAATGGGTGGTGGCGGTGGTGGTGGGAGTTGTCTCAGAAAATTTAAGATAGAGTTACACTGCTCAGCCCTGGGAAATGCAGGAAACAGAGCAGTAAGTATATTTGAATTTTACCTGAAGAGCTGACATTAAAGTGACTGAGTTCGACTGGTGTGCTGGAGCTCGCTCATAACAACTGGGGAGAACCAACTGTTGAAGAGTTGGAAGTCATCATATCACTGAACGACATTAGATTAGCAGTGTTATTGAACTGAACTGAGGTCCCCTCACCCAGCACAGAGAGACCAAAGATCCACATCAAAGTTTGCAGTGGGAGAAAGAAGGGTGTTTATTTGTGGGGCGCCAAGCAAGGAGAATTAGGCAGTTCAGGCTTAAGACCTGACCTCCTAGATAGCTTGCAAGTAAAGGTTTTTTTTTTTTTTTTTTTTTTTTTGAGACGGAGTCTCGCTCTGTCGTCCAGGCTGGAGTGCAGTGGCCGGATCTCAGCTCACTGCAAGCTCCGCCTCCCAGGTTTACGCCATTCTCCTGCCTCAGCCTCCCGAGTAGCTGGGACTACAGGCGCCCGCCACCTCGCCCGGCTAGTTTTTTTGTATTTTTAGTAGAGACGGGGTTTCACCATGTTAGCCAGGATGGTCTCGATCTCCCGACCTTGTGATCCGCCCGTCTCGGCCTCCCAAAGTGCTGGGATTACAGGCTTGAGCCACCGCGCCCGGCCTACTAAAGGTTTTTAAAAGCAAGGGTAAGCAAAATCATGAATCAGTACATGGAGATAATACAATGGTTTGGCAGAAAAAGGTAGGTTATCTTGAAGCAAGGGCTCATAGGTCATAGGTAGATTCAGAGATTTTCTGACTTGCAATTAGTTAAGAAAGAAAAGCTTGGTTTAAAAATTTAGGGTCAGTAGACAAGAATGTTAGCTCTGGCTCTTGGGCTTGACTCCTTTCAGACCCCTCAAGAAGAAATTTAGAACAATGAATGGCCGTCAGAGTTTAGTCCTCAGTTCCCCCTTACCTGAGGTCTATGTGCCAAGTGAATCCATTTGGTGGGTGTCTGAGTTTCTGAAAAACAACTCAGGGATATATGTTAATGAGGCAGGAAAATAGGGTATGAGGCAGGGAACCTAAGGCCAATTCACGCTGAATTCCTACAATTAAATTAAAAGGAAAACCCCAAATTTCTACACCCAAGTTAACAAAAGGGTTACTCCCTTTGCAACCTCCCCTCTTTTCTGCATAGCAGATGAAAAACTGAAAGTACCTCTGATTGGTCCCCTCCTGTAACCAGTCAGGCTGGTCATGGGCCAAGTCTTCATTTGTAAAGGAGTATAACTTTGTAACTTCACTTCCACCTCTGATCAGTCACTTTCTGCAACCAATAAGACATTTGAATAGGGTGTAACTTTGTAACTTCACTTAAGCCACTGAATGGTCGCTTTCTGCAACCAATCAGACTGATTGCATGCAGGCCACTACGTCATTTACTTAGGGTGTACACAAAATAACCGGTGGGAAACCTCGAGACGGTATTTAAACCCCAGAAAATTCTGTAACCAGGGTTAGAGCTGCTTGTGCCAGCCTGCTCCTACCCTGTGGAGTGTACTTTCATTTTCAAAAATCTCTGCTCTTGTTGCTTCATTGTTTCCTTGCTTTGTTTGTGTGTTTTGTCCAATTATTTGTCCAAAGCTGCCAAGAACCTGGACCTCCTGCACTGGTAACATTAAGATGTTATCTTTAACTGGCAAGCCAATTAAGGAATGTAGTAGAATGAAACTGGATCCTCATCCCTCGCCTTATACAAAATTCAACTCAAGGTGGATCAAAGACTTAAATCTAAGACCTGAAACCATAAAATTTCTAGAAGATAACAATGGAAAAAAAAAATCCTTCTAGACATTGGCTTAGGCAAGAATTAATGTCCAAGAGCCCAAAAGCAAATGCGACAAAAACAAAAATAGATAGATGGGACCTAATTAAACTAAAAAGCTTCTGCACAGCAAAAGAAATAGTCAGCAGAGTAAACAGACAACCCACAGAGTGGGAGAAAATTTTTGCATGCTGTGTATCAGAAAAACAACTAGTAACCAGAATCTCAAACAAATCAGCAAGAAAATATAAATAATCCCATCAAAAAGTGGGCAAAGAACATGAATAGACAACTCTCAAAAGATGTACAGATGGCCAACAAATACATTTAAAAAATGCTCAATGTCACTAATGATCAGAGAAATGCAAATCAAAACCACAATGTGATACCACCTTACTCTTTCAAGAATGGCCATGTATCAAAAAAATCAAAAGATAAAATATGTTGGCATAGAGGTGGTGAAAAGAGAACACTTTTACACTGCTGGTGCAAATGTAAACTAGTACAACCACTATGGAAAACAGTGTGGAGATTCCTTCAAGAACTAAAAGTAGATCAACCATTTGATCCATCAATCCTACTACTGGATACTATCCAGAAGAAAATAAGTCATTATATGGAAAAGACACTTGCACACATGTTTATAGCAGCACAATTCACAATTGAAAAAATATGAAACCAGCCTAAATGCCCATCAACCAATGAGTAGATAAAGGAAATGTGGTATATACAAATACCATGAAATACTAGGCCACGGAAAGGGATGAAATAATGGCATTTGCAGCAACCTGGATGGAACTGGAGGCCATTATTCTAAGTGAAGTAACTCAGGAATTAAAAATCAAACATCATATTGTATCCAGAATTTATTCCTTCTGGTAGGTTTTTGGTCTCGCTGACCTCAAGAATGAAGCCATGGACCTTTGCAGTGAGTGTTACAACTCTTAAAGATGGTGTGTCTGGAGTTTGTTTCTTCAGATGTTCAGGTGTGTCCAGAGTTTCTTCCTTCCAGTGGATTCGTGGTCTCACTGCCTTCAGGAGTGAAGCCGCAGATCTCCACAGTCAGTATTATAGCTCTTAAAGGTGGTGCATCTGGAGTTGTTTCTTCCTGCTGGTGGGTTCATGGTCTCACTGACTTCAGGAATGAAGCGGCAGACCCTCGTGGTGAGTGTTATAGCTCATAAAGGTAGTGTGGACCCAAAGAGTGAGCAGCAGCAAGATTTATTGTGAAGTGCAAAAGAACAAAGCTTCCCCTGTGTGGAAGAGGACCCAAGTTGGTTGCAGCTGCAGGCTTGGGTGGCAAGCTTTTATTCCCTTATTTGGCCCTGCCCACATCCTGCTGTTTGGCCCCTTTTGCAGAGCACTGATTGGTCCATTTTACAGAGTGCTGATTGGTCCTTTTTTACAGAGTGCTGATTGGTGTGTTTACAAAACTTCAGCTAGATGCAGAGTGCTGATTGGTGTGTTTATAATCCTCTAGCTAGGCAGAAAAGTTCAAGTCCCCACCGGACCCAGAAGACCACCTGGCTTCACCTCTCAATATGTTCTCAATTGTGAGTGGGAGCTAAGCTGTGAGGACACAAAGGCGTAAGAATGATATAATAAACTTTGGGGACTTTGGAGGAAGGGTGGGAAGGGGTGAGGGATAAAAGACTACACATTGGGTGCACTGTACACTGTTCGGGTGATGGGTGCACCAAAATCTCAGAAATCACCACTAAAGAACTTATCCATGTAACTAAAAACCACCTGTTCCCCAAAACTACTGAAATGAAAAAAATTTTAAAAATAAAACGAGAGTAAAATGAGTAAAGCTCAAAAAAAAAAAAAAGAAAAAAAAAAGAAAAAAGAAAAACGATGTTAAAGTTTCTGGAGGGAATAGAATATCTTATTACTCTAACTTCCTTGGCTATTGTTTTAAGTTACTGTTACCTTCTTGCTTATCAAGTTGCTCATTTACTTCTCTGGGTTAGTGAGATTGCCTGAAATTTCCCTTGGAGGAACTCAAGATTTTTGTTTATTTCCATGCTTGTGGGCATTGCGGGGGGTGGTGGTGCCAGGGTGGCACAGCCTCCTGAGAGGGATCTCTGCTCCATCTCAGCAGCTTGAAATTAGTCATGGTGTATTTATGCCAAGGAAATCAGTAAATGTTACAAAAAGCATTACTAGAACAGTATGGCTAGGCTCTAAATTTGTTGTAAACAGCAAGTTCTAAACAGAGGTTGTTGAAATGACTCCATTTGTGTACACTTGTGTTAATTATGTAAGACCAGCAGGACAGGGTTATAATATACAGATGCAGTCAACCCAGAGTATCAGTGGTGTCTTTGGGGAAGGGACTTTTTTAAACTGGGCAGCCACCCAAGGGCTTTCTGCACAGCTACTATCCCTTTTCAGATAATGTATTTGCATTTTAACCAGGGTTAAGCAAGTAGAAAATTAGGAGACATGACATATGCTCCTGGTGGGAATGAATTTATGTACCCAGCCATGACTGTGATTAATGCTTTAGCTACCCCAGTGGTCATGACTGACGGCACATTTTTAATCACTTGGTACCTTTAAAAATAGACCAATGCCTGGCCGGGCACTGTGGCTCACGCCTGTAATCCCAGCACTTTGGGAGGCTGAAGCAGGCAGATCACGAGGTCAGGAGATCGAGACCATCCTGGCCAACATGGTGAAACCCTGTCTCTACTAAAAATACAAAAATTAGCTGGGTGTGGTGGTGTGCGCCTGTAATGCCAGCTAGTTGGGAGGCTGAGGCAGGGGAATCGCTTGAACCCGGGAGGCGGAAGTTGCAGTGAGTGAGATTGTGCCACTGCACTCCAGTCTGGTGACAAAGCGAGACTCTGTCTAAAAAAGAAAAAAAAAAAAAACAAATTCGGCCAATGCCCGAGTTCCATCACACAGAGATCTACTTTAACAGAGTATCAGCATTTTTTTTAAGCATTCAGGTAACTCTAATATATAACCAGGATTGAGAGCAACTGAGATTACGAGGAAACATTATTAAGAGATTTAGAGAAGTGAAACCTTTACACATCTGTCACTTGTTGTTAGGTTAGAACAATTATCTTTTTTTGGTAGTCTATTGTCATTAGACTTCTAGACTATTGTATCTAGCAGGCTTAAATTTTATGTTATGGACTTTAAGGTGAAACCTGATTCACTAGGGGAAAGAGGAAAAAAAGAGTGAAAATAAAGCAATTAATCTGTCTTCCAGGATGAGGGGATTTTACTCCCTGAGGAGTGAGAAAGATTATAATCTGGGGCTGATGAACTGCAAAGAGAAGGCTGTAGTTAACTTGCCAATAATGTTGGGGTTAATAAGTCACATAGTCCCGACATATAAATCTTTAAAAGTTTTGAGACAGACAGTACAGATCTAAGGAGTTTTCACTATTGGAAAGATGGAGGTCCTTACGAATGCTTAAAAGCAGTATTTACTCAGTTATTGATTCCATTCTTCCTTTCATATAATAATTGTTTATTGGAAAAAGTATTATATTCAAGGAATTGTATTAGGCTTGGATAATACCTGAGATTATTGAGTTACTGTTCTAGTGGAGGAGACAAGCAAGAAACAACTCGTTACACAATTAAGCATTTACTTACAAGTATAAACAGTGAGGAGAAGTACAGATTTTATGAGAACGTACAACAGGAAGAACAGAAACCTGAGAAATATTCTGGGAACTCAGATGAGGTCAGGAGATTTGGGGAAGTAATATTTGAGCTGAGATCTGAGTATTTTTGGGATTTATTGAGAAAAATTGAGGGTAGAGATTGTTTCAGGAAGATAAAATATATGGAAAGGGCTGTTTGACAGGAAGGAGCCTAATGTATTTGAGAAGCTAACAGAAGTCCAGCATATCTGTTTGCTCCTTACCTCTGAGCAGGGAGTGAAGGAGGAAATGAGACAGGTAAAGAAGGCTGAAAAATGATCATGTGGGGCCCTGTAGACCATGTCGATATATATCCTAAAGGTAATGAGAAACAATGAAAGGGTTTTAAGAATAGTATTGTGTATTAAACAATTTGGCTGTTCTTTGTCCCTGGTTCCTGGGAGGCAACCTCTAAATCCTTAGAAGTTTCTGAGTGTCTTCCTTACTCACGGTGGGCCCCTTGGGTTACACTTGAGTTTACGCTAATGAGATAACTCAGAATGGGGCTGGTCACACCAGAAAGACCAAACATGTGATTAGAAATCTGGGATCTTGAGCCACATGATATCAGCCAGATCTCTGGGGAGTGGTGGGGAGGGGAGCTGGAGACTGGCTTCAAGCAATCATGTTTCCATAATGAAGTTTTAATAAAAACTCTAGATATCTGAAGCTTGAGGGAGATTCCTGGTTAGTGACACACCTTTATGTGCCACAAGGATGACATGTCCTCAAGACACAGAAGCTTCGAGTTTGAGACGTCCCAGACCTTGCCCTGTGAGTCTCTTCATTTGGCTGTTTCTGAGTTGTATTCTTTATAACAAAACTGTGCTTGCAAGTATAGTGTTTTCTTGCGTTCTGTGAGCCATTCTAGCAAATTATCAAACACCAGGGATTGTGGTAACTCCTGGAGTTGTAGCCAGCTGGTCAGAAGTGTGCATGGCCTGGAGAATACCCAAACTTGTAACTGGTATCTGAAGTGAGAGCAGTTTTGTAGGAGATTGTGCCTTAACCTGTGAAATCTGCACAGATTCCAGGTAGTTCACATCAGAATTGCATGGCAAATTGTGTGTGTGTGTGTGTGTGAGACGAGTGATTTGCACAGTTCTCCCATATTATTGTTTGGAGCTCCAACCTAGTTCTGGCACTTCCTCTGTGAGGCCTTTCCAGTTTACCTGGCTTCTTACATGGTGTTAAGCTATTGTCATGTGTGGACTTTGAGAGGAAATATATGGAAGGAAGTAATAAAACTGGGCGACTTTATCTACAAATTTAAGAATTCAAGTGGACTTTGGAAGGAAATATATGGAAGGAAGTAATAAAACTGGGCAACTTTATCTACAAGTTTAAGAATTCATGTTACAAGATAAGAATAATTATATCACTATCTATATGCATGTACTATTGCATACAAACAGATAAATCTACACCTCTGAACCACCATGTTATCAAAAACTGGGGAGAAAGAAAGCCTAGGTAAGAGTGTATTTTCCAATGTAGATTTTGGACTACTGGCACCAGAATCCCCCTGAGGGCTACCTGGTCCTTCTCAGGAATCTGTTCCACCTCAGAGGTGCACAGTCTGAAACTCTGGCTGGACTGGGACCTGCACATTGGCAGCCTTGGCAGCCTGTTCAACAACCCAGGCATTTGGAGATATTATTAATGATAGGGACAGGAGGCAGGAAATTCTGGGCAGAAGAGGGTAGGTTTCTGGTGAGGTCCCCACCCTTAAGCCTGGAACCACCGCCCAAAGTGAGAACATGCATTCCCGTTTTCCCGCTCAAATGTTGCCTTTCCCAAAACCACCCATGGCCCGCCCCACCCCCAATGCCCGTGCCCATAAAAGCCCCAGGCTCCACCAGGAGAGAGAGAAGAAGAGGAGAAGAGGAGAAGCAGTGGGATGTCAGAGACTACAGTTGGACACTGGAGAGAAGCAATTTGACTTCAGAGGGACGGCTTGATGGTGTAGTTTCAGAGAGGGACGGCGGGACTCTGGGGAAAGCTTGTCTTCCTACTCTGTCCCTCTTTCAGCTCCCCTTCCCACTGAGAGCCACTTTCATCGGCAATAAAATCTCCCGCATTTACCATCTTTAATTTGTCTCTGACCTCATTCCTCCTGGATGCCAGACAAGAACTCGGGTGCAGGTGTGAAAGGCTGTCACACTGACTCTCCACTGTTAACACTTAAGCCATCCACGGACAGCAAAACTAAAAGAGCACTGACTGTAACATTGCTTCTGGGGCCTCAGGGGTTGCAGACACCTCCCTAGACGCTGCCACGGCACCCACACAAAGTTTTGCTCCTGTTGGCGCCTAAAGGCACTCGCCCCGGCTCTTGCACCACCCACCTGTGCTCCCCGTCCCACTGGGGTAGAACGCAGTGGGTTTGAGTGAGTGGAATTGACCCTGGCTGAAGCTCCTGGCTAGGTCCAGCGACCGTGCACTCCAGTTCCTCTCCACGAAGGGGTCAGGGAAATTTCCTGCTTCATTGACATATAACTACTGACCTAATGTAGCTGTTGTGTTCTGTACAATAACTTTGAAAAACTATGTACCTTTCCAACACTTAAAAATGTTATCTCTATATCTAAATTTCAAATATCTTAAAGTTTTATACTTTTAATAGTTATAAATGATTTAATTCCTGGTGTATCATAAATATTGACATTTAAAACTCATACTACATTTTTAAATGTGTCCAGTGGAATGTGACTATCATGAGGAATTGATGCCTATATATCTACACTAAAAATATGAACATGTTCTTTTTTAATGGTTACAAATTCCTCCTTCCTCGCCATTTCACTTTCTCTCCCAAATTTTAGCCTAATATATTTTGATTGAAAGTCCTTATGCCATCATAATTTTTTGAAACAGAAATATGTATGTAAATTGAAATATAAATAAAAATTTAATTTTCAGTAAACATAAGGCTTAGCTATTTAAAAAATCTTCTGATGTGCATTATCATTATAATTTTTATTGGTACCAAATCACAACAAGGTAAGTACATTACAAATTTTGACATATTATTTAACATTACATATCTTTTAAGGAGAAGAATGAGTCCTGCTTTTCAATGGATGCATCTGCATATGGCTTTTTATTGCTAGAATGAGTTGGAATTCAGCATCAGTTTTATTCCTATTTTAAATTATTTTTATGTAAGTGCTAAGGAATCTTATTCATATTAGTTGGTGGTTGGGGATGAAATGAGTTTTGTTTTAGCAATGTCACTCAATTATTTGAACTCCTTGCCAATGATATGCCAAAAATCACATAGTGACCTATCATCAAAAAGTATTTTTAATGATCTACTAGTTAGGTCTCCCTTTAATTTTGTTAAAAGCAAAGATGTGGACCGGGCTTGGTGGCTTGCTCCTGTAATCCCAGCACTTTGGGAGGCTGAAGCGGGTAGATCACTTGAGGTTAGGAGTTCGAGACCAACCTGGCCAACATGGAGAAACCCTGTCTCTATTAAAAATACAAAAATTAGCTGGGTGTGGTGGCTCAGGCCTGTAGTCCCAGCTACTTGGGAGACTGAGGCAGAAGAATTGCTTGAATCCAGGACGTCGAGGTTGCAGTGAGTCCAGATTGCACCACTGCACTCCAGTCTGGGTGACAGAGTGAGACTTTGTCTCGAAAACAAACAAACAAACAAAAAACAGGAAAAAAACAAAACAAAACAAAAAAACAAAAAAAACCCCAAAAAAACCCAAAGAGGTGGAAACTCCGTGAAATGTTTTCTGGTCATTGAAGACATTCATTTTTTCAGTACCAGAAACATTATTTCACATTTCTGTCTGACTCATGCAGGTTTCTCATCTCAGAAATTGTATCATAGTAGTGTTAGCCACGGACAGAAATTGTTCCTTCTGTTGTCAAGTGAAAGCAAAGGTGAAACAGAGGTCCCATGTAACCTTAAAACCTCAAGAATGTTCGCAGATCATGTTTGGATAGAGTATGCCTGCATTGGAAATTGATGCCCTGTTAGAACCACCCGTTGGCCTGGGTGTCCCTTGGAAAACCTCTGTGGTTTCCCAGAGGTCCAACCCCTCCTTTTTAAGACCCTGCTCCAGCTGATGAAGTTCGTAGTACCTACTAGGTAGGATGGGCCTTTCCAACTTGTGAGCCTTGGTACTGCTGGTTTTTTGAAGGATTTATTCATGTTTGTATAACTGTAAATTTGTTGTGATAGTACAGTAAAACATAGTTATACAGAAGAAAAACACACTGTAAACTTAGACTTTAAGATCATACACATAGAGATGCTATTAATATATAACAAAATAATCAGCAATAATTTTTTTTAAAAGCACCTGGAATTTTTTTACAAAGATATGTGGACAGGAAAAACAGAAGACACATGGAGAGCTGAACCTGAAGAAAAGAAAATGCTGTCAGAATTCACAAGTTATTTTCTTTTTCTTTTCTTTTCTTTTTTTTTCTTTTTTTTTTTTTTTTTTTCCGAGCCTTGTTCTGTCGCCAGGCTGGAGTGCAGTGGTGCAATCTTAGTTCACTGCAACCTCCACCTCCCGGGTTCAAGCGATTCCCCTGCCTCAGCCTCCCAAGTAGCTGGGACTACAGGCATGCACCACCACGCTCAGCTAATTGCTATTTTCTTATACAAGGTGAGGTCAGGAACCATGTGACTAAATTCTACTTATTTTCATGTCTTCCCACTCCCTAAAATAGTGATCTGTATATAGGAGACCCTCAATGAACCAACATTTTGAATTGACTTTATGATTGGGAATATATATGTCCTTCAAAGTAGCTCATTTTTATCTTGACACCATTTTGATCACCAGCAAATATAACCACATACACAAAACCCTTTTGATCTCAGTAAACAAATATACATTTCCAAAAATAACCTGTTGAGAAATATTTATATGATAAAAGCACAAAAAATGTAATGAACATCTTTTATGCATGAAGCCCATGACCCCATTCACTGGAGAAGCATAATGGAACACAAAGAGATTTGCGGTTGGACAACAGCAATCCTAAACTGTCACCTTTGGCAGATTGAATAATGTAATTAATACTTTCAGTTTCCGTCTAAATATTGGTCTCCAAATTTATCAGCTATCTTAGTTTAGGCTGCTGTAACAAAGTATCATATGTTGGGTAGCTTATAAACAATAGAAATTTATTTCTCACAGTTCTGGAGGCTAGAAGTTCAAAATTAGGGCGTCAGCATGGTTGAGACCTCTTCCAGGTTGTAGACTGATGAATTCTTGTATCCTCAGGTGGCAGAAAGAGAGCAGTATTTCTCCCTGGGATCCCTTTTATATGGGCACTAATTCATTCATGACAGCTCCACCCTCATGACCTAATTAGTCTCAAAGGCCCCATCTTCTAATATCATCACATTGGGGGTTAAATTTTATCAAATAAATTTTCAGGAAACACAAACATTCAGTCCACGGCATCAGCCCAAAGGGATCATGAATGCAATTCATGCAGTGTGGAAGAACATCAATAAACTTAAAATCGAAGATAATTGTAGCATCACTGTCTCTTTGTATGTACAATGTTATCTGCTACTTATAGCACATTTTCAGAGACTTAAATCCATTTTACAAATCCTGTTCATGTTTATAAAGATGATTAAATATTTTCAAGGATAAAAGTCATAAAATAACACAAGCTGGAAGGGGCCCAGAAGGAATTTTTTCAAATCCTTTAATTTTGTGCATTCCTCATTTCAAAGGAAGACTTTAAAGACATTTGTGGAAAAATCTGAATGTGTAGTTCTATATTTTCACAACTTTTCTCAGTCTTTTGCAGCTTTATATATACCCCTAATTCCACCCAATTTAATCAAGACTTCCCAAAATATTCAACTTGGTGGTGTTCATAGGTGCAACAACATTCTATTCTACCCATTGATTTAATAACATTTTATTAACTTAAGTAACTACCTAAAGAATACAACTGGCAAGTCAGGTTTGGAACAAATGTAACTGCCTCCTGGCCAGCATTCATCTCGGGGATAAAAGTTCTATCATACACCAGGAGCAAAGTTTGCTTTGATACCAGTCAACATGTTTTACAGAGTGAATAGAGAGCTTCCGTTAATATAGTGAGTCTGTTTCTGTACCTAATTATTGTAAATTTGGTATGTTAGGTAGGACTCTTTTTTCAGCAAGATTACTCCCCCTGCATGGTTCTGGTACACTCAGACCCATTCTGTGAAGCCAGATTTTCCCCATCTCTTAGGTAAAATCACAAGCAGCTTCCATAATTTTCTCTCATTATTCACAAACGATAAAAAGTTCTAATTACTTTTATCTCAAAATACTGTCACAGTGATAGTCAATATGTCCAGTTTACTGTAATAATAAAAATGTCTGGCCGTATTCAAAGTTAAAGCTCTTCTCAACCCAGCTCGAGCCCACCACAGCAGCAAAGTCTGCAGTGGGCGAGGCGGAGGGCTAGAGAAATGGGGAGAGGCAAAGATTTGGGCTAGCGGATTCTCTACTTCACCATGTTTTGCTTCCACCTCTGCTAAGCCTGGATTCTGGAGGAAGCAGTAGCAGCATTTCCCTAGCCAGAGAGATGCTATTCCTAGGACTGATGGTAGAGAAAAGGGCACATTAGACTATATCTAATTGATTTTGAGAGATGCTATGGATAAGACCCTTGAAGATTGTATCCCAGAAGTATTGATAGATCTGGAAGGAAAGTAGCTTTTGCACAAACTGCAAATTGGCCTTATGATTAATGAAAGGAACATACTCTTTCCCTTTTCCAGAATAAGTCATACTATGCATTTGTCCCTTGAACATCATAGGTTGAAGGGCGCAAGTCCTCCTGTGCGTGGATGGAAAATACAGTATTTGCCAGTAATATGATTTGGATGTGCATCCCCACCAACTCTCATGTCAAATTGTAATCCCCAGTGTTGGAGATGGGGCCTGGTGGGAGGTGATTGGATCATGGGGGCAGAGTTCTCATGAATGAGTTAGCACCTTCCCCTCAGTGCTGTTATGGTGATAGTGAATGAGTGAGTGAATTATTGTGAGATCTCGTTTAAAAGTGTGTAGCACCTCCCTCCTCTCTCTTCCTCCTGCTCCAGACTTGTCAAGTGCCTTGCTTCCCCTTTACCTTCCACCATGATCGTAAGTTCCTGAGGCCTCCCCAGAGGCAGAAGCTTCTATGCTTCCTGTACAGCCTGAAGAACCATTAGCCAATTAAACAATTTTTCTTTATAAATACCCAGTCTCAGGTATTCCTTCATAGCAATGTGAGAAGGAACTAATAAAACCAGGATATGAAATCCACCTATGTGGAGGGCCAACTTTTCATACACACGGGTTCTGCAGATGCCTGCTGCAAGATTTGAGTATACTTGGATTTTGGTATCTGCAGGGATCCTGGAACTAATCCCTTGTGTATTCTGAGGGATGACTGTATTTGGAGGATCATTAATGATTGTCTATGCAGAGACATAACTAACATAGCTGAAGCACCCTGTGTGCACTTCCTTCCTCTCCAGGGGCAATCAGGGGCCCCAACTTTATCTTGATTGTTCCCTTGCTTTTAAACTTGACTCCAAGTGTATATATTACTAAACAATATTCTTTGTCTCGCTTGCTTTCACTTTATATTATTGGTATCACAGTATATATAATCTTCTGCTACATGCTTGTTTGCTGAATATTGTATTTGTAAGATTTATCCATATCGATGTAACAATAGTTCATTTATTTTTACTGTAGCAATAGATCACTTATTGTTTACTGCTCTATAATGTCCAATCATATGACTATCGCATCTTGTTGATGAACATTTGAGTTGTTTCCAGTTTTCAGTCACTGCTATACTGCAATGAGCATCCTTGCTCACCTTCCGTGGTGCACCATGCTACAGTTTTTTGAAGTTACAAATCTGGAGTGGGGGAATCATTGAATACGCACATCTTCAAATTTCCTAGAGACACTTCGAGGCTTAAGGTGTTATTTTCCTCAAAAGAGGATTTTTAAATTACCTTTTGTCAAGTGCCCAAAGGCATCAGCCCTCTAGGATCATCATTTAATTTCTGGAGCCAGCTTGGGGACCACAAGCTGGTCTGCAGTCTGTACATAGGCTACTTTCCTTCTAGGTTTATCCTTACAGCTGGGATGCAGTCCCATAGGCTCTCATCTCGCAGTAAGATATTTACCATAGTCCCTACCTCTGAGAGGTCTTGGACTCTAACTTCTTGAAATTTCTTTCAAAGTGATCCTGAACATCATTCTTCAAGATCTTGTTAACTCTTTGATGCATTTGATAAGATTTCTTTTAAAATCTTTCAAGCTTTTTTAGTTGTTGTCAGAGGGAAAGCTGGGTACAATTTACATAGTCTATCATTATCAGAAGCAGAAATTCCACACTTTCAATCTTACTAGGAAAACTAATTTTCTGTTCAAAATGGTTTATACACCTGTTAAAACTGAATAGCATTTCTGTTGATGAGAGATATTTACTTTTCTATGCGTATCCTTTTGTACTCTTTGCCTTTTATGCTCTGGGCATAAATTATATACTCAAAAAATCCATACAAAAATCATTAAAAATAAAAAATAATCTATCACTAATTCAGAAGGCAATTTACTCTCAGGGAAACTAAACCGCCTGTTGTAATTGCTTAACTCTGCTTCCCTGTGTCCTCACTAATTTAATATTGAGCTGATTGTTATGTTAGCCTAGGAATTTTTCTTATAGATGACAATGTCTGGATTCACAGACTCTAAAATGATTAGTGTTGCTGGATTAGCATGGATCAGAAGATCACAGTGGATGGAAATAATTCAATTCGGAAGTCTTAATGTATATTAGAGAAATGACTAGTTCATTTGTTGCTATGGGGAAAATAATGTTTTCAATTCCTTCCCTACTAAGGGTGTTCTTTGACTTAGTAAAAATCAAAACAAGTCAGTAAGCCAGCAGTATTAAGGCTGTAAGATGCAATCTTATATGTAATCATATTACATTTTGGAAATCCATAGAATTTTACTTGGTATATGAGAAAATAAGTATGTTTTTTCAAAAACAAGTATGAAAAAACAACCTATTACATCAATACTATCTGTATACATGTGTAAGTTATTCGGTCTGGGACCCTAGGGTACTGCACAGTTTATTTAAAATAAGAATTAAAATGTCATAGGCTGGGCGCAGTGGCTAATGCCTGTAATCCCAGCACTTCGGGAGGCCGAGGCGGGCAGATCACAAGGTCAGGAGATCGAGATCATCCTGGCCAATATGGTGAAACCCCCGTCTCTACTAAAAATACAAAAATTAGCTGGGTGTGGTGGTGTACACCTGTAATCCCAGCTACTCAGGAGGCTGAGACAGGAGAATCACTTGAACCAGGGAGTCAGAGGTTGCAATGAGCCGAGATCGCGCCACTGCACTCCAGCCTGGCGACAGAGTGAGACTCCATCTCAAAAAAAATAAAAAAAAAAGTCACAAAAATATTATTAAATTAATTTTTATTGCTAGTAAATGGGTAATTTCTTAAAATCTATATATTTTTTTCTGACCTTCCCCAGACCCCTCACCCCATCCCAAGTGTCTAGAATAACTGAAATGTACTACGTTCAAAACTAGGGCAAATTCTCATATGTCCAGGATGGGGTCAGTATGGCTCTCTGCTCACACAGAAGAATGGCCCTGAAAATCTCCCACTCTTTTTACCCTGGTGATTTTGTAACTATGATCCAAATGCCACCCTGCCCTATTGAAAGTGTGGCTTGATTGGTGGATCTGCTCTAATACAAGTTCTTTTTGAAAAATGAACTTTGAATGTAATCAGTTCTCATTTATTTGTTTTATTTTTCTCTTAGTAAATATTTAAATTAGTAATGTTTATAATTGAAAATTTAATATTTGAAAGACTGATACCAAAGTGCCTGACAAATATTATTATTATTACTAATGTTTATTTACACTCAATCTAGAATCTTTTATATTCTTAGTAATTCATTTACGTTTGTAGTTGGATTAAAAACTTTCCTAAATGTATCAATGTTTATTTTGTAGTTATAATTAAAATGTAATGACCCACAAAAGACCTATAAATTAGAGGCTTATCCCTGTAATACATACAAAATCAGAAGGCACTTGGAGCTAGACATCATAAAAGGCAACAGAGACGGTCTCTACTTTTCAATGGTTCTGTTTACTTATTAGAAAATGTTTACATTTGTATAAATGCCGGGGAATTTCAGGCTAAAATTTGAAATAATTTGCAAGATTAATGTATCCACTTCTAACAGGCTTAGTTTATCATGATAGCTTTAAATAGGTTAGTCTGTGAACTACAAAGTCTTATTTGGAAAATAATAATAAAACCTAATAAATTCGAGTTTAAATTGGTCTAGTAGAAAAAATAATGGCCAGTGTTTCAGAACCCACTTATCTTCTATTATCCTCACAGGGTTTCCACCAATACAGGAATCTCAGTGTCTTTTTAGATTAGCATTTGGTAACTTAAATTTTATTCAGGGTGGTGGGTAAACATAGAGAGGGTAGAAGTCAGGGAACGAAGTGAGGTAGAGGGGAAAAGTGAAATGGAAACTACTATTTAAAAAACTAAAAGAACAAATTTCCAAAAAAATTGTTTTCATTTATTTATTTTGAGACGGAGTCTCCTTCTGTCACCCAGACTGGAGTGCAGTGGCATGATCTCGGCTCACTGCAACCTCCACTTCCCGGGTTCAAGCAGTTCTCCTGCTTCAGCCTCCCAAGTAGCTGGTACTACAGGCACACGCCCCCATGCCCGGGTAATTTTTTTTTTTTTTTTTTTGTATCTTAGTAGAGATAGGGTTTCACCTTGTTGCCCAGGCTGTTCGCGAACTCCTGAGCTTAGGCAATCCACCTGCTTCGGCCTCCCAAAGTGCTGGAATTACAGGCATGAGCCATCTCTCCCAGCCTATATTTTTATTTCTTAAACAGAGGGAAGCATTCCAATTTTATTTTTAACTTCTTAATCACTTGTCTTCTACCCCTAACTGACTTTTAAAAAGGGAAACAAAGAACACCTATCCCTTATGGCTATGAATTAAAAGACTCACAAGAACTACTCTTTGCAATTTCATCCAACACTGACTTCCCCTGCCTTTGCTTTTTTAAAATCCAAGCAAAAACACAAGAGAGATCTGTTTGAAGGAATGTGAGTTAGAGCCAGAATTAGAGGGGAGTCTCGGTCTCAGATCCAAAAATTCTTGATGCAGTTTTGAATGCTAACATTGTCACAAGAATTTTAAAATTCTATCTACTCTCCTCCCCTTTCCAATACCACCTCATAAATACCATGGATATTTGAGCTTTGTGGGGATAGAGTCGGCGATTATTTTTATAGCTATTCCCTGAACTAAAAATATATCTAATAAACATTTCTATAACTAGTTTATTTCAACTTCACAGTATAGTTTTCCCTATAGTTAGGGAAACTGATCCATCTCTAATGGCAAGTACTTCAAAATAAGAGTAACAAAATTAGGGGACACAGTGAGCTGGAGTTCTTCCTGGAGAAGAAAAACCATAACATTCAAGGCAGGGGTAAAAAATTCAGATGGTTTTAAGGGGCCAGTGGGTGTTTAGGAGTACATGAATCAGCTACAGTAACATGGTTAGGAAGTCATGTACTGGCTGACTGGAGGAGGCATAGCCGACTTTCATGTCTAAAAAACACCATACTGGCTGAACCTGGCTGGCTACATTCATCCACCACAACATCTACTTGTGGCTCTTTTTTCAAAGAAGTCCTACTTTAAAGGGATACAAAGGGATAGGGCTTATTTAACTGGGGAAGAAGATCCCTAAGAATTTTACTTTCTTCTTTCTTGCTTTTCCTAAGTAGATATTAAAAATAAAGCTTAAGGAATGGCCAGTCTAGTGAATAGACAAGTGTAATTATCTATTTATTTGAAGCTTTCAGAAATTCTCTCTGCCCAAATACTCTTCCTCTCTCATTCGCCACAGCATCTGAAACCACACTGTAACTGTATTGAGGGAACGGGGACAGTGGGGGAGGACATTAATGTACCACAGTAGCTTCAAGAGCACACACGTGAGTCTGGCAGATGTTTAGTTGTACTGCAGCTAACAGCATACATCGAGTTTATTAGAAAAGTGGAAAAGAGTCAGATTTTTGTGGAGCAGAGGCATTTCAAAAGAAATTAAAATCTCTGGCCAGCCAGTAACGCCAACAGCATTAGAGTATAGAAGATATCAGGGATGCAGAATGAAGGAAAATCAGGTGGCTGGTGGTGCAGAATAAGTAACAAATCAAATAACTAAACCGAACTAATGTTACTGAGTACCTTTACCACATACTATGCTTGGTGCTGGGGATACAAAGATACATAAGGATAAATTCATCTAGAGGACCAGATAAACTTTAGCTAACCACAATATTTCATCAACTCTCTAAGTCAAGCTTTTGGGTTTTTTTTTTTTTGGATGTTTAAACACCTTTGAACTTGATGGCATTTATGATTTTGTTAGCAGCATTTATTTTTTCTTATACAGTGGTATATAAAATAATTGTGTGTTGCAACAGAAGAAATACAGTATATGGATTGTAAAATATTGCTAGGGAGTAGAAGTAACAACAGCTAAAATGTATCGCATAGATTATAGTGAAATATTGAAAGTGTTTAATCCCGGGAGTAACATGTAAGATCTCTGTATTCATTTTTCCCTTCCTGTGCTTGCCTTCTTCCTTTCATTCAGTAAGCATTTGTGGAGCACATTCTATAGGTCACATTCTCTGTTAGATCCTGGGAATACAGTGGTGAAAAAGAGAGATGTAACCATCAATCAACTGGATCTAATTTTCATTTATAGAACACTTCATCTGACAACAGCAAAATACACATTCTTCTCTGATTCACATAGAACATTTGCTAAGATACACCACATTCTGGATCATAAAACACACCTTGACAAATTTAAAAGAATATATATCATACAAAGTGTGCTCTCAGACCAATGGAATTAAACTAGAAATCAATAACAGAAAGATAGCTGAAAAATCCCCAAATATTTGAAGACTAATCAACAGACTTCTAAATAACTTCTGTGTCAAAGATAATGTTTCAGTAAATTAAAAAGTATTTTGAACTAAATGAAAATGAAAATACTGTCTATCAAAATTTGTAGGGTACAGAGAAAGCAGTGCTTAGAAAGAGAGAGACAAAGTCCTGGCCTCATGGAACTTACTGACCAATGACCAAGTAAATAGAAACATTTTTAATTAATTAATTAATTTATTTATTTATTTTTGAGACAGGGTCTTGTTCTGTCACCCAGGCTGGAGTGCAGTGGTGCAATCGCAGCCCGCTGCAGCCTCCACTTCGCAGGCTCAATCGATTGTCACACCTCAGCCTCCTGAGTAGCTGGACTACAGGCGCATGCCACCATGGCCCGGCTAATTTTTGGTAGAAATGGGGTTTTGCCAAGTTGCCCAGGCTGGTTTCGAACTCTAAGGCTGAAGTGATCCTCCTGCCTTGGCCTCCCAAAGTTCTGGGATTACACTTGTGGGCCACTGTGCCTGGCCAGAAACATTTTTTAAATGGAATAAAAATAATTATGATTACAGTCGTGTTAGAGAAGTAAGGGGATGTGACTACTTTTTGATAAAATGGTCAGGGAAGGTGACATTTAAGTTGAAGTTCAGTTGTTGGCAGATGGAAAAGTTTTCCAGGCTGAGAGAATAGCATGTGTGAGGCAGAAAACTGCTTAGCATGCTTATGGAAATGAAAGAAGGTCAGTATGATAGAAACTTAGCAAAGAGAAAAGAGATAGGAGATGGTTTGGAAGGATGGACAGGGATTAGAACACATAGGGAGGTATAGACCTCAGGAAGTGTCAAGGGAAGTCATTGAGGGATCCTAAGCAGGAGGATAGGATCCAATTTTCAGGTGGACACAAGATTCCTGGGCCAGCAGAAGAGACATTTGAATGCTGGATTAGACATGACCAAGAACTGTAGCAGAGGCAAGAACCTGAGCTCCCAACCCAGGCTGCCAGTGGAGTGTCTGAGGAATATGTTTTCTGAGGTAATTTGTACTCTCAAGGGGATGAACATTTGAACATCAGGCATTGGGTGTGAATACAGGAGTCTACCCTTATCTACATTTCCTTTGGTTTCAGTTAACCAAAGTCAATCTCTGTCCAAAAATATTATGCGGAAAATTCCAGAAACAATTTACAAGTTTTCAATTATGCATAATCCTAAGTAGTGTGATAAAATCTTGTGTCTCTCTGCTTTGACTTGTCTGGGATAGGAATCATCATGTTGCCCAGCATATGCCCACTGTCTACACTACGAGCTCAGTAGCCACTTAGTAACCATTGTGGATATCAGATCCGCTGTCATGGCATGGTCATGCTTGTGCTGAGCCCCAAAGCACAAGAATAGCGATGCTGGCAATCTGAATATGCCAAAGAGAAGCAGCAAAGTACTTCTTTTAAGTGAAAATGTGAAAGTTCTTGACTTAATAAGGAGAGAAAAAAATTGTATGTTGAGGTTGCTAAGATCTATGGTAGAAACAAATCTTCTATCCATAAAATTGTGAAGAAGGAAAAAGAAATTCTTGCATAGTGTACTTATGGTTCAGTACTATCAGCAGTTTTATGTAACCACTGGGGGTCTTGGAATTTCTCACCAGCCTAGTAGGGTAGGAACTTGGGATAGAATTTATTGATTTAAATAAAATAAGAAAATGTGGTATTTCTTGCACATTTGAGTGAAGGAAGAAGATTTTTGCCCATTTTAAGAAAACAACTTTGCCTGCTGTGTGGAATGGATTTTAAGGAGGCAAGTGCAAAAATGAAGCGAATTTGGAGGCTCCTATAGTATCTATGCAAGAAATACTGTGGACTCGAATGAGGAGGATGGCGGTGGAAATGGTGAAAAGTAGAAAGATGGGAAATGCCATCCGATATTTTTGGTGCCTGTGATAGAGAGACTCCCAAAGTGTTTCTATCACCCATGCCTCCTGGTGTTGTCTTCATGTGATCCCCTCCCCTTGACTACAGGTGGCATCTGCCACTTATTTCCTCCAAACAGAATATGACAAAGGTGACAGATGCGTACGATTATATGACTGTGTTTCATAAGATTGTAAGGCTCATGGAGTCTCTCTCTCCCTTGCTTCCTTGAGGAAGCAGGCAGCCACATTGGGGTATCCCACAGGGTAAAGAACTGCAGGTGGCCTTTAGGAGATGAGGGCAGCCTCCAGTCAACAGCCAGCAAGAAACTGAAGTGCTCTGTCATACAACCTTGTGGAAATGAATTCTGCCAACAACCTGAGTGAGAATGAAAGTGGATCCCTCTCTAGTCATGCCTCAGGTGAGACTGTATCCCTGGATGACACCTTGATTCTAGCCTCATGTGACCCTAAGCAAACGCCCCATATAAGCTGTGCCTGGACTCAAGGCCTTCAGAAACTGTGAGATAATAAACATGTGTTAAGCTATTGAATTTGTGGCAGTTTGTCACATGGAAAAGCAATGCCTGCCCAGTAAATTGACCAGTCTCGGTTATGTCTTTATCAGCAGCATGAAAAGGAACTAATACAAATGGGGTCTTGCTATGTTACTGAGGCTGATCTCAAACTCCTTGCCTCAAGTGATCCTCTTGCCTCAGCCTCCCAAAGTGCTGAAATTACAGGCATGAGCTACCATGCCTGACCAAGAAATATTTTACAGGCTACCTGGGCATCCCTTAGTCCAACCAATTTGACACATAAAATTAACCATCACACTGCCTGAGACAAAATTCTTGCATTGCTGTTTGATAACATTTGGAATTATACTTTATCTGGATTTTTTTCTAGGTTTCTGGGACCACCTTTGTTCCTGAGCAATGTTTTTGATTCTGCTTTGAAAATTCTTTCCCATGGCAGAAGTTGCTCTTCTTCTTAAATCTCTTGCCAAAATCTGGCTTCCTGATTTAGATTTCTGGGCTTCCTGCTAGCCTGGGAAGGTAGTTCAGACAGATGACAACACAAAAAAACAAAGTAAAGAAGAGAAAGAAGTTACAGATTTAAAATATTAGTTAGGAGGTGTTGTAATAGCATAAGTGAAATTATTTGAAGCCTGATTAGAGGCAAGATAAATGAAAAGGAAGGGAAAGGCTCAAGACACCCTTTGGCAGTAAAATCAACAGGACCTGCTGAAATAGAGCAGGGAAGAGATGAATGGCAGGAGATGGCACTGATGTGTTAATGACATCTAGCTTGGGTGGTCAGGTAGAAAGCAAGACAATAATCACACTTGGGATAGTTTATTCGTCCATGATCCCTTTTAAATAAATATGACACATGAGTATACCCACACCAGGAAAGATTTGAAAGGCAGGATTTCTTTCTGGAATTAACCCCAGCCTCTCCACCAACTAGTCTCTATAGCTTTCTAGCTCTGTATCTCACAAATTATTCACCTGACAGAGCAGAAATAATTGAAGATTTCATATAAATAAAGCTAGTTGATATTGAGGATGTCCTGCTTGGGACACAGGAAATGCTCAATATAAACTAACTCTTCTTATTGAGCTGTGTTCCCTCTGGCACAATCATGCTTTTACCAGCCTCAGATTTCCTACGACCTTGATGTCTCTTTCTTTGACTACATATCTCATTAGCTTTCACTGAGCACTTAGGTTTCGTTGCTTTGACCTTGGTGCTCCTTCTAGGTCTAGGACATGACCACAGTACCTGGTAGAGGATACCTCTGCCCCTGCTCTTGCCTTCATCCTGTGCTTCCCCGTGGGTTCCATCAGCCTGAATGCTCAGGCCTGCCCTTCCCCTACATATGCCCACAGGAAGGAAACCGAAAAGGGAACACAAAAGGAGATTGAATTTGTGAGCAATGTGAGGAATGTGGCAGTTTCTTCTGGAGTCTGTTTAACTTAAAAGTGTTTATAGAACATTGAGATGGTTAATTTTATGTGTCATCTTGGCTAAGCTATGGCACCCACATGTTTAGTCAAATGTGAATCTATATGCTGCTGCTATTTTTTAGTATGATTAATACTTAAATCAGGAGACTTTGTGTAGATCTGATTATCCTCCATAATGTAGCTGGGCCTCATCCAATCCACTGAAGGTCTTAAGAGAAAAGATGGAGGTACCCTGAGGAAGAGGGAGTTCTGACTCCAGACTGCCTTTGAACTCAAGACGAAAACATTGTCTCTTCCTTGGTTTCTCCAGCTTGCCAGCCTGCACTGGAAATTTTGGACTTGTCAGTCCTCACAATTGTATGAGAAAAATCCTTAGAATTAATCCCCCTCTTCTCTTTTCTCTCCTTTCCTCCTCCTCTTCCTCCTCCTCCTCCTTCTTCTTCCTCCTCCTCCCCCTCCTCCTCCTCCTTCCTCTCTCTCTCTCTCTCTCTCTCTCTCTCTCTCTCTCTCTCTCTCTCCCCCCTATAAGTTTTATTTCTCTGGAGAACCCTGATACAAATATTCAGATATTCAAGAGAAGCCTCTAGAGTAAGTGTTTATACAGATTTAGAGCTCAAAAGAGAAATCTAAGTAAACAAACAAATTAGATGTTATTATTATGAGAGTGGTATCTCTGAATCTGAGGGAGCTGAGAAAATGCAAGGGGAGCTGAGAAAATGCAAGGGGAGCTGAGAAAATGCAAGAAGGAAGAGGTTACAGACAATATCAAATATGGCACAAAACCCAACATGATTGAGAAAAAAATATTTAATCTGGCAGCTAACTAATCAGCATTTGCTTATTTGCCATTTAGCAAACAATAGAGCTTAAAAAAAGACAAATGAAAGAAAATCTCATTTTCACAATCAGTAGTAATTTTATAGGACTCACTTAAAAATTATATGGTTGTACATATTATATGATCCTCAACAGTTTAAGGAAAACTAGTAATGTTTAGATTTCAGCAAACTTTTACAAGACTGTTTAAGATTCAAATCTCAAATACCACTTGAGTATATATTTTCTCCCATAAAATGCAGTAAAATGATTTTTAGAACTTTGAGAGATCAAGAATGTTCATGAAATTATAGAAATAAAGGGGTTTTTTTTGTTGTTTCTGTTGAGATTTTATCACTTGAGAAAGTGAGTATGCCTGTGATGGCAAATGGAGAACAACAGAATTGGGTTGGGATGTGGATTCTGAGTCATTGGCACACATATGGGTCAAATGGCTCCTTCTCTTGCATCTGTTCATGTAACTCTAACCTAGGTCTTGGCAAAATTATAAACTACTCAAGCTCTAGAACTTCAGGTCACCCCCAAATAGTCAAAATTGTAAATATTAAATCCATAGGTGCTTGAAGTCTGTTACACGCTCAATCTTTTGATGATGTCCTGAGAGATAATGACTTAACTCACTAAATACTAGAATACTGTGCTGAATAAGCAGGGTGCTCAGAAAGATCCACATCAATACTGGAAATTCATCCCTAATTTAAACCTTCCTTGAGGGTGATGATTTTGTATGCAATACTTCTAATTGCTGATCTGATCTGGTCTTCAGTATGTGAAAAAACAATCCTAGGAAAAGTGTTTGGTGTTTCAAACTTAAAGTATTACAAGTTTTGAAGAAGTTTCAAGGCAAGTAAAGGAAACACACCTGAGTTTTGTTGGTAGAAAACATTTTATTTTCTCTCTCTCCCTCTTACACACACAGCCCTCTGGAGCCATAGGCCCTCCTCCCTTCCTGGTCTCACAGTAATTTTTCTTTGGCTCTTCCCCATTGTCAGTGACACAGCTGGAACTCACCAGTCTACACAGCTGGTGATTGTCTACAGGATGAAAATATGATGATATGGTGGTAGCAGCTGTAAATGAGGCTTCTGACAAATGAAGTTGTTCTTAGTGAGTACTTACCTGAAATTGAGTGATGTTACAAAATCATTGAAATAAAATCTGTTGGTCAGAAATGCAGTTCAGGTTTAGGCTTCATTGGCATTTAAGTTGACCTCAAACAATGTATGGGAAAGCAAAGAAAAAAATATCACTTTTCTCACGGAACACAAATGAAACTACCTTCCTTTAAGTGAATAGTGGAATAGCAGGTTATAAGATTGAGACTGTGGTTTATTTGTTACAACTCTTAAAACTCAATGCTACTGATTCTCACCGCAATAAAACTATCTTTATCCAAAAGGGAGGATTTATGGGATGGATTCTGGATGCCTCAGGCATTGAAGAAAGTTGCAGGAAAGAGGTAGTCCCGGGCCTTAATTAAGGATGAACTCAGAAAACCTGCACAACAAAAAAAGCCTCTCAAGCTTGGCCTCCTTTTCCTTCTTCTTTGGGGTTATTCTCTCAGCCATCACGCATAGTGGGAACTTAGCCATTAACTCTAGGGCCATATTTGTACAGTGCTGGAAACATAAAGGAAGAAAAAAAAGAGGCTTCCCTGTTAGCTTCAGCCAGAACAATCCCGGGCTGGGAGTCTGCTTGGACTGGCTTTGCCCTTGGCCTCATCACGGTGGCCAGAGAGTGGAGGTGCTGTGTTCATCTCAGACTGAGCCTGAGCAGTGAGCCTAGGCAGTGTGATTATTCACTTACAGGAGGAAAGGGAGGCGTGTTGAGCAGGCAAAAGCGGGAAAAAAGGCCCCTGGAGACATTCCAAATATACCAAATGATAACTTGATTTTTGGCAATATGCTTATGTCACAA
Source organism: Macaca mulatta (assembly GCF_049350105.2). NCBI lineage: Eukaryota > Metazoa > Chordata > Mammalia > Primates > Cercopithecidae > Macaca > Macaca mulatta. The sequence continues at coordinate 103,169,758 of NC_133411.1, read as the reverse complement.
TGTTAAATATTCATCTCACTCCCAAGTGCCCTGTGTCTTTCATAATCTAAATCTACAATTGGTAGCCCAATTGTTATTTTTTATTCAAAATTACAATCAACATTACTCGAGGCCTCCTCATAATTGCTTTATTTCTTTTTTATTTGTTCAGCCTCAGTACAGTTTAACATTTATTGCAGATACTGGGATTGGCTCACTCAGCATCTCTTCCAAACGCTTTTCAGAATTTCTTGCACCACTGCAGAGCCTGGAAAGCAAATACTTTATTTTCCAGACTCCTTGCTCCTAGATTCTGGATGTGCTTTAGGTGGGAGACTTGAATTTGGAATTGAGTCCGGTAGGGAGAGAGGCAGTGCTTGAGGTATTCATTTTGTGGGGACAGATTGTGGTACACATGGTATGGTTCTGGAGCCAGCAATTGTGGCAGAGCCTGCTCAGTTTAGCAGATGGCTTCTGGATCATGGCAAGAGAAACAGTTTCACTGGTAGCCAAGGTCTGCATTGCAGTTTTGGGATATGTTTCTGGAAGCTCAGTCTAGTATATTTTTTAAGGCTTCCCAATGATTATGTAAGTTATGTAATAGCCTGCAGTAAATCCTTTTCTGATTAAATAGCTTGAGTGATTCTGTGCTCTGCCTTTGAACCCTGACACAACATAGAAATCAGTTTTTAAATGTCACTGACCTTTTTGATTGTGTTATTTTTCTTTTCCTTCTTTGTAATTGCATGGATACAAAACACGAAATGAGGTTGGCATTATATGTTGCTTTTGATGAGCAGGTGAATTAGGTGATCACAGTTGCTAACTGATGCTTGGTTAATTAGACCCATAGGAAACACCTGCTGTGGTTCAACAAGCTGAGGCTGGAGGTCTTCCATTGGCCCCTACAGGTCCACTCCTCACCCTTCTCTCACCCATATCCTGCTCTGTGCCCTGGGACTGCCTAGCAGGAATGGTTTTCTGTGCCCCCTGGCTTTGCCCATGGGGAGACTTGATTTATGCTGGTTGTCCGCTCATCCAACCCCAAGTCTTTAGGTTACCATTCACTTTACCTTTCAAAAGTGTCCTAATTGATGTAATCCTCCTTTCCGCTTAGAGTCTGTACTCTCTAAACAATGAACACTTATTAATTCCTTACTATACAGTTCCTTTCTTTTGCCAACTGAGAATTTATAGTCCAAAACTCACAAGCAGAATGGCCACTCTGGTGCTGTAGCAGTCTGCCTTTGACTCTGGAGTTTGGTGAGGTCTGGGGTCTTATCTCACAACTACAAAAAAATTAGGCACACAGACACGGAGGGTGAGTAGGGCAGAGTAAAATTTATTAAGGAAAAGGAAAGCTCTCAGTGAAGAGAGGAGTCCTGAAAGCAGGTTGCCAGTAAGATGTCTGTGTTCTGTGTCTTTTATGTGGCAGAAGCCAGGAAGTCTTCTGTGGGTTTTGCCCAGATGGGAGGGATAAAATTCCCTCCTGGGGTACTACATCTATGCGTGCCTAAGGTTGACCAAAATGACTCCAACTGGTTATCATCCCTGAATGCCTAAGTGAAACCCATGGTGGGGGGTGCCTAAAACCACAATGCTAATATTATGTTAATGGCATCATAGTGAGCTCCGTCAAATTTAGGACATTTAGGTTGATTTATTGCACCTGTGCGTAAGTTGAGACAGTCCCTGCTGAGCAACATCCTGGCATAAGGGCAAGGTCTTAACCACATTTCTTCCTGTTAGCTGCAGAGGCGGAGTAGGTGCTGCCCTGCAGTTGTTCCTCTGAACATTGTTCCTTTCTGTCCCTTCTCCCGAGACCCTCCCTCTCTATCTGCCTATCCAGCTCCTAACTCCTCTCTGTTTTCCCTCCAGTACCTACACATATTTTAATTTCCAAGTGTGCAATTTTCACGTTTATAATTTGTTAAGAAAGAATGCAAGGGAATGATTCAGATAGTTGTCAACTAACTGCAGCTGAGTCCAGACTCTGTCTACCTTTCTTCCCTCTTCTATATGCATCATTTCCAATAGTTCTTCTAGGATCCAGAACTGATACTGATGCTACCCAGTTTTGAGTGCTGGCCCTTTGAGGTTTAGTGATTCTCCCACATTTCTGGCTAACGTGTGGAAAATCTGCTTTGCTCCTAGTACAACAGTGATAAAATAATTTTTCTTCCCCCAAATTCCCAAAAGTAGCTTATACTTGCCCTGAAGTTTATGCTATATCTCGATCTCTATCTTTCCATGTATCCATCCATCCATCCATCCATCCATCCGTCTATCCACACATACATATATGTGTCTATTTACCTCTCAAGATTTACAGTATCAGAATTTTTCAGTGTGTGGCTCAGGAATCTTTTTTTTTTTTTTTTGTTAAGCAAGTTTCTTAAGTTGTTCTGATGTATTTTTTTGCTTCAATTTACTTATTGCATCTATAAATAAATTACTGCTTACAAAAACAGGAAAGAAAAAAAAAAGAATTAAAAACACCTTAATGACTGGGCGTGCCTGTAATCCCAGCACTTTGGGAGGCTAAGGCAGGTGGATAATTTGAGGTCAGGAGCTCAAGACCAGCCTGACCAACATGAAGAAGTCCCATCTCTACTAAAAATACAAAATTAACCAGGCATGGTGGCACATGCCTGTATTCCCAGCTACTCCGGAGGCTGAGGCAGGAGAATCGCTTGAACATGGGAGGCAGAGGTTGCAGTGAGCCGAGATCACACCATTGCACTCTAGCCTGGGCAACAAGAGCGAAACCCTATCTCAAACAAACAAGCAAACAAACAAACAAACCCACCACCTTAATAGTTTGGGTGTTTTATTTAGCAGTGCATTTACAAAGATCAAATGAGTGATATAAACTTTGAGTTTTCTATTTTCATCTTTTAGAATGGGAACAGTCAGAATGGTAAACTCACACAGATTTTATAAAAGTTTAGCGATCTACCACCAGGATTGGAAAACCAAGGAAAAAACCAAATCTAACACAATGCTACAGAAACAAAAAAGCCCAGAATTCACATCTTTGGCTGATCCAACCACTCAGTCTTGATCTCTTTCCCTACTCTTAGTCCTGCTGGATTGGGAGTTAGGTAATAAAAATGAGCCAAAGATTCTCAAACTTCTGCAGAGGTAGAGATGGGCTGGTCTTGCTGTCAGAGCTGGTTAGTACTTTGGGTCTTTCTAGAATATTTGGTGCTAGGCCCAGATAACTCAGCTATATCTGTAGTGCTTCTCTGTGGCTCTCAGGCCTTCTCAGGTCTTGCTCAGACCCCTAGTCCCAAGGACGCCTTTTCCTTTGTCTTTCTGTTAAAAGTCTCTCAACTTTGGGCTTCCATTGGGCCTATACTATTTTCTCCAGACTGTAAAGGCTCTTTCTACCTTTAATCATCTTCTTCACCGATATTCGAATCCAGTTATCGGGCCTTGGTCTCTTTGTTGGTCAGGATGTTGGCTGCCTTCTTTCTCCTGAATTTGGCATCACTTCTTCTGGTGAGCAGAAGCTAATTCATTTTTCCATCAGGGAAAGTTTCAGCCATCATTAATTTCTCATGAATATCTCCTTATTTGGGAGATATTCCTATTTTCAGCTCATTGAAGAACGAAATCTTTCTAATCTCTAGAATCTAGTCACTTCTGTAATTTCTTCCCAATTATCCAGCCACCAGTTATTTTCTTGATATATGTCTCCTTCCCTGCCTCAAGAACACAGACTATGCAAATCCTAAGATTATAATAATAGAAATACTTTCAATGTGCAGTAACATTAATGTGGCAGATGTAATCTAAGTTGCCTCCATGATCCTTGCCTCCTGGTATTCATTCTCTTGCATAATTTCCTTTCTTTGAGTGTGAGAGAAACCTGTGACTTGCTTCTAACCCATAGGATATGGCAAGGAACTAGTCATATCTTAGAGAAGCCTCCAGACAATAATCAGCAAAACACTGAGGTTCTCAATCCGATGGTCAATAAGGAACTGAATGCTGGAACAATTATGTGAGCTTAGAAGCAGATCCTTCCCTTCTGCTGGGCCTCAGATGAGATGGCAGCTCCAGTCATCACCTTGATTGCAGCCCACAGAAACTCCCAACCGACAGAAACTGTGAGTTAATAAATGTGTTGTTTTAAGTTGATATGTCATATTATTGATATACAATAATAGATAACTAATACAATTAACAATAAGAGACACTGTTTCCTCCAAGGGAAGGAAATGGGCCATTTTCTTAGACAAGATACTAAAAGGTGATGAGGAAAACTTCCTAAACAAATACCATAACAGTTGGATTCACTAAAAAAAATTATCACATGAGAACACATATTTGAAATGAATTATCTCTTTATGGCTTGATCTGTAATGCTATCTTTTAGAATTTCTTTTAGCTGGAGATAACAGAAGGCTGACTACAGTTTGTTAAACAAGTAAAGTAAGGTGTTTATTTTCCTCATGTATGAAGATGCCTTATGCAGGCAGTCCAGGGCTTGTGAGGCAGTGCCAAGATGTCAGTGGGGATGGGGTTCCTTCTGTCTTCCTATTCTAGCATTCTTAGTGAGTGGATTTCATCCTCATGGTTGTAAGATGCCTGTTCCATCTCCAGGTATCTGTGTTACAGGACAGTGAGTGAAGAACAAAGGTGGATTTCAGCTGATTCTCTACTTTTTAAAAAAGGCTTTTCTGGATATTTCTATGAAGAAACTTCTACCTACATCTGAATGGATAAGACAAAATAATAACACAGTCACCTGAAATGGAGTATGTAGGGGAGGCTGGGTATTTTATCTAGGTATTTTGCTGAGGTATGCATAAACAAATCAGCATCTGTTAGTAAAGAAGAAAAGGTGAGAGGATTTTGGGTGGGCTACTAGGAGTGTCTGCCACCACAGTCATGTAGTTAAATGAGAGTCTCTGCTTGGAAAAACAAAACTTACAGAATAACCCTTGGAGCCAAACAAGTCCAGATGAGTGATCAAAACTTGTTTTTAGCATAGAGGTCATTTTTTTTTTTTTTTGAGATGGAGTCTTGCTCTGTCGCCAGGCTGGAGTGCAGTGGCACAATCTTGGTTCACTGCAACGTCCGCCTCCTGGGTTCAAGCAATTCCCCTGCTTCAGCCTCCCAAGCAGCTGGGACTACAGGCACGCACCACCACGCCAGGCTAATTTTCTGTATTTTAGTAGAGATGAGGTTTCACCATGTTGGCCAGGGTGGTCTCGAGCTCCTGACCTCATGATCTGTCTGCCTTGGCCTCCCAAAGTGCTGGGATTACAGGTGTGAGCCACTGTTCCTGGCCTAGAGGTCTTTTTAATTATTTCCCTAAACCTGCCTATAAGACTACTCTTAAAATTTTACAAAGGCTTAGATTATCTTGCATTTTAAAATGTTTATGCCTAAACTGTTGCCCTTCTCTTCAATTTGATAACTAGTATTTCTTTATCTCAAAGGGTCTCTAAACACTTGATTTATTCATTCTTTAGATAGCTTTGTAAATAAAACCAAGGGTTCCTCCTATGGTCTAGCTTCTTAAGGACAGATAAAGTCAGCATTTCTAAGCACCAGGGTAGCCAAGGGAGTGTTGTAGATTTATAGGGGTAAGATATTGTCTCTTTCTTCCACTTCCCACCACTTAGTTCAAACCCATAATTTTAATTGAGATAAGGAGAAGTGTCTCTTAGGAAGAGTTGGGAAAGGAAAAAAAAGAAAAGCTGTGGTGACCTGAAGACCATTTGAGTCATTTCTTCCGTAATTACAATCTAATTTTCCAATAAATTGCAAGCATTCCTAGAACCACAGACTTCACTTAAGCCAAACTCTGTCAATTTCACACTGCCATGTATGGATGAGCATAAATGAGTTTCTCTTTTCAGGCCCCAATTGTGTATACTTTACAGAACTTCATCGAGAAAGTTATTCGTTTCTTTCCTTTTCTCCTCTGTATCATAGCTCATTTAATTTCAATATAATAAAATCCACTAACCCTCTAGAAACTAAGGTTTAAAAAAGTTATTTTTCCCATGTTTAGTTATTGCAATTACTATTTAGATATTCATCATAGCTAAGGCAAGACCACTATTTAGTAGCATAACACCATGGTCCTTCAAAAAATAACCATAAACAAATCTACCTATTTTTCATCCCAATATTTTTATCGTTTCTTTAGGCATATGCAAAGATCATGTTCACTCCTGGCTGGATAATTCATTCTTTCTTCGTGAAACAGCTGTGGCAGAGGGAGCCATAAATAAAATAAAGCCTCCTAAATGAAGGTTTGCTTTAGTGTGTTCAGATTGACACATCTAGTAAATTCTATCTAGTAAATTCTGATATTTCAAATGACTCACCATAACAGGTATAGATCTGGATTTTTAAAAAATTGACATGATTTATCGACACATCTGTGGGTTTTCTTTGAAATAGTAGAGCTTTACTGACTGTGACATTTTGCATTTTAAAGAAATTTCATTGCTTTCTCTTGTTATAGGTAATTTTTATATAACTGAATCGTGATTCTCCAGTAAATGGACAAGAAACATAAACATATAATTCTCAAAAGAGAAAACACAAAGCAAAAACAGCGAATTAATATATGTTCAGTGCATGTGTTCAGTCTCATTAGTGATGAAAGAAATACAAATTTAAGAAATATGTCATGGTGACTTACCTCCTTGTTGACACGAGCAAAGGAAAAAGCAACAGGAATAGAGAAGACTGGCTAGAGAGCAGTGAGATGGGCCCTGTCACCTACTGAGGAAGGACGGAGATGGTGGATTCCCTGGGTTCTGTAAGGCTACAAGAACTGGAAACATGCTCAGGTTACCTTAGGCAGCAGTATCTTGTGAAATAAATGCCTGAGGGAGGGAAAATTGGAAACATGTGATCAGTCCTCGTGGCACCTAGAATGTTCTTCAGGATCCACAGTTCTAGAAGTTCAAGGGCAGCTACGGTCACTCAACTTGCTTGAGTTGTTCCTACAGAGTCTGGCATACATTTCTCCCTCCCATAGTCGTCTGTCATATGGTAATACAGTACTCTCTCTGAAGACTGACTCCACTGGCTAAATAAAAAAGGAGAGCATTGGTCCTCTTGAATGGAAAGTCTAAGGACAGGGTTTGCTCAAGACAGCTGGAGCTGAGGGCTTTAGTGGAGGTATTCTCTGTTTCCATCAGCCCTGCTGTCCTTTGAACTGGCTTCGCTTTAAGCCAGGCTTTTTCCATATGGCCCCTGGTAGGTCACTTCACATCTCTAATCCTGTTTCCTCATTCTAGAAAAATGGAGCTACTAGCCACCTGCATAAGTACAATGTGAGGATTCCATGAGATAGATGATATGTAAATGCTTTCAAGCTGCCACATTTCAGAGGACTTTATTATTTGATATGAGCTCAGTGGCCTGCTTCGGAACAGTCTTTAACATGGCATCTACACCATCTTCCCTGTTTCTGATTATTAATGAGATGGTATTGCTGTTGTTAAGCAGGACTGCTCTGCAACTTGGCACAGGGGGTGAAAAAAAGTCATCCTCTTTATCAAGAATATCAAGAATGAGCGGCATTATTATTCTTTTTTAAATTGGCATTTAAAAAAATTAAGTTCTAAGGCCCTGGGAGCCTACGGAAGAGTCTCAAGGACCACACTGTGTGTGGAGGGGCCGGGTAGCAGTGGGCAAGGCTGACTGGGTGGAGCTGCCCTGTTTAATAAGAGCAGGCCTGCTTTTGTCTGTTTTCTACACCATGATTCTGGATGAGATTTTACATCAAAAAGGAGAGTGGTAATATGATTAAAATAGGAGCACCTTTGGCAGCAAAACAGAAGAAATGAGCCAAATGCTGACATTAATTGACTAAAAGCTAATGAAAGCAGAACTGAATCAATCAATTACAGCAAAATTGAACATCACTTGACAATATCTAGAATTCAATATTTTTTAAGTAGATCAGTAATAGCTCAAAGTGGTACGTATGTCATTGGTCTAGGCCTGAGGAGGACCTCTATCATTCCTCTGGCTCACCTCTGAGACTAAGGACACTGAGAAGCCTCTGCAATGGATGGGCTCAACCGGCCAACCAGCCCTCATACACTATATGGTACACAATATTATTACTGTTTACCAACCCCTCCTTATTCTGGCCAATGCAATGTGAGTAGAAGTAGTGTGTATTTTCTCTTTGACTCTGAGCAAATTGCCTACCTGTCTCATTTTTCTCATCTATAAAGCATAATACCTACATTACAAGGTTGCTGAAAAGATCAAATTATAAACACACACATGCACGTACAGCTAGCATTTAGCAGTATCTAACAGTTGGTAGGGAATCAATAAACCTAGGTAATCTTTCTCTCTGTTTCCCTCCTTCTAACTATTTCTAAGTTTGGTAATTTGCTGTTTTGATCTCACAGGCTCTAGAACTAGGACTCCTTAAAGTCCTTACTCCAAGGTCTGCCTCCTCTACATCCCTGCTAGGGCTTTGAAACTAGAAGTGAATGCTGCCAAATCCTCTGGCTCATCGCTCTTTGTAGTGCACTTCAACTCTGAAGACACAATCATGGCCAGAGTGACAGGCTAAAGTCTGAGTCAGGGTGAGCTTTTGGGGAAATAGCGTGGAGCGGGTGGCGGTCTCAGCTCTCTTCTTGCCCACACTTTAACTGCTTTCTGCCCACATCCATTCAGGGCATTGTCCTGTTTGTCTCCTCAGCTGTCTTCTGTATTAACCTCCAGCCTGTTGGGTGCATTCACTTCTGCCAGCTGGACTTTCAATATGTATTTAAAAAGACAAACAAACAAACAAAAAACTTTACTAGAAGCAAAAGGAAAACCATCATATTCAAAAATATAAATACAAAAGCAAAGAAATGTACACATTTACTGGACAAAGAGGTCTCATCTTGAGTAAACTGGTAGCACTCAGAGATGTCTGGAGGTCTTGGAGGCTACACGCTATCCATTAATACCTCCTGTCAAATTCTGAACATGCAGAAATTACCAGATCTCAAAGTCCTCATTTCTTGTTGAATTTTAGTGAAAAAACTTTCCTGGATCCCACCGTAGTTGAGTCTTGGAACAGGGTGTTAATCTTTATATTATAAAATGTGCTTGACTAGAGAGAATAGGCAGTACGAAACATTATAGTTTTCAAACGGAAACATAATATCGAAAAAAATAAAGAGAAATACTGTTCCAGTGACTTGGAATCCCAAGTTCTCAAAGGGAAGGCCAATAAAGAAGTGGGAGGAGAAAGTCTGAGAACCGCATGAAAAGGGTCCTGTTACCACTGGGGCCATGGTCCACTCACCAAATTGTCAGAGACGTTTGAACCAGAGCAACTCCATCTTGAATAGGAGCTGGGTAAAATAAGGCTGAGACCTACTGGGCTACACTCCTAGGAAGTTAGACATTCTAAGTCACAGAATGAGATAGAAGGTAGACACAAGGCACAGGTCATAAAGACCTTGCTGATAAAACAGGCTGCAATAAGGAAGCCGGCCAAAACCCACCAAAACCAGGATGGCAATGAGAGTGACCTCTGGTCCTCACTGCTACACTCTCACGAGCTCCATAACAGTTTACAAATGCCATTGTAACCCTCTATGGTCTAAAAAGGGGAGGCATGAATAATTCCCCCCGTTCAGCATACAATCAAGAAATAACCCTAAAAACGGACAACCAACAGCCCTTGGGGGTGCTCTTCCTATGAGTAGCCATTCTTTTATTCCTTTAGTTTCTTAATTACTTGCTTTCACTTTACTCCATGGACTCCCCTCAAATTCTTTATTGCGCAAAATCCAAGAACCCACTCTTGGGGTCTGGATCAGGACCCCTTTTCAGTAATAAACTTGTAGCATTTGGTGTTTTAATGTTTGTGTTTTCTTGATTGTTACATCATTTAGCCTCAACTGTTTAAAGATGGTCTTTTTGGCCACTTTATTCAGCTTTAATTGTTCTAAGGGGAGTGAAGAAATGGTCATTTACTTTGAAAAATCAGAGGGAACGTGTTGATGCGGGAAGCAGCTAATCCTTGGGGTACAGTGGCCCTTGGTAGTGCAGGAAAGTCCTGGGGGCCACCTATAACCCACCCTTCTCCTCTACAGCATCTCCCACTGTAGTCATTCTCCACCGAAGCCCCAGAGGGTGCAGCACTTTGCCACAACAGAGTACTTCTGGGTTTGTGTTTCTTTCTGAGGCGGGCCAAGAGCTCTCAGCCCATTGGCAGGGGCGAGATGACGGCCACCCAGCGAGTCCAATGGGCGTCGAGCGCGTCTAGGCTTAGTGGACTTGTCAGCGCCTGCCTGCCCTAAATCCGCAGCTTGAGCACTGGGTCTTTGCTGCATTCGCCTAAACCTGGCAACGCTGAACAACGAAAAACAAAAAAACAAAGCAAAAAAAACCCAAAAAACAAAGGCAAAACCAAAAAACATCTTAAAACACACCACACAAACACACACACACACACACACACCCGCGTTAAGAAAGGCGTGCACTTCGCACGCCTGATACCGTGCAGCGCTCATTTACCAATTCCCTTCCTGGGAGCTGCAAACTCCCTCGCTCGGCCCCACTCCGTTTTACCCTTTCCCCAGCTCTTGCCTTAGCCAGGGGCTTCCCCGCCTGCAGCTAGAGTTCGGGCCAAAGCGCCTCTCCGCGCCCGCCTGTCGCTCCCCGGGCTCCACTTTCACTTTCGGTCCCGGGGCTGCTAGGCCGGCGGCGGCGGTGGTGGTGGCGGCGGCGGCGCAAGGGTGAGGGCGGCCCCAGACCCCCAGGTACAACGCGCCCGAGCCGCGGGGAGGGGACTGCTGGCCGGGAGGAGAGCGCGGCACCCGTCCCTTCCCTGCGCCAGCTGGGAGGGCCTGAGGGCTTGGGGCACGGGTTGAGAGAGACTGGGCGCGGGAGGAGGGAGACGGGGCGCGAGACAGGGCGCGGGAAGGGCGGGGGAGTCGCTGGTTAGGCCCGACTCCGCGGAGTACCCGGCAGGTCGGCGGCGGGCCCACCCCTGCCGGTCCCTGTCCCTGTCCCTCCGGGCGCGTGGCCGGCGCGCCTGCTCCGCGGGTCTCTCCGCTATTCCGCCGGCGGGAGCCTCCCTCCGCGGTCCGCGTAGCGCCTGGATGCCTGCCAGTCCTCCAGGCCACCGACGCCCGCGCGAGGCCAAAAGGCGGGGTGGGGCGGGCGGCTGGCTCAGGCTGAGGAGGGCACCTGTCCATAGCTGCCAGAGAAACCCAGAGGCTTTGGGTTAACGACTCTGGTGGGGTGGGAAGCGCGGGCCATGTGTGTCCATAAGGTCACTTCCCTCCCTGCTTCTCCCGTTCTTCTGGTCGGCAATTCTCTCTCTCCCTTTGGCTCTGACTGGGTTTTATTCAGATAAAGCACCTCTGTTGACGCAAATTAAAAGTTTCCTATCTGGGTGCGTCACTGGCCAGGTGGGCCTACAAAGTTAATTCTGTGAGGGGAAGGGGAAGAGCACACACTTCCTCACGCTTTTGGATTTCTTTGTGTAAGCTAGGTTCGGGAAGAAATTATCTGTTTCCTATTAAACACCCAGAGTACGCGCTTGACATGGTCAACAATTAACAAAACAAAACAAAAAAACTTGAAAATTGGGCACAGTTGTCTCTTCCCTGAGGATTTGGAATTAGTATAAGTAGCACATTTTCAGGTGGTACCTGAAGAGAAACATTCTAGTACTTTTTTTTTTTTTTTTTTTCAAATTCAGCATTTTATTATTTACCTACAGTGCTTGTTAATTTCATTGTTCAGGAAATTCTGGAAGAATCTCAATTACTTCTTGATGATCTATTTCATATAGTATAGTGCCCCAATAAAAGGAGGGGAGGCAGAGGTTGCAGTGAGTCAAGATCGCGCCACTGCACTCCAGCCTGGGAGACAGAGCGAGACTCCGTCTCAAAAAAAAAAAAAAAAAAAAAAAGGATCTTGGTAAAGCTAAAACAGCAGGGAGTTTATACTTACTGCATTCCAACATTCCAACTTGTTGGACTGCATTCCAACAAGTTGTGTGAACTTAGCAAAGTTATATGAATGTCTTTGCTTCAGTTACCCCACCTTGAATGAGAATAATAGGCTATTAGAGAGAGTAAGCATGTGTAAAGTGCCTGGCGCTTTGGAAGAGCTTAGTAAATACTAGTTCTTTTTCTTCTTTGGCTTCTATTCCTTTAAGTGTTAGTGGGGTGTAACTTCAAAGAGAATTGTACTTCTCTTGGGAAGTGCTGCTTATATTGAGTAGACTACTGTTTTTGAGAGCTTTCTTTTTTTTAACTGCATCCCTTTCAGAAAGTTGTTAGTAAAACCAGACCCTAGGAGACCAGCCAGAACCATGAAATGCCATGTTTCAAATTGGAACACTTACTATTGGAAGCAAAGCCAAACAAGAGCTAATTTTTCAGGGGAAGAGCCAAACACAGGAACATGATCACAGAATCTTGGGTGTCGTCTACTGTTTGGGATTAATAAGATAATTTATCAGTGAAGCCCTTTATTCACTACATGGAGTTTTTACCAAGCCCCACTCATGCACTGCATCCTCCTTGAGACATAACTGTTTCTCTTTGGCCCCCTCATGGACCCAACCCTGCAAAGCCTCTGATACAAGGTCCCAGTACCAACCTCTTCCGCAGCCCATCAGCCTTTCTGTCAGCTCATAACCAGCTGGAATTTCTAGATCTCCTCTGGGGCTGTTGGAGAGGTCTCCGGGACTTCCAGAGTCCTTACATGCTTGAACCTGCCACCTTCACAGAGCCCTCTGGATCCCATCTTGGGGCAAGGGCAGTGTTCATTAAGCTGTTGCTGCCAGCCGTATGGAAAGCAGAACACAAGTTCCATTTACTGTCTAGTTCCTCAACTTCTAGGGAAAAAAAAAATGTTCTCCCTGTTCACACTTCCTGTCTCACCTGGGTGGTGCCTTTTGAACTGGGATTATGAGATTTCCAAGACTCTCTCTACTGTGTAGGTATCCTCTCTGTTTAGCCTCCAGATTGCTCCAGAGGTGAGGAGAAGGGAATTCCCTTGAGCTGTGCATTTGGAAAGGGTGCAAGGAAGTGAGGGGTTAGGGGAGGCACTTCAGTCATTGCCTTGAATGAGTATCCCATCACATAGAGTTGAAGGGGAAAAGCCAGGGTTTGGCAGGGATGAGCTTTTCAATCTTGGCTTCTCAGTAAAATCTCTGGACAGTTAAAAAAAAAAACAAAAACCCAAAACGAGTAATCAAACAATCCATAAAACCATACCCTGATCCTATCACCATAGATTCCAGTTTAATTGTTGTCAGTAAGGACCCAGGCATTGAAAACTTTAAAAGCTTCCTAGGTTACATTAATATGCAGCCAGAGTTGAGAAACTTGACATCTCAGAGAGGGAGAATTCCGTGTACTGTGAACACTCTGAGGGATCCACATTGTAAGGTTGCTACTTTTCCCAACTGGAGCAAGAGGAGTTTGGGCCAATCACTTGCATTCAGCTGGTATGGGCCCCTCTTGGCAAACACTCATTAGAAAGGTGTGTTTGTGTAAGAGAAATAAAAACTTATGTTTGATTCTTGGGGTATGGATTGCCAACTCCCTTAAAATTCACATTGCCTTTTTTTTTTTTTTTTTTTTAGACAGAGTCTTGCTCTGTTGCCAGGCTGGAGTGCAGTGGCACAATCTCGGCTCACTGCAAGTCTGCCTCCTGGGTTCAAGTGATTCTCCTGCCTCAGCCTCCCAAGTAGCTGGGACTACAGGTGCACGCCACCACACCTAGCTAATTTTTGTATTTTTAGTAGAGATGGGATTTCACCATGTTGGCCGGGATGGTCTCGATCTCTTGACTTTGTGATCTGCCCACCTTGTCCTTCCAAAGTGTTGGGATTACAGGCGTGAGCCACCACGCCCAGCCTAATATTCACATTGCTTATATGTCTGATGGCCTTTAAAATTAAGTGCAAAATAGGGTCTGCAGCATGACTTCCACGTGTTCTTGGCAGAATCTTGGAATTACTCCTCTCCCCGCCTTTATATAACCATTCTCCATCAAGTCCTCTGGGAGTTCCCTTCTGTCCACATCGATTGCCTGACCTGCCTATATGTCCTCCCTTTGTGCCTTAGCTCTCCTGCCCTGGTTTGCTCTACCTGTGGTGCTGTTAATGCTCTCCTTCATTTCAAAATCTGACCTATCCTTTCACAGTCAAATGCTGCTTTTGTGTGAAGGCATCCCAAGGAGTCACTGCAGCCAGAGTCTCTCTCTTTGGAAATTTAATTTCATTCTTTCCAACACCTTTTATTATTATTTAAAAAATATCTCACACTTTCCACATTGTGTTTTATTATCTGTGCGTGTTTTCTCTCCTTCCATATTTTGAAATCCTTGAGGGTGGGGCCGGTGTCTTGTGTATTGTTTCGTCCCACTCAGGACTCAGCACACTGCTTGTGTGTAGCAGGCATTCAACACATACTTGGATGATTGTAAGAGAGATTCTAGGTGATTGATAACGTTTGCCACAAACTACTGGGAAAATTAAACTCTTTAAGCTCTTCCTGGCTAAATAAATATGTAATTAACTTTTGGCATGACAATTTGAGGAAGACACTGAAGTTATTAAAGGTTACTGCTACATGTACTCGCAGGGGCAGTGGAGACCTTGTTTTAGTGTTGGCTGCCGCAGTGTCACCATTTGATTTCCAGGGCATTACGGTGGCTTTCTCCAATGTCCAGTGTCAATGGGGAGTGGTAGCTTGATCAGATGTTCCTCTAATATGGTTCCAGTTTTGCTTGTTTCATGAACCTGGCTTCCCAAATGTCCTGCAACTCTGTGACCCATTTAGTGAGCCACTCACGATCCCCTAATGATTCCTTTTCTGCCTACATCAGCCAGAGCTTGTTCAGTTGCTTTCAACCAAGAACCCTGACAGGTTGAATTAATTTAAACTTTGAACATCAAATGATGCTCTCTAGTAGGTGTTAATGATTGTTGCTAACGATAAACATCTTTCTTATATGCAACCATAACATAGGGAAGGTCCTTTTACTTTGAGGAAAAGAACTAGTGCTTTTGGAATTTTATGTCTATTTCTGTGAATGCTGGGTGGATACATTCTGAAATTTTGCTATGTCAATAACATTTTAATGACATATATTTTTGCTTTTGTACATTTGTGCCACTAGGTAGTTAGAGCAAGAAGATGGTGTTTCCGTCCCTCAAACGGTCCCTTGCAACCATGTCATTTCTACTTTCCTCACTGTTGGCTCTCTTAACTGTGTCCACTCCTTCATGGTGTCAGATCAGTGAAGCATCTCCAAAAGGTAGTAATGGGATGCCATTTCCTTGGAATAAAATACGACTTCCTGAGTATGTCATCCCAGTTCATTATGATCTCCTGATCCATGCAAACCTTACCACGCTGACCTTCGGGGGAACCACGGAAGTAGAAATAACAGCCAGTCAGCCCACCAGAACCATCATCCTGCATAGTCACCACCTGCAGATATCTAGGGCCACCCTCAGGAAAGGAGCTGGAGAGAGGCTATCAGAAGAACCGCTTCAGGTCCTGGAACACCCTCCTCAGGAGCAAATCGCGCTGCTGGCTCCTGAGCCCCTCCTTGTCGGGCTCCTGTACACAGTTGTCATTCACTATGCTGGCAATCTTTCGGAGACTTTCCACGGATTTTACAAAAGCACTTACAGAACCAAGGAAGGGGAACTGAGGTATTTTTTTTTCTCTTTTTCTTTTAAACTGCAAGTGCTGCCCATGCTAAATTCATTATTTCAGATTGATTGTCTTTTAAAATTACCTTTGTTGTTGAACTTTTTCTTCAGTTTTGCTTTTGCATCTTCTTTATAGTGTTAAAAATGGCTTTTTCCCTTGCTTTTTGAATCTCATTTTAAAATTCTATTTTAACCAATTTTCTTTCCCCCAGCTCTATCAGAGCAAATATCTATTTGTTTATTTAGTTTGATTTCTGAGACATAATAAACATGTTTAATTTTCCTGACCTATGCATTAGTTTCCTAGGGCTGTTGTAACAAAGTACCACAGTCTGGGTGGCTATAAACAACAAAATGTATTCTCTGTCAGGTCTGCAGGCTAGAAGTCTGAAATCAAGGTGTCAGCAGGCCCGTGCTCCCTCCAGACTCTGGTAGAATCCTTCCTTGTGTCTTCCTAGCATCTAGTGGTGGCCGTGGATCCCTGGCACTCCATGCCTAGCACCTGCATCGTTCTAGTCTCTCCCTCTGTTAGTGGCATGGCCATTCCGTTTCCCTATGTCCCAGTCTCCATCGTCTTATAAGGAAACCGGTCATACCGGAGTAGGACCCAGCCTGGTGGCCTCTTCTTCACCCCATGATACCTGTAAAGACCCTATGTCTAAATAAGGTCTTGTGCACAGATACTGCAGGTTAGGACTTCAGCATATCCTATTAGCATCCTATTAGAGGAAATACTTCTAGCTCAGTTAAAACTTTTTTAGAGATCTCTACTCACCTTGCTTTGGTTCTGTTTTTAAGGAGGAGACTTATTTGAGAGAGATTTTATGCTAAGTTTAAAAATGGAATTTTATTTGTTAGTAGATTATACTAATTTATTTTTCAAATTCCATCTTATTCTATCAAGGTAAAAAAGTAAAATTTGTTTCACTCATAGCCTCCTGAACTAACTACTACTTCTATTTCAGTGGAATATTCTCCCAGACTTCTTTCTGGATATGCATATATGTTATTTTATATAAATGGAATTCTTATATTTTCTCTTTTATAAGGAAATTTTTTAAATTAGTATGTTGGGAAGATGCTTTATATAAATGACTATTACTAGGTATCATTTTAATGATTTTATTAAAATACATAGTTGTACGTTAATATCTTCAATCCCTTGGGAATGGAAATGAAATTATTTCCAGTTTTTCAGTATCAACAACACTTCGATGAATATCTTTGTAAGTTATTTCTTTAGGATAATTGCCTAGAAGTAAAATTGGTAAGCCAAAGAACCTATAATTTTTTAATAAACGTTGTCATTTTTTCTTACCTCTCATCAATACTGTATATTGGCAGTCTTTTTAGAGCAAAAAAGGCCCCCAAATGATATCTCTTTTTAATTTACATAACTTTGATTAAGGAAGTTGAGCAGCTTTTGATATGTTTGTTAATGATTTGAAGGTTCTTTTATGAGTTGCCTGTTTATGATCTTTGACTTTGCCCGAGATTCCCTTGGTTGTTGGCGATTCTTTTTTATTTCATTTCCTTGGTTGTTGGGGATTCTTTTTTATTTTGTTTTATTTTACTTTATTTTATTTTTTGAGGTGGAGTCTTGCTCTGTCACCCAGGCTGGAGTGCAATGGCACGAACTTGGCTCACTGCAACCTCCGCCTCCCGGTTTCAAGCGATTCTCCTGCCTCAGCCTCCTGAGTAGCTGAGATTACAGATGCGCACTACCATGCCTGGCTAATTTTTGTATTTTTAGTAGAGATGGGGTTTCACCATGTTGGCCAGGGTGGTCTCGAACTCCTGTCCTCGTGATCCGCCCACCTTGGCCTCTCAAAGTGCCGAGGTTACAAGTATGAGCCACCATTGGGTATTCTTTTACACATTTTTAGGATCTCACTATCTGTTAAGGCTATTAAGTCTTCGTCGCATACTTCTTAAATGAATTTTCCCAGTTTTTTACTTTTTTAAAAAACTTTTTTTTGGAGACAGGGTCTGGTTCTGTTGCCCAGGCTGGAGTGCAACGACGCAATCTCAGGTCACTGAAACTTCTGCCTCATGGGCTCCAACCATCCTCTCACCTCTGCCTCCCGAGTAGCTGGGACTACAGGTGTGCACCACCATGCCTGGCTAATTTTTGTAGTTTTGGTAGAGATGGGGTTTTACTGTGTTGCCCAGGTTGGTCTCACACTCCTGGGCTCAAGTAATCCTCCCACCTCAGCCTCCCAAAAATGTGTTAGGACTACAGGCGTGAGCCACCATGACCATGCCCAGTCTAACTTGTCTTTTAACTTAGTTTATGATAGCTTTTGTGATGTAAAATATTTTTTAGTAGTAAAATCCATCAATCTTATAGTAACTTTAGGAATTATAAAGCCAACACCTGTTTTAGAGTTCCTGGTGCTTCATGCTCAATTTTTATTTCACTTGCCTTAATTTTAGGATACTTGCATCAACACAATTTGAACCCACTGCAGCTAGAATGGCCTTTCCCTGCTTTGATGAACCTGCCTTCAAAGCAAGTTTCTCAATCAAAATTAGAAGAGAGCCAAGGCACCTAGCCATCTCCAATATGCCACTGGTGAGTCTGCACTCCTGTGTATTTTCTACCGGAAAATCTACTGATTCTCTGTGACTTGCATTACCCCAGTGACAGTCCACATTGGGTCACTTGTTTTGTTTTATTGCCTGGCAGATCATTACTAACTTTTCATTTACAACCTGTGCTTTTGTTTCAAGCCACAGTTATATGTAATCAAAGTAAAAATTGCCCCTAAAAATGCAAGATTTCAGTAACAGTGCCATTCCATGTTATACATGCTGACAGGAGGGAAGTGGTATAAGAAATTCAGGTCAGGTTTAAATAGTAGTGCCCTTCAAAAAGCACTTTCACCCTCATTTGCTCATATGATCTTTTAAAATGATTTTAAAGGTAATGCTTTGTCAGGCCATATTTTTAGCATATAGTTATTTTCTATAATTTACATATACTATATAGTAATATTCACTATATAATTTGTAACTGAATGTACAAAATTGGGCGGACAGAAAAAGAGAATAAAAGTAATCTTTTCCGAATGTTATGGTGCTGAAGGTAAGTCATGATAGATAGCTTAGCTTTCCAAGAGAAATCATTATTCTCCAATCTCAATGCAGATGTGGACAGCATTCCCTCTGATTTTTAAAAGTGGCTAGAAGATGACCATGCCAAATGAATAAAACTGTTCAGTAAGTGCCATTATCCTTTGATTCTGGTAGTTTAGAAAAGCATCAGCTGGGCCGTCATTCTGCAGCTGGTATATAACACCTCCTGGAAGCACATCCTTTGTTCAGAGAAACTCACTGGAGATGAGACTCAGGGTAGAGTAGGCTTTGCCTAGAGTTGAGGGATGAACAACTTTGTCCCTGTGCTGACTGGGGAAGCAGTATCGTAGCATGGAGAGATACCAAGAGCCACAGACCGACCTCTAGTATGGTGCTTCTCAACCTTAAAACTCTATACCTACCTGCCTTCATACCATAAGGATGCCTTCCTCAAACAAGATTCGGATTTCCCACCCCCCGCCAGAGGGCTATCCTCTGTGCAAACCACTCTTCTGCAAATTTTCCTACCAGCCAAGAACTTTTGTCCCCACTCCCACTCTTATATATGAAAAGACAAGAAACAATTATGCTATTTTCCTAATATAAATTTAAGATACAGGATGTGCTTTTTCAGAATATAGTCCTCTCCCCCAGTATTGTGGCATGACTCCCTGGGACAGAAGTGAGTTCTTTAATTGGTGAATCAAAATTCTAGGAGAATAAAGGATCAGGGATGGGAAGGAGACAGGAGAGAGACTGAAGGACCAAACAGGATTAGTGGAGAAATTTGTAGGCTTTCAGAAAGCTCCAGGCTCCAGGAAGATGCTACAGTCTAAATCCATGGATATCCAGGATCCACTTATTGAAGATAGGAAAACTTCTTTTTTTTTTTTTTTGAGGATAGGAAAACCTCTAATGCAATGTTGTCCCTTTGGACAGAAACGTCTCTCACTAACAGAAATCTAATATGAGTAGCCTGACCTCAGGCTGCAGATATTGAGCTCAGGGGAAAACAATGGGGTCTCAAAACATCTTTTTGGAGACCAGAAAAACAAAATATATACCATTGGGACATTGCAGCTTTTGGGCATGGGGCAGAAATTAATCACGTTTAAATTTGAATTAATTTAATCAGGTTATTTTCCTACTAATTAACACAACTCGAGAATGGAAATTTTTGGCCAGGTGTGGTGGCTCATGACTGTAATCCAGCACTTTGGGAGGCTAAGGCAGGTGGATCACCTGAGGTCAGCCTGGCCAACATGGTAAAACCCTGTCTCTACTAAAAATACAAAATTAGTTGGGCTTGGTGGCACATGTCTGTAATCTTAGCTACTCAGGAAGCTGAGGCAGGAGAGTTGCTTGAACTCGGGAGGTGGAGGTTGCAGTGAACCGAGATAACACCATTGCACTCCAGCCTGGGTGATAGAGTGAGACCCCATCTCAAAAAAAAAAAAAATTAAAAAAAAAAAGGAAATTTTTGTTGTGGGTAGGCACAAGCAGAATGCATTTAAAAAGAAAAGATGATTTGGGATCCTTTATGAGTAATCCTAGGCTGGCTAACAGAGTTGGTTTGAATGATCAAATGGTGACCAGAAGTTGGTGGCTGATGGGTGTTAAGAAGGATGAGGGCCAGGTGAGGTGGCTTATGGTTGTAAAGGATTACAACCATACATTACAACACTTTGGGAGGCAGAAGAAGAGGATTTCTTGAGGTCAGGAGTCCAAGACCAGCTGGGGCAACATAGCAAGACCCTATCTCTCAAAACAAACAAACAAAAAAAGATGAGGGCAGAGCAATAGAGGTGAGTATAGGATTACAGGAAAAATGCCCGTGACTGTGGTTTCACCTGGCTAATTCTGGCTGGTTCTTTTTCCAAGGTCTCATCTCCGTGCTTTTTATTGCTGAGGTGTTAGACTTTCTTCTTTAGGTGCAGACCTCTAAGACTGTACCTCCATCAACCATACCCCACCTTTACTCTCTGATTGCACTTAAAAAGGTGATTCCAATGAAGCAAATCTAAGTTTGGAAGAAGCTTTGCAAGAGCATGCCCAGGAATAGGTTACTTTCAATTATACAGAAGAACAGAAGCTCTTTTAGGTACTACAGGGTTATATATTTTCCCCGTTGCGTATATGCTCAACAGCTCGACATTGCATTGCCAGATAATTCTCAAACCTGTATTTAAGGACAAATAGATCAGCCATATCTTCGCAAAACTCACAATCTTGGTTTTGCTTCGTCTCATCCGGGTTATCAATCCACATATGCCAAATATTAGTCTGTTTACAACCATCTGAATTATTAAAAGAAACTGAATATTGATAGTTGCACAACTTTATGATTACATTAAGAGCCACTGAATTGTAAACTTCAAAATGGTAAGTTTTGTGGTATATGAATTATATCTCAATAAAAAAGAAATTGAGTAGAACTGTTGGACCTTAATATCTAAATTATAATTAGGTATCAGAAAGATAACTTTTAAAGTAATTATAGAAGCGTCATTAGACAAGGTCTGCCTCTGTCACCCAGGCAGAAGTACAGTGGCTCAATCTTGGCTCACTGCAACCTCCACCTCCCAGGCTTAAGGCATCCTCCCACCTCAGCCTCCCCAGTAGCTGTGACTACGGGCACGCACCACCAGCAGGGCTAATTTTTGTATTTTTTTTTTGTAGAGATAAGATTTCATCATCTTGCCCAGGCTGGTGGCAAACTCCTGAGCTCAAGCAATCTGCCTACCTCGGACTCCCCAAGTGCTGGGATTGATATACTTTTAATATTATGTCTGATAATTAGGAAATTTCTCAAGTTCAGTGTATTACATAATTGGATTACTTGATAATTTGAATTATTCTGATTTTAGGTGAAATCTGTGACTGTTGCTGAAGGACTCATAGAAGACCATTTTGATGTCACTGTGAAGATGAGCACCTATCTGGTGGCCTTCATTATTTCAGATTTTGAGTCTGTCAGCAAGATAACCAAGAGTGGAGTCAAGGTGAGTCTGTGATTGTCACATATGGTGACCAACTTGTTCTGGTTTGCCTGGAACTGGTTTTTTTTTTTTTTTTTTTTTTTTTTTTTTTTTTGAGACAGAGTCTCACTCTGTGGCCCAGGCTGGAGTACAGTGGCCGGATCTCAGCTCACTGCAAGCTCTGCCTCCTGGGTTTACGCCTTTCTCCTGCCTCAGCCTCCCGAGTAGCTGGGAATACAGGCGCCCGCCACCACGCCCAGCTAGTTTTTTGTTTTTTAGTAGAGACGGGGTTTCACCATGTTAGTCAGGATGGTCTTGATCTCCTGACCTCGTGATCCACCCGTCTCGGCCTCCCAAAGTGCTGGGATTACAGACTTGAGCCACCGCGCCCGGCCTGGAACTGGTTTTAAAACTGGAAGTCTGGCTGAGCACAGTGGTTTGTGCCTGTAAACCCAACATAAACCCAACAATTTGGGAGGCTGACATGGAAGAATCACTTGAGGCCAGAGGTTTGAGACCAGCCCAGACAACACAGTGAGAACCTGTCTCTGTAAAAAATAAAATAATTGGCCAAGCATGGTTCCTTGTGCCTGCTACTAGTCTTAGCTACTAGGGAGGCTGAGGTGGGAGGATCCCTTGAGCCCAGGAGTTTGAGGCTTCAATGAGGTATGATTGTGCACTCCAGCCTGGGCAACAGAGCAAAACCACGTCTCTAAACAAACAAACAAAGACAAAACCAAATAACGAAATCCTGGAAGTCCTGCATCCTGGGAACCTCCTCAATCTCAGGCAAACCGGGATGTTTGGCTAGCCTGTTGTCATGGATGCTCGTTTGTATAGTGAGGTTCTAATAACAACAACGTGGAGAGAGTGTGGCCTGGCCTGAGTCGTGATCCTGGCTTTACCGCAGTCACTTCACTGACTCTCTGACCTTGGCCCTATTCTCTCTGGAACTTAGTATTTACTTCTTTGGAAGGTATAACTTGGATTAGATCCTGCAATGGCCTATAAGGTTGTTTCTGGTTATGGCTTTCTGCAGTTTGGAAGTAAATGTTACTATCTGGCAGGGGATTTCTGGCTATAGTAAGGAAGATAGAGCAACCTGCTTGGAATGGCCAGAGGTTTTGGGCCAGGTAACACTGGAATGCTGGAGAGAAAAATCTTGTTTCAAGGCACACTTGTTCCTCATTTGGGTACCATTGCATAGTGGTCAACCAATACAACCATGTGCCATAGCTCGGGAATGCAAGCTGGTTTTTCTGAGGGGAGGAAGGGATGCTTTGTTTGAAGATACCTTATGTATTTGTGCTGGTTTTTACTGAGGTCTGAGTAGATGGGGATTCCCTGCTGAATTGCTTTGGGTTCCTCTAGTGCTGAGATTTCTTATTCTTGTGGAGGTATCTTTACTTACCTGGGGATTTGAAGGTGACGCTTGAGACTTGGACGAAGGGAACATTCTTAATTCAGCAGTGAAACTAATCAGCAAAACACCTGCCCCTTGTTTTGCCACTAATCTGAATCTCTTAGAAATGATTATTTTAATAATGTCTAATCTATACTATTATTTTTCTTTCATTTCTGTAAACACATTAAGCATACATATTATATATCTGTGTCTGGTAATTGTTTTATCTGAAATCTTTGTGTATTTGATTTTGTGGTTTGTTTTTTCTGCTGGCTCTTGCTTATGGTATCTTGTTTCCTTGCTTGTATTATGAATTATGTTTGTGAGCTTATGTTACCTGAGTCTAAAGTGGATTATTCCAGAGAGAAATTGTGTTTGCTCTTGCAGAGTGTCTGGAAGTACTTACTGGTCCAGGGATCACTTTACTTGTAGTTTCCTTGACAAAGGGTAGTTATTTCTAGTTTACCTTTACATTAAAGGCCTGGCCTTTGGGTACTAGCTTTACGTAGGGGTTGTATGTCCTGTAGACTTTCTACTTTGGGCAGGCCCTGGACTTGGTCTTTTAACTCCTGAGTCCTTCAATGCCATAAGAACCAAAGCTCAAGTCCAGCTGTGTTGGGCTACTGCCATCAGGGCTAAAGCTGGCTGCAGTGCTCTCCTGACATTAGAGGGTCCAGCTGTCATTTTACTTTTGCCTCTAAATCTTGCTTTCTCATTTGCCATCTTATAAACACATTTAAGAAGACTTTATATATGTTATCCAGCATTTGTTGTTGTTTTCAGAAGGGGGATTAATCAGGAACAGTCAGTATTAATGCAAGAAATGGAATTCCCACTTATTTTCCTTAATATTGGCAACCATATCCCACAATATGAGGACATTAATGTCAGTCTTCTACACAATGTGGAGAGAAGCCACTTAAGATATTTGAATTCCTTTCTTGTGCCTTCCACTTTAGGTTTCTGTATACGCTGTGCCAGACAAGATAAATCAAACAGATTATGCACTGGATGCTGCGGTGACTCTTCTAGATTTTTATGAAGATTATTTCAACATACCATATCCCCTACCCAAACAAGGTAGAGATTTTGTACAGATACTACACATGACGTTATGACGTTTGATGAACACAGTCATAGATTTGTCATTTTAATTGGCGTATCCCTGTGGTTACCTCAGCAGCCCCTCAAGCCACAAAAACCCTAGCAAGTGACAAACCTGCAGTTGATCTTTCTGAGCATCTTCTCACCCTTGATGTGTACAGTAACTTCTAGTGATAGTGAAGAAGGCAGATCTTCATAGAGTTCCTGAGGCACATGGCATGGGGACTCTTTTGCCTTCTGATTTTATTAGTGGGCAGACAGCACAGGGAAGAGGCTACATTTTTCCTTACTGGCATCTGCTTGGCAGGAACACAGAGGATGCTCAACAAACTGTTTTGAATGAATAAATGTATATAGTGTAAGACAATCTGCATTTTCTTTCTTCCATGAGCCCTTAAAACTATTGTATGTTTGATTTTTTAGGTATATGTGGGTCTTGGGCGTTCAAAATAGAGTGGATTATTTTAATTGTTAAGTTTTTCAATTTCCAATATCCTCATCAGAAGGTTAGAAATGGAGTCAAGAGGCCTGAAGAGGCCGGGCACGGTGGCTCATGTCTTGTAATCTCAGCACTTTGGCTCATGTCTTATAATGTCAGCACCTGGGGAGGCCGGGCAGGTGGATTACTTGAGCCCAGGAGTTTGAGACCAGCCTGGGCAACATGGTAAAACCCTGTTTCCACAAGAAATATAAAAATATTAGCTGAGTGTGGAGGTGCACTCCTGTAGTCTCAGCTACTTGGGAGGCTGAGTGGGAGGATCACCTGAGCTTGGGAGGTTGAGGCTGCAGTGAGGTGTAATTATGTCACCGCAAATGCACTCCAGTATGGGTGATAGAGTGAGAGCCTGTTTCCAAAAAAAAAAAAAAAAAAAAAAGGCCTGGGCTGCAAGTCTGACTTTGCCACATTTATAACAAAGTGACGCTGAGTCACTAAGCTTCTTTTTCTCCATCGTGAAAGATTCTTCAGTCTAGAGCTCCATGATTATGCACGGTTAACTGGTTCAAATACCTATCCGTTCTGAAGATTAGTGTGTTTGGGGGAATGTGTAGCTTTGAGACTGGTAATGTATTCTATTACTTCCTTCCCAAGATCTTGCTGCTATTCCCGACTTTCAATCTGGTGCTATGGAAAACTGGGGACTAACAACATACAGAGAATCTGCTCTATTGTTTGATGCGGAAAAGTCTTCTGCATCAAGTAAGCTTGGCATCACAATGATTGTGGCCCATGAACTGGCCCACCAGGTATAAGCTCGCTCACACTTTTAAAAAAGTATGAACTACGATTATATTGCTTTTATGGGATATATAAGGCTATTTATATATTATAATTTTTACTCTGTCTTTTTTTTTCATAAGAAAAACTGTTTCTCCAAAGCATTAGTTTTTATGTCTTATAATACATGTTGACAGTTTTTTTATTTTTACCTTGATTAAATATTGGCCCTGTAAATATACGTTAACATTCATAAACTTATATTAGACATCTAAAATATACTTCTTTCTGAATGTCTTTGTTTATGGCTGCCAGTCTAGATAATAGGTATCCAGTCTCCATGGAAATGTGTGAATAAACTGAGACATGTTGTGTTTTTAGTGGTTTGGGAACCTGGTCACTATGGAATGGTGGAATGATCTTTGGCTAAATGAGGGATTTGCCAAATTTATGGAGTTTGTGTCTGTCAGTGTGACCCATCCTGAACTGAAAGTTGTAAGTAATTATTTATCCTTTACATTTTAGGTTAATTTGTTGTTTTGTTCAATATTGCTGGAAAATATTTACTAATCTTTGATTATAGAACTTATAAAAAGATTTCATTGATAACTTCCTTGACAGTTTAGATATGAATCGTGTTGCAGAAATGCTAGTGAACTTTCAAGATATATCACAAAGACTTATTTACAAACTCAGTTGTGAATCTATGATTGTTTGTGAATTGTCCAATTGTATCTTTCTTAATATCAAAGAAATAGAAATAATGGCAACCTAAATGTTCCATTTCGTTTTCCCAACCTTCAGGTTGCTCATTGCAGAATTATTAGGTATAGATTACTGATACCTCAATAGGACCCTACTTGCCAGATCAAATGAGTTATACTTAAGGTAACTGCACATTTGATTGTATACCAACCTAGGCTTCTGGGTCACAAATTTATTGCTTTGGAACTGCTATAGGGTTTAATTTTTAAATCACCATGTTTAACTTGAGAAAATCACATATAGCAAAATTAAACATATAAAATTTTTTTATCCTACTCCAATGATGCTATTATTTGTAAATATTTATTCCTATTTTCATCTGCCACATACATTATTTAAAATATACATTTGTGAATATTTATTACTACCTATTTTCATCTGCCTGTGTACATAATTAGAAAGTACATATCAATATTGCATTATAATGGATTATAAATATTTTCTTATGTTTCTACATTATCTATAGTAATAAAAATGATTATGGATACGTATTATCCTATTGAGCTAATGTGCTCTAATAAAGCTGGTTAAGGTTCTCCATTTCTTTTTGTTACATGTTTTTAAAGGTAAATATCTTTGCTCTAAAACAGTACAGACGATGATTGGAAATGTTGAAATTACTATGCAGTTTAGTTTCTTGTTTTGTTGCTGTTTGGCTATAGGCATAATCGTTTCGTTTTTAGATTAATATGAATTTTTCTTTATTCTAAAGTATTTAAGATGAACAAAATCTATAATGTTTACCTAAAATCATTGTTTCTTGGGTGGTTTTTAGACTATATTAATTCTATTTTGTTTCATAAATATTAGGAAATATGGAATAAGTTGCCCCCAAAATGTGAAGTATGGACTTCTTGCCTCAGATAAAACGTCCCACCTTTGACATTTTTTATCTAAATGTAAATCATAGGTGCTGTTTTCTTTTTTCTGTCTCAATAGGAAGATTATTTCTTTGGCAAATGTTTTCATGCAATGGAGGTAGATGCTTTAAATTCCTCACACCCTGTGTCTACACCTGTGGAGAATCCTGCTCAGATCCGGGAGATGTTTGATGATGTTTCTTATGATAAGGTACATGTAGATTGAGTAAAAGCATACAGTTTGGATACTAAAGTTATACATACTGGGGTGGAGAAGTTATAGGGAAGGTTGTGGGGTTAAACCCACATTGAATGCCTTCTCTCTTGACATGGCTGGCTGGAGTTTAACTCTTTTAGGCCTAACTTGCAGTTTGGCTCATAACCCTAAAGCCTATTTTATGGGAAATTCTTCATATATTCTTTCTTGGGTTGAAAATTCATGGCTTACAGAAACTCTGCTTTTATTTATCATTCAACAAATAGGTATTGATTGACCATCAACTTTGTACTAGACAAAAATTCTGCCCTCGTGTAGCTTACTTTTCAAGCCCTTCAGCAATGGTTAATATTGTTGAGATGCAAATAATTGTCTTGCACAGTGTGTTTAGTAATAGAGTTGGGAATTGTTGCCAACAGTTTAATGATTGATTGGGAGATTTTATGTAAAATCCAGATTTCTAGCTTCTCTTGGGGAAGAAAAAGGAGGATTTGTCCATGGTATTTCCTTTGCAGCATAAGCTGGAGCTAAGTTGTTGTTCTCTCTTTGTAAGATCAAGGCTCTGCTTTTCCACTTCCCCTACCATTCCCAACTGTTCTGTTGTCTTCTCACCGAGGCTGAGAATGTGTTGCCAGTTACCATTGTGCTTGGCTGTTGTTTTACTGGTAGCAAACAGAAAAGTCTTTCTGCTTGCATGTTTCCATTGAAAGTACAGGGGAAAAAGAATGTAAAAGAGCGTTCTTCTTATCCTTGGACTATTTCCTTTATTTATATGCCCTGTCACATGCCACTGGAGGCATTTGAGTTTGTGACTCGCCATCCATGGTAATGGGAGTGGAGGGGAAAAGAGCCCTTTACCCAGGAATACAGGGTGTCTGGGAAGACTCTTGTTCCCTTTCTCCAGCTCCATCAGCCCTCCATGCTCAAGGCTGCCTGGGCTCCCTGGACATACCCACTTTTCCTTCCCTGGCGTCTACCTCTGCTTCCATCTCTAATGCTTCACCCCTTGTTGTACCGGCCTCTCCCTAGTCCTGCCCTGGAGTGGCAGTGGGAGAGCCAGGTAGTAGCTGAAGGTCCAATGTTTAATCTGTACCATTATCCACTCACATGAGAACAAAAGGAGTTGGCAGATGATGCCAATTTGCCCCATGAGGAGGTCTGGCTACTGATAGAAAATAAGGGCCCCAGTGGGCTCAGAGCATAAACAATCACATTAGACAAATCCCCTGCCTAAACAGGTCCAGGTTTAACCTGCTTATGCTGTTTCACAAATTGCCAGACATTAACAATGTTACTGCAGTTGCATTTTCAAAGAAATGTGTTTTATTACAAAAGAATATGTGATTTCAGATGAGATTGCAACCAAACTATAGATAACAATTATTTCTATTATCTTTTCAGGGAGCTTGTATTCTGAATATGCTAAGGGAGTATCTTAGTGCTGATGCATTTAAAAGTGGTATTGTACAGTATCTCCAGAAGCATAGCTATAAAAATACAAAAAACGAGGACCTGTGGGATAGTATGGCAAGTGTGAGTATGTTTTTGAATATCTCTGCATTTGGGATTGACAGGCTCATCATCTTGTTTTGTTTCCCCAGAATCATCTTAATCCCTCTGAGGAGAATAATTGTTTTCTATAGAAATAAGAGTGATGTGTTTAGTTTTGGTTTTTAGATTTGCCCTACAGACGGTGTAAAAGGGATGGATGGCTTTTGCTCTAGAAGTCAACATTCATCTTCATTCTCAGTAAGTTTCTGTATCTGTACATGTTCCCCCAAGCACATTCTTTTGCTACATATT
The DNA here is from genome assembly GCF_049350105.2 of Macaca mulatta. Taxonomy (NCBI): domain Eukaryota; kingdom Metazoa; phylum Chordata; class Mammalia; order Primates; family Cercopithecidae; genus Macaca; species Macaca mulatta. Next base: position 103,140,662 of record NC_133411.1, on the reverse strand, counting down.
CTTTGAAAGATAGCTCTGTGCCAAACTTTCTGAGGTCCTTGATTATATCACCCTCATTCCAGATAAGACTGCATTTAAACTATACAAGACTCATAATCTTTTTCAATTTTTCTTAAAATGTGTCTATACACGAGGGTTGCAGAGCTTTCCTTGGTAATGCTTCTCACTGATACTAATTTCTTCAGCTTCACTTTGTAAAGCAGTGAATTTATGACATTTCTATAGCAGATTATGGCTGCATTGTAGCAGTCAAAAGGATATGTCAGTCATTTCCAGAGCTCTGCATTTGTACAAAGACAATGGCACTGAGCATTCTTGAACACTTGCCATGAATCAGGCACATGTTAAGCACTTATATGTATTATCTCCTTTACTCTTCGTAATAAACCTGTGAGCCGGGTACTATTACTATCCCTATTTTTAAAGTTGAGAACATGAAATACAAAGACATTTGATTGGTAAATTGCAGAGCAGATATCTGAATTTAGATCTAACTCATGTTTTTAACTGCTAAGCTATAAAGTATTCATAACATCTAGTCACAAAACAGCCTGAGTCTCTGTTCATCTGGATTTGTGGGATGTTTTCAGAGGAAGCTGAGGGTGAGTCTGGAGATTCGACAGAATTTTGTCTTTCTTTTTTCTTTTTATATTTTTTACTTTCTTGGCCTTTTTTGTTCCTAGAGATTGCTTTATTCAGTAGTTTCTAGATTTGACCTGTGGCGCATGTTATCTTTTTAGTGATACTCTTTTTTTTTTTTTGAGACAGAGTCTCAGTCTGTCGCCCAGGCTGGAGTGCAGTGGTGTGATCTCAGCTCACTGTAGCCTCTGCCTCCCCGGTTCCAGCGATTCTCTTGCCTCAGCTTCCCAGGTAGCTGGGATTATAGGCATGTGCCACTACGCCTAGTTAATTTTTGTATTCTTAGTAGAGACTGGGTTTCGCCTTGTTCGCCAGACTGGTCATGGTCTCCTCACCTCTGGTGACCCACCCACCTCAGACTCCCAAAGTGCTAGGATTACAGGCATGAGCCACCACACCCAGTCTTTACTACTTTTTAAATAATTTCTTAAAAGCTTTTTTAGTATTAAAAAACAGCTCCTTTTGAGTTCCCACTATTTGTTGAGTGTGGGTCATCTCCGTATCCTCACTTTCGAAACACAGGCTCTTGACTGAACATTGTTTCCACCTTGCTTGTCTGAAACCAGCATAGTTATGTAGGTATTGAAAACCTGGCACTTTCTCTCCCTTCTCCTCCTTCATTCATTCACATGCCTGCTTTGTGCCCAGTGTTATTGCCAGCCCCAAAGTGTGCCCGGCAGAACTAGGTATGCTCCCTGCCCTTTAGACATGTATGTGTAGTGGAGGAAAATGGCACGCAAACAGTTGGTGCTTTAATGGAAGTGTGATGGCTGGGAACATCACACTGAGAAAGGGATCAGAAAACACTCCAAAGAGGGGAGGTTGGCAACTGGTAGTGACTGAGCACAAGCTGGTGTTCTGTCTTTTCTTAGAGCTGGGTTAAGTGGGTGATGTGTCTGCTTTTTTGTGTACACACCAGCATTGGCATCAGGAAGGGCTGGATGTGAAAACCATGATGAACACTTGGACACTGCAGAAGGGTTTTCCCCTGATAACCATCACAGTGAGGGGAAGGAATGTACACATGAAGCAAGAGCACTACATGAAGGGCTCTGAAGGCACCCCGGACACTGGGTAATGCTCATAGAGTAAAATTTGTTTTGTTGTCTAGATAACATCTGCCTTGTAGGATGGAACCTTGTTTTTGAAATAATGCCCTTACCGCTATTGCTAAAATATTTCAACTGCATCTGTGTATCCTATGAAGTTGACTTATACTCCCTGCCCCCATCTTCCCAAAAGGATTAAAGAGGCTTTAAACCTTGGTTTTTCTCAGTAAAGTTGATGATATAATTACTTTAACATTCTCATATTTTGTAATTTGATATGATGGTAATTTCTGGTTACTGACTTGAAATCAGCTCCAACCTAAGCAACTGCTACTAGATTACAATAGCGCCTAGCATTTGGTTGGAGCTGAGGACAAAAAAATTTAGGTGATTTCTGAGAATTATGAGAGACTCAGTTGTCTTCTTCTGAGTTAGATTTGTTCATCAGCTTAATGCTATAGAAGAATATTATTAGAAACAAGATACTGCAACTTGATTGACCCTGGATGGATACCATTAAAAAATTCTTTTATCTTGAAACAATTTCAGACGTATGGAGAAGTTACAAGAATAGCACAACAAATTCCTATATATCCTTTACCTAGATACATGTTAACTCTTTATTCCTTTACTTTCTTCTATTTCCACATATGTTTGTGTGGATATATATATGTGTGTGTGTGTGTGTGTGTGTATACACTTCCCTCCCCCATCTTCCCAAAAGGATTAAGGAGGCTTTAAATCTTGATTAATCGATATCCATCTATCTACATAGACACCTATATACATATCTCTGTATGTATATACTTGGCATGTGTTTTTCTGAACTGTTTGACAGTAAGTTGGTGACATGATTCCCCTTCAAACCTAAATGCTTCAGCATAGTATTTTCTAAAAAAACAAGAACACTTATGGCCAGTCACGGTGGCTCACGCTTGTAATCCCAGCACTTTGGGAAGCCGAGGCAGGAGGATCATGTGAGGTCAGGAGTTCGAGACCAGCCTGGCCAACATGGTGAAATGCCATCTCTACTAAAAATACAAAAATTAGTCAGGCGTGGTTGTGGGTGCCTGTAGGCCCAGCTACTCAGGAGGATGAGGCAGGAGAATTGCTTGAACCCAGGAGGTGGAGGTTGCAGTGAGCCGAGATCCCACCACTGCACTCCAGCCTGGGCGACAGAGCGAAACTCCATCTCCAAACAAACAAACAGACAAACAAACAAAAACAAGAACATTCACTTATATAACCATAGCCACAGTACAATTATCCAAATTGGGAAATAAACTTGATACAATACTGTTATCTATAAATCCCATTCAACTTTTTTCAGTTGTCCTAAAAATATCTTTAGAGCAAAATAGAAAATAAATTCTGACTTAAGATTTAATACAGGATCACATATTTTATTTAGTTGTTGCATCCTTTTGGTCTCCATGTTTTTCTGAAACAACTTTTTAGTCTTTTTTGGGCTTCTTGATACTGACATTTTTAAAGAGTACAGGTCAGTTATTTTATAGAATGTCGTTCAGTTTGGATTTTCTGCTGTTTCTCCATGATCAGATTCAGTTGATGTATCATTGACAGGAATCCCAAAGAGGTGATGTTTTGTCCTTCCTAGTATACGATTCAGGAGGCACATGACTCCTGAAGTTAGGCCTCTGAGATGCAATCAGCCAATCACTGTAAAAAGGCTTTCAGGGTTCACTTGAGTCCAAATTCTTAGCTCTACTCACGGAGTCCAAGAAAAAGAAATAGTGCCTGAGCTGACACTCCCTGCAAAGTTGGAAAACAGACTGGGGATGTTTTGAGAGCTTGGCTGTAGCAGTTTTGGTACTGTCTTTTTCTAACTCACCAGTGCTTGGCACATGATAGGTGATTTAGTAACTGCTTGTTGAATTGAATCAACAAATGAACAATCCATCTCTCCTTTCTTTTAGGTACCTGTGGCATGTTCCATTGACGTTCATCACCAGCAAATCAGACATGGTCCATCGATTTTTGCTAAAAACAAAAACAGGTAATTTATTTTGGAAACAACCAGTTTAATTCAAGGAGGAATGTGAAAATGTGTAGGGTTAAAATGCTGTTTCTTTTGCTGTTTATCTCGGTTAAAGCAAAAGGGATCAGATTGGAAATACTTTCTGGTTTCAAAGAAGAATGGCCAGTATCTTGCCAGATAGAGATTATAGTTGAATTATATAATGCTAAAAAGGAGGGATTACCAGTGAACATTCCCTATTACTTTGTTAACATTACTGTTTTATATCATATGTATGGCCAGATACGTAGTTGCATTCTTTTCATAGATCTATAAATCTCACAAAATTGATGTCTAAAGCTAGTGTTAGCTTTTGTCTATTGAGTTGCTGTTTTCTGGTTTCTGAAAGAAATAAGTGATGATTTCAGATTGTTCAGTATTAAACCCTTCTCTAATTTCCTTGCCCAGTCTCTGATGAGAAAAGCTTTCATCAGGCAAGGGAGCAAATGGAGCTTTGATTTATTTTATTTACTCTAGATGTGCTCATCCTCCCAGAAGAGGTGGAATGGATCAAATTTAATGTGGGCATGAATGGCTATTACATTGTGCATTACGAGGATGATGGATGGGACTCTTTGACTGGCCTTTTAAAAGGAACACACACAGCAGTCAGCAGTAACGATCGGGCGAGTCTCATTAACAATGCATTTCAGCTCGTCAGGTAATACACGCTGCACAAAGTCTCGGTTTATTTCTGAAAGCAGATGTTATTGTTCAAATTCTTGATTTCTAAAGACAAAAATGATTGATTGACAACAAGAAGTTGAAAGGTGTTTTCCTCCAAGTTCTTCTAACAACCCAAGATTGCTTTTAGCCTTATGATTAATCTCCTGTCTGTGACTACTAAGGCACTTGAAGGAAGGAATCTGTATCTTAATCTTTCTCATTAACAGTTTAGATCATACTGAGGCAGAAGTGTAGATAACCAGGAGATCAACATCCTGGCGAAACTCCTTGCCTTGTCCCTGCGGTGGCGTGGTCCCTCAGCTTCCTCTGGCCCTGCTATACCGGATCAGGTTTCTCCCATCACTGGGTCTTTAACAGCCTTGAAGGCTTTTTAGAAGACTAAGTGACACAGGCCCAAGTTGTTTGCATTATATTTCTTGGATTAAAGAAGGGATTTTTGTTTTCTTTCCTAAACCAGATACTTGAACTTTGCAGTATCTTTATGGAATATAGCCCATAAAATGTAGCCCAACCAAATGATCTCTGAGTGTGTGAGGACAGAATTAACACTACCCCCTCTTTTTTTTAACCCCCATGACAACGGTTTTTAAGGAAATGCTCCCAAAGCCTAAAACTCAAACTTCTTCAACATGTAGGCAGATCTCAAGTCCTAAGAGGAAGCATGCAGGTGGGAAGGATTCTCTCTGTTTCTCCTCATACCTGTATCCTTCTGGCCTAAATTTTGAGTGCCTTCTGGTTCTTCTCACCACCATACTGGGCCTCCTGAAGTGAGAAAACGCAATGGGGGAGAAAGTTAAGGGTTGCTTACCTAGCTGTTTCTTTCTGCCTAAAAAATTCCCCTCTGTAGAATATTTCTGCTTGAGCCGTAGAGGGCTCTTTCTTTTTTCTTTTTTTTAGCTTATATAATATATACCCTACCACTGAGGTTTTTAACACTAACCCTTTGTAATGAAGGGTTTCTAAGGATATGCAGTGTCTTTTGAAATGGAGAAGAAAATGTGTTTCCTCCAGGGACTCATAGTTTTTACCAGATGATAGTCTGACCAGACTTCCTAAAGGGTCTTTGATGGAAATCCCTTGCTTACCCTAGAAGTTCAGCACACAATCCAGTGTTTCACAGGGACAGATGCTGATGTGCTTCCATTCCGGCTTATCCACGTTAGCCCTGGATGTTACTGTTTGAGAAACTTCCTCCCTAGTGTAAACATGCCAGATGTTGTGTTACATGTGATAGAAAAGAGACTTATATAGTAGTTATCTATTTATTTATTTACTTATTTATTGGAAATGGAGTCTCACTGTGTCGCCCAGGCTGGAGTGCAGTGGTACCATCTCAATTCACTGCCTCTGCCTCCCAGGTTCAAGCAATTCTTCTGCCTCAGCTTCCCAAGTACCAAGTACCTGAGATTACAGGCACGTGCCACCATGCCTGACTGTTTTATGTATTTCTAGTAGAGACACGGTTTCACCATGTTGGCCAGGCTGGTCTCGAACTCCCAACCTCAGGTGATTCACCCGCCTTGGCCTCCTAAAGTGCTGGGATTATAGGCATGAGCCACCGTGCCTGGCCGTAGTTATCTATTTATAAGTAGTTATCCATTTATATCTGATTGCTTGTTTTGCTAGAAGACTAAAATATATTTTGAAGCAAAATGTTGACTTCCTGGATTTACTTTTAAACTACTAACCACAGTGTCTCTTGTTCAGCATTGGGAAGCTGTCCATTGAAAAGGCCTTGGATTTATCCCTGTACTTGAAACATGAAACTGAAATTATGCCCGTATTTCAAGGTTTGAATGAGCTGATTCCTATGTATAAGTTAATGGAGAAAAGAGATATGAATGAAGTGGAAACTCAATTCAAGGTAAAAGCCTGAAATAAAATAGTTATGTAATTACTATTTCTTTTGTGTTAAAAAGAAATCGTGTGTGTGTATGTTTGTGTGTATCTTTATATACATATTAAGGAAAAGCAAATAAATATTAATTCAGTATTTAGATGGATTAGCAAAAATTTTGGTTTTATTTGGCACCAAAAATAGAAATGGCATTCTCAGACTCTGCTCAATTTGCATGGATTTGTTTTTTCCTTCCTTTCACAAACCTTTTATTTCATTTTCCTTTCCTACTATGATGGCTGACATTCAGATTTTCTGGGACTCTTCATGGTACTTGAGGAAGAGGCACAAAATTGTTATTCTTGGCAAAATGTCATGAAGTCTTGTTGCATAATTTGCTCTCAAAATTTAGTCATATAAACTCTAAGTTTGTTTTAAAAGTGGCAATTCATCCTGACTTTAAGTAGATAGGATATCTTATAAAAGTTTGTTATGAAAATATGAAAGTCATTCATCATTATTTATTGGTTTTGACCCTTTTATAATTAAATATAAACAGTGCTGCATGATTTATACAGTAAAAGTTAGATTATGCTTTAAAAATTAGCCCCTATCATCTGAGACCATAATGGATTATATTAACATGAAATGACCTGTGACAATACTAGTCCCTGTTCCTCTGTGCAATGCCGTCAGGCCTTCCTCATCAGGCTGCTAAGGGACCTCATTGATAAGCAGACGTGGACAGATGAAGGCTCGGTCTCAGAGCGAATGCTGCGGAGTCAGCTACTCCTCCTCGCCTGTGTGCGCAAGTATCAGCCGTGTGTACAGAGGGCAGAAGGCTATTTCAGGAAGTGGAAGGAATCCAATGGAAACTTGAGGTCAGTCCTTACTGAATAACCACTTTGTTGATGTGAAGGGTATCTTTTCTGTTTTCCATCATCGGTACTAAACATTAGGGAAAACAAAAAGTATAAGTGTCTCCCCTGCTGCCCTGTTTTGAAAAATAAATTACTTTTTAAGATTTATCTATGCATCTCTCAACTTTAAGAAATGCTAGGAGGGAACTTCTGTGCATAAAAGTCAAATATCTGGGGAGTTAGGATGGTATTGGAATAATTCCCATTTTTGTATAGGCAATGCAAAATCGTTTTAAACTGTGACAGCCATGCCATAGAGAAACACAGGCATTGTATTTTATAGAAGCTTCTTTGGGCTTCTAAAGTCCCTGACAGGGATGCATAGTAATTGCTGATGCTGTCTAAGCAAGGTAGGATTTTACCATATCTGGAAATCCCTATTCAGCTACATTTCAGTCCTTTTACATTTGGAGCTTAAACCCCACCCAGGAAACATTTATGCCAACAATCTACATGCTTCAGCTTAGAGAAATCCAAACAGTGGTCCTACTGCAGTCCTGACTTGTGATCATGGTGTACATTTTGAATATAGTTTGAATTTCTTTCTTTTGGCTTGAAAGGTGATCCCCTATGGAATCACCCAGCATCATTAAAGTATTTAAATATGTAGGTATTTATAAAAATGGCATTTCACATTACATTTTTGAGAAGGCTACTTAAAACCTAATTTTAGATAGTTTTCTCTTGCCTTTTTTTTTTACAAAGTGTAACTGAAGGAAATCGGTAGCTTTTGTTTATATTTTCAGTTATGCTTCTCTGATCATGGGGACAGTTTAGCAGTTCATAATTGGTCACCATTATGCCTATAAACATACTTACTGCATCTCAGATTCTCATTGTGTGTTGCTTTCTATAGCCTGCCTATCGATGTGACCTTGGCAGTGTTTGCTGTGGGCGCCCAGAGCACAGAAGGCTGGGATTTTCTTTATAGTAAATATCAGTCTTCTTTGTCCAGTATTGAGAAAGAACAAATTGAATTTGCCCTCTGCACAACCCAAAATAAGGAAAAGCTTCAATGGTGAGTCAGTCATTCATTCATGTTCATGTGGCCAAGGGAAATTAGATTAAATTAGATCATTCTGGCATCTATTTTTGTTTTCTTGGCCAGGAATTGTCTATTCTGCTGGGAACATACTGCAAGTCAGCATACATCTAATGAGAAAGGCAAATAATTAGGGAGAACCAGGTGTCAGGAAAAATATTTAAAGGCATATACATTTGTGTATCTTTAAAAAGACAACATATTTAAAATATTTACTAGAGCTACTCTTCCTTAACTATTCTTTTGAGCAAATGAGAGGGTATATGAGAATACTATATAAATGTTAGTTTTTATTACATAGCTATAGTGGGTTTATCAGGATTCTGGTTACCCATTTATCTTTTTAACCTTTGTTATTGGCAGACTTTTTTTTCTTTTACAAGTAATTTTATTGCCGTGATTCATAACTGTTTCACCACCTATTCATTGCTAACATTTCTTTTCTTAATCCTTTCAGGCTACTAGATGAAAGCTTTAAGGGAGATAAAATAAAAACTCAGGAGTTTCCAGGAATTCTTGTACTCATTGGTAGGAACCCAGTAGGATACCCACTGGCCTGGAAATTTCTGAGGAAAAACTGGAACAAACTTGTACAGAAGTAAGTGGTGCCAAAAATTGTGCTGTGACTGGATAAGTTCATAACCTTACTGTGTTTCAGCCTTGTTGTTTGTAGAAGAACAATAACAGTCTAAAGGTACTTTTTTTAATTGAAGATAGGCAGTAGAAGTACTTAAAGTATTTGTAGAAAATATAAAACTGGAATTCAGTGCTAATTTGTGAATATGTACAGGGGTATTTTCCATTCCATCTGGCATAACCCCTTCCTGAGCCCATGGACTTATGAAGCCTTTCTCCTCAGAGTTCAGCCCAGGCCTTCCACGAACACATTTGCTTGTTTGCATCTGTCATTGTCTAACTCTTTTAGCACTTCCTGCCTGTGTCATGTTCTGTTGGATACTTAACTTTTTATTAAGCTGTTGATGTGTATTCTTTAGAGCTAGATCTTTACACATTGGATAGACATCATATTTTATACTTTCACACCCATCAGTTTTTAGTTAAAAGGTATTATATATAGGAGGCCCTTAAAATATATGTTAAATGAATATTTCACAACCCATTTTTGAATATTTCCCTCTCTAGGTTTGAACTTGGCTCACAATCCATAGCCCACATGGTAATGGGTACAGCAAATCAATTCTCCACAAGAACATGGCTTGAAGAGGTAATATATATATCTTTTTAATCATAAATGAAAATTAGCTAATTAATATGGGGTAGACAAAATACTTTGAGAGTGTGGTGAGTTAGATATGGATTTTGTCATTTAGAAGTTATTTTTGGATGGTATGGTACTGACGGCAGCATAAATCAGTGGCAATTAAACTAGTGAAAACTGCCTCTTAAGACATGTTAAGAGGTCTTAGCTCTGCCATTTAAAACCTTAGGACTTGAAGAAAAATTACTTGAGACAATTAGTCCCTGTTTAAGGATGTTAAAAGTGGGCATTGAGGTATAAATGACTGAAGTGGTCATCCAGCTACTGTTAAAGAGGCAGATCTGGAATCTAGGTTCTTTATAAACCATCCAAGTTCATGGTTCCCTGTCACTTATTATATAACCATCTACCTTCAGACAGAATTTCAGGCAGCTTTAAGATCCATGTATAAAAGAAATGTTAAAATGAAGGACAAAAAGATACATAATGGACAGGTGATAACCATGTGAGGGACTTATGGCTGAGGATAATTCTCGCAATTGTCCCCTGAATTTATCACAGAGATTCCTAGAAGTCAAGGAAAAATGAGGAATCAGTATGAGTTATTCTCATTGTCTGGTAAAAGAGAACATGAAGCATACACGTTTTCTACAAAAGCAGACTTTTCTTCAGTCCTAAACTCAAGGACTTTGATGTGTGGGCCATTGAGTTCTGTGGTGTCCCTTTTATAATAAGGTTTCATATAGTAAAGTTGTAGAACAAATTTTACATGGCTCTTAAACTATGGTACGTTTAGATAAAAGCTGAGAGGCTAATATTAACTTTTTTAGGAGTGGTTCCATTGTGTAGTCTGGTTATACTATTTTCTAGCTTGAGATGGGGAGAGAGCTTTGGAAATGGAAAAGAATGAAGGGTTGTTACAGTCTCGTAGCTTTTTCCAGTTTTCAGTAGCCTCATCCAGGCTTGTCAAATTAACTTGCATATAATAATTCAACCTTGAACTCCAGCGAGGTCTAGAGCAGAGATATTCTGTGTGGTGACTGAAGAGCTGTCCAAAGACTTGACCAGAAAGGTAGTCATCCATAGACAAGATCTATAGCAACAAAGCATTTCATTCATTCATTTGTATTCATTCAAGACATATATGCCACACATGGTTTTAGGTTATGTGGCTGTAACAGTGAACAGACAGACAAAACCTTTGCTGTCATGGAGCTGAAATTTCTGCTGTGGGAATCAGACAATTATAGACAAATCAACTGATGTCAAGTAGTTACATGCTCTGAAGATGAATAAGGCAAGGAGAGGGATTGGGGTAGAGGGTTGGTGCCGTTTTATAGGATGATTAGGAGACATTTGAGGAGATATTGAAGGAAACGCTGATATCTAGAGGAGTATTGTGTGCAGAGGAAACATCAGGTGCAAAGACCCTGAAGCAGGGCATGAAAATTAAAGAGCCTGAGATGTTATCATAATGGAGAGCAAACTATGGACATATAAAATATAGGAGTCATCCTGAGTCCTTCCTTCCCCACACATCTAATTACGCAAGTCCTGCTGGTCCTCTCTCAGCACATGCACTGGATCTTGCGCACATCTCTCTGCTCTTACCCTCATCCAGTCCTTTCTCATCTCTTGCCTTGCCTATTGCAATAGTGTCCTAACTGGCCTCCCCCTTGCCACTTTGCCAATAGCAAAACATTTTCCACATTTAAGACTGCAAGTCAGCCCATAACTGACCCTGGCTTCTTGAACCCTGCCTATTGTTCTTGCAGTAAATTCCAAATCCCTCCTTCCCATGTGTCCACGACCTTGATGACCTGGCTTCTGAGGACCTCTCTGGTGCCAATTCCCACAGGCTCTCCTGGTTTACTCTCTCACAACACTGCAGCCACTCAGTCTCCTTCTGTTCCTAGGCTACCACTTGGTTCTCCTGTCTTTAAGCCTCTGCACTTTTTCTTCTCTCTGCCTGGCTTTTCACTAGAAAGTATTCACCAACTTTTCACTAGAAAGGGGCATTTTATCTTTGAGAGGTCTCGGCTCAAATCACCTTCCCCAAAACCATGCAGTTCAATGCAGGCCACATCTCCCCAGTTACTAGCGTACCCCTGGCATATTTTCTTCATAGCAGTTTATTTACAGTAATCATATTTACTGCGTGTATCCCCCAAAAGACTGTAAACTCCATGAGGGGAGGATGCTTGCCTGATTCACTGCTACATCCTCAGTGTCTAGCATGGTAATTACAGCAGACAGATGAATAAATATCAGAGTAAATATTGGTGAACAAATGGATGAGGTTAAGTCCCTGATACATGCTGGGTTTGGGGTTTTGCACTTTACCTGCATTATATAACTACATCCTTCACCACTGCTCTTCATTTTACAGATGAGGAGACTGGGTTCCATGAAAGTTAAATCATTTGCTCAAATCAAGTTAGTAGGATAAACCTGTTTTCCTATCCCTGTATTGTGCCACTTATTGCACAGAAATTGTTCTTGAAGAGCCAAGTCTGAATCAAATATTCAGTTGAGATGTTGCATTTCCAAGACAGGTGAAGACAGAAGAGATGATTTTTGGGTCAGGACAAGGGTAAGAGTAATGGTTAGCAGCTGGCTTCACTGTTGTAGAAGGTCTGTTTTTAGTGGAGCTATCATAATGAGCTCCTTCAGGAGTAATGATTTGAGCAATTAGTAAGATTATTGATGTGCTTTGACTGTTGAATAGTGCTCAAAGTGATTTTTAATTGACTGTGAATTAATCTTGTGTTCTGAGCGTGTATGAAGCAGTAGGTTGAGCTACAACTTAAGGTAGACAGTGGAGAAGTATTTTCCAGGTTGCTACAGCAGGAGGCCATGCCTTCTGCTCATTGAAAAGTTGTACCGTATTGACATATAATTTTAAAACAACTCTGCATCATTTAAAATTGAAATCTTATCTTTCTAAAACCCATTCCTACTCCCCTCTTTATTCCCAAACTAATAATATGGTATTATGACATGGATTTCTAAGGAATTGACTATCTGGAATCTATGCTGAATAAATAATACATCTTGGCCTACATTTGCTTCCTGGATACCAAATCAAAAATTGATGGATTAATGCTGTGAAAATTTATGGGAAAAGGGTCATAACCCTTTAAGGTGAAACAGAATCGCACAATGGCCAATCCTGTGGCAAAGCCAGCCTATCTGTCATGTGAGCTCAAGAGGTTAAGATACCCAGAAATGAAACAAGAACAAAGATATTTTTCAGGAGATAGACAAGAGTTTCTTATCTCTTTAAAATCATGGGGAACTTTGAGACAACAATACATTAATTGTAGATTAGGTTAAAAAAATTTGGCAAGGTTTGGGTTTTACCACCGTAACTTGCTAAGAATCCCATTCCCCACAGTGTTTCTATAATAACATACAAGGCCAGGCCCATGGAGGAAGACGGCACTTACATGGTGGAAACTGTTTTGCTTGGCAAAGAAGAGATGGCACATTCTGCTTTTTAGATATCATGTTTTTAAAAAATGAAGTTTGCATCTGTGAGTATAGAACAGAATAACACATTAAATAGACACAATTAAACCTTAATTATAAAATGGTAAACAGTGAAGTCTTTTAAAGTCTGGCAGCTGGGAATAAACAAAAGAACTGCAGAGAAAAAACACAGAACTTGACATCATGAGGCATGAGCTCATTTCATACAGCTTATGTGTACATAATCCTATTCAGACAGCTGGGACTGCCTTCTATATAGAATTTTGACAAATGCTGGAATTTTGGCTTCAGTTTTAACTAAAGTTACATCTGGTTAATGTAATAAAATTAATTTTTTAAAACTCACTTTTTCCTCACAAGGTAAAAGGATTCTTCAGCTCTTTGAAAGAAAATGGTTCTCAGCTCCGTTGTGTCCAACAGACAATTGAAACCATTGAAGAAAACATCCGTTGGATGGATAAGAATTTTGATAAAATCAGAGTGTGGCTGCAAAGTGAAAAGTTTGAACTTCTGTAAAAATTCCTCCCTTGCCAGGTTCCTGTTATCTCTAATCACCAACATTTTGTTGAGTGTATTTTCAAACTAGAGATGGCTGTTTTGGCTTCAGCTGAAGATACTTTTTTCCCCTTCAACTCATTTTTTGACTGTCCCGGTGAAAAGATTGGCTGTTAGTTTTTCATGAGTGGGCTATCGCTACCATGTGTTTCATTCATCACAGGTGTTGCCCTGCAATGTAAACCCAAGTGTTGGGTTCCCTGCCACAGAGGAATAAAGTGCCTTATTCTTCTCATTTTATATTTTACGGTTAAGCCCCCCAGTGTCCAAAACCCTGTGGCCCACATTTGTCTTCATAAACTGTTTCATCAATTTCCTCGAAAGACTGAATAGTCGACTACTGAACAATGAATACCTGGATCCGAGACTAAGCCAGATGATGGCTGGGTTAAAGCTCTGGCTCTCCCCGCTGACCCCTCCAGACCCGCTGCCCACCCCTCTTTTCCTTGCTCCATGCCCAGGGGCTGACTTGTAAAGGCCAAGTCCTCAAGCTTCCTTGCCCTTTGGATGTTGGTCAGTGGGGAGCCAGAGAGCTGGAGCTGGGGTCAGAGGAGGTAGTAGGTGTTCTTCCCTGATTCCCTTACTGGATGCCTCGGGCTGGCATCCCCTGAGGGTCTTAGCTCCTGAGAGGGGACCCTCTTTTCCACACAGCCTTCTCCACCTCTGGATTTTGGTAACTGCTCCCTCCTCATCCCTTCAGGATTAGGGGCCTCAGTGGGAGCCTGGCTTTTACTAGTCCTGGCGGGACTTGTGGTTTCCACATAATGTGCTTGTACTTTTGCAAAAAGTCTTTTTATAGAACCCCCCTCAGATAATTCTGAGTGTCATCTATTTCCCTGACTGATACAGTATCTCTTCTGAAAAAGCAGAGTGCATTCAAGTCTGTAGGAAAACCCTTTTCTTAGGGAGGTGATTCTTTTCTCTCTCTGCTTCTTATTTGGCCTAGTTTACAATTTCTAAATAACTAGTTATTGGCATTTACTGACAGTAAATTATTGCAGGGTCACCAATAAATGATAGTACATTGTGAAACAAAATATTTGCTCATATTAGCAAATAGGACATTCTTTGGCTTTGAAGTCTTTTGTGAAGACTTCACACACAGTTGCTTCAGCACACAGTTGCTGCTCAGGTTTTATGTATAGGTAATAGAAAGCACAGTTTACTAACATGGTAAACCAACAGAGTTCAAGTCAGATAATACCCTAAGAATTAGATTTTATTTCTTATTCTGAAAACTTGCTACACAGGGACTTATCTAACCCACAGTGTGCTGTGTTGCTGACTTGATTAAAGTTGCAGCGTGTTTTGTGCCGACTATAAGGTGCGGAAATCCTCACACCTGGCAAAGAATTCAAACTGAACTTTTTGAATATAAGGCAGAAATTTCAAGATACGGGAATATGATTGATATGAAAAATGTCAAAATGTGGTCCTCTAATACACGACAGAATAGAGTGACTTCTGGACATAAATCTCCAATTTATTAAACCATTCACCACAACAAATAGGTATAAAAGTGGAATTGGAATTTTTATACTTGTTTGTTGTAGTGAATGGTTTAATAAAAATAGAAATCACTGGTAATTTCCACCCTTTTAACGATTTCCCTTTTAAAAAAAATACATAACCAAGATTTTAATGTAAAATATTTTGCTTTAATTTTATTTTATGCCTTGATTAGTGAAACATGGAAATACTGATTTTCAGTTTTGGTCACCTGAGGAACCTACCTTCATTTGCTTTTGGAAAAGCCCATTTTCTAAACAGATACAATGTTGCCACAACAATGTGCAGAAAGCTTTTTGGTAATAAAAATTGTTCTTTGCCTCTAAGTGGGTATTTGCAATTATTTTCTCCTAACTAGATTGTAAAAAGGGCTGCTTTAGATCCTGTAGCTTACTCCAGTTATTAGTTATTAACAAACACCCAAGTTTTGAAGATATTTCTAATTAAAAAAGAAGGCATATTCAGAGTACCTTAAATAAATGTTTACTTTTATAGGCGTCTTTAAACTTCTGGATTTTGGTATGCCATTTAAAAATACTTCTAGATACGCATGGAAATTAGTAATACTGCAGCCATATCCTTGCAGACACATCTGTCAGTGTCAAAGGCTTCAAGATTTTTCTTAAAAAAAGAAAACAAAAAAGCAAACACCTCTACTGCCCAAATGGGAGGATTAGATACAGTTAGAAATCCCTCAGGAAAAGTGTTTTTTCTTTTCTTGTTGCTGCCTTAAAAATAGAATAATGACTATTTCTGATGGACAGAGACATAGCATTTTAAGCTGGTGGAGTGTGAAATCCCACAGGTATGTGCATGACTTTCAGAGAGTTATTTGGCGGGGAGGTTAACAAGATGTGGTGCCATTTACAAGCAGTGTTTTACTGTTTTTGCTTGCCCCGCTGCCACAAGTCAGCTAAGTCATAACAAAAGCTTCAAACTGATGCTAAGGAAGGCCATGCCCTTTGGAAACAAGAAATTCCCAATCTGTTTTATGTTATGTTCCTGACATCTTTTCCTGCATTCACTACCAGGAAATAAGGATGAAATTAAATATCAAAATTCTAATCGATATCAGTGCAATGTTCAGGAAATATTCATTCAGAAAGATCTGAGAAACCATTCAAAATGGTGGGACATCAGAACCTACTTACACTGCTGTGGGGGAAATGCAGATTTAAAATTATATATATATATATATTTTTAAAGCAGAAGTTTCTTTTTGTATTTGGTAAACGTAGGTTCCATAAAGCCAGATGCTATACAGTGCAAAGACTAATGTGGCAATAGTTCTAAGGACAAGTTGCTGCTCAGGTTTTATGTATAGATAACAGAAAGCACAGTTACTAACATGGTAAACCAACAGAGTTCAAGTCAGATTAATACCCTAAGGATTAGATTTTATTTGTTATGCTTGAAATTTGCTACACAAGGACTTATCTAACCTATATTTTGCTCTGTTGCTGACCTGATTCAAGTCTCAGTGTGTTCTGTGCTGACTGTAAGATGCACAAGTCCTCACACCTGGCAAAGAAGAGTTCAAGCTGAAAAGGGGTTTGGTGCTTCCTGGTTTGTCCAGGTTACCTGTTATTAATTTATTATTAGCAGCCCAAGAGGAGATATGTGCCCAATGTACAATATCTTATGTTTGACTTATAAACATTATCCCAAAGCAACATCAAATACAGTTCAAAAGCCCAAGAGGAAAGGGGGTAATAAGAAATCAGAACATTGAAAAATGTTTAAAGCATTGTTTTCCAAACACTAACAAAAAAATTAAGTGCAAACTAAAAATACAAATGAGATTTACAGGCACTGTGTGTAGAATGTGCAAAAATTCGCTTAGATTTTCTTTTGTTTTTTTGGTGTTGCTTTAAGAAACTTTATCAAATATATTTATTACAAATATAAAGCTTTCTTTCTCTCCCAATTGAAGGCAATTAAAAAAATTCAAAGTTTATCAATACCCAGTACAATAACACAGGTGAACCAGTCAAATTCATTTTCTTTCTGGAAAAGAAAAACAAACCAATATTTAGGATGTTCAAAGGCTCAACAAAAACCAGTCTAGAAATCACCCAGAACAATTGTTTTGTTGCCAAAGGCTTTTGTTCTTCAAAAGTCACCATCCACCAGCTGAAGATTTTATATGCAGATACCTTGAAAAATTCAAATAAAAAATGCAGTGAATCATTTAATATGTAATTTTCTTGTTACAGGCATAGTAAATACCACTTAGCAAAAGCATTGTATAACAGACAAGAAGGAATTTCCTATAAGTAAACATGAAAGTGGATTAATAGAATTTTTTTAATTTTGGGAAAAATGTTAGAACAGTTCTAACTAATAAAGCTCCTTTTTTTTATAGGAAATACAGATAGATCATGGTGAGAGAGCTGAACTCGATTTAACCTATACTTGATTTCTTTTACGCTTTGGTCAGTAAGTGCTTGTATGCTTTTAAGGCTTACATTAAGCCTTCTCCTTTCTGAAGATTAAGATAAGGGCCCAGCTCTGAAGATCTCAGAAATTCCTTCATCTGTCCAATTTCTTCAGTAACCATAAATTAGAGTCAGACACAGTACTTTACTTTCCAAAATAATGACAAATAAAAATGGCCAATTTTTTCCTTTGCCCTTGTTCCCAAAACCCTGTAATTTCCACCCGACTCTAAAGGGTACTTCTCCCCACCCCACCACGTACTGGTATTTTGGGGAATACCAATATCTTCATGACATTTTGCTAAGTTGTAACATGCTAAATTTGCTTTGCCACAATAACCTGCAGTAATGAGCATTTGGATTTCAAAGATTCAGCTAGCCTCAGATGGTCATTTTAAGTGCCTGGCCTAATATTTTAAAAAGCTTTTAATTACAAGATTAAGGTTTTTAAACATTTCAATAGCACAGTCATCCCATTTAGTGCTTTCGAAGAATGACCGATTACTCTGTAGAGCTTGCAGTATGCATTTCATGCCAACAGTGTAAAGTGAGCATGAATTACTCGAGGTGGACTTCACTTCTCTCCTCTGTAACACATGAACTGGCAGGAGGTACAGTTGTCTTCATTTACAAATAAACACCCAACTTACCAGATACTTTAACTTGTATTTCTTTCATCATCTTTTGGCTTGGAAGTTTCCTCTGTTGTCTAAAAGGGAAAGCAAAAACCATCCATGAGCTCTTTCTTTTCTGTATTAAGTGTGAGGAGACAGCCTTCTCAGAATTAGGGGACAAAAGGTGGCAGTCAGTGGGGAAAAATAAGATGGTCCTTTCAGTTTCTCTTCTTCATTTGGCCAAAACATTGTGAGTTCTTCCTCCTCAAGTTTATTAGCTAAAAATAACCTTAAGTGATCCTGATCCTCAATGTATCACTCTCAGCTTTATTGTTTTAAGGCTAGGGTAGGTTACAAAATATGCATAGATGTTCTTAAATGGCAATGTTTCATTCTATGGTGATCCTTCCTTTTCCTGTACATAGGGTCACGGTTGTCCAGCAAATCCACTCATCATATAGGGTTATTATGCTTTCTATTATTTGTTTCTATTATTTGTTAAAGGGCTGATTAAGTACTTCATATAACTGAAATTAAATAATAGGCAAATAAGTATTTAATCTGAGATATAATGGCATAATTGTCAATTATCAATGCTGTTTCCTATATCCCTTAAGGGAATCTACTACAGGAAGATTTTAATATATTTTTTAAAAGCTTGGTGTAACTGGACTATTGTCTTTAAAGCTAGCCCTTTAACTCCTTATAGCCAGGGGATCATAGTAATAATCATTTAAATCATATGTTCTTGGAATTGGAAGGGACCTAGAAGTTGTCTAATCCAATTTTTATTTCTGATCACAGCTTGAGTAGTTTTAATCATAGGAAGTTTCCAACTTCCATGTTCTAAAATCTATATAAACCACATACTATGGTGGTATTTTAATTAGGGCAAGAAACACAGGCAAAACACAGGCAAATTGAGTTGTGTCAAGAACCTTCATTTAGAATTTTAAAGCACCAGTTACTTAAAAAAATATATGTATTTATAATATATATAATATATAATATATATTTATATTTACATTTATCTTATATTTATATATTATTATTTATATTTATATATCATTTTTTATATTTATATATTATTTTATTTTTAATTTTTATTTATTTTATTTTTTTTTAATTTATTTAAAAAATTTATTTTAAAAAATTTATTTAAAAAACAAAATTTTTATTTTAATATTTTAATAATATTTAAATTATTTTAAATAATTTTAAATAATAATATTTTAATATTTTAATATTACTTTTTATTAACTTTAATATTAATATTAAATATTATTATTAATATATACTTTAATATTAATATTACTTTGTTATTATAAATAATATATTATATATAATATAAATGTATAATACATATATACACACAAAAATTCAGTTACTTTACCAAGGCATACTCTGGAATAGATAGTACTTTAAGAAATCTTTTATTCTAAATAGATTCCAGTAAGAAACTAAATGACTGAAGTGATAAACCCCACTCTATGTAACTGCTAAACTAATTTGTAGTGTATTTACTGCTCCATTTACCTTTGCTGAATCCTTTGCTTTACCTCCATTCTTAGGTGCCTTGGAGCTGGAAGCGGTCTTCTTGCGCTTATCCTAAAGCAAAGGAAATGTAATGAGTCTATGGCTATCATCAATCCATCTAGCAATTAACTAGGCTGCAGTTAAATTAATCCAGACTATTCTGAGATCTCCAATTTAATTAAATAATGGAAGACTTTGGGTGTTTTTTCATGATTTTTTGAACAATGGTGATTGTCAGAGAATTGTTTAAAGCAGGAGGGAAAAGAGGATAGAAATAAGGAGGGAAATGTGGGTGACGTCGATGCTCTGCCAATTCCCGTGATGCATGACTCACCCAGACCTTATTTTGCTAATCAAAACAGAGCTCGTCAATGAGATGTTAAATGTTGGCAAGGGTGTGGAGAAAAGGGAACCCTAGTACACCGCTGGTGGGGATGTAGATTGGTATGGCTATGATGGAAAACGGTATGGAGGTTCCTAAAGAAATTAAAAGTAGAACTACTATACGACCCAGCAATCCCTCTTCTGGGTATATACCCAAAGGAGATGAAATTACCCCCTTATAAAGATATCTGCACTCCCATATTCATTGCAGCATTACTCACAATAGCCAAGATATGGAACAACCTAGTTGTTGATGAATGGATAAAGAAAATGTCATGTATATATACATAATGGAATATTATTCAGCCTTAAAAAATGATATCCTGCCATTTGCCACAACATGGATGGACTTGGAAGACCTTATACTAGATGATATAAGCCAGACACAGAAAGAAAAGTGATTTTGCTTATACGTAGAATATAGATAAAATAAAAAGCTCAAAAATACAGAAAATAAAACATGGCAACCATGGTAGGGAACAAGAGGAGGAAATAGAGATATAGGTCAAAGGATACAAAATAGCAGATAAGCAGAATGAACAAATGTAGAGAGTTAATGTATAACACGAGGACTAAGGTTAATAAAATTGTATTAGGGATTTTTGTTAAATAAGTAGATTTTAGCTGCCTTTGTCACAAAAAAGTAATTGTGTGAGATGACATATATGTAAATCTGCTTCCCTACAGTAACCATTTTATTATTTCTATGCATCCCAAAATACCATGTTGTAAACCTCAAATATACACAATAAAATTTATTTAAAAAAAAAATAGAGCTTGTCTCTATCAGGACTGGCTTTTGTGTGCCAAAAGAGCAAAAACAAAACCCTGTTTTCAGTATTATGGAGGAGAAATGAACAATGGAAGCAATCAAGGAAAGCTGGAGCAGGTTACATATAAAAATAAAGTCCATTCACCAAAAAAGGCATTACTTACGAGTTACCAGGGGTGAGAGATAGAATGCTGAGGTGGTCTAAAAATTAAACTACCCAATATGGAAGCACTGACAATTCAGTGATCCAGAGCAGTGCCTTACAACAGCCAAAACAATAGCAACCTGAGATCTGCAGAATTAACTCTTCTGAAAATAAGGAGGTACTCATTTCACTTTTCCTTCTGTTTGATTTACAAGAGGGTGTAGCTTAAGGGAAAATGCCTCACACTTGTTGAATTACACAGTCGTTTCTCATTCACTGTTAATCACGTTTTGAGCACCTGCTAAGTACCAGGCATTTTGCTAATGAGGAGCACAAAGGTAAAAGACACATCACTACTGTATAGAATGCACAGCTCAGTGGTGTGATACACAAGCACACACAGGTAACCAGAGAGCAAGGAGGGCATGGAAGAGAGGCCTCTAACTTTGGCCTGGGAAGGGAGAAGAAGACAGACAAGAAAGTCTTCCCTAAGGAGCTGACGCTTGAGCTGTGCCCTGAGGAATGAAGAGTCAACCAGTTGGGCTAAGCAGACAGAAAAGGGGAGGAAGCTCCAGAGAGCAAACGAGCATGAGAGCGCCTGCTGTAGTTAGGCCCTGCTCTCACTTTAAATGAACACAGACATAGCATTATTGTGGCACAACCATATAGTGTGGAGATATAAAAATGATGTCTATGGAAATAACAAAGTAGCAGTTAGGAAATAAGCAGTGTTTTATAAGTGCACTGTAAGTAAAATTATGTAAAACATACATATAGAAAAAAAGGAAATCCACAAAATAATACTGTTTTGGGGGCAGTGGAATTATAGGTATGTTTTCTTTTCTTCATTTTCAGGTTCTCTATGTCATCATTTGATTCATTCTACAGTTTAAAAATTATAAGGGCCAGGCACAGTGCTTCAAGCCTGTAACCCCAGCACTTTGAGGGGCAGAAGTTGGCAGATAACTTGAGCCCAAGAGCTCAAGACCAGCCTGGCAACATAGCGAAACCCCATCTCTACAAAAAAGTACAAAAATTAGCCGGGTGTGGTGGTGCACTCCTGTAGTCCCCGCTACTCAGGAAGCTAAGGTAGGAGGATTGCTTGATTGGAAGCAGAGATTGCAGTGAACTGAGATCACACCACTGCACTCCAGCCTGGGCTACAGAGTGAGACCCTGTTACAAGATAGATAGATAGATAGATCAATCAATAAAACTTGTGTGTATGTACACATAAACACACACACATTTCAAAGAAAGTCTATGTGAAAAAGCACAGTACCTTTGCTGTGTTCTGTGAGGTTTCTGTAGTGGAGGGACAGCTGTCCAGATCTCCTGAGAGAGCATCAATGGGGTCTTGGTCATCTGCAGATTTCTGAGATATGAGTAGAAATAACCATCAGTGAAGAAGCAGAAGGCAAAATGCAATATGGGGTATTTTCCCACCTCACTTACAAATAAAAGATGTTTCTATAAGAAAAAAACTTACTGACATTCTATACTAATAATAATGTAAAGGAGATAGAAAAACAAGAAAATCTTGATGGCTTTTTTTCCCTCTACTTTTTAATAAATGTTGCTTAGTATTCTCTGAGCCTCAGTTTTCTATCCTAAAGGGCTTTTGTGAAGACTAAATGAGAGATAAACAATGGTCACACACATTTATATGCATGCTCTGGCGAAGTACCAGGCACAGAGTAGGCATTCAATGTTTTAGTTTTCTAAAATGCCAAATAACCCTGTGGCTAGAATAAAACAAAATTTAATGGAAATATATTCCTATGGTCTTTACCTTTGATTCCTCTGATTTCTTTGTAGGTGGCTTCACTGGTTTGTCCTTAAAAAGAAGGCAGACTATTGGTTAAGCATAGATATTTGTAAAGGTTTACTTAGGTTTAGGCAGTAGAGAATCTATTATCCAATGACTTGACTTGGATAAAATGGAGTGTAGACTTGCAATAACTAATAAACCTGGGTCCCCATAATTTCTTTAGCAGCTTTGCTTAATTACTATTCTTTATAATCATATCTATAGACTTGGGGAAAACATATGAAAGAGTCCTGGAAGTGAAAGAAACACTATTTGTGAACCTTCTGCCATCATGTATTGTCACTTATAATTCTACTTAAAGTGTTATAAAAAGTTACTTGTGTTTTTATATCTTATTTACTATAGTTTATTACACTTAGAAAGTCATCAGGGATTTTTCCCAGTTTCAAAGGCAAGGACCTTAAATAAGAAATTTCCCAAAGAATGGAAGCCGGGTGAGTTGGTACTATCAAAGTGGGAAGGGCTCTCGCAGGATGTGGCATTGCTATCTTGTGGAATACTGAATGCAAGCAAGGAGAATTGGTTCCTGTAATAGGAGACCCTGAAGCTGACAGTGCTATTTAAACCAGGAATCATCTCACCAAAATGAATCAGTACAGAAAGAGAAGGGTGTAATTTGGACTTCCTTGTTTTCTGTTTGATGAACAGGCATGGAAAGGGTTATTTATCATCTAATGGACTCAAAAGTTAGAAACCAAATAGGAAAGAGGTGGGGGACAGGCCTGGTTGACCTACAAAAGACTGGTTTCTATCATGTGGGAGACAAAAGGTCAGGGACTTTTTGGCAGAGAAACAGGATTTGTGATTGGGAATATTGCTTTGCCTGTCTTCACTTGCAATAGTGCTGATGGTGATGTAGAAGAAGATAGGGAGACCCCAGGTCTTGGAGCTGCCTTATTAATTTGCCCTATTAATTATGCCAACACCAGCTCCTTTTCTACTGTCCTTAAACAGAGATTGCTTCCTTTGAAATCCTATCACCTTAGTGATTTTTATAGCCTTTTCTTGAAAGAGAGAATCACATTTCTTGGATTACTCTTAAGCATCAGTGACTGACTGAACAGTATTCAACCCTGTTTATACCACAGAGCCTAGCATATGCATATACAATGATATTGGCTCAAATAAATATTTACCTGCTGGTCAGCTTTGGTGACACATTAAAAGCAGTCAGTCATGATATGTCTTTATGCTATTGTAAAAGAGTACAGCTACTATTTATTTCAAGGAGGTTTGAATTTAAAGATCTTTGTAGCATAAATCCGATCTAGCAATTTGCCTCAGTTTACCTGTCCCTTATCATCCAGGAGATGTCTGTATTCAGGTGGGATAGTGTCATCTCTTTCTCCAAGCTTGTCTCTATGTTCAGCTTTTGCTTTTTCCTATATAAACAGTGAGCAGATAGAATTAATATTCATTTCCTCTTTCACTTAGAAAATACATTGTCAAATGTAGCATTCAGCATTTGTTGTACTTTTATGAGGCAAAACATATGGTCTGTTTTTATTATTTAAGCAACAGAACAACACAGATGACTTCAACAGACTGCTAGTTGGCTAAAATATATAATCCCATATGCTTCTGTATGTCAATTCATATCTGTGAATTTTCTAGCTATATTTTAAATGGAAATAAATGATTAAATAATTATCCTCAGAAACCATGTTAGGAGATTAGAACCCAAAGGTATAAAATATCTTTTTCTTTTTTTCTGTATGGTTTCACTTTTCTAATAAAAAAAATCAGGCCACTATACCCTGCCATTTAGAGAGGTCATATTTACAACTTTGCCTATTTATAAGCGACTTTGAAGGACGACAGCTAATTTGAATGGATGTGCTGACTGCTTGTGTTGCATGGGAGGAAGCCATGCATACGCCACACCTACCTCCCAGAATCTCCTCAGGGAGGCTCCGCTGGTATCTTTGTCACAGATTCAGTGACCTTCCCCTCCAGTGGAGTACAGATTGATTTTTCTACTTCCTTATAATTTCATGTTTAAAATATAGGTTAAATTCACATCAATATTCCTACGACAATGACAGAGTCAAGAACCAAGGATTAAAATTTCACTTATTAGTGAATTTTTTTTTTTTTTTACCTTTACTTTATCCTCCATTGGTTTGTTCTCATCTGGGTCAGGCTGCCTTTGTCCTAGACTATCGGAGAGTTTATCCAAGGCATCATCGAGGTCTTTGTCACTCTGCTAAAAAAGTAAATAATGCTGAATTAGTCACTCATTAGCCAAACTGTATCAGAGGCAAATTAGCCCAGGAACTCCATCTTTTCAGGCGGGAACCTGTTTCCTTGGAAGAAAAAGACATCTGGGGCTGGGGCTGGGGCTGGGGCAGGGGAGTAGACAGGGTCAGAGAAGAGAAGGCTAGGAATGGAAGATCAGGAGAAGAGCGGCAGCATCTGTCAACCTCTGGGGTTGGAGGGCCTTCCACCCACCCCGCCCATGTCTTGGTGAAGATCCCCAGGTTAAGAAGGTCTTAGTGGAAGCCTCAGGATCCATATCCAGTGGGTGACCTGGAGGTCACATAAAGGGTCCAAAAGCAAATGAACCAACCATGTGTGTCTTTCATTTAGAAATTAAACACCATTAGAAAACGATATGAAAACAAATATCCACTAATGTTGTCAGATGGTTAGGAAGCAGGATTCTGCAACTATAGAGGGTGAGCGTTTCTTTGGTTCCGTGGGTCCTCTCTAAGACTCTAAGATCTTGAGGGGTGCATTTCATAAAGTGCAGCATGACCCGCAGTTTGTGGGAAGCCATGGAGCTCGGCACTGCCATCCTAATACCTCCTAGGACGCAAAACCCCAGAGACAATCTGGCGTCAGGAGAGTGGAAGGGGCTTCTCTGCCACACTGGTATGAGTGGCCTGAAAGACTTCAGAGAATTTCTGAACTGGTGGGGATACCTCTCTTTTCATCTTTAGGAAGCTCATGGAAGCTAAATTGCAGAAATGGGAGCTGGTATTCTACACGAAAAAAATTATGGAACAACAATGTCACTGTAACTAAGATAGCTTAATTCCTCTAACATTTATTTACTGTATGATTCAGGCAGCTTATTTAACCTCTTTCGGCCTCAGCTTCCTTGGCCATAAAATGTGAATAACAGTAGTACCTATACTCCTAAGTTGCTGAGAAAAGTAAATGATTGAAAAGGTATTTAAAACAGTACTAGTTGTATGTTAGGACCCAACAAATGGTAAATTATTATTAGTATTATTATAGCAAAATCCTAAGTTTTGTTTCAAAATATTTTTCAACACATTGCATTCAAAATTCCACCTCTAAATGAATTCAATTAAAATGTGTTTAATATCTACATTGTATAAGATACCATGCTGAACTCTGTCCAATACTGTATAGAACTTTCCAGTTGATTTTCAAAGTGTTTTCACATACACTATCCAGTTTTATTTGATGCCCACAATGGTTCTCAGTGAACTAAGCAGGCTTTTTGGAGGTAAAAAGCTCAGGGAAGCTAAGTCAGTTGTTTGAAAACAAATTGTTAAAAAGTGAATAGAACCCAGGTCTTGGGACTGATAAAGGTTTTCCCTGTCATGGCTTAGTCACATCCATGATCTTCTATTTTCTTTGAAGCAGTTTTTCCTGTTGGAGTGATTTTATTACACAGATCTTTGAAAGCATGTCTTCAGATGCTTTCAGTGTATCTAACACTGCTAATAACAATCTAATAATCTCAGCAAAGAAAGCTCCCGTGAATCATCATGGCTTGACACTTTGATTTCCCAATTTTTTATCTAAATAAAGCTTTATACCTTGTTTTAGTGACATCTTCAAATAAAATGTTAACTAAAAACAAGACTCTCTGATGGGAAATGTGATCAGAGAAGTGTCACTGGGAAACCTACTTCTTAAAGGCAAAAAAGTTTCTGATTGCAAATGTTTACTGATAGCCTCCATCAGGGCAGAATCTCTGGCCTGAATATTAAGAACTGAAGTGTAAATGGCAGCCTAGGCTATTAATGGTTCTTCCTTTCTGTTGCATGGGGACTTTTTTCATTGTGGGTGTGTTTACACACACATGCACACACACACACATACACACACACAGGGCATTTTACTGGTTTTAAGTGCTTTATTATAATCCAGGATTATAGCTGCTAATGGTAGAGCTGCCTGGGGCCAGGTCTGGGCTTTGTCATTTGTGCCTCTGGATATTTTCAGATGATCCTGAAGCTGACCCAACAGGATGAAAATCCATCAGAATCTCAGACTGCAGCACTAAATATGCTTTGATGCTACATCAAAAGGAATGGAAGCATAGCTGACTTCACTAAAGTTACTTCATCTCCATCTAGCAAATGAGGCACTGTTCTCAAGCAAAGGAGATGGGGATCTGGTTTAGGGCAATCCCTTTATAATTTGATGTTCTGTGGTCTCCTCGGTAATGTATAATTTGGTATTGCACAGGTGATTAGTCAAGGAAGTCTGGAAAAGCTTTGGTCCCACAGCCTTGCCTCACAGCATGTAAATAATTAAAACAATATTGATGCTGAGGTTCTTCTACAGCTGGTATGAAACTGACAAATTTTTACTGGTGTGAATTGGGAAGAAAACAATGCTATTCTATGACATGTTGTAAAATGTTGGTAAAATGTTTGTAGAAGCTCAAACAAAACAATTCCATAAAATACACTTGAGGTTAAATAATGGGTAGTAAATTATAGAATGTATAAGAAAAAATAGGAGAAAATCAATTATCAGGAAAGCTAAAGAACTTTTCAAATCTAGTAATTCGAATATAGACACAATGCACTTTATTGTACTTTCAATTCTTATAAAGCGACGATATTAAGGTCCTTGACTATGTGTACAATGTTTTCACATATATTGTTTCATTTAATAATATCAAAGTTAATCTCTGCCATCTCCCTAAATCATCAGTCTCGGCTCTTCTGAACTAGAAGGTGCCTGATCTTCCTAATAATTCTGCCTATTTTCATTTGCTTTAAACAGGTGCCCTATTTTCTTTCTAGTTGTGGCTGCACAAAAAGAAATATTTATCTCCCAAACAAGATGTGCTGCTTACCGAAGTATCACGGGGTGGGGCTCCAGTGTGGGTGGTTGAAGCTGGGGTTTGGGAAACCACTTCAGAGATGGCAGCAGCAAGTTTAGCATCTTCAAATTTCTTTTATGGAAAAAAATTTTATGAGTGACATGTTGTATATAAAATTATGACCACAATGCCATCACTTAACTATAACTCTTAAAGATAGCTTAATGACTGTTTATTCTCTTGATACAAATAGACTCATAACATATAATTTTAGAAGAAATTTAAACTCTTCTCTATTGTATTATTTTATACAATTTCCTATTTCTATTTCCTTCTCATATTGATTATTCTAAATACTATGCAATAATATAATAACTTAGAGTTCCATGGTTTGTTTACACATCTCCTGTTGTACATTTAGGTTATTCAAAGTTTTTAGCTCTTTTAAAATTGCTCTGAGTAAGTTCTAGTGAGTAAGTTATGGTGCTGGCTATATTTTGCCAAACTGCCCTCTCAGATGTTGCTAGGAATTCATACTGCGAAAAGCGATGAATACGCATGCCTGCTTTCCTATGGCCTTGCTTGCCAGAATTTGACTTTTATGACGTATTTTTATTTCTGATAATCAGTGTAAAATGATATACTACTATTGCTTGTATATTGTGGTATATGGTGTCAGGTTTCAGGGTTTTTTTTTCAATGTTAAATATTATTCTAGCAACTTTCTGAAATAATTTTTGTTTAAAAAATATTGAATATTTGCTTCATTTCAAATACTCCCTTTTGACAGAAACCTTAGGTATAACTGTTGATGAAAAACCAGAAAAAAGTCCAGAACTCTTTGGTGACTCCAACTATGGATAGCTTATTTTGAAAAAAGAGAATTGTAAATTTTACCGAAAGATGGAGAAAAGCACATTACAACGATACCAACATTCAGAAATTTATTGCAGCATGTTATTATTGGAGATCATTTCAACTAATTTAGATAACTATAAGATACTTATTGTCCATTTATACCCTGTAAAGCAGTTTTAGAATGTAATATTTTAGGTAATCTAAAATGTACTAAATTCATTTTCAGTTATGAGAAATCTTTGCTTATATGACAAATGAAAAGAATAACAAGTTGTCAAATGAAAAGAATGACATATTGAAACATTTGTATTGTCTCTTCTTAATCTATCTGATTGACTTATTATTTAAGCCTTTTAATACTAAGTATGAAACAACCTATGGTCTGGAAATTTGTTTTGCAAAGCTATATGTACATGTTATTTAGTTCATCTAACACTACACAAAAGCATAAGATGATTTTTCACTCTTTTTAAAAATACTAAATCATATATGTCCATTTCTCAATTTTTCCAATGATTATGCTTTGATCAACATTATTGTATTTTCTATTTATTATTACTGTATAACATATGCTAGTGTTTAGTTGGATTAATCTTACCTAAAAGTATTGAAAAACGCTTTTCAGTATTTTTTTCAAATTTTATAATTTATTTTTCAAATATATCATTGAATAATTTTATTGAGTTATAAAAAGTATCTTATTGCTATTTAATAAAAAATTAACATAAAAAATGACTTGAATTGTCATCATTCTTTTTAAGATATTTAGTTAAACTGACAATGTATGGCCTACAATTTTTTTGTGTCCTTATTTTTCTGATCATTTCTCCTTTTGTAGTTTACGTAAGTCTGATCTCATATTAATTACATTTTCTCATCTGTTGTTACTAATAAACATGGCATAATATTACTTACAAATGTATTATCTACAAGTAGTGCTATCCACAAATATATTCAAATGTTCCCTTTTAATGTTTGTCATTTCTTTTTCTTGTGTTGTTAATGATTCTTCCATGCGATAATAAGCAGAAATGACAATAAACTTTTCATAGTTTCTGCTTTTAAGGAAAATGCCTCCATGATATTGAATATTTGATTCTGAAAACTAAAGACTCTTTAACACGTTAGGGGATTGCCTACTTTTTAAAACGTTTTTATTTATAATATGAGTATATGTAAAATTTTAAATAGATCTTTTACATGGACATAAATAATTGTTTCTATTTGATATACCACTACAATATATTGACAATTTTTCCAATAATCAATCAATACTTATAATGGCAAATAATTTCTTAACTGTTTGTTATATTCTATGTATGTTGTATGTAATTTTTACATCTACATGTTTAAGTAACTTTAGCTGATACAGTTATATTCGTCACATTTTAAGATTAGCACCATAATTACTCATAGAAGCAATTAGGTGACCCCATCTTTTTCATGACATATTTATCCACATAAGAACTGAGTGTTCAACAGCTGCAGGAGTCATCTTTAAACCTTCAGTAGAAGGAGAGTTTGAAAACCAATGCAATATTTTCTTCAGTCTTTTTTTTTAGGTTTTGTGAATTATGCAGTTTTATATTTTTGTTTAATCTTAGAAAATTGTTGTACATAGTGTTTCCTAATAATTTAGTTGTACTCTTGTACTGATTATTGTATTTTCTCACATTTATGTTACATTTTATTAGTAAGATTATTTTCTCTATTATATTTACCAGTGTTTTGTAAAATCTTAAAAATTCATAAAAACCAACTGACTATTGGCATTAAACTAGCAATAATTTAGTTGATCTCATACATTATTATATTACTCTGTTAAAATTTAACTGTATTTTTCATAAGGTTTTTTTTCCTTTTGCATTTGCTAGTATTTTATAAAGTATTTGTTATTTCAAAAGAAACAACTATTGGCCAGTTAACTTTCATGCTGCTAGTTTCATTTCCTGGTATGCTTATTGCTACTTTGTTTTGGGTGGTTACCTTATTAAAACTTTTAGAAATTTCAGTTGAAAATTCAATAAGCATTTGGTTTATCAGGTTTCTCTTTTTCTCTATCTCTATTATTGATGAAGGTATTTTATGACAATGTGTCACAGGAAAACTGCTTTGACTGCTTCTCAAAGATTTTTACTTGTAATATCTTTGATGTTTTAAAATAGTCTATTATCAATGTGATCTCAGTATTATTAGGGGAATAGTTTTAAGTGTTTCTTTTTACATAGCATTTCTGTTCTGTTTTATTATTCTCAAAGAGCATGGAGCTACTTTTTTATAGATGAACATTAATTATGAGCCATATGTGATACTTTTCCCCCAAAGTTCTTGAAACTTTCCCTTAAATAACTTTCTATTTTGATTATTTGGTTCTCATGATGATTAGTTATTTCCACTTTATTAACTATATTGTTGACACTAATGTTTCCTTTGCTAATTTTCTAAGATTTTTTTTTTTCATGGTTGTTTCATCTCACCATTTCACTGCCATATATCTTTGAGGGGGGCATATAAATTCATTGTTACTTTTTCCAAATCTTTGAATTTCTAAAAGAAAAAACACCCCTAACTATTGTAATAATAATAATAATAATACATAGGAGGAGGAAGGGAATTGAGATCTTGTTCCCCACTATTTGTTCATCTGTTCTGCATCACTGTAATGCTATGACTTCACATTCCTGGGGTACTCCTCACATTGTATTCTTCACCATGTCTTACAGTTTCTAAATCAAGGCTGGAGTGCTTTGCTGTGATGTGGTCTGTATGGAAGAGGATGAGAGGAAGGTCACAGGATGAGGTGACTGA
This sequence comes from Macaca mulatta, assembly GCF_049350105.2. Lineage (NCBI taxonomy): Eukaryota > Metazoa > Chordata > Mammalia > Primates > Cercopithecidae > Macaca > Macaca mulatta. The sequence continues at coordinate 103,109,255 of NC_133411.1, read as the reverse complement.
GCAGCATGATGCTTTTACAGGGGTACGGAGAAGAACAAGCTCTGGTTAGCAAGCTCTTCTTTGAGGGGCTTTATTGCTTCATTCAGCAAAAGCAACAACTTCAGGCAATTCCAAAGAATCATTATTTCTTCCAGTTGTCATTCTGTCTATTCTCCAACTGATATAAATATATTTTCCATGCCACTGTCATAGAAACTGTTATAATCCCTTTTCTAACTGACTGCTAATAATACATTCAGTGGTTTAAAAACTGAGTTCCCAATAAATAGGTAAACTAGACTCCATAAGAAAAGGTTCTGCAGTTATTAAGTTTGGGAACTCTAACAGACTCACTATATATTTGCATATAAAAAGCCATGAAAATCCTACAGTAGAGAAACCTGCTTAACATTACCCAATATTGTCCAAACTTTTCGAGTAACAGAGTTCCCTTTAAGGGACTCTATATTCCACACAGAGCCAAGTTCCCTTAGGAGGCAATTTGGGAAATGGTAAATTGTAGAAATATCAATTGGTAAAGTTGTCTGAGGAGTAATTTTGGATAAACTTACATTTAAATTCTCTTTTCATAGGGGTACTGGTACTTGATATTAGTTACACTACTAAAAGCATCCACTGTGTTGGGACAATATTTCATGGTGCAACACATTTTGAATGGCTACAGTGGGTTGAGGGCCACTAATTTTATGATTGTTCCTCAGTCCCCCAGTCAGATTCTAAGTCACCAGTTTCCATTTATTTCTGCCACTCTAAAACTAAAGAAATAGGCCAGGCGCAGTGGCTCATGCCTGTAATCCAAGCACTTTGGGGGGCCAAGGTGGGTGGATCATGAGGTTAGGAGATCGAGACCAGCCTGGCCAACATGGTGAAACTCCATCTCTACTAAAAACAGAAAAATTAGCTGGGCATGGTGGCACATGCCTGTAGTCCTAGCTACTCAGGAGGCTGAGGCAGGACAATCGCTTGAACCTGGGAGGTGGAGGTTGCAGTGACCGGAGATTGCGCCACTGCACACTCCAGCCTGGATGACAGAGCAAAACTCTGTCTCAAAGAAAAAAAAAAACTAAAGAAATAAAACCAAGACTTTTGGACTTACAAGAGATGAAGCATTTTGTGGACCAGAGAAGTCCTCAGACAAAGCATCCAGAAGGAAGTCTTCACTCATGGGCTGCAAGGACCAGGAAATGTATCAACAAACACCATTGCAATCAGGGCCAAAAGGAAAAGATATCCTTAGAGAAAACTGGTTTGCTTACTGGAAGCTGTTCCTTAGACTCTTTCGGCAGGAGTGGCTTTCCATCTTTATCCTATCCGGGGGGAAAAACATGGCATGAAATCATTTTACATTTTATCCAAGTTATGAAACCTTGCAAAAATTACAAAAGGCCTGCCTACAGGCTATACTTGCTGTCGTACATTTTAAATTAGATCCATCATGTCAGGAAATAGATTCTCTCACCAGAGACTAAGCTCTAATTAGTTCATGTCAACAAACAGCTCACAAGCACCAGGCATTCCCGAGTCACGGGGGCTGCACAGTGGACGAGGTATGGCTTGTGACCTCAGAAGCCCAGAGACTATCACAGGAGGAAAAGGTGCAAGTCAGCATAGTGTGGTATGTGGTGCTGTGATTGGGGTTTGCAGGACAGTGCGGGACAAGTCCTTTACCTACATGGGGGTGGGCTGGTTAACCTTGTAAGCCACACATCTAACTCATCGGCAAGGACTACATGCCAAGGCCTGACCTAAGCATTGGCAATACAACAGAAAATCGCAAAGACAAAGGTCTTGCCCTCAGGGAGTTTAACCTGTCGGTGAAACGCTCTGCAACTTATGGTTCAGATTATGTCAAGCTGTAAACGACTCCAGGTGCCACACTTGAATAATAGGACAAAATGAAGAAAGCATGTGGGCTCTTTAGTAAAAGAAGATCTATATACTAATAGGAAATTCCATTTATCCACCTACACAAAAATAAGTAAATACAAAGATATACATATATATTTCACCTGAGAAACTGGTTAAGGTTGGTTTTTGTTTCATTGAAAATGTGAAGTGCAATGGTTTAGAGGTACAAGCTGAGTAACAATTTAAATGCTCCAAAATTTGAAACTTTTGGAGTGCTGACCTGACAACTCAAAGGAAATGCTCACAGGGGCATTTTGGATTTTCAGATTAGGGCTCCTCAACAGATATAAGGCAAATATTCAAAAATCCAGAAATGTCTGAAATCTGAAACAGTTCTGTCCCCAGGCATGTCAGATGAGGGATATTCAACTTGTATCACCTGCTTCCCTCATGACTGACTTGCGCCTTCTGACCATTCTTCAGGTACAGGGGAAAGCTGAACCTGTGCTTGTTCTCCACCATCTCTTAGCTGTAAAGGCAGAAAATTTCCTAAGTGATGCCTAGGACTCTGGGGGCACTTTTGCTCCCTACTCAAACTTAAATCGATTTTCCATCACTGCATCATTCTGTGTCTGGAAGGGGAGGTTGTGTCCTGCCCTTGGGGAGCTGAATCTCACTGAAGAGACCTGATGGGAGCATAGCTGGTGAATACCAACATAGGATTTAAATGAGATGAAGCTATTGCCTGAAAATATTAATAGGTAATTACTACTGTGTGAGGTAAGTCAGAAGAAGATGAAATGACTACAGAATAAAGTGATCAGGGACAGTGAATCAACTGCTTCCTTAAACACTACTACTAAATTCAGTAAGGGGAGACAGCAAATCACCAACCAATCACCTATCATGAAGAGAGTTTACCTGCACTTGACCAGCCGCTACTGAATGGGCACTCAGTGGAGACAGAACGTGTGGCCCTTAGCACGCTCTCTAGGAACTTTGCAAAGCAACGTACAAATGAGCCCAAATTAACAGAAACGCTGTGGCTGCAAGTGAATTGTAAAACACAAGAAGCAAATATAAAGGTATCCAGAATAATAAACTTTCAATCATGGAGAGCTCAGTCTAGTTCCTGTGTCTGCTAAATAAATGGGCTAGTGCACAAGGATGAGTGAGAAGCAAGAATTTGATATTCTAGAATTGTTAATGAAGTTTACTTGAATACTCTTTTAAATCTTGGCCTGCTACGAAGATGACTGACATTTCTTAAACTGTCCGTGAATCTGCCTCATTTAAGTGACTGCACTTAAACCACAAGACTCATAATGGGGTCTCCTCCTTTGTTCTCTATAATCTGTACTTTCAAAATAGAGGAAATGGGGCAACTTAACACTATACTCAATGTTAGATAGGTTCTCTTATTTTTCCAACTTACATCTGAAAGTTGCTAATTTTTTTTATATAAGATAATAGTTCCTTATTTTAGTTTTTTTCATTTCTTCTTTTGAGTCAGGGTTTCACTCTGTCATCCTGGCTGGAGTGTAGTGGTACGATTATGGCTCACTGCAGCCTCTACCTCCTGGGCTCAAGTGATCCTCCCACTTTAGCCTCCCAAGTGCCTGGGACTACAGGCACTTGCCACGATGTCTGACTAATTTTTTTGATTTTTTTGTACAGACTGGGTCTCATTATGTTGCCCAGGCTAGTCTTGAACTCCCGGGCTCAAGAGATGCTCCTGCCTTGGCCTCCCAAAGTGCTGGGATTATAGGCATGAGCCACCATGCCCGGCCTATTCCTCATTTTAGTTCTCCTATCTACATAAGGTTTTTTAATATTTCTGGTATTATAACAAGCTGTGGGTTAGAAAGGAAAACATTAGGCAACCTAGACATTAGATTTCTTTCACTTGAGGATCAAGTCTCATTAGGAATATTTTAGCTTTGTATCTGGTGTTCTAACACTATTAGGAGTAGACTAATACTATTTGGTGTTTGAAATACAAAGAAATAACATCTTTATATTCCAGGTCTGTTCCCAAGTCTCTGTGTTCCGTGTATGAATTCAGTATGAATTAAAATAAAATAGAAAAAGACTCCAGCCTGTTTACCTTGACTTCTTCTAATCTATAGTCAGGGGGAATTGTTTCTTCTTTTTCACCAAGTTTTTCACGGTCTTCTTCTTTGGCCTTCTCCTGAATAAAAATTATACCATTTTCATTGTTAGTATGTTTTTTCTCCCCATAAAATTAATGCTGAGTGACTAGATTTGAGGTAAACAAATTTGTCATTAGGTTAGGAAGTACATATGGCCATATGCTTAGTGTTCCTACAGCAACTTAATCTGGCAGGTTCAGGCACCAGCAGAAAGCCTGCTGGGCTGCAAGGCAGCTGTGAGGAGCAGCAGGCATCTGCTGCTTCCTTCCCAAGTCCCAGCAATGTCAATGCAGGTGGGCAAAGATGAGACTCAGGCCTCTGGTCTGTGCATGTCGTCCATCCATGGTGGGGGTTCAACAATGTGGCTTATTCAGGTTTAGCTTATTAAACAGGATATGTGCAATAATAGAAAAAGCCAGCTGGTCATGTTTTACGGGAAATATAAAAAACAAAACAAATGACTAACTTATTTGCAGGGGGAGGAAGTGATCAATGATAGTTATTTTCCAGAAGCATCTCAGTTGCCATTACCTTGACTTTATCCATCACAGGTTCTCCATCTTCTGGATCTGCTTCCTTTTTCCCCAGGCTATCAGCCAAGGCTTCTACAGCATCGTCTGGCACCGTGCCCTTCTGAAGTGCATTAGTGGATATATTAAGTAGGTGGTTAATCACTCCCTTTAAAACATATGCTATCAAACAATTCAGAAAGGCATATCATTATTTCAGACAAAAGGCACGTTATCTTTTAATAACTTATCAACTGAATTAGAATCCATGTTTAAAAAACAAAATGTTTAACATTTGAGCAAATTTGTTATATTAAACATTGTGTACAAATTATATGTTGATACTGTGAAACTTACAAGACCAGACCCACAGTTGCTTTAGAAATAAGAAAGACCATGGATTGAGGTGTACCACAGAGAAGCTGAATACCAGGAAAGAAGAAAGACGTGGTCTTTATGGAGATCATTCCATAGATGGCACAGGAAAGACTTTCAGAGCCCACAAGAGGCCATTCCTCTCCATTTCCTGTGGGACAGCCTGGCTCGTCTCAGAAGGGGAGGCTCGGATGCCTGTTTTCTCCAAGGGGCTTCTACTGACCAAAGGGGATTCAGGGCTGGTTCTGGTGACTCTGCCTGTGACCAACTAACCTGCATGGCACAGTGAGAACTGTCTACTTTTGGTCCGATTGTTCAAAATGAAATGTTCTCCCTCAAAATGTAATGAACTCTGGCCATGCTGGTATTTAAAATGACATTGGATGAACACAGAGGATAAATAGTGTAAAGGGAAAATAAAGCGAATGATCTGTACATTAGTGGCTCATAAAAATCAACTTAATGATTCATGACCAGGACTTTTCTTTTTTAATGAAGAGAACAGGACCAGGCACAGTGGCTCACACCTGTAATCAATCACAGCATTTTGGGAGGCCAAGGAGGGAAGATTGCTTGAGCCCAGGAGTTTGAGACCATTCAGGGCAACACAGTGAGATCCCACCTCTACAAAAAGTTTTTAAAAATTAGCCAGGCATGACGGTGCATGTCTGTAGTCTCATCTCCTCAAGAGGCTGAGGTGGGAGGATAGATTTGACCCCAGGAGGCTGAGGCTGCAGTGAGCCGAGAACATGCCATTGCAGTCCAACCTGGATGGCAGAATGAGACTCTGCCTCAAAAAAAAAAAAAAAAAAAAGTGTAACAGTGTGTATATGTGTGTGTGTGTGTGTGTGTGTATTTATAATGCATCATGCACAGAAGGGATAAATACTTTTTTTTTTTTGAGACGGCGTCTCGCTGTGTCGCCCAGGCTGGAGTGCAGTGGCGCGATCTCGGCTCACTGCAAGCTCCGCCTCCCGGGTTCACGCCATTCTACTGCCTCAGCCTCCGAGTAGCTGGGACTACAGGCGCCCGCCACCACGCCCGGCTAGTTTTTTTTGTATTTTTAGTAGAGACGGGGTTTCACCGTGTTAGCCAGGATGGTCTCGATCTCCTGACCTCGTGATCCACCCGCCTCGGCCTCCCAAAGTGCTGGGATTACAGGCTTGAGCCACCGCGCCCGGCCAGTACTATTCTTTAAACTGCTGCTTCCAGTGTATAGGGATGGGAATGCAATATCAATGAATTTCCCACTGTTTTCTTGGTCAAACAAAAGTGTAAAAGTCCTTGGGTTAAACAATCTCAGAGTTTAATCTTATTATTAAAATCTCTGACCTCACAATGAGCACCTATTAAAATTTTAGGGTAAAAAAGTATGTTTCTGTTTTATATTTCTTTTTTTTTTTTTTTTTTGAGACGGAGTCTCGCTCTGTCGCCCAGGCTGGAGTGCAGTGGCCGGATCTCAGCTCACTGCAAGCTCCGCCTCCCGGGTTCACGCCATTCTCCTGCCTCAGCCTCCCGAGTAGCTGGGACTACAGGCGCCCACCACCTCGCCCGGCTAGTTTTTTGTATTTTTTTAGTAGAGACGGGGTTTCACCGTGTTAGCCAGGATGGTCTCGATCTCCCGACCTCGTGATCCGCCCGTCTCGGCCTCCCAAAGTGCTGGGATTACAGGCTTGAGCCACCGCGCCCGGCCAAGTAAAGCTTTTTTTCTGATAAACTGCGCTGCAAAAGGAAAGATGACCAAAGAGAGGGAGCCTAGGAAAGTGATTTAGCACCACCTAGTGGCTGAACACTGTATGCGTTTTATTCCCAAGAGCTACAAAAAAAAAAAAAAAAAAAAAAAAAAATCCCTGAGGCTTCGAACCTGTTTGGGATTATACCTAAATTAAGCATTAAGTAGTAACAGCTGCAATACTCTAATCAAGGACATCAAGAGTTGCACTGGTACCCAAGTCTTATCCAAGCAATGTGAGTTGCTACATGATTTAAGACACCTGCTCACACTACAATTCTGTTTTCTCATACTCTATGCTACAAAATCCTTGGAAACCACTGCTTCCCCAGACCTGTGCCCTTTGCCAACCTCTTGCTTAATAAATTACTGAAACAGTTAAAGAAAACCTAGGAGAAGAAGCAGACTTAAGAACGAAGGAATCTGGAAACAGGAGTAAGGACTAAAATTTCTATTTCTGTAATATTTGACATTATCAAATTCAACAACTACAACTCAGGTCTCTGGGTTTCCTTAACAAATTTTCTTTTTATACACACAAGAACCACCCAGGGAACGCATTCATCTCCTTCCTCTGGTCTGTCTTCCTTCAGCTCTCTAATCTGCATGCCTTTCTTGAGTCCTCTGACCTTTATTACACTCTACAGCTATTCTTTCTGGCTTTCGAGGGTGTCACAATCCCAGAAATGCCAACTGCCTCAGTGACAGTAACCTTGGCAACCATGGCCAGAGTTGGTGGAGTTGAGGCCCTGGAAAGGAGGATGAGGAAGGGGAAAACAAGAGCTTTTTTTGTTTTGTTTTGTTTGCTGTCGAACAATCCAATGCTCAGCTCTACAGTCAGGGTAAAGTTGAGAAGGAATTGAGCCCTCTAAGGCCCTGGCAGTCACACTTGGCAGATGAGGTAGGTGGTGCAGGTGCAGGTTTTGGTTACAAGAGTTCTCCTGGGGAATGCTGGCTACTGTTGTTTTGACTCCAATCACGGCCTCTGTGCCTGCTTTCTTTACCAGAGTCCTTCTAGAGTCCCCCCTCCTCTCCTGTTCTTTACCACTGTGGCCGGGCACCCATGTTGTAAAAAGTACCTGAAGAGTACCCGGAAACCCCCCAAAATTGGGGAGGTCTCATATCCACACTAGGCTTGAAGACAGCTGAGAGCAGGGGCCATATCTTTCATTTCAGCTGAGGCTCTGAAACATCAAGTGGATCAAGGTCAACTCAAAGCCTCACTTCTCTCATCTATTATAGGAGGATGATCAGGACAGACTTCATAGTGTCCTTGTGAAAATTTAATGGGAAGACACTGCAAAGCATTTAGAACAATGGCACAGTAGATGATGAAAGTTAGATGTTCAGAGGGAAGAGGTACTAATTCTGCAGTAATGAAATATAATTCCCTCAGATGTTATTCCCTGAGTCAAATTCTATCATTAACTAATTGGGGGGGGGAACTCTAAAATCAAAAGAAAACAAAGATTCAGCTTGTTATATATTATACTTCATATGAAAATTAGAAAGTGAGAGAGACGCACGAAAAGAAGAAGGAAAGAGAAAGAAATTGAGTCAGTCTCACCTTCTGTAGTTGGGAGAGTGGGGAGGAATCATAATGATTTTAGTGCATGTTATTCTACCAGGAAAGTCAGTAAAAAGTAACTTTGGGCTTTCGGTGGAAATCCAAATAGGCTTAAAAGATGCAGAAAAGTGAAAAAGCAGGATTATCCACAATAGCTGAGGAACTAGAATTTCAGAAGAGTAGAGAAAAATACAGTTGGGAGTAATTTAATTAAAAATTTAAATCTTAGTCTGAATTTCTACAACATCTCTGAAGCCCAAAGAAACAACAGATACTATAATTATATCAGATTTTATTTTTAATTTGTCAGAATAGATAAAATGATGGTAGAGAGCGATGGGAGGAGGAAGAGCACCTTCTCAAGCCACTGCTCAAATGCCCAGGGAGTCACTCACCAAGGTAGCTGGCTCAGGTGGTGCTGACTGTATACTACACATGGAGGTCCGAGACACAGCCTCCGCCACGGGAGCTGGAGCAGCGGCCTTAGATTCCTGAGGAAAGATGCAAGTACTCTCAACAACTTTAGAAACATTTGGTTAATAAGACTGAGCAATGGTAGACCAACAAGACACTCTGCTATATTATATGGTGTGAACATGATTCTCTTGAATACCTAAGGATTGCTGAATAGTAAATAAGTCAAAGCATGCTAAGACTCTTCAGTTGCCATTTTTTCCAACTTGGTTTTACTTCTCACCTTAGGCAGGTTACTGAAACTCGCGAAACTGAGTTTCCACATACGTAAAAAGAGAACAATGAAAGTATCCACAGCTGAAGGGTTCGTAAGGGGCCTATATGAGACAATGCAGGCAAAGTGCTATGCATAGTACCTGGGAACACAGTAAGCTCAATACATTTGAGCAATTATTGCTATTATTTCTATTAGTTAGTTGTCATTATGTATAACAAATATGCCTATTATGTAACATAGCATTATGTAAAATACTGTATTTATATAAATCTAAGAGCACTTTATATACCGCTATGTAGGAATGGAAGGTAGTAATAATAAACCACAAGTTCTCGAAGTGTAATCCCTGAACAGCCTCAGCACCATAAGAGCACCTAGAAATGCAGATTCTTAGACCCCCACCCCATGTACTAAGTCAGAAACTTTGGGGGTAGAGTCTAGCAGTCTGTGCTTAAAAAAACTCTCCAGATGATCCTGATGCATGCTAAGGTTTGAGAACCACTGTCCCATCTTATTTTATCACAAGAATGAAGTTTCAAGGCTGGGTGTGGTGGCTCATGCCTGTAATGCCTGTAATCCTCCCTTTGGGAGGCCGAGGAGGGTGGATCACTTGAGTCCAGGAGTTTGAATCAGGCTGGGCAACATGGCCAAAGCCCAGCTGTGCAGAAAATACAAAAATTAGCCAGGCATGGTGACATGCACCTGTAGTCTCAGCTACTCAGGAGGCTGAGGTTGGAGAATTGCTTGGGCCTGGAGATTGAGGCTGGAGTGAGCCAAGACTGTGCCACTACACTCCCAGCTGGGAGACAGAGTGAGACCCTGTCTCAAGAAAAAAAACAAAACAAAACAAACAAAAAACAGAAGCAAACCTTTAAACAAATTGTTTTAAATCTAGATATTTATGGAAGCCTATCCTATAGGCAAGGTGCTCAGCAGATGGTCATCAATAGGATATGATCTCTTCGTTCAAGGAGCTTACTACCCATTTAAACTTGGCATAAATGTTAGCGTTAAAGAGGGACTAAAACAGCTAAACTCTTCTTTGTAACAAAGGCTTGAATAGTGATATATAAAAAAAGAACTACAGATCCTCTGCCATGTTGTGTTCTGCTTAATAAAGGTTGGATGGATCCAGTTTAGGGAGGGAAAGGCAGGAGATAAAGAAAGCCATATCTTAGCAGAGGCTTGAAAGGATGAGTAAGACTTTAGCTGATCTAGAATTAGAAAGAAAGGTCAATCAAGACAGAGAAGCCAAGTGAGAAAAGCCAGGGACGCACACATACTTATTGTTCAGTTTATTGACACAGGGACACAGTTTGGTAGGAAAGAAAACAGGGTCAAGAATATGGCAATGGGCACTTTTTTTTGTAGGGATGGGAAAGACATGACGACAGACATACTTGAGAAAGAATGAGTCCAATGGACATGAAGGAGACTGCAGAAAGGCCACTGCAACCCAGAGGGGAGGGGTGATGACAGCTCAACCAGGTCAGTTACAGAAGCTGGGACAAGAAGGAAGGCATGGCTTCCAGAGCTTTCCTGAAGGAGTCATTGCAGGACTTCAGTTGCAAGAATATCAGGGTTAGGTTGGGGCAGAAAGCACATCCAAAAAGGAAGACAAAAATGACATGGAAAAACGATGGCATATTAGGCTTTCTAATAGACTGCTTCATGCTAAAACAGTTTGTCTCACTTTTTTTTTTTTTAAGATCACAAACCTCAAAACTAGAGATTAATATGTTTAGAAACGTACTTCTGTCTTTTCAGTTGGCTTAGATGGTTTTTCTTTATATTTAGACGGGTCAAAATCTTCTGAAAGTTCATCAATGAGCTCTGATTCACTCCGAGCCTGTAATATAAGAAGTTCTGTATATTACAAGGGGACTCTTTTTTATTTTGCAAAAAAAAGTTTTCATGGAACAATTATTTTCCCTGATTAACACAATGAGGCCATACTTAACACCCAAAGCTAATTTATAAAGGGCGTATTTTTTCATTTATCAACGTTAAGATAAAATTTTCATGAAACAAATAAGAAATACTTACAAAACACTTCAGTACCGCAAAAATATTAATGGTTTATTTGGTCAAATGTTTCCTTGATATTTTAGTTTCAGAAGAATTTTGTTCAAATAAAATTGCCTGTTCTCTACAATGAAGATCTGTATAATTTTTTAAAATGTGATTATTTTCCTATTTCCTCATGACTTCTCTTCTGAATAAGTGAAAACATGGATCATATACTCTGTTCATATGATTATGTGGGATTTTGGCAGGAAAGTTCTGCTACCCCTTGTTCTTTCAGGGGAGTGGTATTAGTTTAGGGCATGTGGAGACTGTCACTAACAACAGTAACATGATAGAAGGGCATGTGACTCAGACGCTGGGACTCAGACTGGACAGCCTGAATTCTAAGTCCTGGGCTTGGCTTGCTATTTTCTAGCACCTTGACCTTGGGCTATTTACATAGGCCCTCTGTGTCTCAATTTCCTCACTGTAAAATGGGAATAACAACAGTACCGTCCTCATTCACTGAGGACTCACAAAGATAATATCCAAAAAGCATTTGGTGCAGTGCCAGGTACATAGCAAGTGATTAATAAATGTTGCTGATTATATGTGACAGGTCACTACCAACTTAAGGCAAAACAGAATCATCAGAGAATTTGATCAGGATGGACAGTGAGAGTTACACACACAGCCAGAGCTTTTCTTTTCCTTTTTGATCTTTATATTCTTGAAATGCCTGCACTGTGGTTTGTATACAGTAGGCATCAAAAAAAAGTGCTAGCTTAATCTGACTTAAGGGCCCTCTTGACATCAGTTTCTAGTGTGTAATAAATTTTACTAGAAATTTATAGTCCAGTAATGATTTTTGAGGAAGATCATCTTTTTTTAGCAAATTTATTTTATTTTATTAAAAAAAAGAAAGTATATAATGAAAAAATACAATAAAATAAGATCATCTTTAAAATATAAGGAAAGGAGCCACAGGTATCAGCCAAGTGTTACCATCTCCTCTGCACTCGGTTAGCATGCAAGTCTGCACAGTGAACTCCGGACTGTCAAAATTATCTTAATTCATACTTTACATGTCTATTGTTCTTTAAGTATCAGAAAAAAATGTATTTCCTAACCTTGGGTTTTTCTTCAGGCTCTGGCAATAGTGGTTTTCCATCTTTATCCTGTAAATAAAATTAAAACTCATTGGAAATGAAATAGAAAATTTTGCTTTCATGTCCCATCAAGTTTGTTTCTGGGAATTCCAGGATAAGAGATGTCAACTAATTTTTTTTCTTAGATTCACATGAGTTTGTGTTTCAAATTTACTTTTTATAAAGTATTTAAAAAGCAGCTGAGCTGTAAAAATCAAGATGTTACCAAATAGAACGCACATTTACTTTAAGTTATTAAAAAATGTTTTTCATCTGTTGGATAGAGTAATAGGAAAAAAAATTCTTTGGCAATAAAGATGTATGTTTATGAAAGCTTTTAAAAAATCCCAGTTCTCCAACCTAGAGTGAAGAGGTGGATATCATTCCTATAACACTATTTAGTTTTTTTGGATACGAGGTTTCATAATTTAGAATTGTAACCATTTTCCAACATGTGTTTATATGCATGATTTCAAAAGTAAATGACAAAAATGTAATGACAGGAGTTAGTCTACCATCCTCACCATAATCAAAAACAATAGCAACAAAACCACCTTAACTTAGCATATTGGTAAAGCCTCGTACATTCATATCTACCCCTCAGAAGACCTATGGTGCTTTTATCCATATAGCATTAAGAAAAAAAAACTATCCCCAGATTGTTCCTTCTGAGTTTAAGGATCTTTTGTAAGAATTGTTAATAAATAAAACATTTAAATTTGTGGGAATTTTAATGACCACAGGGTCACTACTTAGGAAGCCAGGCAGGGACAAACCATCCCTCAAGGGGTCTAACTGTAGGGAGCAGAGAAAAAAAGGTTCAGGGTTTTCAGAGTTAATATCTGAATGGGGGACAGGTATGTCCTTTGACAGTGTCAAGGGTACAGATGCAATAAAACAAGATGCAAAGGCAAGATGCTGTTGTCATGCACTGTGGCTAAAAATTTACCGTGGCTGGTTTTAATCTGTACTCAGATGGGATTGTTTCATCATCCTCACCACACTTCTCTAGTTTTTCTTCTTTAGCTTTTGCCTGATGAAAATGGAGGGGAAAAAAAAGTAGTTGGATAATGCACATAATGAGATGATATCACTTCCTCTGTGTACTTCCTGAGTGTTATAGAGAAGACCAAATCTGGTAAACGCATCTGGAAGAACTTTGTAAACTACAAAGCACAAGACCATGGTGGGCAGCTGTGAGAAAGGTAGCAGTGGGTGACTGAGCAAAAGCAGCCCAGCCAGGGATCCCGGGGAGCTACCCTGTTCTGCTTCCAGCTGCTGTGACCTTGAGAAGCCACTTAGCCTTTCTTTGGTCCAGTCTCTTCAGCTGTAAAATGTGGCTACTAATAACCCTTATCTAGCTCACTAACTTGTGAAGATCACCAGAGAAAAGTAAATAAAAAGATTCTTTGAAGACAGTAAGCACAGTGCAGCAGTTAGTTGCAATTATTTTAATGGCTTTCATCTGTCTTACTCAACGAGGCAGCTGTCTAAGGAAGGGAGAGGAAATACGACTAATTTTCACATTAAACCCAGTTCAGAAATGGCAGAAGCAGCCCATCACAAATCTTGGCTGATCCATGTATAACTTGTTTTACCTCTTTTAAAAGGGCTCCCTTCAATAATGCCAGGACGTCTCTAGCTTACTAAACCATGAACAACTAGCTGCATTACCAATAAAAGTGTAGTTCTATAGTAGATCACTGACTGCTACGACACAACACTTGCAATTTAACCTGCTGGTGGGTAATGTGAGTCCCATAATATGTAAGGAGTACCTGTATCAAGGCGTGGATTTAATTTACAAATCAAGGTAGGAGGTTCACTTGGCATATTCCAACCCAACCCACGGCCTCCATCTGCATCTTAGCCTAAGAGTGTGGTTCTTTACTGATTGGTTAGTTGATTAATTACTACTTATTGAGCACTTTTAATGGAACAGGCACTGTTCTATGCTTGCGTTTAGTTTTACTGTTTTACAGAAACTCTCATTAAAGGATGAAGTCATGGTTTCCTTTTAAACATTTCCAGTCATGCTCTATTTGGGCATCTGGAGAAATCCTATCATGCAGCAGCACTCCCCAGGTCAGGGTACAGCAGCCTTCAGGAACATCCAGGGTCACCTGTATTAAGATGGTCCTCCCCACTAATCTCAGGCTGTGGACAGTGAGAATGACACATGCAGCCAGAGCTTTTATTTTCCTCTTTGATCTTTATATTCTTGAAATGCCTACTCTGTGGTTTGCATACAGTAGGCATCGAAAAAAAAGAGTCTACTGAATTGAAATGGCACTAGACTAGGCAGCCACACCTAAAAATGTGGGAGACTTATAATGGGGTATCATTATAGAATAAAAAACTTTTATTTTATGTTATGGTAGATGACAGGAATACTAAGTAGGCATGGGTTTCCTCTCTGGAGTACTGTGTGGTTTTCCACAGACAGCTCTCTATTCTGGGGTGTGCTGGGGTGTGCTGGGGTGGCAATGGACACTCCTACAGGCTGATAGCGACCTTCCTGAGCCTTCTCATCACATCAGACTATCTAGGATGTAAAGGACCCACTAAGTCTGGTACTAAGAATTCAGGTTAAGAATCTGGAGGACTGACAGATTCTCTTTAGAAACATTTGTACTTTGTATATGATTAAAAAGGAAAACTAGTGATATGGTTTGGCTGTGTCCCCACCCAAATCTCATCTTGAATTGTAGCTCCCATAATTCCCACGTGTCATGGGAGGGACCCGGTGGGAGGTAATTGAATCATGGGGGCAGAGCTCTCCTGTGCTGTTCTCATGATAGTGAATAATTCTCACTAGGTCTGACGGTTTTATAAAGGGGAGTTCCCCCTTCCACCATGTAAGACGTGACTTTGCTCCTCATTCACTTTCCACCATAATTATGAGGACTTCCCAGCCATGTGGAACTGTGAGTCAATTAAACTTCTTTCCTTTATACATTACCCAGTCTCCGGTATGTCTTTATTAGCAGCATGAGAACAGAATAATACAACTATTATGTCATAAGAATGGAAAAGAAGAGTTCTTTTTGCTGGAATATTAGTTTGCTGCTACTCTGAAGTTTTCTAGAGGAAACTTAATACATTCATACGCATTCCCAAACTAGTTACCCACATGCTTATTTTATGTCACTTTTTTTTAAACATCTGCTTATCTGCTTTTAGTCACTCTTAAGACTCCTTTGATCCTGGGGTTTATAACATGTTTATACCCTCCCTTCCCACATTTATTATCTCTCCTTAAGGGTCTGCAAAAAGCCTGAGACAAAAGTGCAATATACTTGTGGCCCCGTCACCCTCAGGTGGTAAAGCCACAACTCAGCTTGGCCTCCTGACTCCCCCCAGGGTTCTGCCAACACCACCCTTTCCTCAAGATGACACTGCTTCTGTCGGCTGCTCTAAGTAATGTATATCTCACATTGTGTTGTAATTAAGTTTCCCTTCTTCCCAGTACATTACTTGGTCCTGGAAGATAGGAACTGCTTCTCTTGCTCCCCTGCGTTCACCATCACAAAGCTTATCATGCCACACTGTGGCCGGTGAGCCCTCCAAGAAAGTCGAAGATAGAAACTGGCCCATCTTAGGCCAGGGTAGTCCTAGACTCAAGGATAGTTGCTGGTAGTCAGGGAGACTCCCCTTCCCTGATGACTCAGAACAGGAAGTGACAGCAGAGATGGGGCATTGTGACAGCAGTGCCTACCAGCTCCCCCAGCCTGAGCTGATGGAGGCAGGGTGAGCTCCTGTGGATCCCAGGCTGCCTTTCCATCTCCCCACAACACCGCCTTGTCAGGAACGGGCAACTCTCTCTTTTCCTTCCTCTTTCCCCCAAAAGGACCAAGTTGAAAAATTCTACAAAAATTATAATTTAATATTAAAACTTTCCTACACCAGATATAAGCTTGTTTTGGTTCAGAGGCTTGTTAAGATCTTGGAGTGTGGTGGGATAAACACTTATCAGCATTATTCTCTAAATATGCAGGAGCTCTAGTTACGGAGTAATCGTTGCTTGATTTTAATTTGAGACAAAATTTTCAACATCTTTCCCCACAGTGATAAATGAAGGATCTTCCCACTCCTTGTATAGACATCTCCCTCTCTTATAAAGAGAAGCACCCAGAACCCTTCTGAAAATACAAATTTCCAATTGCCAAACTTCACTATTTCCCGCCAGGCACTGCCTCCTTGTTACCTTGTTTAGTCAGGTGTCATTGAAGCTCTAGCAAGGAAGATTCATGCTCATTTCAAATGTTAAAATTCTAGCTGTTTCACAAGCAATCACTTAACTATCCCTCTTAGTTGCTAACGACTCAGCAATAAATAAGGCACAATGAAGAATGTTCACTTTTACTCTCCAGCAAAAGTTGTGCAAGAATTCTAAACATGCAGAATGCATCCAGTTTTGTAATGTGCAGACTAACACGCTTTGTAAATCAACTCTAAGGTCAGTACCTCATCGACTTCCTTAATCGAGCTGAGGTCGAGCTCAGGTTCTGCTTGCCGGGTGCCCAGTGAAGCCGACAGAGCCTCCAGTGCTTGATCGCTCATTGTATCCTGTTAAAAGTAAAAAATTCTGTGCATGAGAAAAGACATCTCTGGAGCCTGAACAATCCATTTACTTCTTTGTGAAATACATTTTAGATTATAAACTGAATGTGGATTGGGGAAGTGCTCTAGAAAGGCAAGTTTATTTGAAACCTTGCAAAAGAGAGAAAGGAAAAAGAACTTACCAATGAGTGGAAATTGGGGCTAAGACACGTTTCTATAGTAACAGCGTTCTCTGGGGCACACTTCACCCCTTATTTGGTAAGCTAGACATAAAGCTATAGTAATATTATTATAAAATACTCTTAACAACCACAAAAAAGAAGCAAGTAGTAAACTGTTACCACCCTGTTTTTCTTTTTCTAAAACTGTGTCTCTAAAAAGGCTTCTGATAACCTTTAGCAAACCTGCTAAGCTGAAAGCAGGGAAGCTTGAAGTGGCCCCCGCTGACTTCTTCTCTGAAGGCACAATGGCTGATCGCTGGAGGAACTCCCACTCTCAGGGGTGTGGTGCTCACCACTGTTCCCCAGCCTGCCAGATAAAAATAAACTGTCCACTCCAGGAGGGGAGAGGCACAAGCAGCTCTGATAGAAACTGTTCCTGGGCATTATCTTGACTGTTTGCAGAGGAGACATGTGTTCCCAGCCAGCACAGAGCTGCAGGATTGCCTTTGCGATTTGTGAGAATTATGTCATAGTGAAATACAGCTGAGAGTGGGGGGCAGTACCAGCGACATGGTGTCCCTCTAGTGATCCTCAGTGCTCAAAGTCCTTTAGAAAATCAAACTTGAAGGTTTTATGTTCCAAGAGTGCAATTTCTCTGGTTTCTGCCCTTCTGTGTATCATAATGGTGAGATGGTCTTAGGTGACAACCAAGACAACTGTGCTAAAATAATTCCCAGGCAGTTACAGAAACACACAAGGCTTGCCTGGAGATGATTAATATAACCCTCATTGGCTTCCCTATTCCGGATAGACCTGAGAGGGAAAAAATCATGGCTTCTCCTCATGGGTAATGCGCTACTGGCAGCTTCCTGAATGAGCTAGATCAGGCTCTGGAAAGCAACTGCTGTCAGGTAGACTGTGATTATACCTTCTCCACCTTTCTTTTCTTCTCTTGGGGTGGAGCAGCACTTCTGACTGTCCCTGCTGATTGAGCTTTTAAAACTTCTGTAGATTCCTGAAAATAAAATACTAAAGATGAGATTTACGGATGAGGAAACTTTAACTGGAATAGCCTGAACTAAAAAGTTATTCTTTTAAAGTTCAAAATAGTTCCTAACAAGTTTCCCTTAACAACACTAAAAACAATACCTCTTTTTCAGTTTTCTTTCCAGCAGCTGTAGGCGACCCACAGGTGAAGTCAGATGACAAGGCATCTATAGCATCATCTGGCCCCATGGGTTTCTAAAGAAACAGGCACAGTGATGGGTAACTTATGGGAACCGCTGAAGTGGAAGAATGGATAATAAAGCTAGCAAATGAAGAATGCATTTTTCTAATTCCTTTGCAACCAAATGAGATGTGTTAATAAAACAACTTAGATCAAACTGTATGTTTTGAAGCGAGCGGCTACTCACTAAGTAGGTTTAGTGAATACTCACTAAGTATTATTTTCCACTTCCCCGTTTCTAAAGGAGTTACATGTTAGAATATTCTCATTCTATTATTATGAACATGCAGTTTATCCTAATACTTTCTTGCCTTCATTCTCCTTCCCCTCAGAAACCCTACTTATGGGACTCAGGAGCACTGAAACAACCCTCACACCAAGCCCTTTCTCTGAACACACAGAAACTCCATTTGATTTGGAGATGAGTTAAATCATAATCCTCAAATATAGAATTGATAGCCCTGTTCCCCCAACCAAAAATATAAAACATATTAATTTAGATCAGAAGACATGTATGTAAACTCACCAAAGAGTCTGGAGGAGGCCCTGTGATCCCTTCCGTTTTCTGAAACAAATATTAATTTGATGACGTTGAGAAGGCAGAATTAATCCTTAAGATGGGCAAAATGTATGGCCCATTGTGGGTTGAATTGTGCCTCCCACCCCAGATCTATATGTTGAAGTCTTAACCCCAGTACCTCAAAACGAGACCTGATTTTGAGATAGGTTCCTTATAGAAGTAATCAAGTAAAGGTGAGGTCATTAGGGTGGGCCCTACTCCAATATGATGCGTGTCCTTACAAAACGGGGAAATTTGGACCCAGAGATATGCATAGAAGCACAGAAGGAAGATGGTGTGAAGAGACGTGGGGAGAAGACGGCCATCTATAAGCCAAGAATAGGCTTCAAAGATACCTTTCCCTCACAGCCTCAGCAGGAACCAGCCCTGCTGACACCTTGATTCTAGACTTCCAGCCTCCAGAACTGTGAGACAATCAATCTCTTGTTTATGCCCCTGATCTGTGGTACTTTCTTACAGCAGCCCCATCCAACCAATGCAGTGAGCTTCAGAGTAATGACAATTTCACATGCACATTATGTTTTCTAACTTTTAAACATTGTAAAAATAATGACATGAAATTATATTCTAAAGAGGAAACAGTGAAATAAAAGTAAATGATTATTTAACTTACAGCCAATAGTTCCCTGTATTTTGGAGGAATTGTGACTTCTCTTTTACCCAATTCCTCTATGTAGGTGGAACTCATTGGATCCTGGAACAAAATCATACACATAGGGATATTATATAATTAATTAGCTGAGAATGCTATATGCATATTCTGAAACTAAAGCATGATTCCATTATTAATTTATGGAAGTACTGAGATGAATGATAAATCATTAAGAAGCCAACAATTTATACAACTACATTTCTAAGTTTACACAAATACCCATATTTAATTGGCTTAACTCATATGTAATGCCAGAAAATATTCAAAATACTAAAGTTGACTTCTAAATACATTTTGTTTTCAAATGTTTTCATTATCTAAGGTTTATAACCAATATAAAAGAACAGTTAATAAGATAATGAGTTTCTGTATAACCCAACACCCAACTCTATTAGCTTTGTCATTTCTAAGAAAACAAAATCATAGAGTGGATGTCTCCTGTTTAGCATTCTCAAACCGAATTCCCTTTCCCTGTTAATCAGAAACAGCCACCATTCCTAACGTTAGCATATCAATTTAAAGTTATTTTAGAACATTTTTTACATATCTAGGTATCCATAAACAATGTCCAGCATTACTTTGCTTATTTTCCAATGTTACATAAATGGTATCATATTCTACATATCATTCTGCATTTTTTATTCAAAATTATGTTTTTGTAATGTATCCATGCTGATACATGAATAAGCCATTTTAACCACTATAAAGCACTGAATTTTATTATCCTGTCCTCTATTGAACAAAATTGTTTCCAAACATTTCACCAGTTCTTATAACTCCTTGCACACATGGGCAAGGCCCCCTCCTGGGAATCTCTCTAGAGGTGGACTTCCTGGTTGAAGGGAATGTTCATCATGAACACCCACCAACTATAGGAAGACTATAGGAACTGTCAGACTTGCACGCTTTTGCTGATCAGATAAATGCAAGGCAGTGTTTCTTCTGTGTTTTAATATCATTCTCCTAATTACTAAGGAGAGTTTCATTTTACTTGCTTATTCGTCAGTCAAGTTTTCTCTCAATTTTCTATTGGGTTGTCTTTTTCTGTTTTTATTCTTTACAAATTCTAGAAACAAATCCTTTGTTATGTTGTTGCAAATATTTTTGTCTAGTCTATGGCTTTTTTTTTTTTTTTTTTTTTTTTGAGATGGAGTCTCCTTCTTGTTGCCTAGGCTGGAGTGCAATGGCACGATCCCAGCTCACTGCAACCCCCACCTCCCGGGTTCAAGCAGTTCTCCTGCCTCAGCCTCCTGAGTAGCTGGGATTATAGCCATGCACCAACATGCCTAGCTAATTTTTTTTTGTATTTTTAGTAGATACGGGGTTTCACCATGTTGGTCAGGCTGGTCTCGAACTCCTGACTTCAGGTGATCTGCCCACCTTGGCCTCCCAAAGTGCTGGGATTACAGGTGGGAGCCACCATGCCGGGCCAGCATATCTTTTTTATCATACCAAGGAAAATACAATTTTAGGAATTAGGAATAGGGATAAACTGAGGGTGGAAAATATTGAGAAATCAAAACAAGTTCTAGTCCATTATACTTAAATCTTGAGGATGGAAAATAAGTGTGTGACCCAGTGGACCATGTCCCAGTGTCAATCTTAGCACAACAACAAATGTTTGCTAACTCAATGTTATAATGCAGCTGCTAAAAGACAAACCATTTCCATCCCCAACACTAATTTCTAGTTGCTGTCTTGATACTGACATCATCCTGTTTCTATGCAAATGACAGAACACTAGACATTCTTTTTTTTTTTTTTTTTGAGATGGAGTCTCTCTCTGTCACCCAAACTGGAGTACAGTGGTGCGATTTCAGCTCGCTGCAACCTCTGCCTCCTGGGTTCAAGTGATTCTCTCCTGCCTCAGCTTCCCAAATAGCTGGGATTACAGGCGTGTACTACCATGCCCAGCTAATTTTTGTATTTTTAGTAGGGACAGGGTTTCACCATGTTGGCCAAGTTGGTCTTGAATGCCTGACCTCAAGTAATCTGCCTGCCTCAGTCTCCCAAAGTGCTGGGATTACAGGTGTGAGCCATCGCGCCGGCCTCACTAGGTATTCTTTTGTATTTCATGACCATGGCCTTCTTTGCTCTCCTACCTACTAAGTATGAATTTTTACAGATATCAAGATCACATACTGAAACTTCTGGTCCAGTATACGTTGTATTTTCTTCTTCAGTTTCTTCAGGTCCTCCTAAAGTATCTATTAAGTCATCCAAAGCAGCATCCATGCCTGACTGGAAAAGGAAGAACAGATATTTAAATGTTATTTGTTACACATATTTCACTTTTAGTTTAACTACAAAAAAGCCATTCTGTGTAGAAAAACCACCAAACACCAAAAGTTTTTCAACTAGTTCCCCAAAATAGTTAAAATCTGGTCTCTAACAGACTTTACTATTTAAGTCTCAAAGTACAAATTCTGGGTGGGAAAGATAAAAAGCCACATTCAGGCAAGAAGCACAGTTTCAACAAGTCTACAGGCATTACATACATGAACAAATGTATAAGTTCATTAAAGCTGCCAGTCCAATGCACTGATAGTTAAAAAAGGAAAAGCAAAACAAAATACAGGGAATTATAACCATGTTGCTCTAAGTGGTAAGGGAAACGCTTGGTATTTATTGCTTATCAGTACTTTTACAGAGTTTCAAAGAAAGAGCCCCTAAAAATCTCTATATGGTACCTCTTCCAAATATAATCTATTTCATGAGTGAAATCACTCTGTATTATTTCATTCACGTTTTTGTTGTTGTTGTTGTTCACTTGCTTGCCTGAAGAGGTTTACAAAACAGAAATTACCTGAGACATTAAACTTACAAGAACTCACAAGTTTACTCTGTCAATATGAGCTTAAATCAGTATAATTGATGTGGTTTAACTCGTGTCTCCACCCAAGTCTCATCTCAAATTGTAATCCCCATGTGTCGAGGGAGGAACCTATAATCTCCATGTGTCGAGGAAAGGTGGTGACTGGATCATGGGGTGATTTTCATGCTGTTCTGATGATAGTGAGTGAGTTCTCATGAGATCTGATGCTTTTATAAGTGTTTGACAGTTCCTCCTTCACACGCTCTCTCTCCTGCTGCCTTGTGAAGAAGGTGCCTGCTTCCCCTTCCAGCATGACTGTAAGCTTCCTGAGGCCTCCGCAGCCACACAGAACTATGAGTCAATTAAACCTCTTTTCTTTATAATTACCCAGTTATTTATAATAGTGTCAAAACGGACTAATACAATAATAAATAAGAGTGCCTCTATTTTTTATGTTAAGGATGATTCGTTATGAACAATAACCTGCATTGAAAAGGAGAAAACAACAGTCTAGGAAAGGACCTTGTATTATTTGATTTAGATGAAAAATAATTATTTAAATTGTCTTTTTTTTTTTTGCAACTACCATATTCCCCTGACAATTTTAGGACTCTCCTGATCATGGATATGTGGAATACGATTTGAAGGTTTAGACTGATTCTTTTAGGAATTTCAGAATAAAGAAGTACCTGACTTCTTTAGTAATACCTCTGGTTAAATAAAGTGTATTTGCAGGAGAGAAACTGGAATGTAAACTGCATGAGATGAAACTGGAGTTTTGTTTGTTTTTTTTTAAGGATTATAATATCAAGTATTACAAATATGAGTGTGAAAATCGTACTTCCAACCCACACTTTCAATATTAGCTTGAAACAATAATTCATTAAAATGGTCCTTTAAATTACCCCCTCATATTATTTGCCCACAAGAAATCAGATTTGTTAAATAGAGAGCATATGAGTAACTATCTCATGTAGAAGGACACTGCTGTCTTCGTACCTTTCCCGATGGTTTATCCGGTTTAGATTCAACTGGCAGAGCTGGGGCTAATGATTTCTTTTCTTTTTGCTGGTGAGAATTGAGAAATTAAAAACTCATTCTTACATACCTTAATAAAACTCAATACTATTACAAATTTTAAAATAAATTCATTATATTAATAGCATTGATCATACACCGAACATCTGCTCTACAGCAGACACTGTGCTTGTATGTTTTATATCCTTTTTCAGAAGGGCTTCAATTCTATTAGTCTCATTTAGTGATGGGCAAAGCAAAGCTCAGATTAGGACACTTTCCTCAGGTTACACAGTAAGGGACAGAATGCAGATTTGAATCTAAGACTGTTTCTTTCTTCGCTGTTCTTCTCCAGGACCCACAGCCAGTCTTTGCAACATCCATGAATTCTTGCTGTAGGCTGCCACTTTTGGCTTTCCTCTCTGGGTCTTCGCCCCCACACATCAAGACCTCCATATTTCTCACTTTGGCATCTCATTACCTTCTCTTTCCTTAAAACGAGTTTATCACTCATCATTGCTTCCAATGCTCTATCAAAGATTGCAAATAACTTTTCCATCTGCAGTTTCCATGCTTTTATCCAGATACAATCTCTGAAATGTGACCCTTGGAGCATCTCTCCCTCCCAGCTGCCATCTTTCAGCACCATTCTGATCCTATTGTGGCATCTATGCCCTTTGTTCTCCATTACCTCTGGCATCTCTTTTACTTTGGTCCCCACTGTATACACTGCACATTTCTGCCCTGTGCTGGTGGTCTTATCCAAAATCATTCTCTATGGTCAAGGGCAAATGCTTTCAGAGACTGGCAGAAACTAAATGGGTGAAGTTGTTGGGTTAAGGAAAAAGGGGACCATATCCCATTTGAAGGTATCCAAATTCAGGCAACAAAGCACAGGAAGAGCACAGGCTCTGATTGCCAAGGTTTGCATGACAGTTGAGACACGCATGGCTGCCTGAGGCTTTAGCAAGTCACTTCTCCTTGGAGATGTTGGATAAGTGAATCTATACGAAGTATGAAAACTATTGTTTGGCACATGCTCGCCACTATGTAAGTACTTGCTATGTAATTGTAAGTGCTAAATAAGTGACGGTTACGATTGCAATGCTAGAAACACTGTGGGGGCCACTAGGGTGTGAGCCTGAGTCTGGATAATTGAAACCACTTCCATGATTCAGCCACTACCTCATGCAGATATTCACTCATGTTCTCTCCCGCACCTTCCTCTTCCTTCTCAATGTCTCTCTTCCCCTCCTTCTCTCCCCACTATCTGTCTATTCCATCCACTCTTTCTCTTCCTCTCCCTTTCCTCTTATTTCATTCTTTTCTATTAGAAAACAGTATTTTAATTGTCTTGCTACACATATTTCTTTGGACATTTCAAACACTTAAATTCAGCCCGTCCAAAATCAGATACATCCCTTTCCTCCTCAATTCCTCTGACATCTGTACTCTTGTCAATGGTACCCAGGGAACTTAGGGACTGGACTGCAACGTGCCCAGCTCACAAAGGCACTCATTCTCAGGTGCCAACTCTGCACTTGCACAAACCTGACAAAGAGCTCCTAGGGGCCTCCTTTCCCTTACCGTGTGGCTACCAACCTCGTGCAATCAGACTCAGAAGCACCAGGTTATCTTAGATTTTACTTTGTCTTTGCCCACTTTAGTCAATCATTTCCTAAAACCTGAAGATTTTTGCTCTGCAATTCGTCTTGGATAACTCCCCACTTTCTTATTCTATCACAGCTGTAATTTAGGCTAAAATATCCCTGACCAACCTTCCATCTTCCTATCTCTATGCTATCCACCTACTGCAGTCCCTTAATCCTTCTGCAGCTCGGATTCAATTGCATAACCCCATCTGTTCTCTCGGGTTCTCAATGGCTACCTGCTGTCAGCTGAATCACTACATGTACAAACTCACCTTAGCATTCTCCACTGCAGTGCTCAACCTGTCTTTCTGGTCTTACAGCCCCACCACTCACTTCCTCTGTGCTTCACCCACGTTGGAATGTACTTTGTGACCAGAACACATCTTACACTTTTCAACACCTTGATGCATTTGCAAGCCTGCAATCCCAGCTATCCTTCCATGCCTAACTGAACTTGGATCTACTCTCTCAAAGCCCTTGTGGATTCCCTGAATTAGATAGAATCCCTTCATTCCCCACCAAATAACACCCTGTGGGGGCCTTTCTTAATCTGATTGAAATACAGTCCCAGGTATATTGTCTTTTCCCCAACCCTTAAGACAGGCCAGCCTACAGCTAATGCATCCTGCAGAACCAACTATGGTACTTTATTTAGTTATTTTATTTTTTTGAGACAGTGTTTTGCTCTTGTTGGCTAGGCTGGAGTGCAATAGTGCAATCTTGGCTCACCACAACCTCTGCTTCCCGGGTTCAAGCAATTCTCCTGCCTCAGCTTCCCAAGTAGCTGGGATTACAGGCCTGCGCCACCACACCTGGCTAATTTTGTATTTTTAGTAGAGACGGGGTTTCTCCATGTTGGTCAGGCTGGTCTTGAGCTCCCAACCTCAGGTGATCCACCTGCCTTATGGTACTTTAAACATGCTATGTACTAAAATAAGAAGGCAAGTCATTAAATTCTATTTAATGGGAGAAGAATCAGAGGCAACGTAAAGTAAAATGAATTGCCTCAAGTTCCAGCACAAGTCAATGCACAGAATTCCACATAAGCCTCTCTTAATTTTATTGTTTAGTTTTCACTTATAACCCTGGTTAATTTATATCTAGCTCAAAACTGAAAATTTTGATTACATTTAAAAATCTATTTTAGCGGGCCTAACGCTCTGCCTTAAATCTATCCATTTTCAAACTGAAAACATTGATAACATTTAAAAATCTATTTTAACGTATCTAATCTTCTGCCTGAAATGTATCCATTTTCAAATGATTTCATCTAAGCATTCCTCATTGGCACAAGAGCGTGCTGTGTCTGCCTGGGGTGAGGCTATGAGTCTCAAGGTAGTATACAAGTGATCTATTGCAAGAAAAAAACAATTTTAAGTTTGATATTTTCATTTAAAAGTTTTTGTAAATGTTGCCTTTGCTCCATAGGAGACCTGTATTAATTTGGATAAAATAATGTGCCTTTTCTCCCAAAATCCCAGGGGAAAAAAATGATGTTTCAGGGAGATGTGCCATATTTTTACCCTAAAAATCATTTACCCTATGACTTTCTTTACCATTTAACCTGTAGCAGGATATCTGTCCCATTTACAGAAGCAAAAGTATAGATAAATCTATATTAGTTTTAAATTTTTCATTCCCATCTTCTCATTCTTCCTTCACTTGATTACTTGTGGCTTCAGATTGATTACATGCTCTCCAAACTGATTACTAATTCTATATTGCTATGGGTAGAAAACGTAGATAACTTCTCATCTTATATTCCTGGGCAGGGATCGGAAGCAGCTCTTCAAAAAATCTAAGAAAGCTATGCCCACAATCACCCAGCTCAACACATCTACTTCATCCAGAGAGGGCTTGAAATATTTCCTTTGGAAACTTCTCATATCCATTCATGTTGATGTCATGGTTGTGATACACTAGCATCAAGACAGCTGACATCAACATTGAAAGCTGAAAAAGTCTATTCAAATGCTCATGGAAATTTTATTTGCTTTATTTCATACCTATAAATTTGGAATGCAGAGTCTGAGTCAACTCACATTTTAATGTACTTGGTATTGATATCAGTACCTTATATATGGCATGTACTCAGTAAGCATTTATTGAATATATAAATTTAAAAATTATTCTTGGTATCTTGTTCACTCTCTATCCCTTAAATGCATGCTCTTCATAAAATTTTATATATAAACAATGTTCATTTTCCCAAATGATAGGTTATTTGAGCATACGTTTCTTAGAAACTTGAGAAGCACAGAGGCCCATGTTGCCATCTGCTTGTGTGTGCTCACCTTGTCACCCGGCTTGCCAGATGTTGCAGCGACACCAGCAACACTCTCTCCACCAGCAGAAACCGTGTCTTGTGGTTTAGTCTAAGACAGTGAGGATAAAAGGTTGACAGAGCTAAGTATCTCTGTATGGTTATTATCAAGATTATGAGTTTCAAATGTCACTAACATCTGCCAGTTCACCCACATGGACACCATGATAAGGCAATGTTTACTCACTTCTGTTGTACATGGTGCAGTGCTAGGCACCACGTAAAGCTGAACTCAAGAGCCTAAAACGTTCATGCAGGTAACATGAGTAGGTCAATCAGGCTAGGTAGTGACTGTGGTAAACTGGAGTACACATACCTGGTGTAATGGCTGTAGTCAATCGTTGCCAATGTGAGCTCACTGTTGCTAGACAGTCCGATTTTTCAAGAGAAGTTACAATTTGGGATGTTATGTGAAATACCCTGACTTTGATTGCTGGCAATTAATTAAAAATAATTTTTTAACAACATTGTAAGCCAAACAAAATACACATGTGCCTTTTAAGTGGTAGATCACAAATCTGTGATCTCTGATATAAAATATATTGTGAAGCAAGCCCCGTTATTATCTTCCAAGTGCTCTCCATGAAAAAGTATTTCTTGTAGATGTTAATTCTTCTAAAAGCTGGCTGCTATTAACCACATAATTATGGAAGCAATTTCTAATTTTTGGCTCTGTAAGTTCAACTCTTCTACAACACGACCCTAAAAATGCTTTAGGATTTCCATTTAAAGAACCAGATAATTCAGGGCACATATGTTCCCCAGTCCAGGTGTGGGGGGGTCCGGGAAGCAGCCTCAATCCAAAGCTGCCTGTCTGGGAGACAGCAGAGCCTGCTGCCCTGCAGTCACAGCTGGTTATTGCTGGGCAGTGGGAGAAGGATGGAGAGAGCATCCCTCAGGCCAATCTGATGCCCTTCTCAGGCCATCCATACATCCAAGTTTCTATAAGTCTATTTGAAAAACCAACAAAATAATAATACCAAATCACTACAATACAAAATATATTCAGCACAGCCCCACAGATTTAACGACACACCTCAGTGTTAACAGGGGAACCGCATCTTATTACCCAGTTGATGTTAAGGTTTTCCTATCAATCTGCTTCATTTACCTTTGGTTCTGTTGATTTCTCTGATGGCTGCTGTTCAGCTGATCTGGAAACTGCTTTTTTATTGTGAGCATCCTTACTTCCTGTATCTGATGCCTGCTTGGGTAGGCTTTTTTGCTGAAAGTACATACACAGGTGCCCACACACATATAAAGACATCGTTAACAAGATGGTAGTCTTAAACATAATACTGATACTTTATAGAATAAAAATTGTTCATAACAGTTGTGCTGTCTGTGGTTCTAAAGTATGTGAATTTGAATTAGTGTGATGTACATGTGACAATTTCACTTTAGGTACAAAATCTGAAATAGTGCAAATCCTTCCCCCAAAATTCAGCAAGAATCACACAAATTGTAAACACTGCTATTGCCACATGATGGCACCATTTTAGCTGAAGAAACTAATATCCAACTATTCATTGTAGGGATTAGTTTTGAATTGATGAAAGATTTTAATTATATCCCACCAAAAGATCTTGCCTTATAATTAAGCCCTGATGATAATCATTTACCTCTGTGTGTTCTTTTGGCTTTCCTTCTTGGGATTTTTTCTCATGAACCACAGACAGCTGTCAATTTCAAAAGATTAAACTTGATTACATTGCAATCCAACTTGTAATACTTTCAGACAAGAACAAGAACAAAATTCCAACTAAAACATTCTGCCTTTTTTCAGGAAAAGAACACTTAGGCCCACTCTTTAAGGTCGCAGAAGTAGACATGTGTTATCAGGTTAATAGTAACCCTGTCAGCAGTCTCTGAGAATGGTGATTATCAGAATAATGAAAAATTTAGTATTTCATCTGAATAATATTTTCAAATA
Organism: Macaca mulatta; assembly: GCF_049350105.2. Lineage (NCBI taxonomy): Eukaryota > Metazoa > Chordata > Mammalia > Primates > Cercopithecidae > Macaca > Macaca mulatta. The sequence goes on along the minus strand of NC_133411.1, from coordinate 103,080,301 downwards.
CATGTATATCTCTAAATTACTGGTTGTTTTTCACAAACATACACAGATAACACATGAGCCATGTGACTACTGAGTTTGTTGAGAGCTGATCCCACTCTAGAAAATATATTTTAGGCCGGGCAAGGTGGCTCACACCTGTTGGGAGGCCAAGGCAGGCGGATCACGAGGTCAGGAGATCGAGACCATCCTGGCTAACATGGTGAAACCCCGTCTCTACTAAAAATGCAAAAAAAAAATGAGCCGGATGTGGTGGCGGGCGCCTGTAGTCCCAGCTACTCAGGAGGCTGAGGCAGGAGAATGGCGTAAACCCGGGAGGTGGAGCTTGCAGTGAGCCGAGATCGCGCCACTGCACTCCAGCCTGGGCGACAGAGCAAGATTCCATCTCAAAAAAGAAAAAGACCAAAACAAAACAAAACAAACAAACAACAACAACAAATATATATATATATATCTTTTTAAATCTCCCTTCATAGGATTTACAGAGTTTTTTTTTTCTTTGTTAGTAGAGAAGATCTCATCACCAGAAACTCAATTTTCTTGAGATTCAGTAGATAATCAAAAGTATTTAAAGTGGAATAGAAGACAACTTCTACTTAGCTGCAAATTCTTCACTCTGGAGTACCCTGTGTTCTACCATCGCCAGGGCCACCAGGAGGCCTTCTACAAAATCAGACAAGCCTCACCTTTCACCCTCACCTGTGCTTGAAGTACCTGAGCTCAAATATCTATGCTTTTCCACAGGAAATCTTGTGGTCTTATCTTAGTACTTGCTTTAAGTGCTTGACAAAATAAAACGCAGCACCTTATTGAAGAGAAACATTTGTGTTGCCGTACACACCCTGGTGTTCACCTCCACACACAGGCAGAATGGCATTCATTCTGGACAGTCATGGGTCAGGAAAGCAACAGAAGCTAGCCTTCTGTGTAACTGTTAACCAGTTCCACCAACTGAGATAAGACTGTCACGATAAACCCAGCCAGCCTCTTAGGAAAGGTTCTCATCTGTAAGTCATCTAGGTGCTGAGTTCAGCAGACGCCTTATTCTTGATGTCTCACTGGAATTGGAATTGGATATTCACTACTCTTTGCCTTTTTTCCTTTGTTCCTCTTGCTTTTTTCTTTTTTAAAACAATCACTATACATATAACAAAAAACCAGATTTGAACAAAATACTTCTGAAATAGAGTTTTCATCTATAAATTATTGTATATTCTTTTTAACAATATATGGACTTAATGTTATGAATATTTTATATATCCTACATGTACACAGTCATTCAAAAGGGTAGTCCAAAAATTAATTAAATTAGCCAGCAACCCCCTTTACCATTCACAGCAGTGCCAAGGTAGGAAGTTGATTATTCATTATTATTAAAAAGAATCCAAATATCTCACTAGCAGACTTAAACTGTTTACCTTGGTTGATTGTGACTTCTTCTCAGGTTCTGTTTTTACAGCCTAAATTCAGAAAAAGAAACAAAAAGGAAGAAAGAAAAGAAAGATAGACATAGTTTACAAAGATTATCATAGATTTTCTTCAACTGAGGAAACTCAAAAGAGATGATTTTTAATGTAATTATAAACAGTATCAGTTAAGTTTGTCACACTTTGCTTGAAATTGCAACTCTTTAGATAAACAATTATGTATACTAGTTAATATTCTGCTCTTACTATTCAGGGAGCAATTTATATCTTCTTGCTAGGTATATCAAAGATACATAAAGATTTATTACTATTTACATTGTAACAAATACATGTGGTACAGAAAATAAAAACCCTCATCACAAAGCCAAGGGCACTGTGTTTCCATGCCACTAACAAGGTGTTTTTATCAGTGAAATACTCATCACGGGTTTTGGCTGACAGTGTAAAACAATGGGTTGGTGACAGAATTGAGGGCACAGAAAGCAGTGAAAATTATTTTTAGTGCCAGAATGTGGCTGATGGGCAGCTAAGCCTACAGAAAATCCATGATGGGATCTCTGTTAACAGAAGACTGTGAATTGCAGCTATTAGCACATGCTGAGCGGGTGATGTAACCATTAGTAAACAGAGATGCCCTAGTACAATGAACAACATCACCTGTTTTTTGTGTTTTTTCTTGTTAGGAAGATGTGGTCCTTCCATCTGTTGGCTGACTGGAATGGCCTAATATAAGAGCACAGCCCCAGGTATAATTTTATTTTATCTGTCAGTCAAATAAGTAACATGTACAAAAAGGGTTAAAATGATTATATCAAGATTCATTCTATTCATCTATTGCATCTACTCGATGCATGTATGTATGACTCCAAGAAGTAGTAGGCACACTTACATTCTAAGGTCCTAAGCAAATGTTTCAGTTTGTGTTTACATTTTTTCAGTGAAGGTTTTTTTAGCGAAGGTTTCCATTAATAAAATTAATTTCTCATTCCTTTCCCTTCCCTGTGTAGAGACTACATGAATAGTATTTTTTCCTATGTATCCAATGTTTAGTTATGATCAAATAGTCATAGATATTACTGAAAGTTTTATGAAATTCTGTCAACATAATCCCCCCAAAATTGTAAATATTTAGTGCATGGATTTTTATTGTGCACATCATAGTCCTGTATGTAAGGATTAATTTAAAGTTCTAGAAATGCTTCTAAAGAACTGGTTGTAATTTAGCATCTTTGGTATGGTATTTTACAGTTTTATCCAACTAAACATTATTTGTGTAAAAACAAGTACATGCATGCATTCTCAATATAGGCAAGATATAAAATCATGACTAAAACTTGATTAAACATTTCATGAACTTTTCAGTCAGAGATTACAAACTAGGATCCAGTGCTTCCTGCCGTTTCTTTCCTTTTTATCTGCTTGGTGGTATCAGCACAAACTAGTGGTTTTTATTTATTTTTTTTTTAATTTGAAGAGGCTAAAGTCAAATGTCCTCTTAATTTGTCATGTCTTCTACTTCAGTAATGAAGACACACACTTTCCTCAAATAATGGCCCCTTCCTATGCCAACACACTATTTTTGGAAGGAAACAAAGCTTATGATTGAAATATTTTTAAAGAAATTTTAAATTTTGGATCCTTTCACACTACACTCTCATTAATGAGTTTCTATTTATGGTACTATCCTTTCAGTTTATGCAAATATCACTTATTAAATGATTAAAAAAGAAAATAAGCCAGCTGGTAGTATAGTGGTTTGAATCTATTAATATCTTGCAATTTGGCAATCAAGATTTTGCATGGGAGAACTCTACACAGTTAAATAACTCCCTAAAGACATCCATGGTGGACCTGAGGTTGTGTATGTTCTAGTTACTGCACTGCACTCTTTGCCCAGTACTGGCCAACAGACAATCCAATCTGGACACTTGCTTAGGACAGGAATTGTCCAATATACATTATGTTTCCTTACACAGTCTTGTGAGGCAGGTACTATTATCACCTTCCTCCAAACTGGACAGATAAGGAAACCAAAGCAAAAAGGGATTGTCCAATATCACAGCTGATGTGGAACCAAGTTCCAGGGAAAGAGACTTGAGGCCAAAAATGGTCCCTACTCAGCCACTGGGGACACTTCATCACGTGCATCTTATTTTTGTTTCTCCCTCTCTTCTCTCTCCTACTTTCCTCCAGTTTCACAGGACTGCCAAGAATCCTCATGATTAATGCTTAGAGAAGGGTGAAGAGTTTGCTGACATTTGTTCTAGGTAACAGGCCACGCTTGAAATAAACATTGATCATTGAGCTGAGGCACAGGGGATTAGAATCAGGCAACAGGATGAAAAAGAATCAAAAGAATAAAAAGGAAATCCTATATTTCTGGCTCTCCTTCCTATCACTTTTCTATGGTTTTCATGATCTCTAAATTCAATGAGATTATTTATTTATTTATTTTTGCTCTGTCATCTGGGCTGGAGTGCAGTGGTGCAATCAGAGCTTGCTGCAGCCTTGATCTCCTGGGCTCAAGCCATCCTCCTGCTTCAGCCTCCCGAGTAGCTGAGACTACAGGAGTACACCACCACACCTGGCTAATTTTTTATAGACACGGGATCTTGCTATGTTGGCCAGGCTGGTCCCCAACTCCTGGGCTCAAGCCATCCTCCTGCCTTGACCTCTTAAAATGCTGGGATTATAGGTGTGAGCCACTGAGCCTGGCCTTAATAAGAACTTTTATTTTGTAGATGCTTCTGGAATATTTTTTAAAATTAGGATTTTTTAATTTTAGGCTGCATACAGTGGCTCATGCCTGTAATCCCAGAACTTTGGGAGGCTGAGATGGGAGGACTGCTTGAGGCCAGGAGTTTGAGACCAGCCTGGGTAACATAGCAAGATCATGTCTCTACAGAAAAACAAAAATAATAGCCAGGCATGGTGGTGTGCCCCTATAGTTCCAGCTACTCAGGAGACTGAGGTGGGAGGATCACTTGCACCCAGGAGGTTAAGGTTGCAGCAAGCTGTGATCATGCCACTACACTCCAGGCTGGAAGACAGAGCGAGACCCTGCCTCAAAAGAAAAAAAAATAAAAGATTTTTAATTTTTTAAGATTAAGCTTGACATAATAGAGACAGCTAACATTAATTATAGATTATGTAATGTATATTTTGAAAGCAATTTATAAGTCAATGTAAATTTAAATACTAAATTTTAAAAATGATAATTTTAGATTAAAATTTTAAATGAATGCTAAATGACATTTGTAAGAACTTAGGTGTGGATAGTGTATTTCTAGATATTTGTAATGTTCTCTGAAGATGATTCAAGATGAGGTCATATAATCCTTTGATAGTACTAAGTTATAGTGACACATCACCTGGGATAGGAAACTACAGGGATAGCACAGTAATACGAAAGACAGAATACAAAAGTAGGTTGGTAATTTTAAACAAGGGCAATTTAATAATAATGGAGTTGGGGTAGCTCTTCAAGGTATTAAAGAATATTAATGGCTGGGTGCAGTGGCTCACACCTGTAATCCCAGCACTTTGGGAGGCCGAGGCGGGTGGATCACAAGGTCAGGAGATTGAGACCATCCTGGCTAACACGGTGAAACCCCATCTCTACTAAAAATACAAAAAATTAGCTGAGTGTGGTGGCGGGCACCTGTAGTCCCAGCTACTCAGGAGGCTGAGGCAGGAGAATGGCGTGAACCTGGGAGGCGGAGCTTGCAGTGAGCCGAGATTGTGCCACTGTACTCCAGCCTCGGCAACAGAGTGAGACTCTGTCTCAAGAAAAAAAAAAAAAAAGAATATTGGCACACAAACATTAGTGGAGAGAATTTTGAAAATGTTCCCTTTTTAATTCCCTCCCCTGAAATATTCTCAAGAGACAGAGCTTGAGATAGAGTAACTTTAGGGAGAGGGTTTACAAGGCAGCTGCTGCCAGCTCTTCGGAACAAACTGGACAATCCCACTAGAGGAAATTATTTTATTTTTAATTCTGAAATTCAGAAAAATAATTTGAAGAATAAATCCCAAATAGAGCTCAAGAAAGGTTTGTCAATAAAATGGTACCCCACAAGACTCAAATTTCACACACACAAAAAAAACTTGAGAAAGCATCCGAAATAACCAGTATGTTTTTATGTTCATTTAGTATAATCTTTCATTTTTATATTTATTTTTAAATGACCAGAACAGTAAGACCAGTTTAGCAAGAAATTAATAATTTATATTCTCATTTCAATGTAGAGAAATGTACTTAGAGAAATATTTTCAATTAAAAAACTCAATCAATATAGGATCAAAAACAAAAACAAAACTGGCCACGGGCATGGTGGCACATTCCTATAATCCCAGCACTTTGGGAGGCCCAGGTGGAAGGATTGCTTCAGCCCAGGAATTTGAGACCAGCTTGGGCAACACAGTGAGACCCTGTCTCTACAAAATCAAAACAAAACAACAATTAGCTGGGCATGGTGGTGTGCCTCTGTAGCCCCAGCTACTCAAGAGGCCGAGATGGGAGCATCGCTTGAGTCCAGGAGGTTGAGGCTGCAGTGAGCGTAATCACACCACTATACTCCAGCCTGGGTGACAGAGCAAGATCCTGTCTCAAAACAAAGCAAAACAAAACAAAACAACTCTAGGTGACTCCACTTTTCTAGATAATCTAAAACCATGTAGATGATGTGTAAGGTAAATATTGGAAGGAAGGCTGAGTTTTCAAAGACCCCCATAAATTAGGAAGAAAATGTTTACTTCCATAATTAAAACTTCTTAGCATATATAACTCATCGTCAACAATTAGTCTACATTTGTTTTGCTTTGCAGCACAATCAACTTAAATTAGCACTCACTCAATTAGCATTCTTCATACCTTGGTTTCTGTGGGATTCATACTGGAAGACTTGCTGGTCACACCAGAGGAAGCTGATACCTAGAAAGGAAAGAAAGAAAGAGAAAGTTTGATTCTATTTAACCTACAGTCTACATGGTCCTTCAGCTCCTCTTAACCACACTGCCTTGGCCCTTTACCTTGGTTTTACCCAGTTTAGAGCACAAAAATCTAGTAGGAGGTGGTGTCCAGTAGTGAAAGCCTTTGTAACTAGATCAAATAGGTTCAAAATTTGGATCTGCTATTTACTAAACAATCTCGGATAAAATACTTAAATTTTATAATCTCCAGTTTCCCAACTTCAATTTTCTTTAGTAGTTAACAACTACCTTGTAAGTTTATTATAAGAATGACTCCCTGGCACATAATGACTGCTCAGTAAATATTATTATAATTACTGTTTATGTTATTTTCAGGAAAAACATGGACTTTGCAACTAAACAAAATTTTGTTCAAGCCCCAGCTCTGTCAATTATAAGCTCTGTGACTCCTGAGCTTTAGTTTTCCAGGTCCACTTACATATAAAGGCCAGTAACATCTATTTGCAGGGTTGTATTTGAAATAGTGTGGCAAAACGTCTGGCAAATTGTAGGTGCTCATTAAATTGCCAGTGTGTTATTCCTAATACGTAAGATAGAAGGACAAAACTCCCAGAAATAGACTTGGGTGGATGCGAACTGTCCTTTCAGTGTCACGTAAGAAAGAGAAGGTGGAGACAAGGTTGCAGGAGGAATTCTGCTGCGTTATCTGTCTCATCTAGGCTCTTCCTTAGAAGGCAAGAGGTGATGAATAGTAACTATTCAAGAAACACCCTTCCTCGAGATGCTTGCAGTGGTGCAATCGGCCTCTGTGATCCAGTCACCTAAGTACTGGGACGTGCGTGTGGATACTCGTATGGCTTGGAGTACTATTCTAGTACTTAACTTGTATTATACTGGTTAATATTAAACAGATAATTATCATCTTTGCAAACTCCTACCCAGACTCATTTAAACTTCCTTAACATTTAAGTCCGTTAGGTTTTAGAACCCAGGGATTCCATCTGGCATGAGCTGCCTTCTGAAGTAACTGACTGTCAGTAAACAGCTGCTACACTGCCAACACCACCCAGGGAAGCCTATAGGATGAACCTCACTCTGTCTCTGATGCCTGGCCCAAAGCCACTTCAGAGGCTGAGTCACAGGGCAGCATGACCCCATCCCTGCTTCTCCCTCACCTTCCCCCACCCCCAATACACTACCATTGAAGGTGACTGTATGAAACCCACTATAGCCTATGGCCCATGAATAAAATCACCTTCCCCACAAACCTCAGTTAATGTAGAACACGCTGACGCTTGTAGTTAAACTATGATAATTTACAGATAGAAATACAAAGCTTTAGTATACTTATTTTTCAAAAATAATCATATAAACATAACTATTCCTGAGAACCCTTAGGCACCAACCGGACACCCCCTTCAACCAAAATACACACACACACACACACACACACACACACACACACACAAGCCCCAGTCATTGTAGCAGGGCATGGAAGGGCCCCTCTCACATTCTTTTTGGTGTTGAAAACTGGAAGATGTACCAAGGTAGATTTTCCCTCTATCAAATTAATGGATAAATATATGAATATCTGTATTTTTCCTTGAAAATATTTTTAAAATGTTATGGGGATTAATGTCCCTGTGTTTATATAATTCTATCCTTCCACAATTGGAATTGGTTGTACAAACTTCTATTCAAACTCAAGAAATTCCATTTAGCTGCACTCCATTCCTTTAATGATTCCCCTCAACCATGCAACACCAACACAGAAACCAAACACTCTACATGAAAGTGCTTCTGAAGCTGAAAATCTTTAGGTAGACATAAACTTATTTTCCACACATCCAAATGTATTAAATCATTCCTAAAATCACATTGCCCTGAATTGTCCAGCCTGCCTTGTTACTTTATTAAACAATAAAGTGATCCTCAAATTCCAGAAAGGAGAAAACTTTCAGAGGGCCCCCATGAACAGAAAATCTCTATACAGAATAGCTGAAAATCAGCAATGGCGCAGGGTATAGTGGGAATTCAGCTGAGGGCCTTGGCCCCTGTTGGCAGCACAGATTCCTGCATGAAAGTTTTCTTCCCTCACTAAGGCACTAACCATTTTAAAACTGAAATATGAAAGCTGCTTCATGGGAGCTGGAAGTACGGAATATGCCCTTTCGATTATTAACCCATTCGATTCTGGCTACAGCTTGTTCAATTTTTATTCTCTCTGTAAAGACAAGCAACTTTCAATATTTGTCATCTCTGGTGAAGGACTGAATACACTTTCATGGTATATTCTTCTGCATTGTTTGAATTTCATATCATTGATGTGGATAACGTTTAAAATAAAAATTGTGAAGGGTTAATCCATAGCTCTTCAAAGAGAAAGCACCTTAGTGACAAGGTTTAATACAAGCTTTAATATACAGGCTTTAAACAGATGAGAAAAATGGAATCTCATGTCCAAGATTTTACCAGAGGTCATTGGCTCCCCAAGTGTTTACCCAGAATATAGTCTGTGCCAGGTGCTGTGTCAGGTGCTGGGGACACAGAGGTAAAACCAGTAGGCATGTCCCTGCCCTTAGGAAAGCTATAGCCTAGTCAAAGATGGCATTAGTAAAATAATCACTCCAATAATTACTTGCTACAAAGGAAAGTCACAGGGTTCCATGAGAATATAGATGAGGGAACCATAGCTAGTTCAGGAGTTAGTTGAGACAGGCAGTTCTGAGAACGTGACCAGTTATGCGGTGACAGGAGGATAAGGAGGGATCGCTCAGGCTGGAAAGGAGCACTCTCTGCACGAGGACCCTCCAAACTGTGTACGCCAGGCCTGGGAGCTTGGCCATCTGACTTCTAACCCAGGGTCCCTCTACTGCAGTGCCTGCCTCTTGGCTGGTCCTCCTAATATCAATGGGCTGCCAATTTTAAAGCACAACCATCAGTGCTCATATACACCAAAATAGCTCTAAAGAATTAATACTGTAAATCAGAGTATAAGGTGCTGCTATCAAAATACTACCCCTCCCAAATGACCCATGTACCTATCTTAATATCCTGAATATTGGTACTCATTTATAAACTTGAATTAAGGCACAAATCAGAGTGACAAGAAGCAGAGAAAAGTTCCTTAATAGAAACCACTCTCCACTTACCCACCTATTCAACAATTGTTATTTAAAAAGCAATGTACAGATGGGTGCAGTCGCTCACACCTGTAATCCCAACACTTTGGGAGGCTGAGATGGGAGGACTGCTTGAGTCCAGAAGTTGGAGACCAGCCTGGGCAATATTGTGAGACTGTGTCTCTACAAAAAAATTAAAAATTAGCTGAGGGTGGTGGCATGTGCCTGTAGTCCCAGCTACTTGGGAGGCTAAGGTGAGAGGCTCACTTAACTGTCTTATGAGATTGGATGGGAGTAGGGAGGGTTTTGAGCTTCCCAGCAGGTCCTGGCAAGTGGGCCAGGATGGAGGGTAAGGGCTTCTGTAGAAGCTGGAGGAGGGGGGACTCCTAGAATGCGGGCTTGTCCATTGTGCCACTACATGTAGCTGATGGAACAATCATTCCCTCAGCTCCTTACTTCTTTGTCTACCACACATTAGCGTCCCTTCACGTCTTCCTGGCCTCCTGCCAGGCACCTCCCACTGGATTACAGGAATCCTCTCTGCCTCCCCTCCAGCCATTCAGCCTCCCCGTGGTCTCTCCCCTTGACCCCAGCTGGCTTGGCTCAGAACTTGCACAGAGTGGGGCATCGGATGCGTCAGAATTCTTTCTCCTCATGCCAGACCTTCCTTCCCTTCTCCACCCCATCACTGGCAGCACTCCCATATCCTCCCACCTGCAACACTACTTGCCCTTCACACCTGAATCTGCCTTTGTTTGTTGAGGGTTACTAAGAACATCATGCTGCGTGCATGTTCCCTCCTCCTCCACTTGACAATCCATTGGCAGTTTCACTTTGAGTCACTGACTGTTCTCTCCTTGTTGGCTGCTGTGGCCTCAGGGGCCCTAGGTTCCCTCCCTATACCTCTGACTTGTTTTCTTCTGGAAGCCTCTTCCACGTGCTCCATTCTTCTCTGTACTCTTTTTTTTTAACTTTCAGGCTGAGGGGTGTACGTGTAAGCTTGTTAAACAGGTAAACCACGTGTCATGGGGGTTTGGTGGACAGATGATTTCATTGCCCAGGAGATAAGCACAGTACCTGATAGGCAGTTTTTTAATCCTTACCCTCCTCCCTCCCTCCAGTGTTCTTTAATATTCAGTCTCTGCCTTTTCTCTGATATTGTTGCTCCCCCTGAATGTTGATTTCTCCCCATGACTTTAAGTATCTCTTATTTGGGGAGCAATTCTTCAAACCTTATCAGCAACTTCACTTTACGACCAGACTGCATTATTTTGCCTTAAAGAGAGGAAGCCAAAAAAGATAGATATAGGCCCAAATTCCCGCTCCAATGCTTATTAGCACAAATTAACTAACTTCTTGGAGCCTCTGTATTTCCTCATCTGTAAAATGGGGGTAAAACCATGAAGCTGCTCTCAGGAAATCACCTGGCCTTGACTCACCCATTAATTTAGTGCAGTTCCAGTCCTTATCACCATTACATCCTTTCTACTGCTACCCTACTCCAGGTCTAATCACCTATCACCCATACCTGGATAGAAACCCCCTTCTAATAGTTTCCATCTAATAGTTGCCATTCGTACCCTTATTTGTCTCTCAATCCTTTCTTTCTATGGCTGACTAATCTTTCTAAAATAAATGTCTGCCATGTTTCCACACTGATGAAATATCAGTAAGTCCAGACAAAGTCTAATGCCTTCTGCCTGATTTTTAGATTCTCCATTATTTGACCTCTCTCACCATGGCTGCACATCGAGTCTCCCCTCTAGCCATGAAGGTGTCCTTACCATTTCACCAGCATCACATCAGGCAGCATAACACACAGGTTAAAAGAGATAGAGTGGATTCTAGTCTCAAGAACATGGTGGAATCCAGCTGACATTTAATGCACATGCAGCCTTGAGCAAGTTGCTTAACCTCTCTGTGCCTCAGTTTCCTCATATGTAAAACTGAAATAGTAACAATTCTTATCTGGTTCAATTGTTTTGATAACTGTTTTATGGATAAGTTAATGCATGTGAACCAATAACTGCTTGGCAAGTGATAAGCGCTGGGCAAATGGCAGTTATTGTTATCATCATCACCATCATATTCCCTTCCACTTCTGAGCCTTGCAACTTGCCATTCCCCCTGCCTAGAAGCGTCTTCCCTGCCCAAGTCCTATCTTCCCTACCCTTGAAGATTTAGCTCAAGATACACTATTTGCATCTGCTTTAGCTCTTCTTATCTTCTCAACTCTTGTGTTGGTATTTCTCACTTTAACACTGAACCATGTATTCTGAGTTGGAGGGTTACTGAGTTCCTTTCTAAGTGTACATTATGTCTTATCAACGAAGCTATAAATTCATCAAGAGGCAGAGGTCATTTCTACTCCTCACAGTGCCTATACAGTAGCAGAGAGGGGCTCAAAAATCACCGTTGATTCACATTTTTGTTTCCATTTTCCAGCTGTCAATTAAAGTCTAATTTAAACGAGAATAAAATACAGTTTTAATATTTTAAGTTTTTTTTTTTTTTTAAGCTGGAATCAAGAACATACTTAATAAATCAGAAGACTTAAGTTTCCATCCGGATGGCTGCTAAGTAGCCAGGACTCCATGGGAGGTCAATTAGGCCTGCTGAGCATCTAGTTTCTTATCATGGGAATACCATGCACCCTACAGGGTTATTGTGAGAGTCAAATTAGATACCAAATGTTACAGCAATTTAGGCAAACCACAAAACAAATACAAAACATTTTCTAAATTAAAAAATCTGACAAATCAATAACTAATTTTTAACTTTTACAAATAGCTCTGCTAGATGTACAAGAAAAAAACAAATAATTTGTCCCGAGTCATGATCAGATTCTTATGTAATAACACATCTCAAATACTGAAATAAAGACAATCATGGCTGAAAAAAAATCCTTTCCTCACAACATTTATAAAACAGCCAAATGTGAACTCCATGAGGGCAGAGTCCAGGCCTGTTTGAGTTACCACCCATCCCCATCCCCATCCCCAGAGCCTCAACATAGTAGTTGCTTAACAAGTATCTGAGATAAATGTATGAATTTGTGCATGAATAAACACAAAAGTATTACTTGATGGCACAAAAGCAACATTGTCTGAGTTTTATTATTTGATCATCAGAAATTCTGTTGATAGCACAGGTCAGAAAACTGATTAGAATAACACAATTTAAACATTAGGTCATTTACATTATTATTGTCATCAACTAGGAGTTGTACAAGTTAAAAAAAAAACACATATACGCAAATTCCTGAGCTGCTTCCTGTAAGACACCTGCAACAAAACAAGGCTACTCATGAGGGGTTTTCTAAGGAAGACATGGACATTCTTTAAACACCTTTTATAGGTCTATTGAATACAGGCTTCCATTTTTCTGTAATGATGGATTATTCACTTCAGGAAATGAATATTCAGACGTCTGTTGTTTGCCATGCTGTCACACCATGACATACATTCTTACAATCCCTTTAATTATGAAGTATAATAATGGCGCTTTTAAAGAGACCTGCAATAGAGTCATCTAACAAGGTACAGTGTTTATGATAACAGAAAGTGTGATTCTGATGAGAGATAAACAATGGATCATCTATGAATGAAGTTCAGCTGTCTCTTTTGGGGAGAATATGGCGTTGTGCTAGCAGATCTAGTTACAGTGCCAACTTATATCTCAGAACATAGTATTTGACAAGTTTGATTGTGGTAAGATCTTAGGTACAATACAATGCTACAGGCGGTCAGAAGAGGGAGACTATTTCTGAGGTGCCGGTTTGGAAGATGGTTAGGAAAGGCTTCATAGACAAGGCAGGGACCATTTATTGGATGCTTATTGCAGTGTCATCTACAGGGAGGCGGGGACTTACAGAATCTTCCAAATACCAGGAACTGTGACAGGTGCTCTACGTATCTGACTTCAATATATCTTCATAAAATCTTGATAGGTAAACATTATTATCTGCATTTTATCAATGAGAAAACTAATGCTTAGAAAAGTTAAATAACTTATCTAAGATTACACAGTTAAGAAGGGGCAGAGCCCGAATTTGAACACAGATATGACAACAATGCCTATGAACTTTTTGCTGTAACAAGTTGACTGCCCTCATTTCAAATATTAAAACAAAATATTTTGATTTTACAAAATGTGTAGATAGAGGCTGGATCAGGCAGGCATTCCAAGTGAGCAAAACAGCTTGTGCAAGATTTAGGGGTAGGAAAGTACCAGAGATATTCAGTCTAGAATGCAACCGGTTACATGAAGTTGAATGCAAAAAACTAGAGATTTTGGACTATTAGGGAGAAACTGAAGATAACTATAGCTTGGCAAAGCAGGCTGTACATTCATAAAACATATTACAAAGAAACAGTTTAGTTAAAAATAAAGAGCTCTACTTGTTCTGGGGAGTGGAGAGCACTCTAATGCAACAAGTGGGCAGACCTCAAAATAAACATACAAACGTTCCCTAGCAATTGCGACAATAGTCACAGCTGATCTGTGATCTAAATCCAAGCTAAAAGGACACCTAGCCATATTCTCTGAGTGTCTGATTATGAGCTCTGATACCAGACCACCCCAAGAACTTAGAAAAAAATCCACATAAGGCATGAAGTTGAGCTTCCAGTTCTACAAGGCAACTGCTTCATTTTCATTGCTTTCTAAACTCTAGTTTTCCAGTGCTTTTTTATGGGATAATAATTTTGTAAGTAAGGAGAAGAGCAAGCCACACAGCCTAGGTCAGTCACCAAAGAATAGAAAAGCAGATTTTTTTCCTGAAGTTGTATTCCTGTCTCTAGGGGTTCCAGTTGCTTCTTTTGACACATGAAATAATTCCATCTATGTCTAATCTCTGGCTGCCCAAGATAAAGCAAAACAGGGGAGTCAGGTCCAGAAAATGCAGCCTACTTTCTGCTTCTTGTCCCTCCCCTAGAGAAGGTTTGACAGGTGAGGATTTACCTAAGCCTGTGAATCAAGCAATTTCTGTTAACAGGCACTACAGGAGCCATGAGGAAGACTGTACTTGACTAGCCATGTGACTTGGAGCTCTTAACCTTTCTTGCACTCCTTTTCTTTATTTGTAAAATCTGTTGGCCTTGAGAATCCTTTAGTTCTGCAATTCTAATATTATATGCTATTCTTTAGTGAAGGGCATTAAATAATGTGCTTAAGGACAGATGTTCAGTTGGGAAACACAGGGTTTAAGAGCATGGGCTCTGGAGTCCCATAGACCTGAGACCTAATTCTGGTTGCACAACTACAGGCAGGCTGCTTAATCCTTCTAAAATGTGACATTTTTAGATTCATTTAATGGCTATAAAAAAATGATAACAACTTCGTAAGATAGCAGTGAGGATTAAATGAAGGTATGTGTATAGGTGCATGGTTTGGTGCCTGGCACATGGTACATCAACAGACAGCAGTGATTTTTATTATTTTATGAATGCCAACAGCTTCGAAAGAATCTTTGCTTGGACTCAGAATGACAGAGTAATTCTGAATTCTGTGCTGACCACTGTGTGTGTGTGTGTGTGTTTTTTTGTTTTTTTTTTTTTTTTGCACAGAATCTTGCTCTGTTATCCAGCTGGAGTACAGTGGCATGATCTCGGCTCACTGCAACCTCCACCATCTGGGTTCACGCAATTCTCCTGTCTCAGCCTCCCGAGTAGCTGGGACTACAGGTGCACCCCACCACACCCAGCTAATTTTTGTATTTTTAGTAGAGATAGGGTTTTATCATATTGGTCAGGCTGGTCTCAAACTCCCGACCTCAGGTGATCCACCTGCCTCAGCCTCCCAAAGTGCTGGGATTTACAGGTGTGAGCCACCATGCCCAGCCTGAGCACTAGTTTGAGAAGTTACACATATCATATTAATCTTGCTTATCTTCCTCAAAAAAAAGAACCTGCACAACATTATTTTACATTGTGGCATTTTCTTTGGATTCAAATGCATGGTTGGTTTAGGTCCATGTTCCAGTCAAATAAAGAGGAATCTTGGTAGCAAGAGCACATACTTGTAACAACCCTGACAGATTAAGAGCTTATCTAAAGCATATATGGTTATTGATGATATGATTATGGTATAAGAACGAGAAATTCTGGCCAGGCACGGTGGCTTACACCTGTAATCCCAGCACTCTGGGAGGCCGAGGCGGGTGGATCATCAGGTCAGGAGATGGTGACCTTCCTGGCTAACACAGTGAAACCCCGTCTCTACTAAAAATACAAAATGCACCTGTAGTCCCAGTTACTCGGGAGGCTGAGGCAGGAGAACCACTTGAACCCAGGAGGCAGAGGTTGCAGTGAGTCAAGATCGCGCCACTGCACTCCAGCTGGGTGACAGAGTGAGACTCCTTCTCAAAAAAAAAAAAAAAGAATGAGAAATTCTGAGCTCTGCTGAACAATTATCCCAGAAGCCTTTCTACTTCCTTCCATAGGATATTCATTCCTTAGGTGTAAACCAAACAGAGAGCAGTTTTTGTAGTGGCTCTGTGAAAGGACCACCATTTTCTACAGTCTATTGTTGTACATTAGTGCTTTACTCCTGGTGACAATCTCTGTCTCTTCACACTTACATTTGGTTAAAAGAAAGGATCGCATAAGATACTAGGATAAATTTGCAAAATGACTCTTCAAAATTACGTTCCAGCCAGCTTAAAATAAGATTTTTGATGCTAATATTGCTATCCCAGGTTACTGAAGAACCTAAATGTTCCCTAAAAAGACTGGGACAAAAGCATACCTGCTTGTCCTGAAGCACCTCAAGAATACTTGTCCTCTTTAGTCTTATGTCCCTAAACCCCAGGAACACTGATACTTGTGACTTTCTGTTTCTCTGTAGCCCGCGTCCTTTCTTGCACCACAAGGAAATAGTAATATGTTGTAGACATTATCAATCCCAATATTGCTATCATTTTATAGGCAGATATTCTGGAACTAATATTAGGGGAACCCCTAATGTTGCACACATTATACACCCAGTATACAGCCCGGCTGCTAGGGTATTTTTAAAAACAGGATGCCATTTTCAAACGGTCAAGTAATTAAATATTCAGAAAATAATATATGTCTATTTCTGTAGATCAGGAGTCTAAAAAGCAAATGAAAACATGTATAGGGTGATGTGAATACTATCAGACCATTATGAAGATCAGGCCAGTATGAATATCATAAGGCCAGTATGACGATAAGATAAGCATGTGACAAGCTAGTACATGTACTCCCCAACTTAAAGGCTTTCAAACATTTTAAACACGTAGTTCAGGTCTAACAAAATTAGTCTATGTTCTAATAAAAGAACCCCCTTTTGTTCCAGACATGAAAATACTGAATAAAATTTAACATAAAAAATAAAATACATAGGTAAGCTTTAAAGAAGAGAAATTCCCAAGTAACCTAAAGGGGAGGGAACTCGAAGTCCTCTGGTGAGCAAGGCTGAGAGAGAATGACTCACGGGGATATCAGAAACAGATATAACAGCTGGGAACTAGGAATTGAATTCTCTAAATGAGAAAGGAATCCTGGCTACAGGCCCTGTGTTGAGTTACTAGCTTAAAGCCAGGAGCTACTCAGAACTGATGATCCACAAACATAAGCCTTGACAACTGCCCACCTGTCCAGAACAATAGCAAGGAAGTTTTCTTTCTGGCTGGAGCCATGAGTGTAAAAATGTACAACGCCTGAGAAAAATAAATTTCAAACCTGTGACATTGGGCACTCAAGGACCAAATTTATTCCTGTAGAGTAGAAGCACCAAGCCAAGATATTAATGCCGTTGAAATCTGAATGACCGCAGGCAGCAACATACTAAAAACCACTTGGTAGAGGCAGATCTACAACATAGGAGAAAAAGGACCCTCATGGAAAACAATCTTCATTGAAGATGAATTTCAAGTCACATTTTTAAAACCTAATCAGGAAGTAAAATAGCATGCGAGAGAGTCAGTGTTACAAATATGGGAGAAATTTTACTTCAAGAATTAAAGACAGGCTGGGTGCAGCGGTTCACACCTGTAATCCCAGAACTTGTCTATCCTCTTTTGCACCTTGGGTTGAGTAGTGAAGAAAGAAACAGAGGTGAAGAAGGAGGCTGACGCAGGTGAATCAGTTGAGCCCAGGAATTCAAGACCAGCCTGGGAAACATGATAAAACCTGGTCTCTACCAAAAATACAAAAATGAGCCAGGCATGGTGGCTCTCACCTGTGGTCCTAGCTACTTGGGAGGCTGAGAGGTAGGAAGATCACCTGATCCCAGGAGATCAAGGCTTTAGTGAGCTGTGATCATGCCACTGCACTCCAGCCTGAGTGACAGGCCAAGATCCTGTCTCAAAGAAAAAAATAACTAAAACAATAGAAAAATGTGAAGGAGACTTTTAACAAATTTAAAAAATAAAAGACACAAAAGAAAAAATAAAAAACCCAAATCAAAAATAGGTGAAAATACAAACTACACGTAACTGCATAGAAACTTAAGTGACTGGAAGATAGATCTGAGGCCTTTACTCAGAATACAGCACAGAAAAATAAAGAGATGGGACATATGAAAGATAAGAATCCTGAGAAACAAAAATGCTGGTTACCAGTTTCAGTTCCCTGATGCAGACTCAGCTCTCTAAACCTGACATATCTTTTAAAATAAAACACTATAAAATGATGCATGTCTACAAGCAGGAGGCACTGTTTTAAACATATTGTTAGCATGAGAATACTTACATTCAGGGACTCTGATGATTATTAGCCATAGTAATGGAGTCCTGTAAAAGGGTTTCATTTTCCCTACTGGATACAAACACAATTTTCTACATTCACAATAAGGAAAAAGCATACGTAACTGAAAAATGTGTAAGTGATTCTATTCCCTGCTACCTTCCCTGGCCACTCTGTTAGTGTAGTTAATAAGCAAACAGTATGTGCAGGAGGCTGAGCTCCCGATTTCTTGGTGGGAACAGCACTCACAGCTCACAGTTTCCCCAACAACTCTATCCTAGGCAACTCTGGAGGCCCTGAGGTGTGGCCTCGGTCTTTGACTCTTAAGTCACTTGTGTGGGGAACCTCAGCCCATTACAGAGTTCAGGGAGTATGCTTGCATACTGAGCGCTTCAATCTGTTATGGCAACTTTGATTGAAATGTGAGTGGTCTATGACCTTGCTCAGGCTCCAAACGTGGACCATGAACATCAGTTGGTTTAGTTCATGAAAGACCTTCTCTGTGAAGATTTATTGGATCATGAGGTCAAGAGATCGAGACCATCCTGACCAACATGGTGAAATCCCGTCTCTACTAAAAACACAATATTTAGCCAGAAGTGGTGGTGCGTGCCTGCAGTCCTGGCTATTCAGGAAGCTCAGGCAGGAGAATTGCTTGAACCCAGGAGGTGGAGGCTGCAGTGAGCCGAGATTGTGCCACTGCACTCCAGCCCAGGTGACACAGTGAGACTGTCTCAAAAAAAAAAAAAAAAAAAGAAGTTAACCAAAGTTAACACACTCAATAAAAGGAGACTCAAAATCCTTTTTTCTAACATATAAAATATCTTCCCCAAATAAAGTTAAATGTTAGTTTTTTTAAAAAAACAGAGTGTTGTAAAGGCATCTGTAGGAAAACGAATGGCAACAAAACAGACTAAACAACAACTTTGAAACCAAGGTGTGCTAACCATTCCTGTGAGAGGAACCAGGGAAAATGACAAAAGATGAGTAAACTGTGTGTGAAGTTTTTCTCCTCTAGCTAAGGAGATGTATTTACCAGGCGGCAGCTGCCAAATAGAAAATTGGAAACTAGATTGAGAAAAATGAGTCATTAGAAAGAATTCAGGGGCAGGTTATTCTGATTGTTGATGAACCTGTCTTTGTACTTTTGCACCTCGGGGTGAGTGGTGAAGAAAGAGACAGAAATATGAGCAGCAGAAACGCATAACCCTCAGAGCTTGCCTGGAGGACTGACAACACACACCCAATCAGTTGTGGCAGCTCCAGTTAAACTGTGTAGAGCCCCAGGACAAAATGAAAATCGCAGGTGTTACTGACACCTGATGGAAATCCAGTCTGTTTACAAGGGAAGAGTAGCAAAAACATCTCATCAGAATGTCCTAGAATTAACCAGAACTCTCAATCCCACAAAAAAGCACATGCAAAGGTGTGCAACAGAAATGGGAGTGTCTCAGGGGAAAGCACGGGAAGAAGAGACTGACTGGGAGCTGGAAGTATTTCACACTTACGAGCAGTCCTGCCTTAACTGACTGTGCCCCACCAGAATAACATCTCAGTCACTAGGATCTGCAGCTGTTGGCATTTTCTGCTTTAGCCTTGCCTCCTGGTTGCAGGTTTCCTTTAAGGAAATCATATTTCTACTGTATATTCCCAGAAAAACAGGCTCCCAAACAACCTCAACCCTCTTCCTTTAACCTTTCACTCCACTTTTACAGCATCGTGATAGCAGGGCCATTTAACACTTTTCACATTGCCCTTTATATTTGTTATGTGTGCCATACCTCTGTATGCCTAGCATCATGTACAGCTGATTGCAGAAACTCCAGGAAAAAAAAAAAAAAAGAAAGAAAAAAGGGTTCCTTGCTCATATTTTTTTTTGATTATCCACTCTATAATTTTTAGACAAAGCACAAATAGATATTAAACTTCAAACACTCTACTTGTAGATCCTAGAGAATAAAAATGAGTATTATTTCATCATTTCTACATAACCAGGAATAATCTATATTAATGTAACAGCATCTTAGGGCTCTATTCATATTAAGATAAAACTAATCTTTTTTTCAATCCAATAAATATTGAGCAATTACTATGTGGAAGACACGAAGTAGATGTTATAGGGGAGTCTGTCTTTAAGGGGCTCATGGTATAGTAAAAGTTTGCATTCTGAGAGAGGAAATCACTGTAGCAGAATGAGAATTTAGTGTGTGATAACTTTTCATGCACTGAAGCTCATTCTTTGAAAAGTGTTCATGGCAAGCTGTTCAATATGTCCTGAAAAACAATACAGAGTGGTAGTTCTTGTTTTCTTAATCTGTAAAATGAGCATAATAGGAGCATCTACCTCATAGTTACATTATCATCACAGCACATAAGGGCTCCGTATGTGCTTAGAATATAGTGTTTTCAGTAAACGTAGCTGTTACTATTAATGTGTTACAGCCACATTAGAACTATTATTAGAACTATTAATACAAATATTAATATTAGAGCTATTAATACTCTTTTCTAATACAGATTATACTAATCTATTCTTTTACTAGAACCTATTACAGTCGCCTTTTAATAATCTATTATTATTGCTTAGGGTAGACAATAGAGTACTACAGCACATGGGTCCAACAATATCACCTTGCTAATAGTATGATTACACACAGTTTCTGCCCACATCGCAATGTTCAAATAAACAGATTTACTCAGAAGCCATCAAGTCTTAGGAGATGTAAAGTGGCCTTAAAAATTGGAAATCATGTGACTGGGTAATTATTTTTATGGTTTTCCATCAAAATGGTATGGCTCAATTCTTTTCTTTCTTTTCTTTTTTCTTTTTTTTTTTTTTTTTTTGACACAGGGTCTCATCGCTGTTTCAGGCTGGAGTGCAGCAGCACAATCACAGCTCACTATAATTTCAACCTCCCAGGCTCAATTGATCCTCCCACCTTAGCCTTCCAAGTAGCTGGGGCCACATAGGTGCATGCCACCATGCCTGTCTAATTTTTAAATTTTTTGTAGAGACAGGGTCTTGTTATGTTGCTCAGGCTGGTCTCAAACTCCTGGCCTCAAGTGATCCTCCCTCCTCGGCCTTCCAAAGTGCTGGGATTACAGGCATTAGCCACCATGCCTAGCCATTTTTAATATCTTTTACCCAATTAAAAAAAATTGGAGGTAGTACCCAACCAATTTAAATGCATGAAAGTGCTTTCGGTCACACTCTGACATTCAGTGGGAGCAAAGAGCTCTATCTAATTCAGAATTGTCACCCAAAATGCCAACAGTATGCTTTTTGAGAAACATTAAGATGACATTTTTAAGTCAAGAGCATCCACAAAGAAAAAATAAAATGCAATGTTTGTGAAAACCTCCTGTAATTTTCTAGTATGCAGATTGCTAATTCAATGTATCAGAAACACTACGCAGTATGTTCTTATGAGGTTAGACACACCTGTGCTAAAACAGATATCTCAGATTCGTATGATCTCCAAATTGAGGGAATTATAAAGTATAATGAAAGAGGAGATACAAAGATATATATGAACATAGGAGAACATGGGTTGGGTTATGGAGTTTTTATTTGAATAGGACTGATTAAGATAGTTCATATTTTGAGAAAAAGTAACATGTTTCCACCTAAGAAGCAGTGATCACTTAAAGTCAACTGTGATTATAAACAATGAATAACAACATAAATACTCAGCTGATTTTAAGAAGTTATCCAAATGAAAAGAAAATGTTTTCTTTTTCTTTTTGGTTTCACTCTTTCAAACTGTTATTTTACGTACTATCTTTTATGTTTTCATTGCAGGAGAGATGTTATACTCAGTCAATTCTACCAGAGAATAATCAAGGAACCAAAACTCCCCACTAATTCTATATAATCAACTATTCTCATGCACTGGGACTCTTCTTTCAAAGCATCTGAACTGAACCACAGCCAATATGTATACTTGAATGTGCTACTTCATAAACAGTTTCACAGTCTACAAAGCATGCTGATTTGTAATAGACACCAGGAGTCCTTGCTACACACACACGGGATCCCTAGTCAGCCCCATTGCTATAGGTGGCTTATTCCTTCTCCATCAGTCTACAGATGTGGCCCTTCCTTGTTCAGCAAGATTTTGCTAAATTTCACTACTTCATTTTAATCCTATGCTGCCTCCTAGAACCCAAGCAGCACACCCTCCCCACCATATTCCCAGCAACTCGATATTCCTTTTAGATACTGAAAAACCAGTGCGCAAAAGTCGAATTCATTCATCAGAAAGAAGCAATCTATATTAATATAAACTCTATTACTGATTAGGAAATAGACTTTCCCCTTTTGAACAGTAGATGCCACTCCTTGTTGAGCTTCCCTGCAATGCAGAGGTTTTTACCTCTGAAAAACATGTGAAACAGCAGGAACTTTCCAGAGCTGCTGATTAAGCATTTCTGTCATTCTGATGCATAGGTGGTTTCCTAGAAAATTAAAGAGGCCCCAAAGTCCCGATCCTTAGGAAAGCTGCCTAAACTCTCTGCCTCGTTTTCTGAAGCTGTACAATGGGAATAAAGAACTTGCCCCCTGTTTGTGTGTGCGTGGAGAATGCCGGGTCCCTAACCATACAGAAGAGATAGTTAAATCTCTGTGAAAACACTTCGTATTCTTAAAAGATAGACACAAAGTAACCCTCAGTGATGTTATACTACAACAGTCTCAGGTTGTGTAAAGGAAATGGTACCGAAACAGGTTACAACACTTGCCACGCCACACCCAGCATGTATCAGGTACGCAGAAAGGTCAGAGTGAGCTCACGCTCTAAAACGGAGGTCATCACAGGGTGGCGGCAGGGCTGGGGAGGAGGAGGGCTATCTCCAACCCTAGAGATAAAGGTGCCAAACCAAATTGACATAGCTACTGCTTTCCTTCTTTTGGCACTTGTCCCAGGCCACACAAATCCCGTTTTGTAACCCTACGCGTCCGGTCACCAGATACATTCCCGGAGGAAGGGGCAGTAACAGTGTTACCGACAGAGAGGAGGAGCCGCCAAGAAACACAGTTAAACTCCGAACGCACAGTATTGCCTGGGTCGCGATAGTAGGAAGAGCGCATGTCCAGAGCCTGGGGAGTCCGCGGCAGGGTCCAGGCCCCAGACACGCAGGGCCGGACGCTGGGGGACACAAACCGCTCGACCCGGGAGCACGCGCGGCCTGGAGCAAAGCGGCGGAAGACAGTACTCACTCTGCGTGGACTCAAGACCCTGGAAACCTCGGCTTGGTTTTCAAGAGGTCTGCATTCCTGGCTGGGCTCGGCTCCCGCGGTTTCTGCTTGGAGCCCCAGCCCAGCTCTCTGAGTGAGACCGGGCGGGGCGGTCCCGAGAAGGCGACGCAGGATGCTCCCCGCCCCCCCTGCCCGGCGGCCCCGCCCCAGGAGCCCGGGATGCGTGGGGAGGGAGGTACCGTTCTGTGGACTCGTCATGCGCCTGGCATCTGGGGACTGGCTCACTCAATAACGCAGCCTGTGATGCGGACCACGTGCTGTGTGGGCTGCGCACCGCCGGCTGACGACAGGTTACCGCTCCCTCGGCTGTCACCCTGTGACTACCAGAATAAGGGAACGACGGTGGGTGCACTTCGCAAATACGCTCCCCCGAAGACCTCTTTTGAAACTATAAAGTGGATTAATAATGACTACAACCAGGGATTTGCAAATGTAGTTAAAACTGTGTAATGGATTTCTTTAAAGAGTAGTTTAACAGTGCGAATTCTACCGGATTACTTTATATTATATTACAAACTTCAAAATTAATAAGAATAGATTTGAAGCCATTGAATACAATATTAATTCATGAGTCTATACTGATGTAAATAAATGAATGAATAAATAAATAGAGGAGTTAAGCCACTCTTTCATATAGAAGGTCAACTAATAAATATTGAATGAATGATAGAGTCGGAGAAAATAATTATAAAAATTTAAAAAATAAATGAAAAGCCGTACACCAACCACATTATAGGCTCTGAACCCTAAACTTGGGGTGTGAGTGAAGGAGATGGTGGTGGTCACTGTTTGAGGAACAGAGACCTCAGGACAGGCTGGACAGTGCTGTGTTGAGTCATGACAAGTGATGGCCGGTGGCATGAAAAAGGTGAACTCATCCACACAGCTTTGTACCCCACCAGGCAGCCAAGGCAAGTAGGGCCCTCTGATGTCCCCTTCAGGGTACTCCTCACAGCCACCTTATTTTTTTTCTTTTATTTCTGTCAAAAATGTAGTGAAATAACAGCCCTTCCAACTTTAAGATTCTAACATTTCCAGAGCAGAACACCCCATCCTTATAATTTTTTTTTTTTGAGATGGGAGTCTTGCTCTGTGGCCCAGACTGGAGTGCAGTCACGTGATCTCAGCTCACTGCAAACTCCGTCTCCTGGGTTCAAGCAATACTTCTGCCTCAGCCTCCTGAGTAGCTGGGATTACAGAGGCGCACCACCACACCTGGCTAATTTTTGTATTTTTAGTAGAGACAGGGTTTCACCATGTTGGCCAGGCTGGTCTCGAACTCCTGACCTGAAGTGATCTGCCCACCTCAGCCTCCCAAAGTGCTGGGATTACAGGCATGAGCCACCACGCCCGGACTTAGAATTCTTCTTGATGGAAGTATAGCTTATATATCCCTTTTTGTTGTTGTTGTTGATCATTAGTATTGTTATTCCTTTTTAAAAATAAACTAAAACTCAGCTCATCTAGGTTTCACTGACATTAATTTCTCCTGTGACAAAAACAGCACAGGGTGACTAATTTGGGCCACACCCCATAGGGATGGGCCCTGGGCCCCACAGCTTTCAGAGTTAGGCAGCTCAATGATGCCTATCTCTGAATGTATTTCTGTGCTCCTGAAGAGTACAGATGAGTAATCACATGGTTATAAAACAAATTTTCTGGCAGGGCATGGTAGCTCACTCCTGTAATCCCAGCACTTTGGGAGGTCGAGGCGGGTGGATCACCTGAGCTCAGGAGTTCGAGACCAGCCTGGGCAACATGGTGAAACCCTGTCTCTACTAAAAATACTAAAATTAGCTGTGTGTGATGGTGTGTGCCTGTAATTCCAGCTACTCGGGTGGCTTCAGGCAGGATTATCGCTTGAACCCAGAAGGTGGAGGTTGCAGTGAGCTGAGATCACACCACTGCACTCCTCCCTGGGCAACAGTGAGACCCTGTCTCAAAAAAAAAAAAAAAAAAAAAAAGAAAGAAAGAAAGAAATTCGGAACATTCTTCCGCTGTAAGTCAGGTGGCAAGGGGCTCCTTTCCTTAGAGTGAAGGGAAACAATGTTGTTCCACTGCTGTGCTGTGGCCATCACAATCCCTGAGGGTGTCCTTCCTGCCAGTGTGGTTCTCAAATCATCTGCATCGGAAACTCCTGGGAATGCCTATTAAATATATGAAATCCTGGGCTCTTCCCCACCCTGGTGAATCAGAATTTCTTGGCTTGGAACCTGAGAATCTGCATTTTAACCAGATTCTCCAATTGATGTTTAGGTTATGGGTAACCTAAACTACCCACATTCAGCACTATTCAGTCTCCTGGCTACTCAAAATGTGGTTGCCAAAGCAGCGGCAGCACATCAACTGGAAGCTTGTTAGAAAAGCAGAATCTCATCCTCATCCCGGACTTCCTAAATCAGAATCTTCATTTTATTTTTATTTTTATTTTTATTTTTTTTGAGACGGAGTCTCGCTCTGTAGCCCAGACTGGAGTGCAGTGGCCGGATCTCAGCTCACTGCAAGCTCCGCCTAGCGGGCTCAGGCCGTTCTCCTGCCTCAGCCTCCCGAGTAGCTGGGACTACAGGCGCCCGCCACCTCGCCCGGCTAGTTTTCTGTATTTTTTTAGTAGAGACGGGGTTTCACAGTGTTAGCCAGGATGGTCTCGATGTCCTGACCTCGTAATCCGCCCGTCCGGCCTCCCAAAGTGCTGGGACCACAGAGAATCTTCATTTTAATAAAACCCACACTGACTCATTATGTACATTAAAAGGTGAAAATTACTGCTCTGGATCTTATTTCTCAAGCCCTGGTTATTATTTGTACATTACTTAGATAGTATTTTTTAACCTGCCATAGTTATATAATGTTTACTTAATTTAAAAGAAATAGATTTACTTTAACCTTAAATTCAGTCTCACCATAAATGAAAATAGCCATGGGATTAGGAGTTGAT
This sequence comes from Macaca mulatta, assembly GCF_049350105.2. NCBI lineage: Eukaryota > Metazoa > Chordata > Mammalia > Primates > Cercopithecidae > Macaca > Macaca mulatta. Next base: position 103,053,920 of record NC_133411.1, on the reverse strand, counting down.
GTGCTAGTTTACTTTTTATAGCACATTAAAATATAAGCATAATTATTAAAAGAAAAATGCTTTCTTGTCTAATACACAGTCATCTCACAAACCACACATGGTAAGAGAGTACTGTGGGCTGATGCTGGCCCTGAATGTCAGCATACCCTCCACAGTACCTGAAGAGTTAACCCAAACCCTCACTCCTATTATGGATGAGAAAGTAAGAACCTGGGAAGAGAGCTGTGTTGCCAAAGTTAGCACAGCTATTTATGGCAGACCCAGGACCCAAATCACAAAAGTATTTCTCTGATAGGTGCTTATTCCTTCATAGATCTCCTCCTGTCTAGGCTGGGAGGAAAGTTGTTTGTACTTTCTTCTGTTTGAAAGGCCTAGTGTTGCTGAATAACCTATCATCTACAGTTTTCCTCCTATTCTATTAGGTAATTCTCCTGTTTTCCTTTCTGTCATGGATAGCTGTCATTCAGCAGGAGGCCACACATTTGAAAACCCTCACCACATATTGATAATTTCCCACCTCATCAGTCCATGCCGTCCCAAAGCAGGATCCAGAAAACTCACACCCCTAGATTCCCTTGGAGCAGGGTGAAGGCATGTGATTTACACTGGCCAATCAGATGTGCCAAACAAGAATGAGCTTGGAGGTGAGCAACGTGTGCAGGCTGTTGCCCACCAGGAAATCCATGTTATAATAGGGATTTTGAGTCTTCTGCATTGTTAGTGGCAGAGTTCTGGCACCCAGTCCTCCATGTGACAGGAGCTGAGCTGTGGTGGCAGCAGGAGAAAGCCTGATACTGTTACTGTGCATTGTTCCCACTATAAAGCTTTAGATTTCTTCTGCTGTACTCTCCTGGATTTCTCTACCAGCTACCCCCTGTTCCTTAAGAAATTCCTTTTTGGCTTAGTCAGAGTGGGTTCTAATTGGAACTAACAACTTTAACCAGTACATCTGCTTAATAGCATGGTCTTCTACAGAAACATTCCTAATGCAATTTGAACCTCGGTTTCCTCACCTGCACAGTCAGGTTGGTGAAACAGAAGTTGTCTGACAAGTCTTCCAGAAATAAAATTGCATGACTGCTTATGGATCACAACTATTTTCATATAGGCTTTAGTAAGGGTCTGTATAATTTCTGCAGCCTCATCTTCACTACTGACTTACCAAAAACTAAATTTTATGAACTAAATATTTTATAATAATTATTTTGAATTAGAAATATTTACATCACTTAAGAGCATTAGATCTTTGAAACCCAAAACTGCATAGCACAAGGGATATTATTTGAGGGCACAAATCCTCATTTTGTAAGAATTCTCATAAAACAGTTCTACAATATACAGAAACCATTCTCTAATGCATAGCTTACACATATGCTTCAAATTAAGTACTAACTTTTTAAGACTTTAAAGTTTGATTAATAATTGTAAAATTATCACTTATTTTAAATTTCAAATTAACTATTTCCAGAATCAAGAAAACTAGGACTAGTTCTCACTCCCAATTCTATCTATTCTGTCACGCCTTTTCAGAATGTGTTGGGAGAATATTATTCTGCCTGTGTGTGCCATGATAACTGTGTAATAAAAGGCTTCAAGTTATGCTATTACCCCCAGCTTTTCTAAATGATGCATGGGTATGTAATTTCTTAAGGGATAATGCTATGAGTTACAACCATTCCAATCTGGCATCAAAAGAAGAAATAAGCAATTACATTTCTTCAAAACTTTATAAAAGCAAAAAATATGAGAATGAAAGGGGTGAAGAATCAAACCCTGGAGAACTCACATTCAGAAAACTGGCAAAGGAAAGTGAGTCAGAAAAGCATTGTGAAAAAGAGAAACAGGAGACATAAGAATGGAAATGGGAGAGGATGGTGTTTTTAAATCAAAGCAAAGAATTTCAATTTGCTGTTAAATACTAAAGCAATAAACATGTGGCTAAATTATCTCTACTTCCCAGTTATGCTCTGCCCCTCCCAGCTCTTAAGACAGAACAGGGTTTGTGGGGAGATGTTCAAATTCTTTATAACTATCCCATCTCAGAAAAATAGCGTTAACTTCTGCCTTAAAAAAAAAAAAAAAGAAAAAAGAAAGGGTCTGATTCTTATGATTATGTTCAAGAAAAAACTGGGTGTGGTTTTCCACAATGTACTAAACCTTCAGAAGTTTAGATAATAGCAAGTCTGGGAACATTTACAAATAACTCACTAAATCTCTTTGGGTGGGTGTTTTGCTAATGAGGTGTATCATTTTTGGAGGCATAATTAAGTGAATGCAAAATACAAGTCCTAATAACAATAAAAGTTAATCTTTTTTAGTTAGAGAATCTCTTATTTGGAGACCTGGAAACAACAGAATATGAAGACTAACAAGATCAATCATAGGAGAGGTCCATTCCCCCAGCAACTATTAAATGCCAGGGCCAGGCCTAAGTGTTAGTATTTATTTTCTTTCATTTAAGCCTCTCAACAGCTCTGACAAGAGAAGTCCAACCCTCATTTTACAGATGAATAAACTGAAGCTCAGTGGGGCTGGACAAATAATAGTGGCAAAGAGGAAATCCAAACTCGTATTTGTTTGTGTAAGCAACTGTCTCTCACTCAGTGACCATCGATGAATGCTGTGGTGTCTCCAGCAGCTGTAAAGAATGGCTAATTAATTTTCATATAAGGAGTAAGGAAAGGATCCAGTTTCAGCTTTCTACTTATGGCTAGCCAATTTTCCCAGCACCATTTATTAAATAGGGAATCCTTTCCCCATTTCTTGTTTTTCTCAGGGTTGTCAAAGATCAGATGGCTGTAGATGTGTGGTATTATTTCTGAGGGCTATGTTCTGTTCCATTGGTCTATATATCTGTTTTGGTACCAGTACCATGCTGTTTTGGTTACTGTAGCCTTGTAGTACAGTTTGAAGTCAGGTAGCGTAATGCCTCCAGCTTTGTTCTTTTGACTTAGGATTGTCTTGGCAATGCGGGCTCTTTTTTGGTTCCATATGAACTTTAAAGCAGTTTTTTCCAATTCTGTGAAGAAAGTCATTGGTAGCTTAATGGGGATGGCATTGAATCTATAGATTACCTTGGGCAGTATGGCCATTTTCACGATATTGATTCTTCCTATCCATGAGCATGGAATGTTCTTCCATTTGTTTGTGTCCTCGTTTATTTCACTGAGCAGTGGTTTGTAGTTCTCCTTGAAGAGGTCCTTTACATCCCTTGTAAGTTAGATTCCTAGGTATTTTATTCTCTTTGAAGCAACTGTGAATGGAAGTTCATTCATGATTTGGCTCTCTGTTTGTTTGTTACTGGTGTATGAGAATGCTTGTGATTTTTGCACATTGATTTTTTATCCTGAGACTTTGCTGAATGGATTAGAGACTTAAATGTTAGACCTAAAACCATAAAAACCCTAGAAGAAAACCTAGGTAATACCATTTAGGACATAGGCATGGGCAAGGACTTCATGTCTAAAACACCAAAAACAATGGCAACAAAAGCCATAATTGACAAATGGGATCCAATTAAACTAAAGAGCTTCTGCACAGCAAAAGAAACTACCATCAGAGTGAACAGGCAACCTACAGAATGGGAGAAAATTTTTGCAATCTACTCATCTGACAAAGGGCTATAATATCCAGAACCTACAAAGAACTCAAACAAATTTACAAGAAAAAAACAAACAACCTCATCAAAAAGTGGGCAACGGATATGAATAGACATTTCTCAAAAGAAGACATGCATACAGCCAACAGGCACGTAAAAAAATGCTCGTCATCACTGGCCATCAGAGAAATGCAAATCAAAACCACAATGAGATACCATCTCACACCAGTTAGAATGGCGGTCATTAAAAAGTCAGGAAACAACAAGTGCTGGAGAGGATGTGGAGAAATAGGAACACTTTTACACTGTTGGTGGGATTGTAAACTGGTTCAACCATTGTGGAAAACAGTATGGCGATTCCTCAAGGATCTAGAACTAGAAATACCATATGACCCAGCCATCCCATTACCGGGTATATACCCAAAGGATTATAAATCCTGCTGCTATAAAGACACATGCACACATATGTTTATTGTAGCACTATTCACAATAGCAAAGACTTGGAATCAACACAAATGTCCATCAGTGACAGACTGGATTAAGAAAATGTGGCACATATACACCATGGAATACTATGCAGCCATAAAAAAGGATGAGTTTGTGTCCTTTGTAGGGACATGGATGCAGCTGGAAACCATCATTCTCAGCAAACTATCGCAAGAACAGAAAACCAAACACTGCATGTTCCCACTCATAGGTGGGAATTGAACAACGGGATCACTTGGACTCTGGAAGGGGAACATCACACACCGGGACCTATTATGGGGACGGGGGAAGGGGGAGGGATGGCATTGGGAGTTATACCTGATGTAAATGACGAGTTGATGGGTGCTGATGAGTTGATGGGTGCAGCACACCAACATGGCACAAGTATACATATGTAACAAACCTGCACGTTGTGCACATGTACCCTAGAAATTAAAGTATAAAAAAAAAATGGCTAAAAGAGAGCAGACCTCAGTTTTGAATTTATGTTGGTTCCAAATGTTAACTAACTCCCGGTATTTACAATTCATGGTCTTTCAATGATTTTTATATTTTTATTGACTGGTAGAACAGAGCTTTGAAAAGGTCTTTAAAAGGCACGGGTCTTAAAGTGGCATGGTATTTAGCATTAGAGGGACTGGCCTCTTCTCACTTCTCAGCTGATTATTGGTTTGGGCCCCATCAGGGGCTTGGAGAACAGTCAGAACTCTGAGTGACACTAAAATACTAACTCTTCATTGAGCAAGTGACATCTATGAGAAAGTCTGACTTTCTTAAGATAGCCACCAGTTTTAAAGAAAAAAAAAAGCTTATGTTAAATAGTTGTAGAGATAATCCTGAAACATAGGTTGAGGTTTTAGATAATCTTGGACTTACTAAAAGACCACAAAGTTGAAATGGGCTGAATATAACAACTTTTTTTTTCTTTTTTTTTGAGACAGAGTCTTGCTTTGTTACAAAGCTGGAGTGCAGTGGCACGATCTCAGCTCACTGCAACCTCCACCTCCAGGGTTCAAGCCATTCTCCTGCCTCAGCCTCCCAAGTAGCTGGGACTAAAGGTGCATGCCACCACACACCACACCCAGCTAATTTTTGTATTTTTAGTAGAGATGGAGTTTCACCATCTTGGCCAGGCTGGTCGTAAACTTCTGACCTCGTGGCCTCCTTGGCCTCCCAAAATAATTTTATTTATCAAAAACTACTAGCTAATATTATAAAATTATACTTTCTTTTTATTTTTGAGACAAAGTCTTGTTCCGTTGCCCAGGCTGGAGTGCAGTGGCACTGTCATAGTTCACTGCAGCCTTGACCTCCCAGACTCAAGCGATCCTCCCACCTCTGCCATCTGAGTAGCTGGGACTACAGGCACGCACCACCACACCTGGCTAATTTTTAATTTAATTTAATTTAATTTTATGTTATTTTATTTTATTTTGTAGAGACAGGGTCTTACTATGCTGCTCAAGCTGGTCACGAACTCCTGGGCTCAAGTGATCCTCCTGCCTCAGCCTCCCAAAGTGCTGGGATTACAGGCATGAGCCACTGTGCCTGGCCATTTTCTTGTGTTGAAAGGTGAGGTTTCAGTGATTTTTATAAGTTGCAAAACTTTGAAGGGTTATGTTACCAAAAATTGCTTAGATGGAGCTTATAAGACCCAGCATTGTCAAAGACCTCTTGACAGGAAACCTGGGTTCAAGTCCTATCTCCATCTTACTGGTGTTGTGAGCTTGTCAAGGTTATTTAACCTCGTTGAGCTCTGGTTTCCTCAGGTATAGAGGAATAAGAAGAAGATTGTGAGGGGATTACATGATATAATTACATAAAGCACTTAGCAGCACGCCTGCTGTGGTTAATGCCCATGAGAAGGATTTGGATTATTTTCTAAAGTGGGAGGACTATGTTTTCACTCACAGTATGTGCAAAAGTTTAATATTATCTACAGATAGTCATGATAATAATTAATATTTATTTAATGCTTATTATTATATGCCAAGAAGATTTATACAACAAATGGTTTTACTAGGTTTTAAATCATTCACATCATTATTAAGAAATTATATTCTCTCTTCCAGCACAGAAATGATACTTTGTTCAAAAACCTTCAGTGATACCCGGACACTGTTTGCCATTCCTACAGGCCACACCCACTAACAATATCCCTGTAGAACACAGTAGGGGACTTTTCGTGTTCAGGAAATCACTGACCTTGGTGGCTGAGGCTGTTCCACCAGCATAGGTTCTGGAAGATTGACTGCTGCCAAGACTTGCTGCTTTTTTCTTGAAAATAGAAAATATTAGTTTCAATGGGGGAAAACACCTTACCAACATAGTCAAATGCAAACTTACATATCAATACAAATATTTTCTCAAGTAACAATCAGATTAATATTTGAAACATACCCAAAATAAACATATGCTTTGAATTTTTCATAACTTTGCCTGGAGATGATACAAATATCGAAATGAAGAGTAAGTTGAATAAGTCTCAGTTGTTCAATATTCAGTGATTTTGGAGAACTGCAAAAGTCACTGAGGCAGTTCTTATGTACTTCCAAAAACATCACTCACCCTTACAGTGCCATAGAGAGTATACAAGGTTACAATGTCTATGCAGGGTGATTTAGAAATATGTATCAAAGATGCTATTCTACTTGCAAAAATGTGTCTTAGGGAAATAAGAGAAAAAGTATTTTTCTTCAAAGATATTCGTCACAGTACTATAACCTAAAAAAGCTGAAAACAATATAATAATGTTTATTGAGTACTATGGTTTGCCAGGTAATTATTCTATCAGAATAATAAAATAATAGATAATAATAGGATAAAATGCTCCAAGAATAAAGCCTCTTAGAACATTATTTATGTACTCTCAGTGTTTTAAATACCATGCATAACAACATAAACCAATATAGACCCAATACTATTGTTATCTCTATTTTATGGGTGAGGGGACTGAGGAACAGAAGGAATAAATTACTTGGCCATAGTCACAGTTAGTAAAAGGCAGGATATCTGCTCCAGACTCTAATCTCTCACCTACCTATACTGCCTCCCATAATAGAGGGTTATGTTATAGGACAGCCATAGGATGAAATATCATCTGGTTATTAAAAATCATGTCTTAGAAGAACACTTCATTAAAAACAAATTATTCATATTTTATAGAAAGAAAAGTCAAATTATAAAATAGTATGTATCGTATGATCCTTTAAGGTCATATGAGGTTATTTTCTGATGGTGTGAAGAGTAATTTTTAAAAAATCCTTCCTGGGCTTTTTTGTGTTTTCTTATGTAACTATTTTAATTGAGATAAAGAAAATAAATGGGGGAAAAAGGAAAAGTAAAATACACAGTTGCTTTCTCAACAAGACCTTCATATCCTGTATCTCTTTCTTATGAATATCTATATTCTAAAGAAGCAAGCATATAAAGTTTTTCGTTTCTTTTTTTCTTTTTTTTTTTTTTTTTGAGACCGAGTCTTGCTCTGCCGCCCAGGCTAGAGTGCAGTGGTGCGATCTCGGCTCACTGCAACCTCTGCCTCCTGGGTTCAAGCGATTCTCCTGCCTCAGCCTCCTGAGTAGCTGGGATTACAGGCACGTGCCACCACACCCACCTAATTTTTTGTATATTTAGTACAAACAGGGTTTCACCGTGTCAGCCAGAATGGTCTCGATCTCCGGATCTTGTGATCTGCCTGCCTTGGCCTCCCAAAGTGCTGGGATTACAGGCGTGAGCCCTGTGCCCAGCCAACTATAAAGCTTTATAATGTAAAATGGGGATACGCTCCAAGGTCTATACAGTGTGAATAATGTACTGTAAATATTGAATACATAAGGTAAGATAATACATAAATTAGCCAGCATATAACACATTAAAGTGTTCTATATCTATGCAATAAATATTTTATATGTATAATTGAGAATAATTTGGTTTCATTCTTTAATATTTAGAAGAAATATTTAGCCAAATTTATATTTTCTGATTTATTGAAAATGCATGCCATGGAAGTTTGAACTGAAGTCTTCTTTCCCTTCTGGGTAAATTTTGCCTTAGCATGCCCCAAACTCAAAACTTAGCTTGCTGTCCTCAAAGCACCATCTCTATGTGTCCACTCATCAGCCACTCTAGGGGCCTCACAGGCATTTGCAGGAGTTCAGGCTCCCAGGCATCATCTGTAGAATAAATAAATAGTCTCTCCCAAGCATGCACTTACTGCCATCAACCAAGGAAAGAAAAAAAATAGATAGGTGGGATAAAAACACAAGAGGCTGCTAAGAAGCTAGTGATGCAGGTGTGATATGTGAGATGGTAAAAGGAGGGGATAACCTACATTTTATCCAGATTGCAAGTCTTTTTAAAATTATCACAAATAATAACAAATAGCTTCTGACAACCTTAATGTACAAATGGATTCTGTGTAAAAGACCAGACATAAGAAATAAAGACAAGAATACAGCAGTAGCATTATCCATTTCAACTTCATTACCTATCTCAATCTCTCATTTTCCAACGAGGAAACTGAAGGAGGCTAGGTCAGTTTTCAATGTGACATAGCTGTCCCAAACTCCAGCTATTAGCTTTTGATCTTAACTACAATTGAGGAAGGCCATGTTCCAATCCTGGGCTAATTACAGATTCCATTCGCTACATCAAAGCCCACATACTGGACCTCAGTAAAGTAAAGCTCACCTGTAAAGTCTATAAATTGATTCCACTACTTACAATATGCCAAATAGGATCTGCCAATGAGAATTTAAAAACTCATATTTTGGCTGTGATGAAACTATTAAGTTAAAAATAATAACTGTTTAAACTTAATATACATGCTGAAAATGACTTACTAATAAATGAAATGTTTTTTAACTTAACAGAGGGTCCCTCAACTTTCTTATGGGTATGATCTGTTCCCCTAAAGACTGGCTTGCTCTCAGCTGCCTGGATTACTTAGTCCACAAAGGACCAATGTAGTTCAGCTGAAGTGAGAGTGGAATATGTAAAATGATCTTTCATTAAATGTTTATCTAACAAGTATTTATTAAGCCCTTTGTTGACATCTGGCACTGAAAATACAATGCAAAAGCCTAGAAATGCACCCATATACAGAGCAGACTCTTTACTTTCAGAATGGTAATCGGAGTTTAATTACATGTTGTTTTGGCTGATGTACAAGACCTGGCCCCCTTTCTTCATTTGCATCTGACTTCACATATTCATTTGTTCATTTATTCATTGGGAAAACTGTGAGCCTGGTCCTATTCTAGGCAATGGGGATATAATGACCAATTAAACAGAAAAAGCTCCTGCTCTCATGGCACTTACATTCCAGTAGAAAGACTCAGTCTTTAAATAAGTCAATAAAAAAACAAGATGACTTCAGAGAGTGGTGAGTCCTGAACAGACTGTGAAACAGGATGAGGTAACAGAGAGTGATTGGCTCAGGATTGCTTCAGACAGGATGGATGAAGAAGTGACATTTGACTAACACCTGACTGCTGTGTGGAAACCAACCATGTAAGTATGGGATGAGGGAGAGAGGCATTCTAGGTAGACAGGGCAGCACATGCAAGGGCCCTGAGGTAAGAATGGGCTTGGTAAGCAGGAGTAGCAGAAAGAAGCCAGTGCAGCCAAAGCATGCTGAGTACAGGCATGTATGGTATGAGATGAAACAAAATGCAGGATCAAGATATTTATTCTGAAGTGACGTGGATTCGGAATAGCCCTATAGTCACATGAGTTTGGGATCATCAGTTTCTTCCAGGATCTGGTTTGTTTCCTGGTCTTCTCAGGTTACTGTCTGACCCCCATGAGTCCTCCCTTGCTTCCAGGTGCAAGGTTCTCCACGTCCTCTGGCTTCATGTCACCTTATGCTTCGCTTTCCTTGTGCTAAGTTTTTCTTCACACTCATACTCCTTAACATCAGCATCAGTCCTTAGAAATTCTACCCTGCCCTGGACAGATCTCTCAGCTTGCTAGATCTGCATATTCACTAACTAGTGATAGGGCGGGATCCACCCCTCAGGACAGAATTCATCTACTCACAGTAAGTAGAAACTCTCAAAACAAGCTCATTTATACATGATATTGCATCATCTCCTGCAAGAAGGCATGAAAAGAATTAGTTGCATACTTTTTGGTATATCTATTGTAGTTCAGAGAAAAAACAATTTTACTGAATCAATCAGAACTCGAGTCTTTAAATTTTTCAAAATAACAATGAAGTTCCAAGAGCCAGGCAAAGAGTTGCTGTGTCATTGTCACCTAAAATCTCAGAAAGGGCTCCCTGAGTGAAGCCACATGTTTTACCTTGAGACTTCATGACTCTGTGAAGAAAGGCATCACATTCTCTAGGACAATGGTCCTACCTTATGATTTATATAGCAAGAGTCCTGTTCTACCAAATGCCAGCTATGAGATCTTAGGCAAGTTTCTGAATATTTCTCAACAACAGTTTTCTGAGTAGGGTGAATAACTCTGCTCATACCACAGAAGGTGATTTTGAGGGTTAAATGAGTTACAACATATCCTGAGGTCTGTGACCCACAGGTTGAAAATCCTGGCTCTAAAGGAAGAGACCCAAAGTCCTTGCCCAGGTAGCAATGGAACAGACTGACCTCTGCAGGACAACTCCAGTGGGTCTGGTTTTTACGCATGAGAAGACTTAGTGGCTGCTGAAAATTTTCTATGAGTTTTACTATATTTTCAGTTATAAAAATAATAACTTCTTATGGGATAGAAAAATATAATTTTTTCCTTAGAACTAGTTCATGATTCTAATAATGGGATACTGTTATATTACTTGGAAACAGTTTGATTTTTTTGAGATTTGCTTTTAAGCTTTGTTAGCTTGGACCAGATCAGTCTTTAGAGTATGCGATATTATGATATAATAAGAAACATATATAGTCACGTGCTGAACAAGGGCATTTCACTCAACAACAGACTGCATTTTCTGTATATGGAACAGTGGTCCCATAAGATTATAATGGAGCATATACAGAAACTCGATATATGGCACATGATATTGGCATTGTAGGTCAAGTAGGGGAAATGACTAATATTCTGTCATGATGCTGAGACATTTCGTTTTCCATATGAAAAACTATATCTAAATAAAGCTGTATCTACCATCTAGGTTTGTGTAAGTACACTCTGGCATTTCCACAATGATAAAATTGTATAATGACACATTTCTTAGACTCCATGAAATGTATTTTTCAGGATAAAAACGCTCATTAAGATATGTAAGTTTTGACATATTTGTTAAGAATCTACTCCATAACTTAGTAGTTTTCCTATAAAATGGCAAGAAGTATTGTGTTTCTACATGAAAAGACATGCTTTACTTGAAAATAGTGTCTAGAAAAAGATTGTCTTTCAAAAGTGTAGGCAGATTCTCCAACACTAGCAACTATAAAACTGTGACTCTTATTTACAAATGTTCTTTTAATACCATAGCTTAAGTGGCGACCAAATAAGTACAAATTGCTTTTATTACCAAAAGAAGTATAAATGTGTGCTACTGCAAGTGCAAAGCAGTAAATATGATATGCTAGCTCCAAAAAAAACACTAACTAAGTCATAATGAATAAGCCTTATCATTAACTCTTAACATTACATAGAAATTCACATACTGAGGCCAGGTGCAGTGGCTTATGCCTGTAATTCTAGCACTTTGGGAGGCCGAGGCAGGTGGATCACCTGAGGTCAGGAGTTTGAGACCAGCCTCGCCAACATGGTGAAACCCCATCTCTACTAAAAATAAAAATTAGCTGGGCGTGGTGCGTGCCTGTAATCCCAGCTACTTGGGAGGCTGAGGTAGGAGAATCGCTTGAACCTGGGAGATGGAGGTTGCAGTGAGCCAACATTGCGCCATTGTATTCCAGCCTGGGTGATGGAGCAAGACTCCATCTCAAATAAATAAATAAATAAATAAATACTTCAGATACTGAATGAAATGTCCCATGTTCTAGGGCCATAATAACACCCACTTTGGTGAGCACACTCCAGTGAGTTTTTCGTTGTTGTTGTTGTTGTTGTTGTTTTCTGATTACTCAGTTTCCGTGCGTCATCTCAAGTGCAACCCCTCAAGGTAGTCCAGCTCAAGTCTTTTTAGTCCTGAGGTTGCTGCACTGACCAGGAGTCAGGAAAACACTACTCTTCTAGGGCTCTGCCTCTGCCTTGCCTCTGCTTCCCTCAGAGCCTCATCTCCTACCTACAAAGGGCCAATAGCTATACCTACATCATGGGAATTGGAATGACTGAACTTGCTATAGAATCTTCTTGAATGAAAAGAGGGCATCACACAAGGAAGAAAGAGGGAAATGAAGAAGCAGAGAAAGGAATAACAACAACAAAAAAATGACAACAGAAGTAAGAAAGTCTATGGAGTTGGCCTCCATCTTATAAGGCAGACTTCATAATATAGGTAATTTTATGAGTATCAGATACTAGTTAAAAGCACAGACTCTGGAAAGTGATTTCAATTCTGAGTTCTATTATTAAAAAACTGTGTGGCCTTAGATGGGTTATTTAATCAAGCTGTGCCTCAATTTCCTTATCAGGAGAATGGGGTTGCCATAAGGGGCATGTGTGTGCCCATGTGTGCACACAGGTATTTGCATGTGTATATAATGCCTATGTAAGTGTTAGCTATTTTCATCAAATGATCTCTAGTTCTCTACTACCTTTACAGAAAATCTACAGAAAAAAATGCTTACATTATTCTCTTCCTTTCCTGCCAAACTAGTTCTCTCAAGGATATTAATAATGAATATATTAACTAGAAATACCTACAGTTTAAAACAAGATGCAGAAAAAGGCAATGAAAGATTAAGGAAATTGTTAATGGTAGAATTTCAGACATCAATAAGCCATCTAGGAAAATACTATTACATAGTGTCTCCTAAATATACCTACTTGATAAGATTGTCCCTGCAAGTGTGGGGATGGCGTGTGCATATAAACCTCTTTAAATTGTATGTAACATTTTGGAGGATATTTTTTGTATTTGTATATGTGTGTAGCTTTCAGAGAAAAGATCACAGTTTCATCAGATTCCAAAGAGAACATGAACTAAAAATATTTCAGTATTCTTGCCCTTCAAGTTGTTTTTGTTCTTAAGCCATTATTTTCTGTCTATATTTAAGAGGTGCTTTTCTACTCAAACACGTGTTGTGCCCCCACCCTCACACACAAGCACACAAAACATACACACATGTACACACACACATATAGCAGCAGTAGCCTTGCTCTGAAAGTATCTCTTAGGGGCCCCAAAGTAAAAAAACTCAAATACACAACACTTCTCTCTTTAAGGTCTAAGCAGACACATGCATGGGTACTTTTCTGGTCATTGCTAAAACACTCTTATCTTACTCTTTTATTATTTATGCTGCTTACTGTTCTTTTTCTTCTGGTTTAAAAAATACATTTAAGATAAAGAAAAAGTAGGAAGAAGAAATAATAATTACTTAAAATCCTGTCATCCAAGACAACTAACTTCAGTTTTTTCCTATTTTTATACAAATACAAAAATATGCACAAGATAACATATTATAAGTATATGAATGGAATTGTAATCTTACATTTAGAAAGATTTTTACCTAACGTAAGCATTTCGCCTGTCATTAAATGTTTTTCAAAACATAGTATTAAAAATGCCATTGTCAGTACATCAGTGCCATGATTTTACTTTACTTCCGTACAGGTGTTTCCTTCTTAGTTTGTTATTATAAATAAAGCTATGATAAATATCCATGAATATAAGTAAGTAAGTCATCATGTACACCTCTGATTATATACTTTGAATACATTCCTAGAATTGGAATTTCTGGGTCAAAAAGACTTTTATTTATGATGCAGTCACTTGTTCCACATTTCTAAATATAATTTGTTTTAACTAAAGGAAAAGTGTAATCATATTTCTAACATTTTCAAAATTATTGGTAAGTGTTTTATTATTCAAAGAAAATTTATATATAAAGTCAAGACCAAACATTTTATCAAAACACACAAACACCCTAACATATACTCACTGAGAAAGAAAAAGTTAACAATGTGTGATCACTGCTGAGCCAAGAAATATATTTTTCAATAATTTTTTAACACTGTACCACAGCAAGGAATTACCTACTTTTAACCACTGGGTGTCTCCTGAACTATAAGGTTAACACTCAGGCAGATAGCACTGTACCACATCTTAACAAATGTCTAACCTTTCTTACTGGCAGCTGGTAGTAAGAATCCTCACCGTCTTTTAAATTCACTAGTCATTCAGCTTTCAATTTCACTAGTGAAATAAGTATATTGTATCAGACTTTACTGAGTCTACTTGCTGTAGTAAGAAAGTAAACAGGAAAAAAAGTGACAAAATTATATTCAGAGAATCAATTTTTATCCCAAGTACTAAGTGAAACCAAAAATGGAATGTGATTATAAGATTGTTTTAGCTTTCAGTTTCCTATAAATAGTTTTCTTCAAAATTGTAGATTTCAGATTTTAGAGTGATATATTTCTAGAATGTTACTAAAGTCCAAAAATTCTGGTGCTTAAGCTCGAATTAGATCCTTTAGGAATGAGAGGCTTGATGTGCAAAAGAGAGAGCCCAGAAATGCCAACTTTAATGTGAATAACAAAGTACGAGGTCTAGAATCGTAATGATTAAGATAAATAAATTTTTAGAATTCACTTGTTAGTTCTTTCCAAACAACATCTTTCTTATTTGATGTTTCCTAATTAATAAATGAATTCATTTACCAATAAACAACTGGCAGAGAACAGTACTGAACAATCTGAGACATCTATAACATGTGAAGCGTCTCAGTCATACTGACAAAGATTCTCTCCTTGACTAAACTCTAATCAGGCTCCTCTGAGCTCTTTTTCAATTAGGCCTCATTGTTGGACTTCCATGTTCATCTCTGCACTGTCCACTCTTACCAAGAATACTGCTATGTTACTTTAGTTAGAATCCTCCATTCTTGATATCCAATAAAGTCCTCTCACCCTCCACCACTGATCACCCACTTGCCTTAAGCAAGAATCCTATAGGTCACTTTTCCCAGAATCCGCCTTATCCCTGATGTTTCCTCTTAATTTTCCATCCACCAATCCCCGACCCTACTCCTGGCTACAAATCCCTACTTTTCTTCATTATATTTGGAGTTAAATATTACCAAAGCTTTGAAAAACTATAATAGAATGCACTATTTGAGAATGATGTGCATAGAATTAGATTTTTAAAATTAAGGGTGGCTATGGAGTCAATGTTTACAAAAACCCTCTTGGAAAAACCAGCCACTCCTATAATCTCTCCTTCCTTAATACAAAATTCCCTTGCAGTGGTCCCTACACCTATAGCAATGGTCTGGAATGAAGTCTGCCTTACTATTGTTTAACAAGTATCATGAATATTACAAAACTTACCTCTTTTTGTGTAAGTAAACACTGACTTCAACTTCATTTTTCATTTATTTATCTGCTGTTCTTTACATAAATCTACATACACTGGAAGAAGAGTCTTCTATGCAAAATCTCCACATACTCAGCACCCTCTCAATCGTAATCATAGTACAATGGAAACCTTCTGTTACTCCACAAAAACAGCTTGGGAGAGAACTGATATTATCCCAGTCCCCAATCAGGACCTTATCTCAGCCCCCGTCCCTCTGGAAATACCAGCATTTCAGCCCTGCTGACCCTCCACTTCTTCCTGCACCCCCCACACTGACACAGGGAGCACCCAGCTTCCTCTACCCCTTTGCTCGCTGCTTCAACTTGAGTTATCCTTCCCACTCCCTACATGTAGGCATTTATCAACACTTGATTTTAGTTTCTCTCTCTTCTCTCTCTACACTCTTTTCTTCAATAATTTCAACCAGGAATTTTGGTAGTGAAATTTAGAGACAGAGATGGAATGGGAGCTTGAGCAATTTCAAGGGAATTGCTTTAAAACAGTTTATGATGAAGACTGAGCTAATATGTAGTCTAAAGAGAAGCCGTGAAATAAACAGTAAAAAATTAAAAAGAACAATCAAAAGCTCTAAAGGACAAGATCCTGGGAGAAGTGGGAAGAAATAGGATCAATAACTGGTCCCTCCAACCAAAGCCTCCCACACGGTCCACCAACTCTGAGACTGCAACTCTCTTAGTGTGCTCTACTGTATTCCCACAACATGGCAGAGTGAGTTGGTCGGGGGAAAAAGAGGGGTCATTTTAAAAAGAAAAAAAAAAGAAAAAAGAAAAAAAAAAAGAAATAAAGAAATATTTATGTGTGCTAGGCACCATGCTATGCACTCCACAAGAATTATTTCAGTGTTACTCAAAATGTGCTCAAAATACCACTGGCATAAGAGAAGAATCACGTGGAGTGACTGGCAAAAATACTGATTCCTTGGTCACACCTTAGATCTATATCAGTCTCTGGAGATGGAGCCTAGGAGTCCGAATTTCTCATACCATCCCCAGGTGATTCTTAGGCACATAAAAAGTTGATAATCACTGCATTATCTCATGTCATATCCTGAAAAATGAGAAACAGAGAGTTTTAAATTTGTTCTGGTACTAATACAATGTTCTACACATTTACTAAGCATTCTGTAATGATGATACTTGAAAATAAAAGACTTTGTGAGGTCAATTTGCCATGAGGTTTTGCTTTCACAAATGAACTATTTTTTAATGCACAAGCCATTATGTATTGTGTCATATGGAAAAATAATATTGATATTACAATAAGAATCATACATATTCAGTCCTTAGATAAGACAGGTATCTTGCTATGGGTATAATTTCAGGTTATTGTCCCTTTTGAACCAGTCATCCCAATATTTTTGAGAAGCTAAGAAAGTCTAAAGAATAAAAAAATTAACTGTAAACATGATATTTCTGGAATAATATTTAATCCATCTGTCCATGAGGTTTCCAGTGCTTATGATGTGCTGAAGTGAACTTGAATATCCATTCAATTCCGTCAATATTTTGTTAGTATTTTATTCTGATTCCAAATGCAATAAAGTATAATCTTTTCAGAGACAATTTGATGGGACCTAAGATCTTAGATAGGTTCAGCTCATAAATCTGAAATAAGATAATGAAGGGTATATTATTGTTGTATGCTATAATGTTGGTATATTTATATATTCTCTCATAGAGGCAAAGTGCTCAGTTTTTTTTTAATACCATTTACTATCCAATGATACATTTTATATATCATAGATTCTTAATTTAAAGGCACATTATTTTCATATTCTTTTTAAAAAATACATCCTTAGGTTCTGATAAAACAGCTCATTGAATAGTGATGCATAGGGTCTCGCATGGTGGCTTACACCTGTAATCCCAGCACTTTGGGAGTCTGAGGCGGACAGATCACCTGAGGTCAGGAGTTCAGGACTATCCTGGGTAACATGGCGAAACCTTGTCTCTACTAAAAATATTTTTTAAAAAATTAGCTGGGCATGGTGGCATGCACCTATAGTCCCAGCTACTTGGGAGGGTAAGGCAAGAGAATTGCTTGAACCCAGGAGGCAGAGTTTGCAGTGAGCCAAGATTGCGTCACTGCACTCCAGCCTGGGCTATAAAGTGAGACTCTATCTGAAAAAAAAAAAAGATAGTGATGCAGAGGTCTTTAGTTCTAGCTATTGGCATATGTTTCTTCCTGTTGCATGTAGTTGGTTTTATAACAAAAGTGCTACTGAAGTTAATAAACTATCAAACTTCCCTCATTTTTCAATGGGAAGGTGCTGTGATATATAATCAACCAAAGAATTTGAGCCCTGCCCCATCCCCTAGGTAGACATCAAGACGAGACTCACCTTTATTGCCAAACAAGTTCTCTTTACTGACCTAATAATAATAATAATAATAAAGTAATGCCAATAATAATAATAACAATAACAGGAGCTAAGATTTAAAGAGCACCTCCTATGTCCCAGGAACTGTTCTAGACACTACACATGGATGGTCTCATTGTTCTTCACATTGACTCTTATGTAAAAACTATTATTATCCTCATTTTATAGATAAGGAATGTGCCCTTAGTGAGGCAAAGTAACCTGCCTAAAGACACAGGGCTAGGAATTAGCAAAGCTGGGAATTAAATCCAGGCACTGGACTCTAAACCCTACACTCAGAAAGTATCATATGCTGCTTCCACAGAAACCACAGATCAATAGCAGGTTAACTGAGCTGTGAGTGTGGCTCTTCAAAGCTTTCACAGCAGATGAGAAAGAAGATGCTCTCACTGTGGTCTCAGAATGGCACAGAGTTTTTGTCCTGAATTTTGTAAATTTTCTAAATTTCTCTCAGAATTCAAACTGAATTTGTATCTTAGGATAAACAGATTGCTTTAATGTCTATATAATGCCTGGAGTTTTAATTGTAGCTTTGAACTTAAATTCACCCAGTGCTCATGAAAACCTATCTGACACATTCCACATAGGAAAATAATTCTAATATCTATGTAAGTAAGTTTTGCTCATAGGAAAACAAGCAGTGACAAACATTATTTCATGATGACTTACAGAGAAAGACAAATGTACCAGGACCACACAGAGAAATCCCACAAAAGAGGTGATGCAAATGCCCTGTGATGATTAATCATCTCTTACTAATAATCCTCCTGCCCCTCTGTTAAAACTCCTGAGGGGCTGAATGATACGCAGAACAGAGTTTAAAGTGAGAAGCCATTTCACAGGTTGCACTCAAAGCAAACTAGAATAGAGGAGCTTGATTCAAAAAGCTGAACACTGTCATTATGAGCCAATTCCAAGAATTCCTAGTATAAAATATTCTCTCTAGAAGTTTCTGTTTTTTCATTTTCTCATAGAAGAGAGCAGAACTTAACTAAACACTAAAGGAAGCCCACCAAATGCCAAAAATCTAGGCAGAATCTCCATCCTAATCAAGCCAATGGAATTATATTGAAAAACACAATGGGTGAACCACTTGTGTCATGCATCTGAAACGAGCAAGCTTACATCCCTGAAAGACCCCCTTCTCTCCTGAATGCTCAGACTTCACACAAATGTAGACATCTAGAAAACCTAGCAGTCAAACCTCTTTGGTAGGAGTCCTCCTCATGAGGCAACCTATCTTTATTCCCCATTAGTGCCTCTCTTTCTAACCCAAGTCAAAGGTTCCAAATTATGGAAACCAACTAACTAGAAATCTGGTGGGTTCAGTAGAGTGGGCAGGGCGTGGGAGGATGGGTTGTGCGCAGGGTGTGGCAGTAGGAATGCTGTACCTGGGGGAGTAGTTGTCCTAAGTACAAAGTGGCCTTCTTGGGGATGGAGGTAAAAAGAGCCCCATTAGCAGTCCATGCTAATGGAGAATGGAGTTCTTCCCTGCATCTCATTTCATACAGTGGATGTTCTGTAATGAATGAAAGTCCACTAGGTAGTGGGGATTTTACCAGCATTGTGCATATTCACCTGCCCAACAGCTATAGACCTGAGGAGATTTAGTTAGCATGGACATGAACAGAAAGCAGGGCTAAGAACAACGTGCTCATCACAGCGGACAAACTCTAGGAGTAGGTCAAGCTCTCCTTAAAAATAAGTCAAAAAAAAAAATGAGTCACCAGAAATAAATTTTGCCTCTCAAAACCATCAGAGAGAAAGGCAGAGGGCACCATTACCCTGAAGACTGAAAAAGACAGATCTCATAAGATGATACAGGTTAAGAAGAAAATTCAGACACAAGTGTGCATCCTTGATAGGAAACAAGATGGTATTACCTTCATGAAATGGAGTAAAGAGCTACAGATTGAGATGGAAAGATAATGGAGTGAGACAAAGAGATAAAAGAGGATAAGAAGGGGGCACAAAGAAACCAAAACCCAAAACCAAAATTTAAATCTGTATTAGAAGTTTCAAAGAGCAGAATTTAGAAATAAAATATGTGGCGGGCAAACTTCAGAAACTCTTCCAGAGTGCAAAGGTAGATGTCAACAAAAGAAAATTGTGAGGCAGATGATCAGTGAATGTTAATGTCAGAATTACAGTAGTCTCTCTTATCTGCAGGGGATATATTCAAAGATTCCCCAGTGGATGCCTGAGACTGCAAATAGTACTGAGCCCTGTACTCACTATGGTTTTTCCTATACATATATACCTATAATAAAGTTTAATTTCTAAAATAGGCACAGTAAGAGATTAATAACAATAACTAATACTAAAATATAACAACTATAGCAATATACTGTAATAAAAGTTATGTAGATGGGGTCTCTCTCTCTCTCTCTCTCAAAATATCTCATTGTATTATACCGTGGATAACTGAAATCATGAAAAGTGAAACAGTTGATAAAGAGGAACTATTGAATATGTATGTTTAAGAAGAAACAAGGGAAACTGAAATAAGAGCAATAATTAAAGAAATAACTAAATAACAGACATTCCAAGACAAATTCATATAGAAAAACACATATTAATATACAGGCACATCCTGGCAGTATTTTTAAATTGTAAAAACAAAAGAAAAAAAATCTTGCACCAAGGTGAGAAAAATAAGCTTCCTAAAAAGTAAGTCAAAAGTAGGCTGCCTCAGACATCTCTGTAGCACAAAAAGCCAGAAAACCATGAAGCAATAGATACAGAATTTTGACGAACGAAACTGTGACCCGAGAATGTTGTACAATTTTGTATTGATTGACTTCCTTGTGTGTCGCCAACGAGAAAACATGCTTACATTCACGCACACTCAGAAAATCATCATTGTGCTCCCTCCCTGAAAAAATGATCTTAGAAAATAATCAATGAAACAATAAATGAAAATTTCAAATGAAAAAACGGGGAAACCACAGTTGAAAAGAAACTTGTAACTTCCCAGAGTCAGTTTAGCCTCCCAAGTCAGACACCCAGTGCGAGCCTCTGGTGGCCACTTGGGGCTGGATCTCCTGGTGAGCCAGGCATGACTGCCTCGGTGCAGCTTTTCAGCTTAGCTTTTCTTGGCACTAAGACATGAGCTTGTGCAGCCACAATCAACTCCCTGCAATTAATATGAACTCTCTTGTCATGACACATAAAATGATGTTAAAATAATGTTTGCTGCAGTACTCTTCTAGAACTTGCTAATGACAGCTAAATCACTTGTGGGAACACTGTCACAAATTACTTCTTGAATAAGAAGTAAATTTCTCCCCCTTTCAAAAACAGAGCACAAAACAATTACTATTAAATGCCATATTGAATGCCAAGGTACTTGAATAATGGTTTTCTATATACTTAAATGCCACACACACTGGTGGGTCTTTTTTTAATTGGAAAAGATTTATCCATCACAAAGCACATGATTTACCATTTTCAGACTATAATGATGTTCCTTTGCTATTTCTGCTTAAAAATCAAGATATGCAGCATTTCACTAAACAAAATATGCATACACAGAAAAAAGATGCAGGAAAATACACCAAGATGTATATCGTGCCCATCTCTTTAGGTGCTGGAATCCTAGATGAGGGTGTTTATTTTCTATTTTTCTTTTTTTTTGACACAGAGTCTCGCTCTGTTGCCAAGGCTGGAGTGCAGTGGTGCAATCTCAGCTCACTGCAACCTCTGCCTCCCAGGTTCAAGCAATTCTCCTGCCTTAGCCTCCCAAATAGCTGGGACTACAGGCGCCCACCACCATGCGCGGCTAATTTTTGCATTTTTAGTAGAGTCAGGGTTTCACCATATTGGCCAGGCTGGTTTCGAACTCCTGACCTGCTGATCTGCCTGCCTCAGCCTCCCAAAGTGCTGGGATTACAGGCGTGAGCCACCACACCTGGCCAAGGGTGTTTATTTTCTTTAAATTCTCTGGTACTTTCTAAATGTTTTTCAATAATTATATTTTAGCTGCGCAATCATTAAAAAGTACTAAAATTGGCATATATAATAATTATAAATACATGACATCATGATAATTTAAGAATATACACACAATTTTAGAGCAGTAGTTAGTTAACTAAGTGGTAAGACTCAGGGTAATATTGTTTTTCACAAGTATGTATTACTTTTGTGATGAAAAAAAGTCTAACTTTATTAAAAGAAAAAAGTTTAAAAAATGTTTGAGTCATTCAACATTGAATTCGTGCATTTTAGAAGGAAGAAAGGTAAATATTGAGGAAAAGCAGGCCACCAATGCCATTAGAGTAAGGAAAATGTAACAAACATCTTTTCCTTCAAGGCAGAATTTGCATTCTCTTTCGTGTCTTCTTTCCTTTACTCATAAAAATAAATCCATTGTTAAATTTGAAGCTTTTAAAATTGGCTCTCTGAGATCATGCCCGTTTTATACTTTAAATTCCATTCCCCAGGACTTTACTGAAATATGTTGCCAAAAGATTCACAATCCCCCAGTGTGGCCAGATGTGTCAGTTACATCCTTTAAATAGATTTGATTGCAGGTTTGGAAAGACTTATTTGTTCTACTGTATTTAAAGTTGCTGATGGTAAGTGTTTTCATTTTCCTTTTTCCTCCTCTCTGGTTACTTTATCTTTGGTTTGTTAGTCCATTCAACTTTTGGCCCTATAATTCATCTCCATCTGAGAAAAAATTGAAAACTTCGTAACAATTGGTATAAACAAGCAAACATAAATAAATTCTCAGACACTTACCTTACCCTGTCCTCAAGTATTTGTACTTCAAATGCAGCATGACAAATGATATACTAGTTTCAACGTTCTATTAAAATTGCTGTAGGTAGCTGGGCGTGGTGGCTCACACCTGTAATCCTAGCACTTTGGGAGGTGGGAAGATTACTTGAGCCCGGGGAGGTCGAAGCTGCAGGGAGCCATGATCACGCTACTGCACTCCAGCATGGGCGACAGAGTAAGACCCCATCTCAAAAAAATAAAAATAAAAATAAAATTGCTGCAGGTATCTTAGGATCACTTAAAGGTTGTGTTGGGGTAATATTCCGAAGAAAAACAACTATTGACAAATAGCAAGGGAGAAAGAGCTCTGAAATTCACATGGCTACATTCATCTCCATGTCTGTTTTGTTTTGTTTGTTTGTTTGTTTGAGACAGTCTTGCTCTGTCGCCCAGGCTGGAGTGTAGTGACACAATCTCGGCTCACTGTAACCTCAACCTCCCAGGTTCAAGCGATTCTCCTGCCTCAGCCTCCCAAGTAGCGGGGACTATGGGTGCATGCCACCATGCCTGGCAAATTTTTTTTTTTTTTGGTGTTTTTAGTAGAGACAGGGTTTTACCATGTTAGCAAGGATGGTCTCGATCCCCTGACCTTGTGATCCGCCCGCCTCAGCATCCCAAAGTGCTGGGATTACAGGCGTGAGCCAATGCACCTGGCCCTCCATGTATTTTTACATACTGCAATATAGTGGTGGTTCTCACCTAACCCTCATCAATTTTTTCTTCTGGTTATATCCTCCCAAAGTCCTCGTCTGTGCCCTTTTCTGGCATCTCTAATTGAAATGCAGCAGAATAATAAAAAGAGAAGAAAAAACTGTGAAGAAGTACCCCTAACATAGAAAGCAAATTTTCAAACTGATTTTGTTTCAAAGACCCTGATTTGTCCTCAGAGGACTAGGCAGTATATTTGCATATGCTTGGGGACGGTAAGTTATTTAACATGTCAGGTACATGCCAGTTTGAAAATGGATTACTAAAATCCAAACTAAGCTTCTTAATCTCACGTTTTGGTCAACAGAGCAGTAGGTAAGAAAATATTTGGAAGAAATAATTAGTTTCAGGAAGTCTTTCTCTGGTAATTTTGAGAAGAAAAGGGGATGGCAATAAACTGTGGATGGTAGGCAGGACAGATAACAAATTCAGATTGCTCATGGTTTTATAGTTGTGAACATCAAGGCTAACATAATGCCTAAAGTGGGACAGTTTCCTCGAACTGTCTCCAGGACACAGTATCTCATCAATGACTTATTTGCGCATAACATAAAGAATGAGGACCTTTGAGGCAGACCATTTTGGAAACATACCCTGACTACCAAGTATACCCACCCTCATGCTTGGCCACCTTAACAAATACATACGGGCAGAATTTAAGGAGAGAGAAGAGCTCTAGGAACCTCTTCCAGTTTTGAGCGCTGCCCAATTCACAAATCATTCTTTGCTCTAACAAATTCTGTTAAATTTATTTTGTCTAAAGTCATGATTTAAGCTATGGGGACAGAGCAAAGTCTCTATCCCCTTTTTGCTTCTGCTGGTTGGGACAGAGTCAAAACACTGATTATGTCCAGGCTCTGGCACAAGGGCAGGAGTCATGAATGTGAATTTACCAGAAGTATAATAAAACAATGTCAGAATTGCTATGCCAATAAGGAGAAGAAAAATTCCCTGTTCCTTCATTAAAGTGGAAGTTCAGCCTTTCAATGTTTTAAATCAAAGTCAAGTCTACCTCTTATAACTGGGCTTCTTAACAGTGTTTTCCTTTCTAAACCTTTTATAAATATGGAGATGACAGACATTATAATCCAGACATTAAAGAGTTAACTATGTGCCATCACTTGTTACATACCAATAATGCCGGTACATCCTGTATATCCAAGCTGTAATATTAAGTTTCCAAGTTACAATTGGCAAGAATGACCAAATTAGTATTGGCTTTGTATCCACTTGGCCATATTGGAAAAGAAAACTTCCTTTTTGGGCAAATAACCTTGATTAACATTAATAGAGAGTAACATCCAAAAACATTATTTACTGGTCTGGAGAATAAAGGAACACTATGGTTTTCAATCAGGAAGTGTTCAATATTTGCTCAATATTAATTTGATAGATAACCTATCAGAAAATATATTTAAAGGGTAGGGTTGATAAATGAGTTAAATGACACTAGGTAGATTTTCTTTTCTTTTCTTTTCTTTTCCTCTTTTTTTTTTTTAGACGGAGTCTCGTTCTATCACCCAGCCGGAGTGCAGTGGCGCGATTTCGGCTCACTGCAACCTCTGCCTCCCAGGTTCACGCGATTCTCCTGCCTCAGCCTCCTGAGTAGCTGGAATTACAGGCGCACACCACCACGCCCGGCTAATTTTCCGTATTTTTAGTAAAGACGGGGTTTCACTATGTTGGCCAGACTGGTCTTGAACTCCTGACCTCATGATCTGCCCACCTCGGCCTCCCAAAGTGCTGGGATTACAGGTGTGAGCCACCCCACCCGTCTGACACTAGGTGGTAGATTTACATGCTGGGAAAAGGAAAAAATTGTATGTTTTTTTTTTTTTAAATGGAAATGTATCTTTTATTAATTTAACCAGGAAACAGGATGAAATCTTAATATGTTTACTTCTACTTTCTATTTTTAAAGAATCATTTGCCTTTCATGGCTATAAAAAATTCACTAAAAACTTGTTTGGTAAGAAACAATCTAAATTACATTTTCATGGGTACTGGTAATGAAAACAATGGTAGAAAATGTAGGCATAAACTTTAGTACAGAATGCATAGCAGGTTCTAGCCATAACAGCCTCCTTACATATTGACTATTTTGAAACTGCAGAAAATAAGCAGAAAGAAGAACTAAATTTCAGAAAAACACCTGATTAAAGTTGATAATATAGAGAAAAATCAAATGATCACTTGATGTTTTCTAGATTTCCATATACCTTTTAGAACCTGGCTATATGACGTTTACAAGTTAGAAACGACTCAATTTCTACTCGATAAAGATGAATATATTATCCAGTTATATTAAGATTTAACACACAAAAAGCAGGTAAAGGAAGGCAAATCTTGTACCCTTTGGAAGGGCAGAAATTTCACATGACTCTTCCGTAGAGAAGTAGGTCATTCTTAACAGTGCAAAGAATGGTATGTCATTCAGTGAAAGAGGAAACAGCCTCAAAGAAAACCCATCTCAAAGTGGGGAGATTTGGTTTTACTAGTTTTCCATAGAATCTATGCAAATTAAATAGTTATCTCTTCCTTTTGTTTATGAATCTGAAGGACTGGTTAATCTGGCTTTCCCTGTCCTCCTTGCATGGCTTATGTTACAAAAAAAAAAAAAGATTTTTCTTTCTACTACAGCATGTGTTTTCCCTTCTACACTTGACATGTTCATCAACAAAACAATTTGGATTCACCAATTCCTATAGGGAAAACACCCTAAGCAATAGTACCTTTAGTAATAGTTCTATTACTAAAAGGAAAGTATTCATACAAGCTCTATTCCCAGGAACAACTTTTTTAATTGATTTTTAGTGATTTCTCTCTATATTCTTGAATCAAAACTTGGTTAAATCAAAATTTCCCAATATTAAGCAAAGCAGAAGCTCTTCGCTACATCATTATTTAATATTTCAAGGCATATTTCACAGTTTAAAAGCAAGAGAAAATGAAAGCCCAGTATTGTGGAAATTACCTCATCTGATCCTTTCTTTTCTCCTGGTTTGGAAGGCGATTCACTGGTTTTTTCACTGACATGCTATAAAAAAGTAAAAAATAATGCTTAATAAAGGAAGATGACACAGGTGATAGTAACTTTAATCCCCAAAGGCTAAATGCATACCCTTTTTTTTTTTTTTTTTTTTTTTAACAAAAAGACCACTTTAATCTTCCTCTGAGAATGCTGGTAATTCACACCAATGTAGGTGGCTTTCAAAAATCAAGGGATGCTACAGACATTCATTTGGGATCCAGAAGGTCAGTCTGTAATTAACTAGATGCAGAGCTGATTATGATGCCAAGGCGGCATCTTATCTCCTAAAAAATGCCTCACGAATTTTAAGCTCAAGTTTTCAGCATGGTAGACATCTCATTCATCAAGGAGATGAGATCTCTAAGAACCATGTTTCATCTGAAGCCATACTTAAGGCTCAGTTCAGCAGGGACTCAGGAGTCCTCCAAGGGAATTCCCTAGAGTTCTTCCGCATATTCACCAATGCAGAAAGATAAAACCTGAAGGACAAAGACCATACCTGCAACTTCTTCTATGTATTATGGCTTTAAGATTTCGTTATGTCTATAAACAGAATTATTTTTCTTACTAGGACACCGAGGATAAATGCAATTTTTAAAAGTGTTATTTTATTTTTAATTAACACATAACAATGGTACATATTTATGGGGTACAAGGTGATGTTTTGAATGTACATTGGGTAATGATCAAATCAGGGTAATTACTAAATCTATCACCTCAAATATTCATCATTTCTTTGTGGTGAGGACATTCAAAATCCTAGTTATTTTAAAGCATATAATGCATTACTGTTAACTATAGTCACCCTACTGTGCAATAGAACAACAGATCTTATTCCTCGTAACTAACTGTCTTTATACCCATTGATCAAACTCTCCCTAATGCAAATATTTTTACGTGGGGCATAAAAGCTTCAAGTAGCTTACATATTCATTTGTTTTGGCGATAAGGTAAAATAAGCCAAACTTCACTGAAATTGTTTGAGAAATGAAAAAATAGTTATATGTTCCTGAATAGGGGTTACAAACAATTATTTCATTTCTGTCACACTGTGGGATGTTCAAGAAAGTGGGAAAAGGGAGCCAAATATGAAAAAACAAAAGCTTACCATTGGATTCAATCCTAATCACCCTCAATTGAATCAAAATATAAGATGCTATTATGTTCCCTAAAGCAGAATAATAACCTGGATATGTAGGTCAGTGAAATTATTTGAATTAAGAAGAATGATAATAATAACAATTTATATTATTATATACAAGGCACTTCCATATAGTCTTATTTGATACAAAAAAAGAAGCTCATGTTGTTTTATAAATGAGAAAACTAAGAATAATAGTGATTTGATGGTGTTTACATGGAAACATAACTGGTAAATGGGAAAAGGTCACAAAACAGCCTTTCTGACTAAAATCTGTTGTTTGCCATTAGAACATGCTAAATGGAATTAGATAATGTTTTCTTTTTTTTTTTTAATTTATTATTATTATACTTTAAGTTCTAGGGTACATGTGCACAACGTGCAAGTTTGTTACATATGTATACTTGTGCCATATTGGTGTGCTGCACCCATCAACTCGTCAGCACCCATCAACTCGTCATTTACATCAGGTATAACTCCCAATGCAATCCCTCCCCCCTCCCCACTCCCCATGATAGGCCCCGGTGTGTGATGTTCCGCTTCCCGAGTCCAAGTGATCTCATTGTTCAGTTGCCACCTATGAGTGAGATAATGTTTTCTTTAATCATATCAACAGATATGCTACTAAAAATTGCCAAGGAATACCAGAACCTGTGGCTGAACTCCTTTCTTAATAGTGTTTTGTATGAACAACTGGCCATAAGGCACATTCATGAATGTACAATTCTTACCCAGAAGAAACACTCTCATAGATTAGTGATTGGAATCCCACTGAAAAGCAGCCAGGGTGCAATAGCTTGGTGAAACCCTCTACAGGGCTTCTTTTTCCTATACATCCTAGTCAAGGGTTTGTTTATACATAGCTGAGGGCAATCAGTCTTGAATAATTAAATGAATCTTTTAAAAATGAACCATTTTAAAGCCCACTTAGATATCATGGCTATATGGCAATTGATAAATATTAGAATAATTGGTGACAAAAAATTTGTAAAAGCCAGACTTGAGGGGGAAATATTACTTATCTCTGTTAAAGTAAATAAGGGGGCCATTAGCCTGAGGTAGTCTCTGTCCTCAGATACCTTACTAAGCACACTGAAACTTAACTTGAAGGCATTTCTTGTAAATGGCTTAAAACAAAACAAAAATGAGCCTCAGCCAATCATAACCAGCCAACCAGCTGACTGGTTGTATAACTACAAACCTCTCATCAGGCCATACCTAAATAAGGCAAATGCCTAGTTGTAGCCAATCAAGTAATTTCTTCGCTTTGCTTCCACATGCAGCTATAAAAGCTTGCTGCTCTTGCTGCTGGAGTGTACTGAGCTCTCTGAACCACTTTTCATTTTCAGTACTGCCCAATTCATAAATCATCCTTTGCTCAAATAAGCTCTGTTAAATTTGCCTAAAAGTTTTCTTTAAACATCTCTAAAAAACTCATTCTACAAAGACAGAGATTACTAAATCTGTCTCCCTCCAGAACTGGCAATTTTAGAACCATGATACCACATTCATAATCTGTAATTCATATTTTTCAGATGACATAATATAAGTAATAACAATAATAGCCACTGTTTTATTGGGTGTTTACTATTTTGAGTGCCTCATTTACTTGTCAAGAGATTTTACAAACGAAAAAACTTTAAAAGGTGACTTGCTCTTGTCTGGTACAAGGTTCCATGCTCTCCTCAGGGTCTCACTCTGCTTTCTGCTCATGTGGCAAATATATATCATAATTTATTACCCCACAGTAAATGCATGTACAGCCTTTTCTCCCTTAAAATAGTAACTTAAAATAACTTTAAAATTATGTACTATAAGCATTGTTATTTTTTGACTTCAAAAGAAAAAGTTGCTCACAATAGAAAGCTATTTTAAAATACACAAAAGTATAATGACATAAATAAAAATCACTTATAATAAAAGGCCAATTTTTTTAGAACTTCATGAATTATATTTTTCCAGTTTTTTTTTCTTTTCTTTTCTTTTCTTTTTTGAGACTGAGTCTCACTCTGTTACCCAGGCTGGAGAGCAGTGGTGCGATCTCGGCCCACTGCAACATCCACCTTCTGAGCTCGAGCTATTCTCGTGCCTCAACCTCCCAAGTAGCTGGGATTACAGGCATGCACCACCATATCCGGCTAATTTTTATATTTTTAGTAGAGATGGGGTTTCGCCCATCTCTGTTGGTCAGGCTGGTCTCGAACTCCTGACGTCAGGTGATTCACCTGCCTCGGCCTCCCAAAGTGTTGGGATTACAGGTGTGAGCCACCGCTCCTGGCCCAGTTCCTATTTTAAGCCCAGCTATTTATCATGAAAAATTTCCAACAGACAGAAAAGTTGAAAGAATAATACAATGAATGCACATATTCCCCCCATTCAGATTTCAACAACGATTAACATTGTTGCCACATTTTGCTGTTTGCATACACACACAGGCATACATACAGACACACACACACACACACACACACACAGAGAGAGAGAGAGAGAGAGGGAACAAGAGGGCGCTACATGTTTTTATATACCTGTATTGGAAAGTAAATTACAGATATCCTGAACTTTTAACCCTAAACTTTTCACCACGCATCTCCTTAAATTTGAGAACATTTTCCCAAACGGTATTGGTATATACCCAATACTATTATCACCCTAAGACAATTAACAAGAATTTCCAGTAAATAACAAGTTTATCAATTAACCACTGCCCTGATCATTTCTTGAATATTATTCAATATTCAGCAGTCTGTTAATGATGTAAAGTCAATTGTATCTTTTCTCTGAGAGAGATTCATGAAATAATTGAGTACTTTTCACATAACTGAGAAGACGGAATGAAATATTTGGGAATGACATATGTCGAATTTGATCCGGCTCAGGAATCTGCAGGAGTCTAAACAGCGAAGAGAGAAAACTCTGCTGACCACTACTACATGTAACTGCTGGGTTGAGGAGAGTGAGATGAGCAGGGAACAGGGAAGGAGTGACAGCTGGGGAAAGAGAACTGAACCACAAAACTAATTAGACAATAGAAACTAACACCTCCTAAGCATCTACTCTGTGCTAGGCCCAGTGCCAGGCATCTCCTATGTGGTCTCCTTTGCTCCCCACAGCAGCTCTAGGGAGCAGCCACTGTCGCCTTGGTTCATGAATAAAGAAACTGAAGATCTGAACAGCAATGTTCTCCATGGTGATACCACTCAGGATTACGTGGGCCAGAGACTAGGCTACTTTGGATCTAGTTGAAAGCTAACTAGGATCTTAGGATTTTCATCAAAAAAGTCTTTAGAGCATGCCAGTGATCTGAAATGAGAACAAAACAAAAGGCGCGAAAAATAACAAAACACAAAACCTTCCTATTCTAAAATTTGTTTTATAAATGAACAGAACACACAATACTTATGAATTCTGTCCTGTATTGGCAGCTAGAGAGGAGGCCAAAGACAGGAGGAGCAGGACAGGATGCCGTAGAAAAGAATTTCATTGGAAGGACAAGGCCCTAGAAGACAGGAGACTAGATGGGGGCTAAGATGAAGAGGGTATGTGCTCCAGAAGCTCAGAGCCAGGGAAAAAAAATCAGATCTAGGGCTTTGCTGTCTTAACTCAAGAAGGAATAATTTTTCAAACTGTTTTCATCCTCATTTTTATCACGTAGTTGGCAAGTACAACTGTCGTTTGTCCTCATTCTAGGTGACAGCCTCTATACATTTAAAATCTGCCATTGCAAACCCATAAATCTGAAAAAAGTCAATAAGAGCTAACTGCAATAAGGCTCAGAGCCTGAGCTCTCACCCAGCTAAGGGCTTCTGCCAGGGCGAGGTTCAACTCTGCCGCATTTAGGCACCTGCCCTGTTATTACCCAGATACACACAGAGACACAGACAGCCGAGGGAACATGTCACACAAAATAAGATAAAAATCAAAGAAAGTAGGCCAGGCGCAGTGACTCACGCCTGTAATCCCAACACTTTGGAAGGCCAAGGTGGGCAGATCAGGAAATCAGGAGTCCGAGACCAGCCTGGCCAATATGGTGAAATCCCATGTCTACTAAAAATACAAAAATTAAATTAAGGGGCATGATGGTGCGCACCTGTAGTCCCAGCTACTCGAGAGACTGAGGCAGGAGAATTACTTGAACCCAGGAGGTGGAGGTTGCAGTGAGCTGAGATCGCACCATTGCACTCCAGCCTGGGTAACAAGAGCAAAACTCCATCACAAAAAAAGGAAAAAAAAAAAATCAAAGAAACTTCTTCACATATAAAAGAAGCAAGAGGACAGAAAAGCAGCCCTTGCCAGCGTTAAGTCCAGCTGTGAAAAGACTATGAAATGCTAGTGTGCTTCTGAAATGCCTTTGCTTTATTATTAGTTTTTTTTTTAAGTATGAGGCTTCTTTTAGGAGGAAAGGAAAACATTCTGAAGTAAAATTGTGCTGATGGTTGTGACCACCCTGTGAATATACTAAAACATATTGTATCATACGCCTTGGTGGGTGACTTATTTGAAAACTTAAAAATTTTCCTTCTTCGATTTGGTGAGAATTTCATTGCAATAGTATTTGCATGTCCAGGGACAGCTGTGGAAAACTCATGGAGCAATAAAAGGTTATCTTGGTGCCTCTGGACTCTCCAAGCTCATGGAACTCATCTCTGTACCGTCACACACATGGAGAAAGGCTTGTACCAGGGGCTCCCGAGGATCACAAAGCCTTCAGGTTAGCAGTAGGTCCCATCCTTCAGTGCCTGTCACAGGCACCTGGGAAGCTTTTAGAAACATTTGTGTCAGGGCATAGGGATTTAGATTTAGTTTGAATAGAATGCGGCCTGGCCATGGGTACATTTTTCTAAAGTTCCCCAGCTGATTCCAATATACAATCAGGATTGAGAACCACTGGTTTTAGGGGAAGATTTGTGGGCACCATGATAGGAAGTGGAAGTTTCTGCTCCTCAAACCATCCCACTGAGTCGGCACCCATGGGGAGGTTCCTAGGGTCAGGCAGACTGGGGCGGCTCTGGGCTCCTCCTGGGTAAACTCGGATTGCTCAGTGAAGTTGCACAGTGCCCTATGTTCACACCAGTGTTTCCTGTCTAATTCTGAGCTTTGCCCTATTAATGGAGCATTGTGTTTTCATATTTGCATATTAATCTCTATTTTCTCAGTAAAGCAAACAAATTAGCACTCTATTGTACACTCTATTGCTTACTGATTACTTTATAAACCCATACATCTTGCCTTCCTAATCACAGGGTAAATTACATCCTTTTGTTCCTAGATGTGTGGTAGGACCATAACAAATAATTCTTGATTGAAAGACCATGTTTCCACAAGCCCATAAACATTCCCTGAGAAGTACTTTTGCTCTTTTCAGATCAGTAAACTAGACAAAAGAGAAAGAGGCCAAGAAGGTAGCTTGAAAAATTAAGAGATGATGTGCAAATTGGTATTTCCCACAAAAATACCTTACGATATATTTGTATATGTATTCTACTTGCCAAAGCAAAATTATTCAGCAAACAAGCAGAAGGACCAAAGCTTCTGTAAAGCTGGTTTTGCTTCATAACCGTCTCCCTGGGTGCAGATCCTAGGAGTGTCCCCCAGGTGGATTCCTTGTTCCACTTCTGCTGTGTTCAAATTGCAGTGGAACTTTGCTGGCTGCAATTCTCCTGATGGATGGCCTCAAGTTGGGTTTAGCCAACAGCAGGCACTGCCAGGAGACTAGAGGTGGTGGGTGGGTGGTATTCCCTTTGCTCCACCCCCTCCTCTGGTAGCACCTCCTGCAGGATGGGTCGGCTGTGGTTCCAGCTTCCACAAGGTAACCCTTGTCCTCCCTGTGTCCCTCTAGACTAGGGGTGGTAGCAGCTTCCTGCAATTTCTAATCTCTGGGTTGCCTCACCCTCCCTTGATGGCTTCCCAGCCTTTTTTATTGCCTAGGTAAGCAATTCCCCTATGTTTCATTCCCTTTGTTTTAAATACTCAGAGTCATTGCCCTCTGTTAGTTGACTGCAATAGACTCTAATAGGGCAGAAAGAGCACAGATTTGTAAGGCTATGTGACCATGACCTTGGGCAGATAATTTAATTTTTCAGTTTCTTCTTGTAACATAGGGCTAATAGTATCTATCCCAGGGGCTGGCAAATTTATGAAAAGAGTTGACATTAGTGAGGAGCCTGGCTCATTGCCTTGTTAATTTTAAGAATACAGTTAAAATTATTCCACTCCCTTCTTTTTCCCTGGCAGCAATCTAACTGTGGTGAATTAGAAGCCAGTGACTAAAGGTTTGAGGATTTCATTTCCTAAGGCTGTAAACATTAGAACAGAAGAATTTAGTATTTTACTTTCCCTAAAGTACAAAGGAACCTTATCAGGTTCATCTGATAAAGCTTTTGTTTAGTACTTTGTCTATCTCATGACTGTGTATTATATATTATTCTCACATCTTCATATTACACTCAAGGAGATAAACTACATGGGGGTTAAAGAATTCACTTTCCCAACAAACTACAGCAATTTGGTTACAAGGATGAAACTTGTATTTGCAATTCCCATACTTTAAAATATGTTGAAAAAGTGTGTGTGTGTGTGTGCTTGTGCTGGCAGCTGTGACAGTTAACAGATAAAACAAGATTGGCACAATGTTGACAATTATTGACACCAATGATTGGTATACGAAGAGGTCATTATACTCTTGTATTTATTTATTTATTTATTTATTTTTTGAGATGAAGTCTTGCTCTGTCACCCAGGCTGGAGTGCAGTGGCGCGATCTGGGCTCACTGTAAACTCCGCCTCCCAGGTTCACGCCATTCTTCTGCCTCAGCCTCCCAAGTCGCTGGGATTACAGGTGCCTGCCACCACACCCGGCTAATTTTTTATATTTTTAGTAGGGATGGGGTTTCATCATCTTGGTCAGGCTGGTCTTGAACTACTGGCCTTGCGATCCACCCGCCTCAGCCTCCCAAAGTGCTGGGATTACAGGCGTGAGCCACCGCCCCTGGCCTCATTATACTCTTCTCTTATTTTGTGTACTAATGCTTAATATGTATTAAGGATTAACTGCATAGCTATAATTCTGAAATCCCTATGTTTCATTGAACCCCAAGTGTTCGTTTTTTTCCTAACATTTTAAGATTTTAGCAGACATGACAAGATGCCACCATAAAGGTACAGGCCCTATGTGTCCAGTTTTCAGAGGTGGCATCTACTGCCTGTCATAGATTAGCTCCTGGGATTCACCTGAAGTAAGGCTTGATGAGTTTTCCCTAAGTCAAAGGGGGTATCATGAGAACTTAAATAGTTACTTTGTTGCCACAGCAGTCGTCATGAGAATGAACTTGTAGTTTTATCTATGAGACATGCAAGGGGAGGCCAGGCACAGAGCACTGCACGATTTTTTTGTGTGTCCACTGCACTCTGCACAAAACTGACACACAGCAGGTGGACAATAAACAACTGTGAACATCTTTGAGCTTTACCAAATTTATTCTTATGTTCTATGAGTTTTTTACAATCAAAACAAATTCCATACATTTTTAGAAAACTATAACTTTAGACCTTTTTCTTCCTGAGTTAACTGACTTGTCCATTTGAGGAGATAACTTACATAAACAGTGTTTATTGGATGGAGCTGTTCTTGCATTTTTCTTAACTGGAAGACATCTGATATACTTTTTCCCCCTTTATGGCGGCTGTAAAGCTTTCTGGGTATGTTTTCATGAAAGGAAAATGAGACAACTTAAAGAACAGAACTTTAGTATCTGTTAATATGATTTTCATCTTTAAAATACCTCAAGGGGGAAAAATGATGGACTACTTAGAGTAGTCTTGTATCTGCTGAGACAATCTGGTCAGAACTAATTACCCACCTATCCATGTGGAATCTCACATGACCAGCCACTGTTCCCACCCCCAGAAGGCTATAGCATTCTTTAAAAGGCACTTGTAGAATATAATTAACTTTCTGGGAAGTGCCAAAACTGATTTTAAAGAAAAATATTATCAGATGCTACTCTTAGTTTTAAAGGCGTATACAAAATGGGGAGCAAACTAATTCAAAGACTGTCAGCTGAAAGAGAAAGGCTGTATTTGACCTCTGTGCTTCCATTACCCTAAAGTCTGAGCCCTTTTTGCAGGCCCTGTTATTTGCCTTCCTTAGTTCTAAAATTCACTGTGAGCAAGTGATCTGTCCTGCCATGGGAGGCTTGCAACACCCTTCCCAGGCTGGTTGCAATGACGGGGCCTCCCAAATGACTGGGCTCCTTGATCATGCTGTCACTAGGTCTATGGATCTAATTAGGCTAAGAAACACCTTTAATTAACATAGCCTAATAGAATCAACTTATGATTCAGGAATGTGATTACTGGTGTGGGCCAAATTAACCTTCGTTCATGCTTGATCGTTACATGGCTCATAAGATGTTCTTCAAATTTAGCTTTTCAAAGTTGTGTGTGTGTGTGTTTACTACAACCACATAATTCTTCAGAAGATAAAGTCAATAGAATTGATGGCATTCAGTGTGGAAATACACATTGTAATGTTTCACTGACTAGTTTTATAGGTGGCATGCTGTTAAACAAATGCATCTTAGACATTCTTTTAATTATTTCATTTTATTCTGCCAAAATCTTGAAAGTTAGATCATTTACAACCTTTTCAGTATTTAAGGATTCCACAAAGATATTTTAATTATAGGATTTATCTGAAGTATTATGAGATATCTGTGTATATACAGACATTTGTGTTTATATCTGTAGATACATACACATATAAATCTGTCTATATATGTATTATACATGCATGTGTATATACAGACATCTGTATTTATATCTGTAGATATATACACACATAAATCTAGTTATCTATATATGTATTATACATGCATGTGTGTATTATATATAAGTATGCACATATATGTACATTGGATTGCATATGCTTGTGTGTATGTGTGTATGCATATATGTGTGTGTATATATAAATATATGTTATAAACTGGCTCCATGGACCTTTGGGGGATTTATGGGTGGTCTTTTGGAAATCTCTGAACTCCCTGAAGCTATATTGGAAACTGCATTTTGTGTACGTTTGTACGTATTTTGTTGCAAGGGAAAGCAGTCCATAAATGCCATTTGATTCTCAAAATTGTCTGTGACCACCCACCTATCACCAAAGGAAAAAAAGAAAGTTTAGGAGTCCATGGTCTAGCGCTATACCGTCCATTACTATAGCCCCTGGCCACTTGTGGCTACTGAACACTCTTGAAATGTGGCAAGTGTGAATTGAGATATGTTAGTGTAAATATACACTGGATTTTGAAGAATTAACATAAAAAAGAATGTAACATATCTCAATGGCTTATACATTGATTACATGATGAAATAATAATATGTGGGATATAATAGGTTAAGTAAAATATATCGATTAGCACAAATTTCACCTGCTTTTTGTTGCGATGTTGTTGTTGTTAAAGTGGCTCCTTGGAAATCTGAAATTGCAGATGTGGTTCATATTATATTTCCATTGAATAGCACTGGTTTGGGAAAAGTTATAGCTTGATCACAGGCATGTAGCTGGTTCTAGGAGGGCTAGCAAAAGGTTTTCATGATAGTACCAAAATTGGATTCTAAGAGAGGTTTTAGCAAAAACATCAGACCATGACTAAACAAAACAGGGTTAAAAACATAGATTTAAACTACTTTCATCCAAGTAATCCAGCAGAGTTTCCTTTAGAGAATCATGAGTCTGGAAGGAGAAGTCTGATGTCAACTCTGAACTATCCCTATCCATATTTGCAGATAATGTACATGGTGCATTTTGATAAGAACCTTAGGCCAATAATGACTCAAAGTAAACGTTTGCTCTTACCACATCAATAAAATGCTACATGTAAAAGTCCAGGAAATGTACTGGAAAACACTCAAGAAGAAATATCTCAAGGGAAATTGGAATTCCCAATTCTTAAAAGTATATGTATATTGTATCTTGATTTTTGAATCTAATTAGTCCTCACCAATACTTATGTAGTGCATATGATTTCTATTTTACAGATGTGAAAGCAGATGGAAAAGGTTGACTTATTTTCATTTAAGAAAAACTCTTTGTTCTCCACAGTGTACATGGAGGCTTTAAAAAGAACTTGTAGGCCTGGTGCAGTGGCTCATGTCTGTAATCCCAGCATTTTGGGAGGCTGAGGTGGCAGGATTGCTTGAGACCAGGAGTTTTAGACCAGCCTGGGCAACATAGTGAGAGAGACCCTGTACAGTGTATGTGTGTGTGTGCATATATATATATATATATCCTATAAATATACACACATACACACACTATACATATATACTATATATATAGAAAGGGAGAGTAAAAAATAATCTAAAAAAACCACTACTTTTGGGATATAATTCTGCCTGGCACATAGTAGATGATCAATAAATGTCCATTGTCTGATAAGTAACAGTTTCTTTCTTGATTCTTATACAGGGTTTCTAGCTCTAAAGTGTGTCTGTTTCCAACATCTTTGCTTTTTCCAATACCACATGCTAAGAAAAAGACATACCTAACTAATTTTTTAATTCTCACCATAAATCCATGAGACATAAACATTTTGGCTCTCACTGTCAACAAAACTGTGTGTGGTTTTGTTTTTTGGTTTTTGTTGTTTTTGGAAAGCAGTCTAATGTTAAATCATGCTTCCTGGTTCCAAAACACTACAAGTGCCAGCTAGACTGGATATCACACCTAATTGGTAGGACAGACATTCAATGCACCAAACAAATGGAACGTTCTTGTCCCTCATCCAAAGTAATAAAGTGCAGAGCAGTTCGCATTTGTGCGCGCTCTCTCTCCCTCCCTCCCTCTCTCTTTCTCGCTTTCTCTCCCCAACCCCTCCACCGCTCTCTCCAAGGGTCTTGGTCTTAGATCTCAGTTGCTTCTAACCCTTGGTGTTTGGGATTTTCTCCCTGCCTCACATTGCATCTACCTTTCCTTTGCTTAAGGGTTAAAAACGAACCCTAGATCTAAGCTCTTGCGAGCTGCGTCCGAGTTCATTCAGGAATCCACCTTCTAGACAGAATTCCTCCAGCAACAATTCCAGTTCCATCCCACTTGTGAGCGCCAGCAGAGCACAGTGCTTGACACAGGGGCGAGAAAGGTGCATGCGCTGCTCACGCTCGAGCGCGCTCACACATACCACAAGAGGGTGAGTCCCCAGCCTCTCCCGGAGCCTAACCTGAAGGTCTGTGAGGAGGTCGCATCCGGTTCGCACCCGGGCCGCACCCCTTCCACGCCAAACCCCGGACAACGCTTCATCCGCACGCCCAGAAGGGCAAAGCAAACACATTCCCTTCCAACACACTCCCTTCCCAGTCTTGCCCAGGCACAACCGCTCCTATTTACCGTCTTGTACCACCAGCTGGCGAATGCCATGGCAACAACCGGCTAACTCCGATCCGCACGGCGGGGGACCCAGCGAGGGCGCGGGGTGCTGTGTTGGAGGCGCCGGGCTCGCACTCTGCCTGGCCGGGACCTGGCTGGCACTGAACTCGGCACATCCCGCGGCTGCCAGGTGGGCAGAACCCTGGGGGTGGAGCCCGGCGCAGACCCCGCCCCTCCCCGCCCGCCCGATTTGGCTCCTGCCTGGTTAGGGAAGAGGCTCTGCGTCTCCAGGCAGCCACGCCCTGCGGCCCGGCCTTAGCGCGGAAAACTAGATCCCGCTGTCCAGTGAAACCAAGGCACTCACTCGGGGGTCCTGAGTGAACCTCATTCCCCGTTCACCCACGTCTCACCAGCCAACTTTTCTCCACGCGCCCCCACTACACTCTACCCGGCCAACGCCACGCCCAGCGCACTGGACCCGGCCGGGGAACCGCAGACACCTCCAGCCACCTGCCGGACAGCGGCCGAGCCCCGAGCCCTCTCCCTGCCCCGCAGGGGCGCCGGGGGCGGCAGACCGGCCAGGCTGGCAACGCCCAGGGAGGGCGGCCACAGCTCCGGGACCCGGTCCCCCGTCGCCCAGCCCCGCGGCGCCGACAGGAGCGCCACTCACCTCCTGGGTGCGGCGGGCGGCGGCTGCGCGCCGGGGACGCGGGGAGGCGGCGGGCTTCTGGCCGGGCTGGGACATGGCGAGGCCGCTGCGGGCGCTGCCTCCGGGAATGCGCCGCGGAGAGTGGCGGGGAGGCCGGGCGGGGAGTCCTGCCAGGGAGGGAGGGAGGGAGGAAGCGGAGGGCCCGGGAGCGCGCGGTGAGGCAGCTTTTCCGACCCCACCCCAGGTCTGCGCCGGGGTTCCCCTAGCCCCGATGGGCCCTCCCCTTCCTGCCCGTGGAGGGACCCGGGCTCCTGCCCTGTAACTTAACACCCACCGCCCCGGTCCTCACCCGGTGACCCTCCCCGGTCCCAGCACTGCTCGGGTTCCGGTTGGTCAGAAAGAAGGGGTTGGAGGTTACATCGTTCCTCCTTCGATGCCCAGATCTATCTAGCAGTTGTGCAACGAGAGAGCGGGACCCGGGCGTGGCCAGTCTACGCTTCGACCCTCCTCCCAATAATCCGGAGAAGTAGATACTCTTTCTACATTCTTCTCTGCTTTAGCTGTGAGAGTTTACCAACTCAAATCTGGCCCAAGCCTGGACAGTCTAGATAAGGAAGCGGATCATAAAAACAAATTAGTCTGTGTGTGTGTGTGTGTGTGTGTGTGTGTGTGTGTGTGTGTGTGTGTAAGTGCGTGCACGCGCCTGTATAGGTCGTATATGATTTTACTTTGTTTTTTGGCAGTTTCGAATTTTAATAAACTTTTATGGGGAGGAGACCATAGGTTCCAATGCCAAGCGGAGAACAGTCCCAAATTTAAACCCTTATTAAACTCTTATGGTCTTTCTAGAGTCTGGCGAGTTTTGTTTCTGAAGCTAGATTGCTTTTGTCTTGGGCTCATCTTAAACAGCACTTCCTGGTTTGGGGCTAGAAGTGAAATTTAACAAGCCCTACTAGGACATGCTTATGTGAGAGACTGTCAGCCTGCAGTCGCTGCTGGTTCACCATCAGGCCTGACAGAAAACCTGTTTGTTACCCTGCAATAGCATCGTCATTTTGGGACTTGGGGTCACCGCTGTCTGCAGTGTTGGGATTTAGACAGTTGAAGAGAGAGAAGGCAGATTTTTTTTTTTTTTTTTTTTTTTTTTTTGAGACCCAGCCTGGCTCTGTCGCCCAGTTTGGAGTGCAGTGGCGCGATCTCTGCTTACTGCAATCTCTGCCTCCCGGGTTCAAGTGATTCTCCTGCCTCAGTCTCCTAAGTAGTTGGGACTACAGGCGCGTCGCCACACTCAGCTAATTTTTTATTTTTTATTATTTATTTATTTATTTATTTATTTATTTTGTAGAGACGAGGTTTCACCATGTTGGTCAGAGTGGTCTCGAACACCTGACCTCAAGTTATCCACCCACTGTGGCCTCCCAAAGTGCTGGAATTACAGGCGTGAGTCACTGCACCCGGCCAGAAGGCAGATTTTAAGGAGAGATTTGTCATGCTGTGTGGAGCCTGACAGAACAGAATTCTGGTTTCCTTTCTACCTCCTCATTTTAGAAATTCTGACTTCTTCCTTAAAGGATAGGATAGCAGCATTCTTAATTTTGAGGGAGGGGATGGGGGGAGAAGAGGATTTAAATGCATTTCCTCTTAAAGGATTCTACTTACTGCCTGTGTATCTAGCATTTCAACAAACAGGTAGCACTGCAGGAATTTATACATAAAAATGAAGCAACTTAGATATTGGGACTATGTTCACTCAGGAAAAACAAATGTTTGTTGGCATCGGTTACATTCAGAAAGGAGGGAAAGTATGCCATAAGTCTGAAAACAAGATCTTCTTATGATTGTGACCACACCACTACAGTAATTTTAAAAAACACAAAAGCTGTAGGGGTGAGGTGACAGGCAGCTCCTCCTTCCTGGCCTCCACCCCAGGAACAAGAATGATTTTCTTACTGGGGAGCCTACATGTCCCAGATTCAAGGTTTTAGATCCCTGGAGTACTTTATTCAAACTCTGGAATAGTTTCCACTGACTTGGTGGCATTAAAGTTTGAGGTTATTTTCCAACAGAGTATTTAAAAATTGAGTTTAACCCGGTTATATATTTCTTGAGAGTATTGTATGTAAAGCATTGTGAAAGGACTAGTAGAAGGAGAGATACAGAGATTAAAAAGATACATTGCCTGCCCTCCAGGGACTGACAGTTTAGCTGAAGTCATATGGCATTTGTAACACATGATTGTTTAGGGATATTGAAAGACATAACAGTGTGTGAATAAGTACAAAGGTGCTTTGGGAGTTTGGGGTTCCACAGGGGTTGTATCAACAATAGGAGGGAAAGGAGGAAGGAAGCATGAGCAGGCCGGCTGGCTGGTGAGGTGTGAACAGAAGGAGAACAGGTGGGGGCACCTGAGGAGATGAAGAGGAACCCACTCACCTGGCTGGGGCTGAGGGTCTATGTTCAGGAGTAAGTAATCGATCTATTCACCAGCTCATTGTTCTGCTTATGTGTAGCTACACTGTAATACAGGATATATTAGATATCAAAATCTATAAGAGATAATAACCCTAACCTTCAGGCTTAGCTTAAAAGTCAGAACTCACATAAGCAGAACAATTGCTAAACAATGCATTCATGACTATGAGTAAAGAAGAATTTCAAAGAAGTTGAAGACCCTGATGTTTCACTTTCCCTTGTAGCTAGTGAAAAATTATTGGAACTTTGATATCGTGGACCAGCGTTTACTAATTTAGGGAAGCTCCTTTTAAATATAGATGGCTTTGGGGCCAGGCGTGGTGGCTCATGCCTGTAATCCTAGCACTTTGGGAAGCTGAGGTGGGCAGAGTGCCTGAGTTCAAGAGTTCGCAACCAGCCTGGGCAACATGATGAAACTCTGTCTCTACTAAAAATACAAAAAACTAAGTTGGGTGTGGTGGCATGCGCCTGTAATCCCAGCTACTCAGGAGGCTGAGGCATGAGAATCGCCTGAACGGGGGAGGCGGAGGTTGCAGTGAGCCAAGATCACCTCACTGCACTCCAGCCTGGGTGACAGAGTGAGACTCTGTTTCAAGAAAAAAAAAAAATTCAATATAAATAAATACTTGGCTTTTGCTACATTATTGTCTGCACATAGGTAATCATTTATTCCTTTATTTGCTCAGTAACAGAGCAAATAAAGGGAGGTACTGTAGACCTCTTACACTAAAGGACGTTACAATTAGAAGAGACAGACAAGTAAATACAGGCATACCTCGTTT
Source organism: Macaca mulatta (assembly GCF_049350105.2). Classification (NCBI taxonomy): domain Eukaryota; kingdom Metazoa; phylum Chordata; class Mammalia; order Primates; family Cercopithecidae; genus Macaca; species Macaca mulatta. The sequence goes on along the minus strand of NC_133411.1, from coordinate 103,011,059 downwards.
TATTGCTCTTTGCTTTATTGCACTTCACAGATACTGTGTTTTTTACAAAATGAAGGCTTGTGGCAACCGAGCCATAAGCATGTCTATCAGCACCATTTTTCCAACAGCATATGTTCACCTCATGTCTCTGTGCCACATTTTGGTGATTCTTGCAACACTTTAACCTTTTTCATTACATCTGTTATGTGATCTCTGATCAGAAATCTTTGATGTTGTTACTGTAATTATTTTGGGGCGCCACATACTGCACCCATAGAAGACAGAGAATTTAATCGATAAATGTTGTGTGTGTTCTGACTGCCTCACCAACTGGCTGTTCTACCTAGGAATCGATTTGCATATACATATACACTTGAAACTGTATTCCTATAAAGAAATAAAGAACAGAGCCAAATAAACACCCAGGTAGATATCACATCGCATTTGCTGGAGATGGCCATATTTTGGCAATACATCATAGTGGGTAAAGCGTAAGAATTTTAGATCCACACAACTATGTTTAAATCCCAGTTCTGCCTCTTATGGACTGCAAAGCTCAAGCAAATTACTTAATCGCTTTGAATGTCAGTTCCCTAATCTGTTACCTGTGGATGATAAAGCTGAATACCTACATCCTAGGGTTATTCTAATGATGCAATAAGGCAGTGTATTGAAGCCCTTGGCACAGTGCCTCGTGTGATAATTGTGCAGTACATGCTCGTTGCAGTTATTAAATTGTATTTATTATTAATAGTTAAAATTTCAAAACCCCTGAATGTTCTTTGGACAGGGGCAAAGCATTTTTGGTTGGATCCCCAGTTAGAAGCAACCTCCTGTCCAATCAATGAATGTTATAGATCTGTTTCCATTTCCAACCATAGATCTGTTTCCATTCAACCAACATTCCAGACATCCTCTAGACCGTAAAATGAGCCATAGCTGAGCAGTACCCTAGGAAAGCTCTAATCCAGACCCACATACCTGAGCTGGCAGCCAGAATTCACGGTGATGTGCTCATTCCCAATAATGGGTGCTTTTTCCATTTTTCCATTTCATTTTTTGTTTTCTTTTTTTCTTTTTGGTTTGCTTCTTTTGTGTATGTGCTGATAGACTGGCTGGTTATTTGAAGTAACTTTAACATTTGTTAGGCCACAAGAAACCAAATTTGGGATGATGTGTGCATGGGAATGAACCCAAAGTACTGCCGTGCTCCTGTCCTGGGATAGGTGCAAGTTAATCGTGGCCCCTCAGACCTGGAGGCAACACAGAAAACAGAGTCACAGAATTACATTTTTTTTTTTTTTTTTTTTTTGAGATGGAGTCTCGCTCTGTTGTCCAGGCTGGAGTGCAGTGGCACAATCTTGGCTCACCACAACTTCCGCCTCCCGGGTTCAAGTGATTCTCCTGCCTCGGCCTCCTGAGTAGCTGGGATTACAGGTGCACACCACTATGCCTGGCTAATTTTGTATTTTTAGTAGAGATGAAGTTTAGCCATGTTGGCCAGGCTGATTGTGAACTCCTGACCTCATGTGATCCACCCGCCTCGGCCTCCCAAAGTGCTGGGATTACAGGTGCGAGCCACTGCGCCCAGCCTACAAAATTACATTTTCAGACTAGCAAGTATATCTCTGGAAATCGAATTATATTTTTGAAATATTGTCACTTTCCACTGACTTTCATTTTCCTCCCACTCACAAACACCATCTTATGGAATTAATTTTCTATATAGAAATTTTAGCAGCCCAAATATCTCTACAGCCAACTGCTTGCTTCAAATACTTACCAAAGCTAGATTAATTTTTTAATGTGCTATTTCTGTCTGGAATGTATCTAGACAAAGTTACTCATAGGAATCAATTTTTATTATAAGAATTCTCATATTCCTGTCATAGAGAAGATTTTGAATCAATTATCTTATCCTTTCTTTATATCCTAACCTACTCACTCCCACTTAAAAAATTGTCACCTAAATTTTCCCAGGCCTAGTCTTCATTTCCTCCCTCAGCCTGTCTTTTGTCCATTAATAGGTATTTCTTGTAGTCTATCCAGAAGGCATGTAGACTGGGATGATATGCTGAGCAAGCCACATTTCGTTACTATAGAGAAAAAGAAACCACAATTGGTCATCATGGTGACTCACCCCAGGCTTCTACCACCACACCCAAACCACACAATAGTGCAAACTCTTTGGTTAGATTTAATGCAGAAAATAAAGCCATTCCTGCAAAGCAAGATTTTTATGTTCCAAGGTATGCCTAAGGTCACCTCTCTGGTGTTTGATTGTAAAATAGTATTGATCCTTCTTGTTGCAGATCACTTCACATTACATATTTATTGGTGTCAGGTTTGTTTCCACTTTTGTTTCTTTCCCTGCATTTCTGTTTCCAGCTCAGATTATTGTATAAAGAAATGTACCATTTCTAAGAGGTTCTTCAATTGCCTGCAAGCCACAATGTTTTCTTAATTGAGAAAAAATGTCTCTGGATTTAATACTCAAAGTCATTTGGGACACATGCAGAATATTGATTTCTTTGACTCGATATATAAGAATTCACTAGTTTCTAGAAAGAAGAGTTAAGAGCATGCACCAGGGGCCATTTGGAATATCTGCCCAGCTCACCCCTGTTCCTCCTTCTTTGAAGTAGAATTCCAGATCCCATCAGGGCTCCCCATTGCTCTATCCCTTTTCTCCACAGCCCACAGTTGACTGGACCAGCGGTAGACCTGACTTGAACTGACCCAAACAGGCAGGTTTTCTTTCCTCATTGGGAGATGGGGACTGAGTAATGAAATTAAGATGAAGACAGAGGAAAAAAACTTTCTGGGTGCTAAAAACCGTAACATGAAGCATGTAGACCTGGGCTTCACTGTGGAAACTGAGGACCCAGAAAGCCAGCCTGCACAGGAAGAAAGAACAAGTCTGCCAGGAAAGCAGAGATGGGAGGAGACAAAAAAGGGCTGAGCTTCCTTACAACCTTCCACTTATGAGCTCCACTCTCTAGTGAGGCCCAGTTGCATTCAAAGGCTTTGGTTCTGGGAGGTAAGCTATAGCCTTCAAAGTAATCTCCCCTTATTTTTGTTTTAACAGTACAAGTTGTTTTTTTCTATTATTTATTAACCAAGAGAGTCTCAACCAATTCAGAAAATAAGCAGAATATTCATGGAGCATACAAATTGTTTTTAAGTAAAGTTCTCAGTAATTTTTCTAAACTTTTTTCCCCATGGTCCTCAGTAAGAAACACATTTTACGTTGCAACTAGTACATATAAATGCACATAATTAGAACATGAAGTTTCATGAAACAGTTCTGATCTTTATTACCTATGATCAGGTAAAAAAAAAGAATAATGTGAACTATGTTTTATTAATCTGTAAACACAAAGTGGAAACAAATCCAAAAAAAACAATAAAAATTAAAAATTAGGCAATATTTTATTTAATGCTGCAGCTATGTTTGCCTGTTCATATTTATTACAGTCTGGGACACATGAAGATAATGATACCTGCATTTCTGGTGCACTGTCGAGCCAGGTTTTTTTGTTGTTGATGTTTTAATTGGCTCAAGATGGAAAATCCCAATTTACACATATCGGCTCTTGAGAATGTTAACAGTGGCAGCATATTCTGATATTTAACTTCTGTTCTACTTTATTCAAATTTATTTTTTAAACTGTTGATGATGACTCACTAAATGTCATAATCGACCCTTGTGCCCACAGTTTGAAAAACAGTAAGCCAGAATATATTGTTAAATTGCCTGCTACTAAGATGATCTAAGATAAGGCAAATGCATCGCAAGTATCTACAGTAGATCCTTACTTGAGCTCAGACAGCTGTCTTTTCTAAAGCTCTCTAGAGGGGAATCCCAGTTTTTCATTCACTACTGCAGATCATTTGTAACAGTTCTCTTTATGTGGAGAGTCACTTGTATTTGACTGCGGACTGCCATTCAAATCCATTTCTTCTTGTCCAGTTTTCAGAGAAGATAAAGAATAGGTACTCTAAAGCTTCTCTTTGCCTGGGTCTACCCTTCTCCTTGCCTTCCCCCGCTTATCCACAGGAAGCCAGCTTCCCAGCCACACTGGTCTCCCTACTGGACCATGCATGATCCATGCATGCACTTTCCCTTTCCTGCAGTTTTCCATGTTGCTGTTCTTCCGAGAGACATCTCCTATCTGGTTATCTAAACCTTGCACATTCTTCAAGTAGCAGGATGTGTTTACCCACCATCAGATCTTGCTCCTCACTCTGCTCCATATCTTTTTTGTCCTTTTCTGATCACTCATATATCTTGAAAGGTTTCTATTCCATATTTATTGATACAGAAAACTATTCATTATCCTGTTAGAAAAACAATGTATTTATAAAATAGCATGAACATTGTAGAGCTAAAGATAAAGATAGAACTATACATCAAGAAATTAACTAGATGTGAGCATTTGGGTAATTCTATTTTGGTTTTATTTTCCCAGTTTATGTTTTCTTAATGTTTCTTATATTTCTTAATGGTTCTTGCAATAAGCACATAGTATACAATAAAAATAATAAAAGGGAAGTCGTAGCTTTTGAGCTAGCTATGAAGGTCTTTTATCATTTGAGCCCTCCCCATATTTAACACAAATATACATGGTCTTTATTTTCTCTTCTCATGTGCTCAGCTTCCACTTCCAAATGTATTGCAATATTCTTGAAAATCCAGATGCCCCTTTTTTGGTTTTTCTTACTTTTCATTTTCCAATTTTGATGTAACAGCAAGTTATTAATGAACTTACTCTTGATAACATCTGAGTGTAGTCAAGTAAAAGCTTATACTGTGTATGTCTAGAAGATATTTGTGTTATATTTTACTTCCTTCAAACCACTGAAAACTCTGCAAATATTGCTTCTCAGATTAAAACACAACATCAGAGAAAAAGAGAGTGCTTTATTTTTGAAACTGATAATATACAGTAGCTATGCACACTATACATGTGAGGTTTTTTTGCTTACATTATGTAATCTACAGTTTGGTTTTCTTAAGAAAAAGATATAGGAAGGAAAATGAGGAAAGCAGTGAAAGCGAAAGAAAGATAAGAAAGAGAACGAAAAAAGAAAATGGGCCAGGTGCGGTGGCTCACATCTGTAATCCCAGCACTTTGGGAGGCCGAGGCAGGCAGATCAAAAGGTCAGGAGTTCGAGACCAGCCTGGCCAATATGGTGAAATCCTGTCTCTACTAAAAGTACAACAAAATTAGCCGAGCGTGGTGGCCCATGCCTGTAATCCCAGCTACTCGGGAGGCTGAGGCAGGAGAACTACTTGAACCCGGGAGGCGCAGGTTGCAGTGAGCTGAGATCGCACCACTGAACTCCAGCCCGGTAACAGAGTGAGACTCTGTCTCGAAAAAAAAAAAAAAGAAAAAAAAAAAAGATAAAGAGAAAGGAGAGATACAAGGGAAGAGAAAAGGGAGACAGGAAGAAGAAGAAAAAGGAAAAAACGATAATTAAGCAACAGGAATGAAAAAGGGGATATGAAGCAGTATTTTTAAGGGGAAACAACAAATCTTAGACTAAAACTACCACTAGAAAAATACAAAATAAGACTCACAGTTATTTACTTGTTTATTTATTTATTTGTTTATTGCTTTTCAGTCTTTCAAATATTTGAAGATAATTATTTTGGCCCCCAAATTCTTTTTTCTTTTCTTCCTAAAGAAGTCAAAATGAAATATTCCTTAGTTTTCTAAATACCGGATTAAGATACAAGATAAAGATCTGAGAGAAAAGAGGAAAGAGAAAAGAACTTTTAAATAATTTTTATTTCATCTATGATTTACTTTTTGCTTAATCTAATCTAGGACTATATATGCATTTTGTAAAACCTCACAGCAATGTTATGAAGTTTTATTTGTACCCTTATTTTACAGAGAAGGAGATGGATGTTTTAAAAAGGTAAGACTTCATCCACAGCCAGGAGGTGGCAGAGCCAGATTCCAAAGCCAGGTCTGCTAACTACAGTTCCTCTCCAAATTGTTGCCCTTTCTGGAGCAACAACTCAATTGTTCTTTTTTAATCATCTGTTTTTCTAGGTCTCCCAGAACTCTCTAGATGAGACAACATTTGTTTATTATGAATTTAGTATGCGGTTGACTTTGAGGAAAAAAATGTGATTAAAAACACCTGTCTGGCATAACTTCAATACCAGGTTGGGCCTAGCCCTACCCCAAAGCAATGAATCTGGACTGGTTTGCCTACTCAGACCCAGAGACTCCCTGTGAGGTCTGACCCCACCCTGGAGATATAGGATAACTGTGACACAGAGTAGATATGTCCCTGGAGCCTGTGAGAATATACCAAGGCAATCACTAAACTGTGGAAACACTGCCATTAATTTGGGAGATAATGGCTGTGGGAAACTCAGGCTCAACAGGGACCCTGATGTGTCTCAAGGATTAGGAGACATCCTTCAAGCACTGTGCTCAAACCAAGCCAGTTCCTCACAGCAGGTGGGTAAGAGGGTGTGGTCTCAGCTGGTGCCTAGCTACCTCTCCCAAATCTGTTGTCCTGCAGAAAGGGATTATGGTTCCCATGCAGTCTGTGCCCCTTCTGAAGCATGCAGTAGTCAACCTCTGACTGTTGGAGTCCCTGTGACCACCAATTTCTGTCACGAGCTCTGTTTTTCCTGGGATACATCAGATATCACATCTTATATTTTGCATTGTGTCATTTTAACATAGGCAAGATGATCTCATGTGCAAATAACACATCCAAGGGAAATCTTAAAATGAACAAATGGCACATACCTCACTCCCTGAGTGGGTTAGGCCACATGCTGTGTGTCAGGAGGCTCTGTGACACAGAGCATTTAAGTGGAGGTTTCACAGAGGAGTCACCTAAACATAGGGTTTCCTCTTTGTGGGTGTGCCATGAGCTGATTGGATGAGTGGCTAAATGCATAATTAGGTACTGTGGGTTACTCAGCTAGTTTTTCTGTTTATGTCCCTCCTCTAGAGTTTTAATTGAGCACTATTTAGTACTTAGGCTAAAATGGTATTACACCAATTATCTTTGTTTTAAAAAAATCCCTGTGACCCATCAATTCTACATTTTTCCCTAATGTGTGTTATTTTTACACCATGAATATTCTAATTATAGACTCCAAGTAGGAAATCATTTGTAATTATCAAACAAAGCAAAGCCAATTATTACAACCTGGGTTGGAGGAGACTTAAGGGTTGGTCTGGTCCTCGTTTGCCACGAACTGTCTTCTTAGAACCATCCCCAGGAGGTCCTCTGACGCTGCCCTAGTGGCCACTGGCCGCTGCATCTGGTGAAGAGCAGGGGTTTTGGATTCAATTGCATATGGATTTGAATCCTAGCTCTGGTCCTTAACAGTGAGCTCTTAGGAAGTTTACCGAAGCTCTCTGAGACTCAGTATCTTTGTAAGATGAGCCTACTAATATATACCTTGCAGGGCTGTTACTTTTAAAAACATGTCACAGGGAGATTCTGATTTAATACACAGATTAAATATGTGTGTCTTTATTCCTTCTCTCCCCTGAAACTTCATAGAGAGTAAATGAAATTAAAACAAATAGGAAAGCTCTAAACCCACAGGATAAAGGGCATAGAACAGGAGACAATTACAAACATGATATATCAACACATTTTTGTAAAATGTGTAGTAGAAACCAAATTTTACAGAATGGAGAAAGCTACAGCCTGAGAGTCTGCTGGGGAGATACGGACAGAAATGAGCAAGGTCTAATGCCAGTTTGAAAGCTCAGGGTTTGGAGGTGGGGCATGGGCTGAAAAGAGAGAGATGGGTGAAAATCTTTACAGATTGCAGTTAGAACCTTAGTCTCTTTCTCCCACTTCACACTTCAAGGCAACTACCCCTTCCCAACCTCAGGTGAGATGGGAAGCTTACAAAGAAAAGAACAGTAGAGACAGGATAAGAAAATTATATATCAACTCAAGACATACAACATCTATCCAGTAGGATTTCTGAAAGGACAGCAGAGAAAGCAGAGAAAATACAACCAAGTAATGATGTCTTTAAAAATCAGCATTGACTGATATTAGTACACACACACACACACACACACACACACACACTTCCCTAGGCACATCACTTGTGCTCTGTCCCACATTAGAATGTCTCAGAGGCTGAAGGGACATCCTCTGCAGTGTTGTGGAGAAACCGAAGTTCTTGTCCCAGTACAAGTTGCTGTTCTGCTTCCTAACTAGACAGTGCTTTGTTGCTGAGGAGCCCAGGGCACAGTAGATTTTTGTCTGATTTAGATAATTAAGATGGGGAGGCTGGCATCAGCAGCATCATTTCTAGTACTGCTTGGATCTATTGTATTATTAGTTCAATTTTTTCTCCAGAATGTCCTTGGAAAGAAAATATCTACCCACACTGTTATCCAAGTTCAACTGTGAGACAGCACAGCAGAAAGACGGATCACAATACATCAGCCAATGAATGCTTCAGTGTCAAGATTGGAAAACAAATTTCCAAACACAATTCTAAATATCTGTTTTGCGCTAGTCTGTTGAAAAAAATCTTTCCTAAACCTTCTCTATCTCCATCTTTAAAAGGATGGTATACATCTGGAAAGCAGTAAAGACTGTTTTAAATAATCTTTTCTTCTTTTCTCCCACCTATCCTCCCACGAATGCACACACATACTACACACACAATTAAGTGGGTAAGAGGTAGGGAGACAAATTACATATATGGAAAGTACATCTTAGGCTGATGGATAGAGAAAGTGAAGGGGAGAGCTGCAAATTACATAAAATAATTCTGAAAGGAAGATTTTTAGGAGGAAGCACGTTAGAGGACAATTGTCTGATTGTTAATATTGGATTTCAAATTCCAAGTTACAATGTATAATTTCTAGATTCAGAAATGAATATATTTACTTCAACAAGTAGGATAATCATCAGGATAAGATAGGCTATACTTCAATAACCAAAAAACCTGAAACCTAAGTGGTTGGTCACGTGAAAGCACATTCCTTTTTCATGCAAGGTCCGCTGCAGGCCCAGCAGCTCCCCAAAGCAGCTTGCTTCCAAGTGACCCACGCTTTCATCGTTAACATCATCATTTCAACCCGAGGCCTCTAACAGGGAAAAGGAAAATGTGTGAAGAATCCTAATTATTCTTCTATGCTTCAAACTGGAAGTGGCCCTCATCCCCAGTACTTCCAGTCCATTGGTCAGAACTAGTTCCAAGGCCCCAGTTTAATTACAAGGGAGTCCAGAAAATTAAAGGGAACACATGGGTATTTGGGGAGCATTAAATATCTCTACCACAGGTTGAAAGCTTGGCTGCAAAGGGCTGGTTCTGCCACTTCCTCACTGTGTAATTTATTCAATCTCTCTGACTCAGATTCTTCAACTGCATAAAATAGAGACAGAATAATATCTAACTTATGAGGTTGCTATAAGGATTACGTGAGAATATCCAAGTAAAACTTTTAGAACAGTGTCTGTCAGAGAGAAACTTTTATGACTGTTAGCTGTCGTATTACCATCATTACAGTATTACCTAACTCACTATATGCACCAAGGATTGACTAATCTTTACTGCCTCTGTGACTTGAAATTTAAATGCAGTTCTAAGAGGAACATGTTACATTTGAGTGGTATTTTACAGTTTGAATGCCGACAATAAACCTGTGATGATGCAAGATGAACATAATTTTCATTTTATTATTTAGGAAACAGTTCAGAGACTGCTCAATTGGGTCAAAGTTACATCCCTAGTTCTGGTGGAAAACCAGAATCCAGTTCTATTACTCTTTCAACAGACTTATCCATTAGCCCCAGAATGACTGATCAATGGGGAAACCAAGGTGGCAAAGGTGGCTTGATCCAAGGTGGCAGAGGGCCAGAGAGCAGATCAATGAAAGAGAGTTAGAAATCGGGCCCGCTGACTTCAAATATTTACGGGAAGATGATAAACAATGGATCCTGGGAGAGGTTACATTCCCAATGCTTTCTCATTATTCGACTTCTGTGAATAACAAAATTCTTTCATGGGAGAAGAACTTTAACCCTGCTTACTAAAAGAAAACATCGGCAATGTCAGACAGATGCCAGGGTCAGGAATACATGTTTGTGTTGACTGTATAATGACAGAAACACAGTAACTTATTGTCCCTGTCAGAAACCAAGGGCTGCAATGGGAGTCTGAGGCTCACTGATGTGAAAAAAGTTTTTTTAAAACTAATCTAATAGCAAAAGACTGAACCTTTTATTAATTTTAAATTCTTTTGGCAATTGTATAAGACTGAACAGCATGAAACTGCCATCTCTGTAGGTTAAAACTTTGAATATAGGCAATTTTATGTGACTTGAGCTAACATTTTAAAATAGACATGTCTTGCCCTATGAGTACCTCTAAAAAAGCCATATGTCTACAGAGCTACAGACTGTTTATGCAACAAAAACATGAATCCTGTATCCACCATGTGCCAGACAGTATTCCAGGCCCTGGGGGCAGGTCAGTGAGCAAGATGAAGTTCTTGACCTATTAGCTGGTGTCAGGTGAATGGCCCATCTTTACTGAGTAGGCATCTCAGAGCTAGGGCTTCAGAATCAATTCAGCCTGGAATGAATTCCTGGCTCTGCCACTACCTAGCTGTGTGACTATGAACAAGCGTCTTACTACAACACACACGCATGTGTGCGTGCGCATATATATATATGTAAAACTTCTCCCAGTTTCACAATGCTGAGGTACTAAGTACTCATAAATGCAGCAGTTGTAACTATTATGTTTATTATTACTTGCTGGTTGAAAAAGCTTTTCCTTCAAAGATGTTGCCACTTAAAGAAAAATAATACACAGATATACTAATTCCAGTGCTGAATCTTAAATATAAACTTAAATATGAAATATACAGAGAGAAATAAATAGTTTATGAGGAGAGGAGTGTAAACTTGGCAATATGAAGCATTCACAGTCTTGCTGAGTGACTGTATACTGAAAGACTTAATCTAGAAAGACCAATAAGGAAGTGAATCTGCAGACAAGTTCTGAAAGCGAGTTTTGAAAGAGGGGAAGGCACACAGTTTAGCAAAAAGAGGGTGGTAAGTCATTCTAGGCAGAAGAAACAACTTGAGTAAAAACATCCAAAACCTAGTGGAAAATATAACCTAAAGGATAGATGAGTTCACACAGAGAGAAGTGATGTTGTAGTGTTTCTTCCTAGAAATACTGGGGAAATACAACCTAAGTCGAAAAAGCAGTTATTCTTTCCAGACTAAATTACCAAAAACAGAATTCAGATTCACAAGGGGTATTTGCTAGTAAAGCACTGGAGAAAGTCACAGCTCATTTTGAACTGGGGTCTATTTTACTTTTGTCCAGTTATTTCCCATCCTGAGTCCTTAGGCTGATATAACAAAGAGCTGCAAACTAGGTGGCTTAGAACAACAGGAATATATTATCTCACAGCTCTGGAGGTTACGAGTCCAAAATGAGGGTGCACGCAGGGCCATGCTCTTTCTGAAGGGGCTCGGGAAGGATCTGTCCTAGCTTCCTGCAGGCTTGTGGCAGCATAATTCCACTCTCACACGGTGTTCTCCCGGTGTGTGCTCCAGTTTATTTTATGTATTTACTTATTATTTATTTTTAACAAGGAAATCTGTCATATTGGATTACGACCCACCTTAATGACCTCATTTTAACTTGATTACCTTTATAAAAACCCTGTCTCCAAATAAGGTCGTATGGGGTTAGGACTTCAACTTATTCATTTTGCGGGGACACATTTCAACTCATAACACTTAGAAAAAGGAAAACGATCTAATCACAAAAAGTGATACTGGCTAGAACAGCACAAGGTGGTATAATCCAAGGTTCGTATAAGTAAAAATCCTATTAAATCTAAAACTTTTTTTTTTTTTTTGCTTTTACAAAGCAAAGAAACTTCTTTGCAAGAAGGCTATTTTTACCACAGAACTGTACTATGTGTTAATTTGAATAAAAAGTCATCCTCATCTTGCACATCATCTTGTACAACCAATGCCTTTGGAGCCTGGATGGGATGTAATTAACAAAAACAATATACTGAAACCTAAGGACTCCTGTTGAGACTGCAGGTGTGGAAAATGGAGCTGTGGGAGAGTTGGTGTTTTTTTTTCCTGCAGTCTGTGTATGTCACTAAGCAGCAACAAACCACCCAACAAGCCAGTGCCCCCAACTCCATCACAAACATGCCAGTGGTTCCCAGCGGAAAAGTCTAGCCACTTATAGCAATAAAAAAATCCAAGTCTCAAAATGATTCAAGAAGATGGTGAAATGGGAGATGATATGATCGTTACAACTTTTCATTTGGGAGTCCGCAACAGAGAGGTTGGGCATCATTGCTGTTTCACCTTCACCTCCTATCGTTTGGCTAAGTGATTTCTAGAAGTACAAGTTACTTCAGCCAAACAGAGTTGGAAATTCTGGAGATTACAACTGATAAGCTTTAACCTACACATTATACATGCATTTGATTTATAATATTTATTTTTTATTGGATATCTAAATTTATGATAGACAAAGAAATGCTATGTGTGGTTTAAAACAAACAAGTTGAATAATAAAAACCAGTGGATGATGAAAGGCAAATATTCCCTGTTTACATGTGCAACCCCACAACACCTCCCCAGAGGCAACCACTATTTATAATTTTTTAATATTTTAATTCCAGAAACAGTCAATAGAGCAATTTATATGTGGTTATGAAGAAAATTTATATAAAGTGTGTTTCTGTTTTTACAGACATACTAGAATACTATCTACACCGTTTTTCACACTGCCTTTTCCATTTAACAATACATCTTGCAAGACAGTCCACATCCCCTTATAGAAATCTACCTTTTAAACGACTGTATAACATCTTATGTAATTGCTTCATACTACATTTAACTGTTTCCTAGTGGTAGTCACTTAGCTGGTTTCAGTTTTTCACTATTAAAAACAATGCTGTAATGAACAGTGTTGCAGGTATCTTTGTGCCTGTGCATACGCAAATATATTTGTTAAAAAATTTCTAGAAGTGGAATCCCTAGTCAAAAGATGCATAATTACAATGTTTTGGACAGATATTTGCCAAATTACTAACCAAAATTTTTGCACAAGTTCAACGATGTGGGATAGTACCTCCTTCTCTTCAGTATTGACAGTGGGGTGTTTTATCAAACTTTTTTAAATCTTTGTAATGTAATAGGACAAAAACGTTATCTCCCTGTGGTTTTGATATGTATTTGTCTTATTTTGAATCAGGTTAGAGCATCTTTTCACATGGTCATAAAGTATATTTCTTTTTCTGTGAATTCTATATTTGTGACCTTTGCCATGTTTCTATTGAATGGTTGGTTGTATTATTGGCTTATAGTTATTTTTTGTCTTTATAGATTTTTAAATTTTTATTTTAAAATATTATGCAGAATTTTAAAATTTTAATTTAGTCAAATTTATTCATCTTTACCTTTCAAGTTTCTATATTTTGTGTCTAGACCTTTGGAGATCTTTCCACTCCAAGAATATAAGAAATACTCTCCTTTATTTTCCTTTGGTATTAGTAAAGTTTGATATACTTTCACAGCATTTTCCCACTAATTGATATTTTTAAATAAAAAAGGTAATTGTTTAAATTTACATTTTACCTCTTGAAAAGCAGCAGTCACATTATCTTATAATTTAAAATGTATATTTTTCCAAAGCATTAGAATCCAAATGTTTTCAGTATTACAGACTAAAGGAAAAGAGAATCCCAATTAATTTTAATAATCTTAGAAAATCTTACAAATGGATGTTATGTTTGAAACAAAATAGGAATAATTTTCACATTTAAAAATTATTTGAGCATGGACTGGACTTAGTGACTTGCTTCCAAATATTATAGAAAGGGTGAAATAATAACATTGAAGTGGAGAAACCTGAAAGACACCACCTTCACCGAGTGATGAATGTTGACGGCACCAGTGATGAGTCATGTGGATCTCATGCAGACTGGTAGAACGTGACAAGAAGGCTGCTTTAGCACTATGATAATCTTCCCCAAACTCATAACTCCAGCCTACTCATGAGAAATACATCAGATAAGCTCAAATGGAGAGATATTCTACAAAATACTAGATGTACTCAAACTGTCAAGGACATGAAAAATAAGAAAAGTCTTAAAAACTGTCACAGACTACACAGAGTTAAAGGGGACATGATGACTAAATATAGTGAGTATGTAATATTGGATTGGGACCTCCAACAATAAAAGGGAATTAGTGGAATAATATATCCAAATGAAGTCTGGAGTTTTGTTTTTTATTTGTTTTGTTTTGTTTTTGAGACAGGGTCTCACTCTGTCGCCTAGGCTAGGGTACAGTGGCCTGATCTCGGCTCACCACAACCTCCGTGTCCCAGGCTCAAGCGATTCTCCTGCCTCAGCCACCTGAGTAGCTGGAATTACAGGCATGTGCCACTACTGCCTTGTTAATTTTTGTTTTAGTAGAGACGGGGTTTCACCATGTTGGCCAGGGTGGTCTCCAACTCCTGACCTCAAATGATTCACCTGCCTCAGCCTCCCAAAGTGCTGGGATTACAGGCCTGAGCCACTGCACCTGGCCTGGAGTTTTGTTAATAGTAATATACTGATGTTGGTTTCCTGATTTTGACAAATGTGTCACCATAATTGAAGATATTAACATCAGGGGAAATTGAAACTGAGTAAGGGTATAGGTGGATTCTCCGTACTACCTGCACAACTTTTACGTCAATCTAAGATTATTCCAAAATAAAATGTTATGAGAAAAACAATTTTATGTTTAACAAGAATTTTCTGGGAATAGACACCCCAACATGTTTGTAGTAAATTTTTATTTGTAATACTAATTTTTAAAGGTTAAAGATAATTTTCCAGCAGTTGCTGGCTGTAGCTGACCAACACACCATATGAAGCCACTAAGTAACTAACCTGCTTCTGCTGTGAATGCCTTATCCTTGGAGAAGCAGAAAATATAAAATCAGTAAAGAGAAATTTAAGTGACAGACTTTCACTGTACAAGAATTGTGGGAAAAAGAAAGAGAGATCTGACAGTTGCTGTGTCTATGTAGAAAGGGAAGACATAAGAAATTCCATTTTGACCTGTACCTTGAAAAATTGCTTTGCTGAGATGCTGTTAATTTGTAACTTTGCCCCAGCCACTTTGCCCCATCCTTGTGCTCACACAGACATGTGTTGTATGGAATCAAGGTTGAAGGGATCTAGGGCTGTGCAGGAAGTGCCTTGTTAATAAGCAGTATTTATATAAGCAGTATGCTTGGTAAAAGTCATCGCCATTCTCTAGTCTCAATAAGCTGGGGGCACAATGCACTGCGAAAAGCCGCAGGGACCTCTGACTTGGAAAGCCAGGTATTGTCCAAGGTTTCTCCCCATGTGACAGTCTGAAATATGGCCTCGTGGGATGAGAAAGACCTGACTGTCCCCCAGCCCAATACCCGTAAGGGGTCTGTGCTGAGGTGGATTAATAAAAGAGGAAAGCCTCTTGCAGTTGAGATAGAGGAAGGCCACTGTCTCCTGCCTGCCCCTGGGAACTGAATGTCTCGGTATAAAACCTGATTGTACATTTGTTCAATTCTGAGATAGGAGAAAAACCGCCCCATGGCGGGAGGCGAGACATGTTGGCAGCAATGCTACCTTGTTATTCTTTACTCCACTGAGATGTTTGGGCAGAGAGAAACATAAATCTGGCCTACGTGCACATCCAGGCATAGTACCTCCCCTTGAACTTAATTATGGCATAGATGCTTTTGCTCACGTTTTCTTGCTGACCTTCTCCCTATTATCACCCTGCTCTCCTACCGCATTCCTCTTGCTGAGATAATGAAAATAATAATCAATAAAAACTGAGGGAACTCAGAGACCGGTGCTGGTGCGGGTCCTTGGTATGCTGAGTGCCGGTCTCCTGGGCCCACTGTTGTTTCTCTATACTTTGTGTCTCATTTCTTTTCTCAGTCTCTCGTCCCACCCGACGAGGTATACCCACAGGTGCAGAAGGGCAGGCCATCCCTTCAAGAATCTTAAAGCATTTTCTTGAAACTAAGTCATCAGTTAAAGACAAATTTGTAGTGAAGTATCTTTTTAAATAACGGTTTTATTCAAATATAATCACCATACCATACAATTCACCCATGTGAAGTATACAATTCCATGGTTTTTAGTATATTCACAGACATGTGAATGATTAATCAATTTTAGAACATTTTCATCACCTCAAAAAGAAACCCCCAATTTTTTTTTTCTTTTGAGACAAAACTTCACTCTGTCGCCCAGGCTGGAATGCAGTGGCGTGATCTTTGCTTACTGCAAACTTCGTGGCCCGGGTTCAAGCAATTCTGCCTCAGTCTTCTGAGTAGCTGGGATTACAGGTGCACACTACCATACCCAGCTAATTTTTTGTATTATTGTTATTATTATTATTTTTAGATGGAGTATCACTCTGTCACCAGGCTGGAGTGCAGTGGCACGATCTCGGCTCACTGGAATCTACGCCTCCCAGGTTCAAGCGATTCTCTTGCTTCAGCCTCCTGAGAAGCTGGGATTACAGGTGTGCACCACCACACTCAGCTAACCTTTATATTTTTAGTAGAGATGGTGCTTCACCATGTTGGCCAGGGTGGTCTCCATCTCCTGACCTCATGATCCACCTGCCTCGGCCTCCCAAAGTGTTGGGATTACAGGTGTGAGTCACCGCGCCTGGCCAGAAACTCCAAACTCTTTAGCTATCACCTTCCTATCCTCACATCCATCCCCCCACCAGTCATAAACAACTACTGACTTTTCTGCCTTTATAGATTTAACTATTCTGAGCATCTCATAAATGGAATTGTATAATAAGTGATCTTTTGTGATTTGTTTGAATATTATTTTGTATTCTCCAGATAGACTTTGAAGAACAGATAGCAAAAGTAACTTAGAAAAATGCACTTTTAGGGATACAGATATTATATCATTTTGAAATATAATCTCAATGCCCTACTCCCAAGGGGCCTTGCATCCCATCTGCATGCAAACATGCCACTCCACATTCCATTATAAACCTTGGTTTGTATGTAGCAAAAGAATAAATATAAAGTAGTGGTTAAGAGCACAGCCAAGAGGGGCAGACCACTTGATTTAAATGCTAATGCTGTCCCTTAGCAGCTGTGTAACCTAGGGCAAATTACTCAACCTCTCTGGTCTCCGGTCCTTAATTTCCTTACCTGAAACATTGGGAAAATAATAGTTCCTACCTCATAAGGGTGTTAGAAGGATAAAATGAGCAAATAGATGCAAAGCCTTTGAAACAGTCCGTAGTACATATTAAGAACTATATGTACTTGGCTGGGCATGGTGGCGCACACCTGTAATCCCAGCACTTTGGAAGGCCTAGGTGGGTGGATCACTTGAAGTTAGGAGTTTGAGACCAGCCTGGCCAACATGGTGAAACCCTGTCTCCTGTCTCTAATACAAATACAAAAATTAGCCGGATGGGTGCTGTGTGCCTGTAATCCCAGCTACCTGGGAGGCTGAAGCATGAGAATTGCTTGAGCCCAGGAGGCAGAGGTTGCACTGAGCAGAGATCAGGCTACTGCACTCCAGCCTGGGCAACAGGAGTGAAATCTTGTCTCAAAAAAAAAAAAAAAAAGAACTATATGTGCTTTATTTACTATCATTATCAACTATGAGAGCCATTCATTGTGAATAGTGGCACGAAGTGTTTAAATTGTTCTCCTCATGACCCCCTGGTCCTATTCTGTAGCAAACCATTTCAACTAGAAGTGCCTTTCTAAATTCCCCAGTCTATTCTTCTCATCCTTGGAAGAAGAAAGTTTAGCCTGGAAAGACCCAATAATGTGTCCTTATCCATTTAACAAATATTTATTGAGGACATATTATGTACCACGCATTATCTCAAGTTCTGTGAATAAGATTGAAATGATCCTTTTCATCATGGAGTTTAGTGGTAGAAACAGGTAAACAGTTATGACAGGGATCAAAGAATGTAGTAAAGAGAAGAATTGTATCATTGCATAAGGAAACAAAGAGCAATCAGGCAAGATAACATCTAGTTGGTTTTTGGAGAGCTTATAGAAGTTTCAGTGCATGGGGAGATAATGGAAGTAAGATAAAGAGAGGAAGCATTTCTGAGATGTTTTGCTGAAAGTTTAGATGGTGCACCCTCTCAAGCATTTTCAATTGCAGCAAAGAGACTTCAGTAAATATTAAAACACTTAATTACTTTGTGAACATTTGACCACTGTTTCTTTAAATACAGACTGCATTTAGGATGGAGTTGTGAGGATCCTGGGCTTTATATAGGTTCTAGCCTGTTACAGTATCATACAATGCTGGGGAAAGTTAGAGGGAGCTTTGTGAGCATGCAGAAAAGTGGACTTGAGCTTAGAAGATCCTAAAAGAAGCAAGAGACACCTAAACTGGCACTTGGAGGATGAAGGGGTTGCAATGGGGAAAGATATTCCAGGAGAGGGTAAATGAGCAGAGGCAGGAACTGGGGAGAGCCAGGCATGTTCCAGAATCCAAAAGTAGGAGGGCATGCCTGAAACACATTAGCCAGAAGGCAGAAGGCTGTAGATGAGGTTGCAGATGAGGCTGCGAGGTCGTAAGGGTCTAAACTCCATCCTCTTGGTATTGGGAAACCATCAAGGACTGTAAACAACGAAAAGGGATGATTCACGTGGTGCTAGTTAGTTGTTGCCCCAGCAAAAAGCCTGACTCTTGAGAGTGGAGTGAGTTTTTTTCATTACCCCATACTGACCCCACATCCCACCCTCAAGAATGGAAAGCTGCGAACTTCAAGAAAATTACCAAGGAACCAGAAGATGGCTGGAAAGTTTCCATAGCCTTCTAGCAAGCAGGGGGTATTTTATACCTTCTTGCCTAGTGCCAGACCTAGAGAGGTAATTTTTATTATTATCACTAGACAAAATTATAAAAGAAAATTTTATTTTCCCTTTATTCTCAGCAATTCACAGTTGCAAAGTTGTTTCTATATCTCTAAACAGTAGTATTAATCGCATTGCTGCTCTGTGAAACAAATTATTCTTTGGTGACCCCTTTAAAGGCAAACATCATTGTAAAAGGAGGAGAAATTTAATTAAATGGGTAATATTTTCAAACCTAATATTCTGTTATGTAGCAATTTGACAGTACGCTTTTGCAATATTTATTTTCTCCTTCATTCTATTCACAAAGTTTTATAGTATGATACAGCATTGTGGAGTGTAATGAACATGATAAGCCATCTGGGTCCCCCTCAGGAATAACGGAGACTTTACCTTAGTTTCTGGGAGTGCTGCCAGAAGAAAGCCCTCATCTGCAAAGGTCTGCCCCCTTTGGGGATTGCTACATCTTCAGAGAGTCACCTCCCTCTCCTAAAGTCATGATTCTTCCCCATCAAGCATATCCAGTGACTAGGTGATGCAGGCATAAAAAGGCCTCTCCTGTCTCCTGAACTCTGGACAATTCTAAAGGGCATTCCATCCCATAACTCCCTGCAGGGTTGTCTGAGGCATCTAGCAGATCTGCATCCCAGCTCAGCTCCCCTTTTGTCCATTCCTCCCTTCCCTTCCATAGGTGTTTATCACAAGGGTTCTTGTGGAAAGGAGATACAATCTCAGTCCCCCTTGTTCACAGAGGCAAGAAGCAGGACATTTTGTCATGCTGAAGAACAAGGCCGGAAGGTATTTTGTAGGTGTTTTACTGTCTGGAGGAGAGTAAAACAGAAACGTTGAGAAATATCTCCTGAGGGCCTAGCTCTGGGTATGTGTGTGACTTAAGTTCTTGCTTGCTAGCAGTGCAAATTCAACATATTTCACATGCTATTTATTCTCTCTTTCTTCTCTTCTTCCTTTGTCCATCCATCCTTCCATCTCTAGAGTGTTTCCTCCCCTGGCCTCATCTGCTATCCATGCATAAATCCCAGTGTAATCCAAGAAGCACCACAAAGTCCCTGTGGCCTAAATGTATTCTCCACTGGCTAACATGCCTTCTTTTCCTTTATGCACAAAATTCACCACTAAAGCCATCCTTTTGGATAATTCAACAGCCAGAAGCAAGAAGTTCCTATTCAGATCCATGCACGTTACATGGCAAAAAAGGCTCTGAGAGCCTTTGCCTGGTTTACTAATTAATCTTCGCCTATTTATAAGGATTCCTTTTTTTTCTGGTTTAGCCAAGAAAACATCATTATGGAATGAACTTGATTGAGAGGAGATGGCAAATAGGACAGGTAAGATTTAGTGGCATTGTAGGCAACTGGTTGTCAATTAGAAGGTCCAGGCTTCCTGGAGTGGCTTCTCTTCCAGGAGTGTGCAATGATGTAGAAATAAATGCCATCCAAAGTGGAGGGAACTGCCCAAACTGTGCACACCTCACACAAAACAAAACAAAACAAAACTCTGTCTCTTTCTCAGTTTTACCCACTGAGTTACCAAAAAACTCTCAGCTGTCAGATCAAATGGATACTCATTACAAATTGTCTGACAACCTTTGGGTGACTTTTTATGTTGATACGGTCCCTGCATGGCCCATGCTTGCCTTTGAGAGCGCCCTCCTCCCGGGGCCCGGTGCCAGTTGTCTACAAGCTCCCTTGTGCCTCCGCAGATCCTGCTCAGGCGCCATTGGCTTCTCCCTCTCTGGACTTAATTCTGCCTTTGTTTTTCTCATTTTATACATTTCCTGGGGAGAAGTGATGAGTTTCTGAACAAGTGCAGAAGCAGTGGGGATGAAGAAGAGGAGAGAAAACGTGCAGATTACTTAGGATGGGGTTTCAGCTCACTCAGGCCAAACATGGGAGGAAGGAGCCCCTAAGCTCTCCTATCTCTCCAGCCAGCCCACCCCTCAGTCAGGCTCAATGAGAAGCCTGTCTTGGAATCCTTCAGCGCTCTCCAAATACCTCTGCCTGCCTCTGCCCTCTTCCTAGGATCACGTGGCTGTGATTATACACTCTATGTTGGTCACAGTATGGGGGGCCCTGTAGTTCAGGCTTCAAGGTAGATCCTTCTCTGTTTGCATGACCTCACTGGATTAGGGTGATTTTCATCTTTTTTGGATGAACGGGATAAATAAGTCTAGAAATAGGAGTTATACAATGTTGGTATATGATCTATTGTCATATACAGTAGATCAACAGGAATAAGAAACAGGACCAAAGGCCAAGACATGGGCTGAATATCAAAAGATGGAAAAGATCCCAAGAAGATAGGAGGCCACCTCTGAGGACTAGTGTGTCTAAAGAATGGATGAAGTCCTCTGAGGCAGGCTGTCCCTCTTTGAGAACAATGTCCCTAGATGCTGTGGTAGAGGAAAGGAGATGGCACTCAGAAGGGATAGGGAAGTTCTGCAGTGGTAAAAGATTGTTCAGCAACTTATTTATGCTTGATTCAGAAAGGAAGCCTTGGAATTAGATGGAACTGATACAAAATATTGAGACCCATGAACTTAAGCAGCCCACGGGAGGAGAAAGTTTCCTTAGTGTTGACAACAGGCATGAATATGTTCGCTGAGAGGGACTTTGAGGGTTGAACTGCTTATGGTGTTCTTACTGGTGTATCAGAACAAAGCCGTTCAAGCCCATGTACCAGAAGATAAGGGAAGGAGAAAACTTCAGCTGCCTTGGTAACCCTAATCTCGCATGCACTGGCGCAAAAATCACCAAGGTGTTTGGGGGAGGTATAGAGAATCCTCAGAAGAATGTCAAAGGCTTTTCCAATGGAAGAGAAGCAATTTGGATGAAGGGCCCAGTAAGGCCATTGCTTACAGATGTGCATTTTGTTTTTTTAATTTTGTTTTGTTTTCTTTGAGATGGAGTCTTGCTCTGTCGCCCAGGCTGGAGTGCAGTGGTATGATCTTGGCTCACTGCAACCTCCACCTCCCGGGTTCAAGAGGTTCTCCTGCCTCAGCCTCACTAGTAGCTAGGATTACAGGTGTGTGCCACCACAGCTGGCTAATTTTTGTATTATTAGTAATTTTTTAAAATAGAGACAGGGTTTCACCATGTTGGCTAGGCTGGCCTTGAACTCTTGACCTTGAGTGATCTGCCCGCCTCGGCCTCCCAAAGTACTGGGATTACAGGCATGAGCCACCACACCAGGCCCAAATGGGCATTTTGTTTAGTGCATAAAAACACCAGGATGAAGGGCACAACCTCCTACTTGCCAAGCTGCATGCCCTGCCTAAGACTTCACTCAGTCAGAGAAAGTGACTTTTCCCAGATAGTCTACTCAGGGGAGAAGTTTCTTCAAAATTTGTACTCAGGCTTTCCAAAAGATAGTGGTAGCCCAGGGATCCAGCCATCTCTTTCCAAAGCCCAGTCACACTTCTTCTCGTACTATAAACACTGTATCTAAGGCCACTCTTTAAATCTTTGAATTTATTTAGATAGACAAAATATTGTATGTTTCTTACATTACCATATTTTTCTTAAATAGTAAAATTTACTTATTTGGTAAGATATTGTTTGGTCCAAAAAATGCAACTAGTGATTAATAAAAAAGAAAAATCAGTATTTAGAAGCAAAAATAAGCTATTTAGCTTTTATGGATTTTAGTTTTATGTTATTGTTCTGGGAAGATATCTTTACCCTAACTCTCAAGAGTTGGTAACATGGCAGCAATGTAATTTCTAAAGGAAAGGACATCTGTTTAATGTCACTTCTGGGGGCTTGAATTTCCTTGATTACTGGCCATACAACAGTTCATCATGGGAAGTTATTTGCAAAATGTGTCCTAAGAAGCTGAATTCATTTATCCACTCACAGACTAAAATTATTGAAAATGGAACACTGGAATGTTGGAAAGCCACATGCCAGAAAGGTAGTATAAATCCGTGGTTACATAGGGTGCTCTGGGGCTAAACCTCTGAGTTGCCTTGTGAACATACTAGCTGAGTCAACTTGAGCAAGCTACCTGGCCTCCCTGTGCTTTAGTTTCTTGTTTGTGAAATGGAACTACCCCTTATATGGTTGCTACAAAAATTAGCTGAGAAAATAAATGTAAAGTGTTTAGGCTTGCATCTGACACATAGTAAATATAGTAATAAAATTACATTAGCAACAGAACAACTAATATTGAGCTGACCTAAGACGTAATTGGCCAAGCCTCAAAGCACCCTATTCTGCCCTGACGCTGCTCCTAATGCTGAGCCTGCAACTCTTTCATAGTCACAATAATGGTCTTGAACACATGGAGAGGCAGAGAGTTAGGAAACCCCAGAGGGGGACTGTGATCTATTCCAGCTCTGACTCCCTGCCAGGATCTGCTGAAGCTGCACCTCCACCTCCCCCTACACCACATCTCAACCCCCAACTCTTATCCCTCTGCTCCCCAGGAGTGACACGATGTTAGATGTGGCTACTCAGGTTCAGCAGCTCTAGAGTGGAGCAGAAGAACTTGTCATCCCTCTCACACTTGTGCAGATGTCTTAAGGGAATTCCAGCAGCCACATTTGAGCCCTTTCCCTGACCAGCCACAGTCACCACTGACCACTTTTCCTTCTGAATGTACATTTGAAAGTGATTCCAAATGCTACTCAACCTTTCATTCATTTAGCATTTCAACATTTTTATTTTACTTTTTTGTGTTGTTTATATTTTTCCCAAATACAACAAAGTATTTTAATATTAGGGGATCAGCAGCACGAATCTTAGGGTATCTGAAGTATTTTATCTTTTATTTTTTGCAAATAAAATGGTAGTCCATAATCCTAAGCCATCAGCACCACTACGATAGCTATAGAACACTTATGGGACATCTTAAGGAATCAGAGAAAGCTTTGGACATAGATGGGAAATGCCTGTATTTAAGTAGATGTTTAACCCTAAAATTGGAGTCATTTCCTTTAGTATAAAGTAAGGGTGGACATGCCATTGTGAATACCAAATTTTTCTCACTAGTAATGAGTCCATCCCTTGAGTGCTGCTGTGTGTCAGGAGCTTAACAATGTATTAGACAGATCTTATTATACTCATTATCAGATGAGGAAACCGGCTTACAAAGGTCAAGCCACAGCTAGCATTTAATGGCATGAGGCTTTAAAAAGTGAACACTAACTTCTATAGAGTGCTCACTATGGAGCAAACTCAGTGGGGAGTACTTTTTGTAATTCCCACACAGCAAACTTATGAGGTTGGTACTATTATTATTAATTTTTGCAAATAAGGAAGTAGAGTCATAGAGGGATCAAGCTGGAATTCTAAGCTTGTTTATCTCTCAACTCTTGCTTCTTCCACATGACTGTATACCTAAATGAAAAGGAAATTGACATTTCCAAGATTAAACACTAGTTATTGAGAGAAGCCGGCATTCTAGGAAGCAGTAGGGAAGAAGAATTGATGATAGGGAAAAATAGAAAGAAGCCTTCTAAATTTATCTATTGTGAGCCACATTGAAGAATCTTTAACCTGAAGCAGAAGCAATTTTCTAAGTAAGTACAGATGAGAGTCATTTAATATTTCAAAAAGACAACTGAATGGCAATAGCTCAGTTTTGGAGGAGCTAGTGGAATTGACTATGAACATTGACTGTTTCTGATTTCCACTAGGACAGAACAAATGCACAGGGCTTAGGTAGGTCACAGTGAAAGATACTTCAGTACACTAGTAGCAAGATTTTCTGATGTGAAGGTTGCTGTGGAATTGAAAAGTTACCAGAGAGATTGCATCTATATATCTAGAAACTTTAAAATACAGCTTTAAACCAGTATTGGATGGCTTGCATCTTATCCTGCCTCAACTCAGAGAGATGGAGTCCAGCCATTCAAGATCTCATCCAACCTGTAACATCCTGTAACATCCTCATCCAACCTGTAACATCCAACCTGAAACATCCTGAATTCCCAATCAATTAGGAGAGGAGTATCTAGACTTTCCTTCAATGTGTGCATAACAACACTTGTTCTTTGTAGGCTTTGTTATCCTCTCCCCTTAAAAAGAGAGAGGTTGACTCTAGAAACAAAGAGAATAGCAAAGTCTATGTAATTTGGTCCCATTTCCTACTATCTTCTTGTAATGCCCCAGCAAAAATGCCTCTCTCAGGTAAAGACGTTTCAAATCTCTTCAACCTGTAGAACATCAAAACCCTTATCTAGGTGCAATGTCTCTGCTCACATTGCTCTCCCTTGCCAGGGATACTCTTTCTCTTAGGAAATCCACCCACCTACTGTGTCATGTTCTACTCAGTGTTCAAGGTCTCGCTCTAATCATAGAGCCTTTAGTCATACTCTTCTCAGAATTTCTCTGATACTGTAAGTCTATATCACAGTTTATTGCCAAATTACATTGTTTGTGATTCTTTGGCATTATACAATATCCATCTTTCCAACCAGATTGTGAGTTCTTTAAGAAAGCTTACCCAATGCTCTTCTGAATCCCCCAAATTGCACAGTCAAAATGTAAGGATTTTGTGGTTGTTGTTTTTAGTCACAAATAGTTTTGAGAACTTATTTTCAGTCTTGAGTTTTCATGAGCTTAAAAATAATAAAAAAAAAAAAGATAAAAATGCACAGGGGTTAGGCAGGGATTATTATGTCCTTGTAGAATATATTAGGAATTAGACAAACTGCAAACTATGTTGGGCACAACATTATCTCATTGCAGAGGGAACACTATCTGATGCTTTTTACCGAAAGGATTTGGAATGCAGATGCCCTTGACATTTTCATGTAGGCATCCAGGAAAGATTCAGGAAATGAGGCTGCTCCTGTCCTCTGAAGCTCCAATTCTCTGGTCTCCTATGTCAAGATAAGAGTCCATTCTACTGGAATCAGTTTATCTGAAGTTTAAGTGTAGAAAGAATGTTGTATACTGAAAAAGAAGGAAGAGAAGAAAAACTAACATGTGTGAATATGTATTTGCCAGGAGCTTTATATACATAATTTCATAGAATCTTACAACAATCTTGCATTGTAGAACCCTGAATGTCATGAAGATTAGATGATGTGCACAATCAATGAGTAGAAGAAGGAGTTGAAGCCCTTTTACTCTTGTTGATCCCTATGATAAAGGTTGAGCCAACTGATAAACATACTGAAAACAAAATGAAATATACACTCTCTGCAAAAGAAATCTGCACATTCTTCTGAAATCAAAGCACTGTTTTGTATACTTACAGAAGATTAGTAAATGCGTTATATTGTCAGTCAGCACAGCCATAATAGACACAGTATAAAATTCAATTTTCCTCAAAGAATTTATACTAGGCTAGACTGAACCCAGAGACATATTGAGGAAATAAAAAAATCACTTCTCTCCATTTGCAAAACAGTTTTGGGGAGTCAGGATGAGTCATGAGTTGTTCTAATTGGTTGGAAAATTAGAGAAGAGATATACACTGGCTGTGAGTAAAAGGAGAGGATAGATTTTTTAACAAAGGAAGACCTGAAACACCATCTCTCAGAATGACTGATGTAGAGTGTGTTTCTGGGTGAAGCTGAGCCTTTCACTAGGATTATCAAGAAACCATCAAACTCGTATTTTCCCTCTAGCTAGCTTCATTCCTAGGCTTTGCTATTTCTGTTCACACTTTGTCCTGGGTGAAAAAAGGGAACAGAACATGATGGTCTTTGCCCACAAGAAAGGAAAATTGGCATAAATAAATTGGGCCTTAATAAATTGGCATTTGGAATATTGTAATAGGTTATAATACAGGTATATGCCAAGTACAAACATGACATTGAATGGAGTTATCAATTCTCACTTAGGGGAACTAAAGGTCAGGGAGTTTTACCTGAGAGAAGATACTAATCTGAAAGTCCAATTAAGAAAACATTCAATTTAAATGGCATCAAAATAATTAAAAAATAACCTTAGAAAAAAAATTTAACCAAAGAACTGCAAGGCTTATACACTGAAAACTACAAAACATTATTGAAAGAAATTAAAGAAGACCTAAATGAACGGAAAAATATACTGTGTTCATGGATTGGGTTGCTATTGTTAACATGGCAATACTACTTAAATTGATCTATAGAATGGCCAAGAGCAGTGGCTCATGCCTGTAATCCCTGCACTTTGGGAGGCTGAGGCAGGTGGATCACCTGAGGTCAGTCAGGAGTTCGAGACCAACCCAACCAACATGATGAAATCCCATCTCTATTAAAAATACAAAAAATTAGCTGGGCATGGTGGCGGGCACCTGTAATCCCAGCTACTTGGGAGGCTGAGGCAGGAGAATCGCTTGAACCCAGGAGGCGGAGGTTTCAGTGAGCTGAGATTGGGCCACTGCACTCCAGCCTAGGCAACAAGAGCAAAATTTTGTCTCAAAAACAGAACAAAACAAAACAAAAACATAAACAAAAATGGAATAAGTGCAATCCCTATCAAATTTCCAACAGCAAGGGACACAAAATAGCAAAACAATTTTGAAAATAAGAGCGAAGTTGGAAAACTCACACTTCCCAATTTAAAACTTACTATCAATACAGCATGCTACTGTCATACAGATAGAAATATAGACCAATGGAATAGAATTGAGAGTCCACACATAAACCACATGTTTATGGTCAATTGATTTTGACAAGGATGCTGAAACAATTTAATGAAGAGGAAGAAATAGTCTTTTTGACAAATAGCGCTGAGACCACTGAATATTCACATGCAAAAAAATAAATTAGCACTCCTTTCTCACCCTGTGTATAAAACTCAAAAGATCAAAGACTCATAAGAGCAAAAGCTATAAAACTCTTAGAAGATATATAAATGGAAATCTTTAAGACCTGGGATTAGCAAATGGTTTTTTAGATAAGATACCTAACACACAAGCAATTAAAAATATGTGTGTATAAAATATATTTCTTTATATTTATTTATTTTAGTATATTTATGTATAAAATTGACAAAGCCTAATTTTTATATATAAATTTTTATGTATAAAAATTGGGCTTCATCAAAATTAAAAAATTTTGTGTGTCAAAGGACACTGTCAAGAAAGTGAGAAGACAACTCATATAATGGGAAAAAGTATTTGCAAATTATAAATCTCATAAGAGTATAGTATCCAGAATACATAAACAACTCTTCTAACTCAAAAACAAAGACAACCCAATTAAAATCAACAAAGGACTTAAATGGACATTTCTCCAAAGAATATATACTATACAAATGGCCAACAAGTACATGAAAGGTGATCAACATAATTAGTCATTAGGGAAATGCAAATCAAAATCATGATGCTACATCAGTTCATACCCACTAGGATAGCTATAATAATAATAATAATTATTTTTAAAAGGACAATAACAAGTGTTGGTGAGGATGTGGACAAATTGGAATATCCATACATTGCAGGTAGGACTGTAAAATGGTACAGCCTGTGTGAAAAACAGCTTGGCAGTTCCTCAAAAAGTTAAACATAATTACCATATGACCTGGCAATTCCACTCCTAAATATATACCCAAGAGAATTAAGAACAAGCAGCCAGGCGCGGTGGCTCACGCCTGTAATCCCAGCACTTTGGGAGGTAGAGGTGGGCAGATCACGAGCTCAGGAGATCGAGACCATCCTGGCTAACAGGGTGAAACCCCGTCTCTGCTAAAAATACAAAAAATTAGCTGGGCACGGTGGCTGGCGCCTGTAGTCCAGCTATTCAGGGAGTCAATATCACGCCACTGCACTCCAGCCTGTGCCACTGCACTCCAGCCTGGGAGACAGAGCAAGACTCCTTGTTAAAAACAACAACAGCAACAACAACAACAACAACAAAAAGCAAAAACAAAACAAGCATTCACAGAAAAACTTTCACACAAATGTTCACAGCAGCATTATTCACAATAGCCAAAAGTGAAAGTAACCTAAATGTCCATCAGCTAATGAAATCCATGCAATGGGATGTTATTTAATTATAAAAGGAGTGAAGTACTGATACATGCTACGACCTGAATAAAACTCGAAAACATTACACTAAATTAAAGAAGTCAGACAAAAAAGGACACATATTTTATGATTACATTTATATTAAATGTCCAAAATAGCCAAATTTATAGAGATAGAAAGTAGATTAGAGGTTGCCAGGGCATGGGAATAGTAGAGACGAAGTTTCACCATATTGGCTTGGCTGGTCTCGAACTCCTGACCTCAGGTGATCCACCCGCCTCAGACTGGGATTACAGGTATGAGCCACTGCACCCGGCCTCAAGGGAGTATGATACTTTATTCTCTTGTTTAGAAGTTAGTTTTCTTCCCTCCTGTGTTTTAATGCTTAGCTTAGAAGTGACTTATTTGTTCAATAAACAAAGGATGATTTTATGTAGTCTCTCTGCCTCGAATGCTCTTTCCTGACTCTCCCATGGCTTATGTCTTCTTATCTTTCAGGCCTAACAGTCTTTTTCTAGAGAAGCCTTCTCTGATAGCTAAGTATTAATAGATTTCCACTTATCACCTTTATTTTTCCGTCACTGCATTCTGTTAGTGTCCTGCATAGGCAATTATGGTTAATTGCTTCTTTGTTGGATTTGTGTCTCTAATCATAGACTGTAAGCTCGGAGGACAAAGAACATGATTGTTTTGTTCAATGATACATCCCTAGTGCTTAGGACAGTGCTCCATAAATATTATTTGAATGAATGACTAATTGAGAAGGCAGGAAGCTGTGACAGATATCTCAAGCCTTCTCAGGTTACAGGCAGGTTCAGAAGTGGCCTGAAATTGTCTTGTTCTGTAATCCTGTTGAGTCTAGTCCACGGTACTCCAGGCTTAGCTGGTTTAGGGCTTGGCTGTGGTTTAAATCTGTGTTTGCAAATTCATAGTACTTCATAGAAGAAGAAATTTGTCTCTGCCAAAACCAACACTAAATAAGTGCTGTGGTATGATGCTTAGCCTGATTAATCAAGTTTAGGCAGAGAGTGATGAAGAGAACATTTTTCCCAGACAGCAGAGCAGTGGTATTAAAGGTGGTTGATAGGGAGGGTTAAAGAATGAGAATGGAAGGAAAGATTGAGATATAAGTTACAGTTTGAATTCAGGTTGGTTGGCCTAAGACCCTCCTGTTTAGCACTATGTTCACTGTCTGAGAGAAACTGAGGCAAAGTGCCAACCCACACTTTTTAGCAAGAAGATGCTGAGACAGAGTTTGTGGTACAAGATATTTATAAGGAATTAATACCTGTGAATGGAAGCAGGATTCAGCTGTGGGAGAAACTGAACTGAAATGGAGGCTTGGCAAAGTCTTGGCCCACCCAGAGGGGAGCGCTGGGAAGAATACTGTCTTAGCCTATTTTCTGTGGCTGTAACAGAAGAACACCGGCTGGGAAATTTATATAGAAGAGAAGTTTACTCAGCGCATGGTTCTGGAGAATAGGAAGCCCAAGAGCAAGGCACTAGCGCCTGGTGAGCCATCTCATGGCTAAAAGGTGGAAGCTAGAAGCGAACACTCACAATAGAGAGAGGTACCAGAGGCTGGACTCGCTTTATATCAACCCAGTCCCAGGATAGCAACATTGATCCATTCATGCAAGCTCTGCCCTCGTGACCCGATTATCTTGTATTAGGCTCCACCTCCAAACACTGTTGTATTGGGTTTAAGGCATTTACAAGGAATTAATCCTTGTGAATGGAAGCAGGATTCAGCTGTGGGAGAAACTGAACCAAAATGGAGGCTTGGCAAAGCCTTGGCCTACCCAGAGGGGAGCTGTTTCCATCACATGAACTTTTGGGGGATACCTTCAAATCATAGCAAGTATGTGCATCAGAGTTGCCACACATCCTGCAAAATGGCTGGGCCTTTATGACCTCCCAACCCTCATGCCCTCTATTCGGTAGCCATATGCACAAGATATTTGCTCATTGATTATGTGCTAATCGTGCAGGGAAACAACATCCATACTTGCTTCCTAATTTGGGCTCTGAAGGTTAAACTACTTGGGTAACTTTGCAAAAGCCACATGTCGGTGACTTAGATGGTCTCAGACTATTATTATCCTCGCTTCACTGATGAGGAGGTAGGGGTGGGTGGGTAAGTGATGAATGTCACTTAAGGACCTTATAGCTGGCAAATGGCAGAGGCAAGCTTGGGGCAGATCTGTCTGGCTGGCTCTAAGCCCAGATATTTTAACTACATCACTCAGTCTCTCAGATTCTTAAAACAAGGAGTTTGGTTAGATATTTTTTACATTTTCTCCGATTTTTAATGTTGCGTGTGTTATTAGGGCATGTTTCAAGGACCTTAGGTTTATTTTCATGTATTCATTATAAAAGTAAACTTTGCTCAGTTCATCTACATAATGTGAATGCTGTGTATTTATAGAAGAGTTGAACTCATTATTGCCATTCTTGCTCAGAAGTCTGAGTAGCAAGATGCTGGCATTTTCTTTTGAATACCAAACATCTTAGCCATAGGGCAGTGTCTGACCTGCTAAAGTTATATACTTATTAATCTTTTTTCCTCCATAGGACATTTTTAATAAGTTATCAAACTTTTTCATGCATACCATTACAAAAGAGGCCTTTGTGTGGTGAATGATAAGCAGATGATTAAGTAAAGTTTTCCTTCACTGAAACAGCACTTTAAAAGGATGCTTAAAAAACAATATTTAAAAGGATTTACTGTATTTCCTTTCTAAATGTTTGTATAAGAAAGGGTGGCATTTATTTCCACATTCAACAAACATTCTATTTCC
Organism: Macaca mulatta; assembly: GCF_049350105.2. Lineage (NCBI taxonomy): Eukaryota > Metazoa > Chordata > Mammalia > Primates > Cercopithecidae > Macaca > Macaca mulatta. The sequence continues at coordinate 102,979,430 of NC_133411.1, read as the reverse complement.
ACAACAGAATCATAAATGTCAATCAATGGAGCAACAAATATTCTCTCTTCAGTTTCTAGGGTAAGGCACATGACTAGTGAAATGAAAATGAAAGCATGGCAAATAAAGGCAGGTTTCACCTGGAGGATTTACTTCGTGACTATGAAACTCCGGGCTTCTAAGGGATGGGACTTGAAAATTTTCTAATGCCTTCCAGTGGTTTCCAAGGGACATGAAGAATAAATTACCTACCTAGATCCCTCTCCTTCTCTCATCTTCCTCCTCATAAATCACACAAGTCCAGGAGAGTGTAAAGACATTTATATTTCTGTGCACTGAGCAAACCTTTCTTCCCGTAAACAGGAGTTTGTTAAGGAAGTATTCTCCTCTTAAGAAAATTGGAACAACGCAATTTTTTACATTTTTGTAGCTTTCTAAGATTTTTCACAAGGTGGATCGCAAATTTTTAGGTTTCACAGACTGGTAAAATTATCAAAAAATGTCTGACTTTGTATTCTGCCAAATAATGGTATTTGAGAGAGAAAAAGTTATATGTAACATCACTATTATTTATGAAAAAAAAAAAAAAGGTCATGATCATGGTCAAGGGGGTCATTTTACCTAAAAGGTCTTTTAAATAGCCCAAAATTGACTCGGAAAACTCTACTGTCCTAAATTTTCGCCTTCTGCAGAGTTGTAAAAACTTCCTCAAAAACTTTCATAATCACCCTCTAGAGTAGGCAAGGCATATATTGTTCTCATCTTGCCTGTTAAGAAATGTGTGCTAAGAGGTACAAAGTAACTAGTTTAAAATCACAACTATGTTGCGGTGAACCTCAAATTTGAATGGGGCCCTTGGACTCCTATCTTCCTCATTCTGCAGTACTGCCTCCTGGAATGCTATTTCAATTGTTTCCCCGTTTCTCATGCATGTTTAACCTTGATTTGTAGCTGTTCCCACATATTCTTTATTTCCCTGTGAGCTGACTTTAGAATGACGTCTGTATACTTATTTGTATTCTCCCAAACAAAATATTCATGGTAAAAGTATTAGAAAGCAATGTAGAATTTACCGAAAATTATGTAGCAAAGATAAAGGATAGAGCTTATATCATAAACCTGTTGTCAAACCCTGCCAGACACTCATTTATTTAACAAATGTTGATGGAGTTCTCATTGTGCACGGGTGCGGTCCCAGGCCTCAGTGATGGAAGGACAGGGCTCCTGATAACATACAGCTTCTGTTTTGTTTAATTTTAGTGGAGAACAGCAATCTAGATAGCATTGGAGAAAAACTGTCATGAAGAAAATTAAATGGTAACATGGTAAGAGTGGCTGGAAGCAAAGGGTTTTGTAGAAAATGGTTAGGGAGACCCTCCCTGGCAGGGATGTTGGATCTGGGCTCTGAGTCCTGAGAAGATGGGAGGAGGTGGGGCTTCATCAGAGAAATCAGAAAACAGGATGCTGACACTGCCAGGAGGGAGTGCATCCATGCATTTGAAGGCAAAGCAGGCCCAAGTGAGGAAGAGTGAGGGCAGGAGGAATGAGGATGGAGGGTGGAGCAGCATCCAGACCAAGAGGCCTTGTCAGTTATGGTGTCAGTTATGGTGCATTCATATTATGTTTCAAGAGTAAAGGGAAACTGTAGATGAGAGAGGACCTTACCTAATTTAATGCTTTGTTTTAATCACCCTAGGGAGTAAGATAGGCAGCAGAGGAATCAGGTCATCATGGTGGACAATGATGGTGCCATGGCCATTGGTGGTAGCACAGGAAGGAGGACAGCTTGATCTCTGATCTGGCCTCCGGAGGCTACAGGCCCCTCGCACTAGTGTGAGCTCAGGTTCTCATGTAGGTTCTCTTCCTCAGTCCATCAATCCTTATTGGAGAAGCAGATGCCAGGATGGGATTAGATATGCCAGAGATTTATTAGGGGAAAGTGTCTGTGGAGGATAAAGGGGAAGGGGGAGGAGGAAGTGGACAGGGCCTTCAGACTACAATGCAGGCGTGAGTCCTGAGGGGAATGGGAGGGAGACTGGGCAGGGGTCTCAGACTACAGGCAGTTCTGGACGTCTCAGCTGGGTTGATGGGGAGTTCAGGAGGAATGAGTTCCATTGAAAGTGTCTTGCAAGTGGCAGGAATAGGCCTACACTGCTACCTTCACCATACTCAGCCGGTGACAGGCAGCAGACAGCAAAAGTATGACAAGTATGACCTCAGCACGAAAACTGCAGTGCATCCAAAGAAGCTGCAGCTGAGACTGTCAGCCATCTGCCCTTCCCAAGACAGATTCTCAATTATGCACCCAAAAGGGACTAAAAAGAAATAAAAACAAAATGCAATTTTGGATTATGTCACTTTTATTTCTAGTACATTTTGCAAACAATAGCGACCTTTGCTGAGGAATGTTACAGTTTTTCACTCTTCTTTAAAATTGGTTTCCCTTTTATTACCTTAGGTCATTTCACTGATGAGAAATTGGAAGCACAGAGAGGATAGGGGAAATGCCCAAGACTCAAGATATGGTGACAAAATTGGGAACAGAATTCTGCCTCCTAGCTTTCTATACAATTTCACTGCTAGTTTCAAGTATTCATCTGGAAAACATTATAAGAAAACATTTTGGACACAATTTTGGTGTATCCCAGTTCAGTAAAGATAAAGAGGAAATTCATATTCTACTTTCTAAGTGTGCGTATGAGAGAGAGAGAGAGACAGACAGACAGAGGGAGAAAGAGAATAACATTTAACAAAAAACATCATTATTGTCACACTCTATACTAACTAGTAGTCCTAAAAAGATGTTTGTTTTGTGACCCTTTGAGAGAAAATTGTCATGAAGAAAGATGATATTTGCAGTGTACTGTCACTCTTTATTGCTGCCCACAGAATTATGGATATTAATGTGAGTTCAAAGAGCCGAAAATGCACCTCACTTCTGCCTCAAATGTTTACACCAAAGTAAGGCATCATCACAGGGAATTAACCTTTCTTACTTAGAAGAGTCATATGTCTGTAAAAATTGCACACAACAAGTAGCAACAATGCCAAGGACTCTTGCTCGAATCCATGTGTTGCCATGGAAATAGATAACCAAAATGATGCCATGATTTCTTATCTCTAGTAACAATCTTTGCACAAAGGAAACATAAACACAAAGCTACACAAAGAGAATGAGAATATTTGCTTATTAAACGGTGCTGGTTCATAGTAATACCCTATGGGAAACCTGTTGGCCTTATTATTTTATTGAGACCAGTTTATCTTTCCAGCTAATGAAAAATTGGCAAAGAGATACCTCTTTATTATTGATGACCACATTCATAAACAAGGGATGGGTGCAATGCTAAGAAGCCTCATGACACATAACATTACCTCCAGCCACCCATTCTTTGTTTTGAGAATTTTCATGCCCATTAAAAATATTATTTTTGTGGGGCATTATATTAGCAGTACTCATTTATTTTAGCACATTTAGAAGGAAGTCAAAAGGAGAAAGAAAAATATTCCTATCATTCAGTGGTAACCATTGTTATAATTCTGCTATAATTCCTTCTCAGCTACTTGGGAGGCTGAGGCAGAAGAACAGCTTGAACCCGGGAAGCGGAAGTTGCAGTGAGCCGAGATTGTGCCATTGTACTCCAGCCTGGGTGACAGAGCAAGACTCTGTCTCAAAAAAAAAAAAAAAAAAGTTATTGAGGTACATTGAGTCTAATGTAATTTATGAAATGCAAGACATACAATCGATTTGAGGAGGGAAAATTATTTCTGTTCCTTGTATCATGAGGCATTCCGCTAAAAGACACAAGTGGACAAGACTGCTTTGAGCCAGAAGGCAGCCAGCACTAAGCACTCCTTCTCCATCAACATAATGTATTGTAACCACTATTGTTGCTGCTGCCCACATACTGTCTCCTTCTAGAGGACTTCACAAAGGATGGGCCAAGAAATGGCAACTGCTTGTATATTTCAAAATTCTCTTTTCTCCCTTGAGAAAAAGGCCTGTCCATTCCTGTTTTTCAATCTAAAATGAACATACCCAATGGTTTGGTTTGTTTTCAGTGTTTTCCTTTAATAAGTCGATGCTCTTGAGGGCACTTAAGGTTTCCTACTCTCTTTCCGGTCAATCAGACTGAAATATCTAGCGGTGCTTTAATCATGGGTCAGAGTTGTTGTACTTGTGGAGCCAACTCTGGCACTTACTTCTCATTGCTATTTTTAGCTGCAAGGATGTTTTAGTTTGCTGCCTGTACTTCTAGATGAAACCTCGATGTTAGAGAGAATCATGTATCCATGGAAAAAGAATCAGAAGATCATATTTGGGACCAGGTTCAGTATTGTATGGACTGTACCCACACCATGCAAAGTTAGCTGAGAAATTCTAGCTCCTGTTTGTACTTTGCAACTAAGCTGAAATGATTTACTCTTTGTTGGACATGCTAGAAATTGTCCCATAAGGTTTATTTTTCACTCAGCATTCAGCCACCACTGTATTACTAATTCTAAATCATGAGCTGAAGGTTTATTGGTCATTTCATATTTCTCATGTGAGTCATGATCAATAAATGTTGGAACGGAAATAACATCTGTTCTTAAGAGTCCCATAAGTCCTTAACTTCTTAAGAAGTTAATTTCATTATGTAGTTGAATAGCACGTAAGAAACTGTAAATAGAATCTTAAGAAAATATACAAATTCTTAAACCCTCTGATATGTAAAAAGACTACATAAAGTTTTTAAATCTTGAGACAGAACATCCTTTGGACATCAGACCCATTGGCTAATAATTGAACCCAAACTTCTCCAATATTAGCATAACTCTCTTCATTATTTATTAGTCCCTGAGGAGTGCTTCAATTTGGGGCTGCTCACCAGCATTGAGGGACAGAAAGATCTTCAGCTATAGTGATCCTGGCCTCATGTCACTTATCAACCAAAATCCAGGGAAACAGAAGCTTTCACCAGTGACAGCTAACCATTTGGTGTATTTTCTACATGCATTCTGTCTTTCTTCCTTAGTGTCTGGAGCCAGATTTTATGTAAGACTGAAATTCTCCCAGAGGAGAGCATATTTCTCAAAAGCATTGGCAGCTAGTGGTGACCATGTCATTAAGCTCTGGTCAACGCCACACAAACCTAAGTGTTTCATGGGCTTTGGGAAAGGCTGCTTAAAGAATGCTAACTCAGGCCAGGCACAGTGGCTCACACCTGTAATCCCAGCACTTTGGGAGGCCGAGGTGGGTAGATCACAAGGTCAGGAGTTCGAGACCATCCTGGCCAACATGGTGAAATCCTGTCTCTACTAAAAATACAAAAATTAGCCAGGTGTGGTGGTAGACACCTATAATCCCAGCTACTTAGGAGGCTGAGGCAGAAGAATTGCTAGAACCCGGGAGGCAGAGGTTACAGTGAGCTGAGATTGTACCACTGCACTCCAGCCTGGGCAAAAGAGCGAGACTCCATCTCAAAAAAAAAAAAAAAAAAAAAAAAAAAAAAAAAGAATGCTAACTCTAACTCAGTCAGCCAGTCAGCAGGTATTCCTCTGACCCCTTTCAGTTTCCCTTTCTTATGGTCTTAAATGATCTATCATGATTGCAGCTTTAGCAGTCTTCTCGGAACAGGAAGTGACCTTCCAGAAGGATGCCAACAGTAAGATAGAAGGAGAGAGAGACCAAAGATGCAATGGTCCATATCAGCGGTGATGGCTGTGAAACTGCCACACCTGCTGATATGGTTTGGCTCTGTGTCCCCACCCAAATCTCATCTTGAATTGTAATCCTCATAATCCCCATGTGTGAAGGGAGAGATCAGGTGGGAGGTGGTTAGCTCATGGGAGCAGTTTCTTTCATACTCTTCTCATGATACTGAGTGAGTTCTTATAAAATCTGATGGTTTTGTAAGTATTTGACAGTTTTGCCTTCACACACACTCTCTCTCCTGCCGCCATATAAGATGTGCCTGCTTCCCCTTCCACCATGATTGTAAGTTTCCTGAGGCCTCCTCAGCCATGCAGAACTGTGAGTCAATTAAACCTCTCTCCTTTATAAATTATCCAGTCTCGAGTATTTCTTTATAGCAGTGTGAGAATGGACTAATATACCTGCCCTTATATGAGACAGAAAGAAACCTCCAACTTGATTAAATTGCTAGGATTTTATGTTTTCTCACATGGGCAGCTGAACCTAGCTGAAGTGAAACAGCCATCAAAGGGTCAACCTCTGTGGTGTGTGAATTTCCTTTAATGAAAGACAAAACCTTTCTTCTACAAGACAAGAGACTTAAAACGCAGACACATATAGGAGTCTCTTTTAAATCACTTCAAGTACAAAGGACGCTTAACCCCTTTCCTCAGGGCAAATTTTGAGGTGGAAGACTGGGAGCTTGAGGCATCTGTGGGGAGGTTGAAGGAGGGGTAGGAGAAAGAAGAAAGATTCAAAAGAGGAGAGTTAAGAACCGGCTTTGCCTTGCACTTTTTACAAAACAAGGGTACTAATTTACTAGAAATGTTAAGTTTATACTTAGATGGACTCAAACCACATATGGTGACTGAAATCACCTAATTTCTTTGAGGAAGGAGCTTTATTGAATGGCAACATGCTTTATAAACACTGTTTTTTCTTTTTCTTTGAAGAAAGAAGAGCATTTAAAATAATTGCAACGCAATCCCCCCAAAAGTTATGCCAATACATTAAAGCATTTGGGCTTAAAATTTTTCCTAAGTAGTAGCTCTCTTGTTCACTGTCCAAGATAGTAAAATGGTGAATTTTTTTTTTCTTTTTTTTAATGCTGCTCAACTTACAATGGGGTTATGTCTTGATAAATATCATAAGTCAAAAATGTATTTACCTAAAGTACCGAACATCCTAGCTTAACCTAGCATAACTTAATGGTGTTCAGAACTTACATTAGCCTACAGTTGGACAAAATCATCTGGCACAGAGTACACTGTAGAGTACTGGTTATTTACCCTTGCGATATCATGGCTGACTCGGAGCTGCAACTCACTGCTGCTGCCCAGCATCACAAGAAAGAAGATCTTGAAGCATACTGCTAGCCCCAGAAAAGATCAAAATTCAAAATTTTAACTACAGTTTCGACTGAATGTGTATCACTTTTATACCATCACAAAGCCAATAAATTGTAAGTCAATTGAGACACACACACACACACACACACACACACACACACACACACACACACACAAACCGGCTTTGCCTGCATCACCATGAGACTTTTTACCATGAGACTGTCCTCCTATTCCTGATGACTAATTTTGGATTTGGGCATATGATTGTTGCCCTAGAGGCTCTAGAGGACAAGGGAGGAGAGAATTGCAGGAATTTCAGTAGCACTGAACAACTGCCAGAGCCGGCCATCCAGTCATAAGAACAGCAGTAACAGATTGCAGTTCTTCTTACTGCCTGCCTGTCAAATTAACATGCATTGTCATTTAACATGCATTGTCTCTAATGTAATCTTCCTGGAAGCCCTGAAACATATGGGTATTGTCTTTATTTTACAGAAGTGGAAACCGAAGCTCTGAGAGATTTAACATCTTGCCTAATGTCACATGGTTAGTGAGGTACAGAACCCAGTTCAAGTCAGGTAACCCGCTCTACTGGTTTGCCCAGGACTGAGGGATTTCTTCAGATGCAGGACTTCTAGTGCTAAGACCAGGAGAATACCAGGCAAATCAGGATGACTATTCACCCTAGCCTGACTGCAAAGCTCTGTTATATTATCTTTAAGCCAAGAAGCACAGAACTCAGATAGATCTCCCAGGAGGGCAAAGGACTCTTAAGAATATCCTAAGATGCTCAACATTTACCTTTTGCCTGAAAATCTGTTCTCCTCTCTACAGGTGGGCCCTGGAGTTAGCCCTGTAGTACTGCATGTGTGGAGCTAAAGTCTCTGCTCTGTCTTCCCATTCTAAGCCAAGCTCCTGCTGCTGGACCCCCTCAGTTAACACACCTAGAAGATCCTTGTCCTGTGTGGGGAGCAGAGCCTTGTCCTGTGTGGGGAGGAGAGCCTTGTCCTATGTGGGGCAGACCTCTGGTTCCTGTCCAGCTATGCAAACGCTATTCCTTCCAGCTGAAGTAATCTCCAAATCCTCCTCCCTCCTTAAGACACCAGATAGAACTGCTTAAACAATTAGAATAACCTCTACATGCTCCTAGTAAAATCCTTTTTCCTAAGAGTGTTTTTTTTTTTTTTTTTTTGAGACGGAGTCTCGCTCTGTCGCCTAGGCTGGTGTGCAGTGGCGCAATCTCTGCTCACTGTAAGCTCCGCCTCCCGGGTTCACGTCATTCTCCTGCCTCAGCCTCCCGAGTGGCGCCCGCCACCAGGCCTGGCTAATTTTTTTGTATTTTTAGTAGAGACGGGGTTTCACCGTGTTAGCCAGGATGGTCTCTATCTCCTGACCTTGTGATCCGCCCTCCTCGGCCTCCCAAAGTGCTAGGATTACAGGGGTGAGTCATCGCGCCCGGCCTCCTAAGAGTTTTAAAAGCAGTATTATTGATGCCTGCATAAAGATTAAAAGGTACAAACTTCAGATGAATAATGTCCAAGCTCTGTCCCTTTCTTTTTTTAGCTTGTCCTTTAGTAAATGATGACAATGGCATTTTGTAGGTGTTTTGCAATTTGAATATACCCAAATAATCGCCATTTCTGTTGGGAGTTCCCAGACTGAGGTTTCTAGATAGCACTCTGGGGGATAAATGAACCCTACCTAAAGTTGTGTGCCCTGTTGTGTATGTGTGTGCTCTTTTATAGGGCAAGAGTCTGTAGCTTTTACTACATTCTCAGAGCAGTCAGTGATTTAGAGATACTTGAAAATCACTGGTGTAGAATTAACAAAAAATCAACTTGGGAATTTTTTTTTAATAAAAGGTGTCTTTGTCTTATAAAGTGATTCACAGTAGCAACCTGTCCCAGTGTGTTAGCCTGTGATTCAAGCCATGGCCTTGATGTGTCAACGGATTCAGACAGAGCCATAAGAAAGGTGTGGTCAAGGCAGCAATAGGGAAGTGCGGCTCAAAGCTCCAGGGCACTATGCCCTGCCCTGCCATGAGAGAACCAGAGGCTTCAGACTCAGAGAACTAAGAGTTCTGGGGTCCAAAACCCACTGCCAAAAACTTTTCTGATAATTTTGGCCAGTGGCAAAGGTGCTTGGTTTCTTATTTCTGGTGTATATGTATATGTATATGTATGTGCATGTGTGTGTGTGTGTATGTGTGTGTGTGTGTGTGTGTGTGTATGTATGTATGTATGTATATATATAGCTTGGTGTCTAAGAGCCCACACATTGGACCCTGGACCTCAGTTTTAAGTTCATGCCCCAACTCCACATCCTGTAGCCACATGATTTTGGAGAAGTAGCTTGACCTGCTAAGCTGCTGTTCTCTTCCCTGTAACGTGAAGGTGGTACCAGTGCCTACCTCAGAGAATCTTGGTGAGGATGGAATGTGATGATACATGCAAGTTAATTAGCAACACAGTCTGTGCTGCATCAATGTCCCAGGCACTAAAGTGGATGGTGGCCATACATGAGGCTGGAATTTCTGACTTCTAGAAACTTCCTGTCAGGAGGAACCTACTTGGTTGCTTTCCGTCTCTGACTCTTCAGTAGGACCTCACAGGCTGGAGAAGGGTTGAGGGAGGGGCTCCCTTAGGACACTGCCCTACAGAGCATCACTTCCATGCTTAGATGAACATCTTCTAGAGCTGTGGTTGAGGATTTAACATTTGGAGCCTGAGATGTAAACTGTGATGGTTAATACTGAGTGTCAACTTGATTGGATTGAAGGATGCAAAGCATTGATCCTGGGTGTATCTGTGAGGGTGTTGCCAAAGAAGATTAACATTTGAGTCAGTGGGCTGGGAAAAACAGACCCACCCTTAATCTGGGTGAACACCATCTAATCAGCTGCCAGCATGACCAGAATATAAAACAGGTAGAAAAACGTTAAAAGACTAGACTGGCCTGGCCTCCTAGCCTACATCTTTCTCCTGTGCTGGATGCTTCTTGCCCTCGAACATCAGACTCCCAGTTCTTCAGTTTGGGGACTCAGACTGGTTCCTTGCTCCTCAGCTTGCAGGCGGCCTATTGTAGGACCTTGTGATCATATGAGTTAATACTCCTTAATAAACTCTAATATATATTTATCCTATTAGTTCTGGCTCTCAAGAGAACCCTAATACAAGAGCATTTACACTTGCCCTAGTAGAAGTCACTGAGTCTCAGTGGCATGGACCTGTTCTCAGGCCCCCTCTTTCCCAGCAAATGCTTGAAACAAGAACCATTAAATAATAGAACCGCTGATAATCTCCTGATTCCCTACTTACTACCACACTCCTCCACCTGACCCTTCTTAGTCTCCTTGGCCTGCTTGCCTGGGGCCTGGAGTGGTGGAGCAGGTTAAATTCTCCATCACTGTGAGTCTCAGCCATGAACAGCCCACACGATCCTTGTGTGTGTCATTCTCCCTGTTGCCATTGGTACATTAGCAAAGCAATCTGATAGACTGGACTATGTTAGCACACTCTGGGAGACAGCCCTGTGCAGCAGCACAGACAGTGCTGACTGAGTCAATGGGAGAGATGGTTATGGCACAGTAAGGGGAGAGGAGGAAGAGAGCCCTGCCCAGGGACTGCCAAATGCCATCCTGTACAGCTGCTCTTTGACTTACAATAGGATTATATTCTGATAAACTTACTGGATATAGAAAATATTGTAAATCATAAATGCACTTAATACACCAAAGCTGCTGAACATCATAGTTTAGCCTAGTCTACCTTAAATATGCTCAAACAGTTACATTACCCTATGGCTGGGCAAATCATCTAACACAAAGCCTGTTTTATAATAAAGGGCTGAATATCTCATGTAATTTACTGAATATTGTAGTGAAATTGAAAAACAGAATTGAATTGCTGTATGGGTACTCCAACTACAGCTTCTACTGAATGCATATCAGTTCTACACCATCGTAAAGTTCAAAAATCTTAAGTCAAACTATTGACAGTTGGGGGCTGCTTATACTTTAGCCTACTCAGAGCTCACTGAAGGCAATGCTGAGGCCTCCCCAATGCCCAAGTTATTGCTTTTAAGTAATTAAAAGGCAAGAGAATATAACGAACTCATTAGCCTTCTTAGTGACGGGTCCCTCACTTTACCAAGCTTAGGGTGGGAGCAGTAAGAGATGATGGATTCCTTTTCATAATTCAAAAAGAAATATGTATATATATTCAGTTTTTAAAAAGAAACACAAAAGCACTGAGGAAGAGGGGTAATCTGGCACCCCTGGGGACAGGGTGGGCCTAGGCTTTGGATGAGGTGGATCCCCGGCATTATTGTTGGATTTCCCCAGATCTGTGGACTCTGTTTCAGGTTTATCTGCCTGAATAGCTTCCCGTTCCCCACAGTGAATGATTCACTTCCTCTTCTAATCCCCTGCCAAACATTTCAAATCATATCTCCTTTTCTTGGTTAAGTGCCTAAATTGAACTCACTATGATGAAAAAGCAACCCATGAAAAACAGTTTTCATTCTCGTTTATAAGTCACCTGCCATAAGGTTTTTGGGAGAAGCTCGTGGGCATGTCCCAGCTGGACGCTTCTGCTGAAAATCCCTTCTCAACACTGAGGCGCTGTAGTGGGTAAGATTGCACACAGCAGCAGGAGTGAAAGGCCCTGATTCTGATTCACTTTCCCTCAATAACTTAACAAGTCAGGCATTTACCAACAGCTAACACTCCAGAGGGAAACGGACGCATTTGAGACAAAATGATGAGCTTCTGCTGCCATCTGGTGGAGTTCTCACCTTTAATCATGTGAATTAAAGGGTTGCTCGCCAGGAAATACTGTAGAGCAGTGGTGGTTCTGAAAGGGAGGTCCTTGGACTGGCAGAATTGGTATTATCTGGTCACTTACTGCTGATGATATGTTGTTAGTTACTTTATACCTTAGATTCCTTCATTACAAAATAGACATAAGATATCTAACTCATAGGGCTGTGAGGATACCCAACGTCACAATGTAGATAAATGAACAACAATTTAAAAAACAGTTATAGGCATCCAGTATTAAATCTAACAAAAGACGTGCAATTATTTTAAAAAGTATAAAATTTCATTGCAACACATTTGGGAATACCTAAATATTTGCAGGCTCCACCCCAGACCTACAGGATTAAGATATACAGTGTAATGGAAGTCCCAGGTTATTTGTATAGAGAATAAAGTTTGAAGTACTTAACATTTTCTCCAGGGAGATAGGTAGTTACTATATTTTTTTTTTTTTTGTGCCTTTGAATACCCTTAAGTTTTTTCATTTAAAAATGGTGTTATTAAAGACAATCATCACAAGACAGGGTATGGATTGGAGGTTAAGAACACAGAATTTGGGGTCAGATAGAACTTGTTTTGCATCCTGTCCCCATCACTTACTATTGATAATGTGGTGTTACTTAATCTTTCTGGTCCTTAGTTTCCTTAGCTAGAAAATGAACACAAAAATATCTAACTCATAGGGTTGTGAAGACTTAAACAGAAAATATAGGTAGAATAAATAGTAGTATTACAAAATCTAAAGTACCTAGTATTAAATCTAACAAAGGATGTGCAAATACGAAAAAAGTATGAAATTTCATTGAAAGACATTTGAGAATACCTAAATGAAAGGAGAGATGAAACCATGTTCAAGGATAGGAAGAAAACTGTCAATCATCTTCAAATCCATCTATTCTAATGCAATTCAAATTATAACCTCAACCAGGTTTTTACTGCTGAACTTAACAAGCTTATTTCAAAATTTGAATGGAAGAAAAGAGCTAAGAATAGACAATTCTGAAAGAGAAGAAGATAGGGAGGGTCACTCTACCAGATATCAAGACTTACTATAAAACTATAGTAGTTCAGGCAGTGTGCTATTGGCACAGTGATGGATGACTTACCAGTGGAACAGAATGGAGAGTTCAGAAAGAGACCCATACATATCTGGAAATTTGATACATGAAGCAGTGGCATTACAAATCAATAGAAAATGCATGGGCTAACTGATAAGCATTAATTGGTTACCCATAGAGAAAAATTACATGTATTGTGTATTTACATACGTATATATGTGTGCATGTATGTATATATGTGCACATATATATTTAGATCTCTTGTTTATATCATACACAAAGATAAATTGTTACCAGGTTGATAACAGATCTAAACGTCTAAAGCAAAACTAAAAGAATTTTGAGGAAAATGCAGAAGAATTTTTGCATAATCTCAGAGTAAGGAAGAGCTTATTAACAAAATCCAGTAAACCAAAATTATAAAGTAAAATATTTTGATATATTTGATTAGATTAAAACTTATTTATTTCTTTAAACCTGTATTTTTAATATTTGAGGAGTACAAGTGCAGATTTCTCTGTTTTTTTTTTTTTTTTTTTTTTTTTTTTTTTTTTTTTTTTTTTTCAAATTTTAGATTCAGGGGGTATGTGTGCAGGTTTGCTATGTGGATATATTGCGAAATGCTGAGGTTTGGGCTTCTTTGAACCCATCACCCAAATGGTGAACATAGTACCCAGTAAGTAGTTTTTCAACTCTTGCTCTCTTCCCTCCCTCCCCATTTTGGGGTCCCAAGTGTTATTGTTCCCATCTTATGCCCACATGCATGCAATGTTTAGCTGTCACTTATAATTGAGAATATATGATATCTTACTTTCTGTTTCTGTGTTAATTCACTTGGGATAATGTCCTCCTGCTGCTTCCATGTTGCTGCAAATGACATGATTTCACTCCTTTTTAAGGCTGAATGGTATTCCATGGTGTCTAAGTATCTCATATTCTTTATCTAAGCCACCTTTAGTGGGCACCATGACTTTGCTATTGTGAATACTGCTGCCATGAACATACAAGTATAGTTTTAGTAGAACTATTTCTTATAGATACATGGCAATGGAATTCCTGGGTCAAACTGTAGTGCTATTTTTAGTTCTTTGAGGAAACTCAACTGCTCTTCACAGTGGGTGCACAAATTTACATTTCCATCCACAGTGTATAGGTGTTCCCTTTTCTCCGCATCCTCACCAACATGTTATTTTTTGACTTTTTAACAATAGCTATGTGATTGGTGTGAGATGGTATCTCATGTGGTGTTGATTTGCATTTCCCTGATTATTAGTGTTGTCAAGTATTTTTCCATATGCTTGTTGGCTGCTTGCATATCTTTTCTTGAGAAGTACCTGTTCATATCCTACGCCCAATTTTTAATGGATTTGTTCTTGTTGATTTAAGTTAATTATAGATCCTGAATATTAGTCCTTTGTCAGATGTATAGTTTGTAAATATCTTCTCCCATTTCATAGGCTGTCTTGTTACTCTGTTGATAGTTTCTTTTGCTGTGCAGAAAGTATTTGGTTTAATTAGATTTCAATTTTTAATTTTATTACATTTGCTTTTGAGGTCTTAAGCATAAATTCTTTCCCTAGGCCAATGTCCAGAAGAGTTTTTTCCTAGGGGTTCTTGTACTATTTTAACAGTTTGAGGTCTTACATTTAAGCCTTTAATCCATTTTGAGTTAATTTTTGTATATGGTGAGAGGTAGGGGTTCAGTTTTATTCTTCTGCACATGGCTAACCATTTTTCCCAGCAACATTTGTTGAACAGGGTGTCCTTTCTCCATTGTTTATTTTTGTCACCTTTGTTAAAGATCAGTTTTTGTAGATGAGTGGCTCTGTTTCTGGGTTCTCCATTCTGTTATGTGGGTCTATGTGTCTAGTTTTGCAGCAGTACCATGCTGTTTTGGTTACTGTAGTCTTGCAGTACTGTTTGAAGTTGGGTAATGTGATGGCTCCATCTTTGTTCTATTTATTTAGGATTACCTTGGTTATTATGGCTCTTTTTTGGTTCTATATGAATTTTAAGATTGTTTTTCCTAATTCCATAAAAAATAATGTTGGTAATTTGATAAGAATTGTGTTAAATCTGTTAATTGCTTTGGGCAGTATGGACATTTACAGCATGGAATGTTTTCCTATGTTTGTGTCATCTATGATTTCTTTCGTCACTGTTTTGTAGTGCTCTTTGTAGACATCTTTCCTCTCCATGGTTAGATACATTCCTAACCGTGTGTGTGTGTGTGTGTGTGTGTGTGTGTATGTGTGTGTGTGTGTGGCTGTTGTAAATGGGATTATGTTCTTAATTTGGTTCTCAGCTTGAATATTCTGGAATATATAAATGCTACTGATTTTTGTACATTGATTTGGTTCCCTGAAACTTTACTGAAGTTTTCTGCCAGATCTAGGATTCTTTTGTAGGAATTTTTAGGGTTTTCTAGGTGTAGAATCATATTGTCAATTAACATAAATAATTTGACTTTCTCTTTTACTGTTTGGGTGCCTTTTCTTTCTTTCTTTTGCCTGATTGCTCTGGCTAGGACTTCCAGTACTGTATTGAATAGGAGTGGTAAGAGTGGATATCCTTATCTTGTTCTAGCTCTTGAGGGAAATGTTTTCAACTTTGGTTCATTCAGTATGATGTTCATTGTGGGTTTGTTGAAAATGACTGTTGTTATTTTGAGGTATGTTCCTTTGATGCCTACTTTCTTGAGGATTTTTGTCATGAAAGCGTGTTGGATTTTATTGAATGCCTTTTCGTATCAATTAAGTTAATCATAGGGTTATTGTTTTTAATTCTGTTTGTGTGGTGAACCACATTTATTGATTTGCATATTGTATTAGTCTGTTCTTGCACTGCTATGAAGACATACCTGAGATTGGATACTTTATAAAGAAAAGAGGTTTAATTGGCTTACGATTCCACTGGCTGTACAGGAAGCATGATGGCTTCTGGGGAGGCCTCAGGAAACTTACAGTCATGGCAGAAGGTGAAAAAGAAGCAGGCACATCCTACATGGCCGGATCAGGAGGAAGAGAGGGAGGGAGAAGGTGCCACACACTTTTTAACAACCAGATCTTGTCAGAACTCACTCACTATCATGGGAACAGCACCAAACGGATGGTACTAAACTGTTCATGAGAAACATGCCCCCATAATCCAATCACCTCCCACCAGGCCCCACCTCCAATACTGGGGATTACAATTCCACATGAAATTTGGGTGGGGACACAGATCCAAATTATATTACATATGTTGAACCATCCCTGAATCCCAGGAATCAAGCCCACTTGATTGATTGTGGTGAATTATCTTTTTGATGTATTGCTGTATTTAATTTGCTAGTATTTTGTTGAGGATTTTTTGCATCTGTGTTCATCAAGGATACTGGCATCCGTGTGTGTGTGTGTGTGTGTGTGTGTGTGTGTGTGTGTGTGTGTATCCTTGCCAGATTTTCATACCAGGATGATACTTTTTTCATAGAATGAGTTAGGATTTTTTTATTTTTTGGGATAGTTTCAGTAGGATTGGTATTCCTTGATTTTTTGGGGATAGTTTCAGTAGGATTGGTACCAGCTCTTCTTTGTATGTCTGGTAGAATTTGGCTGTGAATTGTCTGATCCAGGGCTATTTTTGGTTGGCAAGTTTCAAAATACTGATTCAATAATATTTCCTTTCCTTTTATTTTATTTTAAAACAGAATCTCACTCTCACTAAGCTAAAGGGAAAAATAAGCTAGAAACTGCTTAGGGCAAACCTGCCTCCCATTCTATTCAAAGTTATCCTTCTGCTCACTGAGATAAATACATATCTGATTTTCTCCTTTGAGAAGGCTAATACTCAAAAGAATGCAATCATTTCTCTCTCACCCAGGCTGGAGTGCAGTGGTATGATCACAGCTCACTGTAGCCTTGAACCTCCTGGCCCAAGCAATTCTCCCACCTCAGCCTCCCAAGTAGCTGGGACTACAGATGTGTGCCACCACACCTGGCTAATTTATAAAAATTTTTAGAGATCTTTCCTGCTTTCTCCTGTGGGCATTTAGTGCTATAAATTTCCCTCTAAAAACTGCTTTGGCTGTGTCCCAGAGATTCTGGTACATTGTGTCTTTGTTCTTATTGGTTTCAAAGAACTTATTTATTTCTGTCTTAATTTTGTTATTTACCGAGTAGTCATTCAGGAGCAGGTTGTTCAGTTTCCATGTGGCTGTGCGGTTTTGAGTGAGTTTCTTAATCCTGAGTTCTAATTTGATTGCACTGTGGTCTGAGAGACTGTTTGTTATGATTTCAGTTCTTTTGCATTTGCTGAGGAGTGTTTTAGAAGAAGTGTGATATGGTGCTGAGAATAATACATATTCTGTTGATTTAGGGTGGAGAGTTCTGTAGATGTCTATTAGGTCCACTTGGTCCAGAGCTGAGTTCAAGTCCTGAATACCCTTGTTCATTTTCTGTCTCATTGATCTGTCTAATATTGACAGTGGGGTGTTAAAGTCTCCCACTATTATTGTGTGGGAGTCTAAGTCTCTTTCTAGGTCTCTAAGAACTTGCTTTATGAATCTGGGTGCTCCTGTATCAGGTGCATATACATTTAGGATAGTTAGCTCTTCATGTTGCATTGATCCCTTTACCATTATGTAATATTCTTTTTTGTCTTTTTCAATCTTTGTTGGTTTAAAATATGTTGTATCAGAGACTAGGATTGCAACCCCTGCTTTTTTGTTGCTTTCCATTTGCTTGGTAAATGTTCCTCCATCCCTTTATTTTAAGCCCATGCGTGTCTTTGCACATGAGATGGGTTTCCTGAATACAGCACACCGATGGGTCTTGACTCTTTATCCAATTTGCCAGTCTGTGTCTTTTAATTGAGGCATTTAGCCCGTTTACATTTAAGGTTAATATTGTTATGTGTGAATTTGATTCTATCATTATGATGGTAGCTGGTTATTTTGCCCATTAGTTGATGCAGCTCTTATCCAAAGACAGGCAATAGTAATGCTGGAAAGAAAGTGGAGAAAAGGAAACCTATGCACACTGTTGGTAGGAGTGTAAATTAGTACAACCACTATGGAGAGCAGTATGGAGGTTTCTAAAAACCTAAAAATAGAACTAGCATATGATTCTGCAGTCCCATTGCCAGGCATATACCTAAAAGAAAAATGAGTGTCAAAGAAATATCTGCATCCATGTTTATTGCAGCACTATTTACAGTAGTCAAGATTTGGAAGTCACCTATGTTTCCACCAACAGACAAATGGATAAAGAAAATATGGTACATAAATACAATGGAGTACTACTCAGCCATGGAAAAGAATGAGATCCTGTCATTTGCAACAACATATATGGAATGGGAAGACTTTATGTTAAGTGAAATAAGCCAGCCAGGCACAGAAAGACGAACTTTGCATGTTCCTACTCATTTATGGGTGCTAAAAATTAAAACAGTTGAAGTCATGAAGATAGAGAGTAGAATGATGGTTACCAGAGGCTGGGAAGTGTAGTATGGAGGTGAGGGAAAGGTAGGTATGCTTACTGGTTAAAAAAATATAGTTAGATAGAATAAGAGTATTGGATAGCACAATAGCATGACCACAGTCAGCAATAATTTAGTGTACACTTAAAAATAACTAAAAGGGAATCTTTCTAACACAAAGAAATGATAAATGCTTGAGGTGATGAATACCCTACTAACCCTGATGTGATGATTATGCACTGTATGCCTGTATCAAAATATCTCCTATACTCCATAAATAAATACACCTACTGTACACTCATAAAAATTAAAAAAATATAAACAGTACTAAAGATAATATGGTGTGGATCTGTGTTCCCACCAAAATCTCATGTCAAAATTGTAATTCCCAATATTAGAGGTGGTGCCAGGTGAGACATGATTGGATCATGGAGGTGGTCCTTCGTAAATGGTATAGCACCATCTCCTGGTGCTGTTCTTGTAATACTGAGTGAGTGAGTTTCCATGAGATCTGGTCATTTAGAAGTGTATAGCACCTCCCCACCTCTCTTCTCCTCCTACTCTGGCCATGTAAGACATGCCTGCTTCCCCTTTGACTTCTGCCATGACTGTAAGTTTCCTGAGGCACCCCCACAGAAGCTGAGCAAAAATCATTATGCTTCCTGTATAGCCTGCAGAATCATGAGTCAATTAAACCTCTTTTCTTTAAAATTACCCAGTCTCAGGTAGTTCTTTATAGCAGTCTGATATAATGGACTAATACTCAAAATTAGTACTGACGAGTAGGGCATTGCTATAAAGATACCTGAAAATGCAGAAGCAATGTTGGAACTGGGTAATGGG
The DNA here is from genome assembly GCF_049350105.2 of Macaca mulatta. Taxonomy (NCBI): domain Eukaryota; kingdom Metazoa; phylum Chordata; class Mammalia; order Primates; family Cercopithecidae; genus Macaca; species Macaca mulatta. The sequence continues at coordinate 102,960,248 of NC_133411.1, read as the reverse complement.
TAGAGGTTGGAAGAGTGTGGAGGGCTCAGAAGAAGAAAGGAAGATGAGGGAAAGTTTGGAATGTCTATGAACTCCAAATATCTGAGATAGGTCTCACTTAACTTAGAAAGTTTATTTTTCCAAGGTTAGGATGTGCGCCCATGACACAGCCTCAGAGGGTCCTGACAGCATGTTCCCAAGGTGGTTGGGGCACAGCTTGGTTTTATATATTTTAGGGAGACATGAGACATCAATCAATATATGTAAGATGTACATTGGTTCCATCCAAAAAGGTGGGACAACTTGAGCAGGGAGGGGGCTTCCAGGTCACAGGTAGGTGAGAGAGAAATGATTGCATTCTTTTGAGTATTAGCCTTTCCAAAGGAGAAAATCAGATATGTATTTATCTCAGTGAGCAGAAGGATAACTTTGAATAGAATGGGAGGCAGGTTTGCCCTAAGCGGTTCCCAGCTTGATTCTTCCCTTTAGCTTAGTGATTTTGGGGCACCAATATTTATTTTCCTTTCACATTTCCCACCTTTTCTTTTTTAAAGTCTTTTGGAGAAAGCATTTTAGAAGAAAATGAATCTCTGGTCTCAGGTTTCATCTGATCTCTCATGGTTAGGATGGTTTATTCCTAGACAGGTAGATCCTGAGTTATTAGGAAAGCTCATTTTAGCAGGTTGTGAAGTCTCATATCCTATGAAGAGAAAATAGCGGGATGAAGGGAGAAAAACAATAACAAACGAAAGAACAATCTTGGAAAATCGATATAGACCACATTACTCTGAAGTCTATACATATGTTAAGCACGTATGAAAGTGGATTATGTATATAAATAGGTTGCTATTATTTTCTTCTGAAGTTTAAATTGTCTAGCTTCAGTTTGCAGGGTTTTAAGAAAGCATAGGTTAGTTTTCAGTGATTTCAAATTAGGAAAAGTGAGGGAGAAAAAGGAAAAGAAAGAAGAAAAATTTGAAAACTTTATTTTGGAGACATGTAGCCAGGAAAAATTAAAATTCAGTCCAAACTGTAGAAAATAATAAAAATTGAAAAATATTAGGCAAGACTAGAATCTAACAACAGGTGTTCTGGTGTTTTTGAAACATAATTTTACTCTCTCCAGTTTCCCATTTTTACTAAAGACAAATCATGGTAGGACCAATTTGCTTTATCATACTTGCCCAGGTTATTTGTATAAAGTACAGCAAGAATAATTATTTTTCACATAGGTTTTAAAATTGGCTTTGATGGAACTTTGTTCCAGAGACAGAATTTCAGATAAGACTTTTTAAAAGCCCAGCCCAACCATGGATTTGTACCATCAAATACCTATGAGTTGGGTGAATTACTCTCCTCTTGAGGTCCCAAGATTACTTAGGGTTCCTGGGCCTCTCAGAAAGTGACATTCTTTACCTACCACAGGTCAGAAACCCTGTACAGGGACTGTGTAGACAAAGTATGAGGCCAGTTTTCCCAAGGGGCTTTTATTGGCTCTAAAATTCAAGTTTGATTCTTAAAAGAAAGCACACCATTCCAAAGCTTTGGTAAAATAACCAGTTTCTCCAATTGTGTCCTGTTACAAATAAAAACAGACTCTAATTGCACTTATGGAAATAACTATATAGCCATAAGTTAAGAATATTCACAAATAGTTTTCATATTCTGGAGAAATCAGGTAGAGAGAAGCAAATATATTCTAGATTTTGTTCCCAGAAACAATACTTATTGTTAGAAGCTGTCAATAGCCCAAAAGAAAAGTTTCCTTGACTCTGAAAAACAAAACAAAGGATCAGCACTGTTTTAAGCAAAGCGTCAAAAAGATTACTTCTGTCTTCTTCCAGTTCAACCTATGCAGTTAATTCCTGTTCTGCTTGATATTCATGAACATTTCGGCTCTCCATGAGTCCTAAAAGTTTTTCCTCAATTCTGATGTGACAATCTCCAGAGTTATCAGAAACCTGCCCTCAAGAGCACTTGTTAGAGTTTTATAGCTGATTATAAAACCACCTTCTATAGAGGACCAAAACAAGACAACAGTTGTCCATGGATGCCAAAAAGTTTTAGAGCAGCCATAGTCAAAGACACTATGGACAAGAAAATTTGTTACCTATGTGACACACAATAATTTAACATAATAATTATACACTATTATACACTTAGTGTAGGATAACATACACTAAGTCATATCAGAATTATAGGAGTTTCCTATAATTTTGGAACACATACCAGTAACGTATTTATACAAATACAGCCCAAAGAAAGCCAGACACCATTTCATATTTGACAATGCTTCCTGTATAATTTTTATACCAAATAAGCCAAATATGTCATTTTTGGACTTTAGGGAATTTAATATCTTACCAATTAATTAGGTTAGAAAAAGACATAATTTATTATTTGATTTTTGAATGTTTGTCAAATATCAAAGGTTTAAAACACTTGATATCACAAAATAAAATCACAGATCATTGTCAAATATGTAATTCATTTAACCAAAATGATAACTCAAGGATTTCAATAAAAGGCAAAACCTTTCATTCTTTGAGAGAGGTGACTTATTTTTCTGAACAATAAGCCCTAATGAAACAGCATGAAGCCAATTAAATTTGTTTTACAAAATTTTATAAATAATCTATAGAATTTTAATCTTGATTATAGGATGTAACTTCCATAAGCCTTTTATAACCTTTATTTATTTAATATAACCTTTATTAAATAAAACTTTATTAAGGAGCTGGTTAATGTTTCAAGAAAACCTTGTTAATCTGACATAGGAGCCCATATACTAATCTTTCATCAGTGTGCCTTTGACATTAATGGTTAATTTATAGAGAAACTGAACTTATTTTATCTTTCAAAATTGGCCATTACAATCTCACAATCCCATCTCTTTCATCATTGTCCCTAGGACTTAAGGAGTTGAATAGCTTTAATTTCAGCCCTGTGTCTCAGGAACGCTGTTTATTTTGATTGGCATATTCTACTAGACCTGAAGATGACGCTTTAATTGCTGTCAGCGTTTAAGATTTAGCAGGACTTGGTCTCCTTTTTAGACCCAGGATTTAAAGCCCTGTAACTCAATGTCACAAGGACTTTAAAAGCACATACAGAAAGATACACAGATGTAATAACTTTAATTAAAAAATATTTTCATCTCAATTTTTTTCTAAGCAAACCAAAACTTAATAATAATGGCATAGGACTTATTTTGATAAAATGTAAAATCTGTTAGGCCAGTTGCCAAAAGGCAAAAGAAAAGGCCTTCTGCAGTGCACAGAATATTATGTTGAAAGAAAACATTTCCTTTAGACCTTTAAGAAAACATTGTTAGCATCAGACCACAACAAACAGAACCTGAGGAAAAAAACTTACATGAGCTGAAAATGAGTTGAAGAAGAGTGTTACATATTTCACATCCTTTAAAAGGGGGAGAGAAAACCAAAAAAAGGTGAGATGCAATAAAAGTTGAACTTTGGATTTAAAAAATTAGAATCTCTTATAATTTATTAAGAGTAAATCAACCCCTTAAGAAAACTTCATTGTTCTAACCAATTCTTTAGTGTATAAGTGGTTTTTTTCCCACCAAACCCAATCTCTGGAAATACCATTATAATTACCCTTTAATTATAGGCAACTTGATCATATAAAAGTTTTTGGTTTTTTAAATACTATTATTGGGACTTACACAGACCATTCATCACATGCTTGGACTTTCTGGTTTGCCCTGAACATCCCTCTTTCTTAAACAACCAGTCATTTTATTCTAGGACTAAATTTACCATACAAGATTCTTTCTCATATAAAATTATTTCTGTTTAAGCTTTCTTACCAAAAAATACTCCTTTATTTCTATAACTTCCTTTATGTCTCTCTTATTTCCTGGTTCCTTTTACCTTGTATATTAGTCTGTTTTCACACTGCTGATAAAGACATAGCAGAGACTGGGCAATTTACAAAAGAAAGAGGTTTAATTGGACTTACAGCTCCACCTGTCTGGGGAAGCTTCACAATCATGGCAGAAAGCAAGGAGGAGCAAGTCACATCTTACACGGATGGCAGCAGGCAAAGAGAGAGCTTGTGCAGGAAAGCTCCCCCTTATAATAACCTTCAGATCTTATGAGACTTTCTTACTATCACAAGAACAGCACAGGAAAGACCTGCCCCCACAATTCAATTACCTCCCACCAGGTCCCTCCCACAACACCTGGGAATTCAAGATGAGATTTGGGTGGGGACACAGACAAACCATATTACCTCATTATATACCTAACCTTTAAATAAGCTCTGAATTAGGGCCAGGCATGGTGGCTCACGCCTGTAATCCCAGCACTTTGGGAGGCTGAGGCAGGTGGATCACCTGAGGTCAGGAGTTTGAGACCAGCCTGGCCAACATGGTGAAACTTGTCTTTACTGAAAATACAAAAATTAGCCAGGCATGGCAGTGGGTGCCTGTAATCCCAGCTACTCAGAAGGCTGAGGCAGGAGAATTGCTTGAACCCAGGAGGCGGAGATTGTAGTGAGCTGTGATCATGCCACTGCACTCCAGCCTGGGTGACAGAGCAAGACTCCATCTCAAAAAAAAAAAAAAAAAAAAAAAGCTTTGAATTAGACAAAACTTGTTCACCTTTCTTTTAAAAAGGACATACTTTTTTTTTTTTTTTTTTTTTTTGAAGAATGTTTTCCTACAATATAGTTTTATTGGAAGATACTCAAGAAATGTAATATTTATTATTTAATTTAATATAACTTTAGATTCTAAATTATGCCAAGTTTGTCTACAAGTATTTATCTCATTACATTTACCTAAATGTTTTATTTTAATCACTTACCTAGATTAGTTATGAAAACTATGATAATCATTATTTAAAGTTATAAAACTGCCATTGCCAAATTATAACTGAGACAGTGAAAAAGATCTGACCTAACTGACTCCATCTTGCTTCTAAGCTCCAAGTTGTCCTTGTTCATTCCTGGGTGTAGGCTTAACTAACTTTTGGAACTTAGTTTATGATTTAGCTTTGAAACAGATGATAACAGCCCTTTCCCAAAACAAACCTCTTTCCTGTCTGTGGACTAGACTGCTTACTGCCACAGGTTAGAAGTTATGGTAATTTTACTAAATAATTCAAGATGTAGCTATTTTCATTAAACCAATATCAATGACTTATTTATTAAAAATTACAGAAATAAGACCATTTTGTTTGGGGTTGGGTTTAGAGTTTTGTGACCCCTATGCCAAATTTTGACACCTTATAGGGCTTGGCAGTATTTGTATGAAATTGCTTGATTAATAAATGCAAACAAAAATGTATGCTGGCAATTCTTAAGACATTTCTAGTATTACTTTACCAATAATTTTAAAGCTAGCTTATTTATTAAAGATTTTACTTAAGTCACATAAAGGTGAAAAAACATTTGACTAGTCTTTTTTTTCTGATAAAGGATTTAAATGCTTTTATTTTTCTTTAAGCCAGTTAATTAGAGCTCTTTTATATATTTTTCAGTATTGAACACATAAATACATAGATGTATTAGGCATCCTGATAGAAGTACATCTTATAGACTCATAAGACCTCCTTTTTTTTCCCCTGTCTTAGACTTGCAAACTTTTGATAACCTGTTTCATTGCCCTGGCAGTTGTCAGACAATCTGCATATTGAAGGAAACAACTCTTAGGTGAAAACTCAGAGAGCAAAATTTACCTTTCAAGGTACAGAGAGAAAAAGTCTGGTGGTGCTAGAGGAAGACTAAAGATGGATGCCAAATCAAACATAAAATTATAGCAATCTAGCATAGGATTGTATAAGGAGACCAGTTTTATTTAGGTAGGGACTACCTATTTTTTAACTGGGTCTCTGAGCTCTTGGCAGAGCCCACACTGAATGAATCCTGGGTCTCCGAAAAAGGAGAGTTATTATGAGGCTCATCACGATGCTTTTGCAGTGCACTTAATTTTTTTTCTTTAAACAAAGACATTTCTAAGTGTCTAAACCACACTCTTCCTAAAAACCTAGAGTATCCTCCGTTGTGATAACTATTTTAGTTAAAAATCGGGTAACACAATACAAAAGCAAGCAGTTTAAGAGCTGAGATGAAGTTGTCTGCTTACACTCTTAGGGTTCTATAACAAAAAACAGAGGTTTCTCCCCAAAAGGGAGTCTGATGCCTTCTCCATTTTCTTTAAGGAACCCCAGGCTATTATAAACTATTTTAGCTCCCCCATGCAGCAGAGGGTGCAAGAGAAAGGAGAGACAGCAGAAGTAAATGAAGAAAACAGAATTCAGTCAACTGACAAGAAAAAAACCTTTCACTCAAAAAAAAAAAAAAAAAAAAAAAGAAGCACACACACACACACACACACAAAGTCCTAGGAGAGAAAAAAAACCCCAAAAACATAGCCTCTTAAATACAAACACACATATACATTCACACACACATCTTGGATGTTAGCTTTTAATTAAGAAGACTTTTAACTATTGAGCTCCTTTAAAAAATCGTTTTAAATCTCATTATCATATTTCAGCTAGGGAAAATTGCAGCTATTTCAGAAGTACTGCATATCAAAGTAGAAAGGGCTTGATTTAGGAACCAAACCCAGGCTGTCACGGTGAAAAACAGAAGGCAGAACCTTAGCTATGGAATGGCAGTGTGGAGCAACAGCCATTGCTTTCAGTTTGGCCTGGTTAGCAAAAAGGTGGAATTGTTATGTAAATAAAGCCCCTTAAGTAGTGAAAATAAAAAAACTTTCCTTTTTTCCCTTTTGCTGGCCACTTTTCCCCCGCAACACACCGTGTGTGTGTGTGTGTGTGTGTGTGTGTGTGTGTGTGTGTGTGTATGTGTGTGTGTGAATTTAGTTACTTCAAAGACGTTGTTCCCCACAGTTTGGAACTTTCCTTTGGATATGATCAAGTCAGATAGAGTTGGTCAAACCCAATGGGAAAAAGACAGAAACAATAACAAAAACACTAACAAACAACAACAAAAAAACAATTAAGTGAAACAAACAAATGATTGAACAACTTATACAATTACTTAGCACTCTAATGGTAAGGAGAAATTAAGACCAGCTGGTTGTTAATTTTAATCTAGCCAATACAAACCCCAATTCAGTTACTTACTTAGGGATAGGTCTCAGGCTGAAGACTGCTCTCTACTATTTTCGAAGCAGGAAAAAACTCAAACTCATCTTCTTTGTTGGGAAAAAGCTGAAACTCCATAAAGGAGTTACCTGCCTTCTGTCATCATGGAAGCAGGAAAAGTTGCCTTCCTTGTGTTGGAAGCAAGTAAAACTCCAAAAACAGGAGGTGTACAACAAAATAAACTTTAGATTTAGACTGTATTAGTTCATTCTTACGCTGCTAATAAAGACATACCTGAGACTGGGTAATTTATAAAGGAAAGAGGTTTAATTGACTCACAGTTCAGCAGTCTGTGGAGGACTCACAATCATGGTAGAAGGTAAAGGAAGAGCAAAGGCACATCTTACATGGTGGCAGGCAAGAGCATGTGCATGGGAATGGCCCTTTTTCAAACCATCGGACTTATTCACTGTCATGATAAAAACATGGGAAAAATCTGCCCCCAATGATTAAATTACCTCCCACTGTGTCCCTCCCAGGACACGTGGGGAGTATAGGAGCCAGAATTCAAGAAGAGATTTGGGTGGAGACACAGCTAAACCATATCATTTCACCTCTGGCCCCTCCCAAATCTCATGTCCTCACATTTCAAAACCAATTGTGCCTTCCCCACAGTCCCCCAAAGTCTTAGCTCATTCCAGCATTGACTTGGACTTTTGAATTAAGGCATGTAAAAAATACCCCCCTGAGTAAGAGAGGAAAAAGCAGCTTATTAAAAGGATAGAAATAAAAGACACTCCTTCCTCCTTTTTATACCAAAACAAAATAATTAAGAATAGTTACATCTTATAATCATCCTCTGGTTTTGAAAGATCCACTTAATGTTACCTACTTCAAGAACCTAAAAATATTTAAAATTTTACTTAAAATCAAAGAGGTTTCTGGAAGTCACAGTACCAATAGCTAATGTTTACTGGGTAATTCACATATTCCAGGACATGAGCTCAGTGATTTCAACCCAGGACAAGCAGCATTGGCACTGACGGAGCCTGTTGGAACTGCAGAATCTCGGACCCCACCTCAGACATACTGGATCAATATTTGGATTTTAACAAGATTATTAGTGATTTGTGTACATGTTAAGGTTTGGAAAGCACTGCTTTAAATGGTTTATCTCAAAGTCCACAAAAATTCTATGTTTCTACTTCATATCTTCTTCAAAAATTTGCAAGCATTTTATATCTTCATTAAAAGCAAAGATGCTTCTGGAAGTTGTCAACCTATATAACAGAGAGAGGCTCTCTAAAAGAAAATGATATTTATTCAGAATAGGGTATTGCAATGGGAATACATGTACCATAGTAAACTACGTGACTACTCAAGGAGGTAAAGGCTTTTAAAGGAAAAATGATGAAGATTACATAATTATTTTGAGATAATTATTTTTGTTTACAAGGATCAGTAAAAAGGGTGATGTCTGTCTGAGGTTGGACAGGCTGTTTCTGGGTAGATGTCCTTGCAGAAGTATTTTTGTGTAAGGTGTGTAATATGGTTTGGATTTGTGTCCCTGCTCAAATCTCATGTTGAATTGTAATCTCCAGTGTTGGAGGAGAGGCTTGGTGGGAGGTGATTAGATCATGGGGGTGGATTTTCCCTTTCCTGTTCTCGTGATAGTAAGTTCTCATGAGATCTGGTTGTTTAAAATGTGTAGCACCTCCTCCCGCTCTTTCTTCTGCCTGCTCTGACCTTGGAAGACTTGCCTCCTTTCTCTTCACATTCCACCATAATTGTAAGTTTCCTGAGGCCTCCCCAGTCATGCTTCCTGTACAGCCTAGAGAATCCTGAGCCAATTAAACCTCTTTTCTTTATTAATTACCCAGTCTCAGGTAGTTCTTTATAACAGTGCAAGAATGGACTAATATCCTTTAATGGTCTTTATATAAGATTGCCGTTTTTGCAATCTTTTGTGACAGCTTTTGTTATCATATATCCATGCATGATAACTTTCTCTTCATAGGCTTCCCTGGCTGGATTTGTCAAGGTTTTTTTTTTTTTTTTTTTTTTTTTAATGTAAGCAATTCAATTTTAATTTTGACAACTTTCACAAAGTCATAATATCAACAGGTAGTATTTACTGAATACTAAACGTAGTCCACAAAAACCTTGTGAGTACCACCCCTTGTGGGGTGGTACTACTGTTAACCTCATTTCCATAGATAAGGAAACAAGCTTTCAGAGATTAAGCCATTTGCCATTTGCCTAAGGACACAGCTAGTTAGTAGTAGGGATGAGATTAAGCCTAGGACATTCTATCATTTGGTACAACATTGATGAACCTGGAGGACATTATGTTAAGTGAAATAAACCAGGCACAGAGCGACAAATATTGTATGATCTCACTCATATGTGGAATCTAAAAAATTGAACTTGTAGATTTAGAGACTAAACTAGACTGGGGAAGTGTGTGGATACGGAAAGGGGAGATGTTGATCAAAGGGTACACAATTTCAGACAGACAGGAGCAATAAGTTCTGGTGTCCTATTACACAGTAGAGGGACTACAGTTAATAGCAATGTACTATATATTTCAAAATAGCTGGAAGAGAGGATTTTGTATGTTCTCACCACAAAGAAATGATAAATGTTTGAGGTGATGAATATGATAATTACTCTGGTTTGATCATTACAGAATGTATACTGAGCCATCACATTGCACCCCACATGTTCAATCATTATTTGTCAATTACAAACAAATAAAACTTATTAAAAAAGAAATAAGACCCACCTATGCTGGGCTGGTACCAGACCCTTACCTTCTGTACTGGCAGTCTCTCCTTGTGCTGTGAAGAGCATCGTGGCCAGACCAACTGACTTAAACAACAAACTTAATTGTAAAGAGCAGCTGAGTAAACTGAGACATCTGGAAAAGTGATGATGAAAGGACACCCTCGAAAAGCACAAATACACGTTTAAACATATGAAAGAACATACATTCATGTACAGGTAGATACATTAATCTGTAAAAAGGTAATTTTAAATGTCTTGGAGCTTTATCAAGTGAAGTCTAAGGGATGATATTTGATTTCCTTCTGAAGAATAATTCAATTATTTTGATATTCCCTCCTTTATTAAATATATTGAGGCAAGAATACAAGAATTAGGAATTTGACATGACACAGCAGTGAATGAAGTGAAAAGTGCTGTGGCTTTTACTTATTGCTAACCATTTTTATTGCTGAGAGAACTTACTATAACACCTTAATACAGTGGTTCTTTTTTTTTTTTTTTTGAGACGGAGTCTCGCTCTGTCCCCCAGACTGCAGTGCAGTGGTGTAATATCGGCTCACTGCAAGCTCCGCCTCCCGGGTTCAAGCCATTGTCCTGCCTCAGCCTCCCGAGTAGCTGGGACTACAGGTGCCCGCCACCACGCCCGGCTAGTTTTTTTGTATTATTTTTAGTAGAGATGGAATTTCACCGTGTTAGCCAGGATGGTCTCAGTCTCCTGACCTCGTGATCCACCCGCCTCGGCCTCCCAAAGTGCTGGGATTACAGGCGTGCACCACCGTGCCCAGCCTCATTATACTCTTCTCTTATTTTGTGTACTAATGCTTAATATGTATTAAGGATTAACTGCATAGCTGTAATTCTGAAATCCAAACCTCTTTCCCATTACTCTGTTCTGCCCACCTTGGGGCAGTGGTTGATGCCTGGGCCCCACCCTGCCCTGATGCCTGGCATTAGCTGATGCCTGGACCCCACCCTGCCTTGGGCAGTGTTTTTGTTGCTGCTGTTGTTCTTCAGGTGATTTAAATGTGCTGTCAGGGTTGAGAGCCACGACTTTGTGGGTAACCTGTGTGACTCCATCACAGATTTAAGAAAATTTGTAGCAATGGTAATCCATCAAAGGATGTGTGATGTGTAAAATTCCTTTGTCAGCAGCTCAGAAGAATGGGCTCAGTAGGCAAAAGGCAGAGAAGACTAGAGGAAGGATTATCCCTTTCTCTCTGAGATTGACCCAAAGGAATGGGAGAGTGAACTCCATGTTTGATATTTGAGGGAAAATTTTAAATCTTACCACCAGCAGTAGCTTTGTCTGAGACTTCTAAAAGCTTCTTGAAAATACAGTTGTCACAGCTATGTTAACAGGTGGGGAAATCTTGAAATACTGAATTTTCACAACACAGTAACTAGATTTACTTTAGCAAAAGTAGAGCCCAAACTCTCTCTCTATAGTCCACTGTTTAACAAAGAATTGGTGATGGTAACTTATTAATGTTTTATAAATAATGATTTCTTATTAATGAAATATACATTTTACCTTATGAAATAAGATAGTTATGTTTCTAGGGCTCAACTCACAAAACTCTCATTTGTTTGTTTGGACTTACCACACTCCAGAAGAATTCAGCTATATGCCTCAGAGCAAGTATTTTTATTATTTCTTCTTCTACCCTGGCTAAGAATGAAGTGACTAATCCATTTTTTTTTTTCAGGCTAAGAATGATTTTATACATCTAATTAAAACAGGTAGGCTGAATTGTCTCGTAGGGTAAAAGGGGAAAATGTTACAAGATCAGGAGAAGGCAAAATATGTTGGAAGACATAAAGGCTTTAGAATTAGGCAAAACTGGATTCAAATCTGGCTTTGCACATTATCAGCTGTGTGATCTTGCACAAGTTTAACATCTCTGAGTGCTCATTTTTCTTCTTTGCAATGTGTGGCTGTTGACATCTGCCTAGATCACTTGTCATGAAGCTTAGCAGGCAGTATACAGTATGCAGTCTGTGAAAAGCAGCTATAAGTATATGAAATAAAGTGATGGGGTTGGAGAAGGGGCTTAGACTTTCAATTAAAGGTGGGACAGCTCTACATGAATGTTCCCCTAGAGTTTCATACTCAATGTGTTGGAAACCTAAATGTGTCCTTCTCCTCAGTTTGCTATCTCAGTATGTGGCATCATCACCATTTGACCCCCTAGGTAGTGAGAGACCTTGGAGTCAACCTCAATGTCCCATCTCCTTCCCTCTCCCTATCACAGGGTGTTGTTGGTTCTCTATGTCCCGGGTCTCTTAAAACCACCTCTTCCCCTCTGCCTCTACAGACCAACATAAATCAAGTTTTCATCTCTTTTGCCTGGACAAGTGGCAAGGCAGCACTGAAGGGATACTCCTACCTCTATTCTTTTCTGCCTTTTGCCTACTGAGCCCATTCTTCTGAGCTGCTGACAAAGGAATTTTACACATCACACATCCTTTGATGAACTGCCATTGCTACAAAGCAAAACCTAAATCTCATGCCTGGACATTAAGCAGTCTACGTTTTGGCTTCTATGACTTTTGGCCTAATTTTTGCATCAGCCCCAAATTTCTGTTGTACCATCATCCCAGTGGATTCTAGAATTTAGTCTTACAAAATCATTCCACATTCCTTTAATGAATCCTTTAGCATTTTGTTCACTCCTTTCATGTGCCCTATCCCCGTACCTGCAATTACTTTTCCTCCTTTATTTACTCAAGTCCTGCAAAAGTCAGTTCCATTATGATATTCTCACTGACCTCTTCCTATATATTTCTAGTAAGAATGAATTCCTTTCTCCTGACATACCTCTGCCATATTGTTTAAAAATTGCCATACAGTGCTGGACATGATTATGTGTTCACATGTTTATTATCTACTCTAATCTCAAATTTCTAAGGTCTTGAATATAGGAACCAATTTATTCATCACCCTTATTCCAGACATGATGGAACCCAGATATTATTGAGAATCAAGTGATTATGGTAGATAGTGACCATCCTGAGTATGTTCATGTGTTACATAACGATGTTTTGGTCAACCAAGGACTGCATATAGGAAGGTGGGCTCATAAGATTATAATGGAGCTGAAAAATTCCTAATGCTTAGCCATATTGTAGCCATGATAACAATGTAGCACAGTGCACTACTCATGTGGTGATGCTACTGTACATGCTGCCTTACCAGTAGTATAAATGTATAGCACAAGGGGCTGGGTGGGGTGGCTCACGCCTGTAATCCCAGCACTTTGGGAAGCTGAGCAGGGAAGACTGCTTGAGCACAGGAGTTCGAGTCCAGACTGGGTAATGTAGGGAGAACACGTTTCTACAAAAACTAAATAAAATTAGCCTGGCATGGTGGCACACACCTGTAGTCCTAGCTACTCTGGACGCCAAGGCAGAAGGATTGTTTGAGCCCTGGAAGTTGAGCTGCAGTGAGCCATGATCATGCCACTGCACTCCAGTCTGGGTGACAGAGCAATCCCCCATCTCAAAAAAAAAAAAAAAAAAAGGTACAGCACATACAGTACGTACAGTACAGCACATTATGTACAGTACATAATACTTGATAATGAACTGTGTAACAGGTTTATGTATTTGCTATATTATAGTTTTAATTGTTATTTTAGAGTGTACCCTTTCTAGTTATTAAAAAAAAGTTAACTGTAAAACAGCCCCAGTCAGGTCCTTCAAGAGGTATTCCTGAAGAAGGCATTGCTATCACAGGAGATGACAACTCCATGGGTGTTATTGCCCCTGAAGAGCTTCCAGTGGGACAAGATGTGGTGGTAGAAGACAGTGATATTGATGATCCTGGCCCTGTGTAGGCCTAGGCTAATGTGTGTGTTGGTGTCCTAGTTTTTAACAAAAAAGGTTTTAAAAGGTTAAAAAAAATTAAAATTTAAAAATAGAAAAAAACTTATGATACTATTATAAAGAAAGAAAACATTTTTGTACAGCTGAACAATCCTTTTGCTTTTTAAGCTAAGTGTTATTACAAAAGAACCTTTAGAAACCTTAGTCCTCTTTTACCTCCCTGAATACACACGTAGTTTACTATGGCATGGATATTCCCATATTCCCATTCCAATACCCTATTCTTAAATAAATATCATTTTCTTTTTTTTTTTTTTTTTTTTTTTGAGACGGAGTCTCGCTGTGTCTCCCAGGCTGGAGTGCAGTGGCATGATCTCGGCTCACTGCAAGCTCCGCCTCCCGGGTTCACTCCATTCTCCCGCCTCAGCCTCCCAAGTAGCTGAGACTACAGGCGCCCGCCACCACGCCCGGCTAGTTTTTTGTATTTTTAGTAGAGACGGGGTTTCACCATGTTAGCCAGGATAGTCTCGATCTCCTGACCTCGTGATCCACCCGCCTCGGCCTCCCAAAGTGCTGGGATTACAGGCTTGAGCCACCACGCCCGGCCTCATTTTCTTTTAGAGATCCTCTGTTCCTTACTTAGGTTGACAAACCAAAAGGCGTTTCAATAAATATATGATCCATTATGCATTGATTTCAAAATTTAAACCTTGGAAGGCAATTCTTTTTTTCACATCCTATATCAGCAATGCTTAGAAAACAAACACCATTCTATCTGCCACTTATCATACTTCAGCTGTATTTTCCTTCTTCCTGGTCCTTGAACACAGAGGCCCCTTTCTCCTTCCAGGCCTTTGCATTTGCTGATCCCTCCTCCTGGAATGACTTGTTCTAGCTATGTTTATATTTGGAATATTCTCCATATTTGAGTCTCACCCAAATGCCTCTTTCTCAGAAAGGCTTTCCTTTACCACCTTAAACAAAATCGTCTTCTCCCATAAGTTTATCATGACCCTGTTATTTATTTATTTTTGAGACACTGTTTCACTCTTGTTGCCCAGGCTAGAGTGCAATGGCGTGATCTTGGCTCACTACAACCTCCACCTCCCAGGTTCAAGCGAGTCTCCTGCCTTAGCCTCCCGAGTAGCTGGGATTACAGGCATGTGCCACCACACCTAGATAATTTTGTACTTTTAGTAGAGATCGGGTTTCACCATGTGACCAGGTTGGTCTCAAACTCCTGACCTCAGGTGATCTGCCTGCCTCAGCATCCCAAAATACTGGGATTACAGGTGTGAACCACCGTGCCTGGCCTCATGACCCTGTTTAGTTCCTTTATAATATTTATCCTAATACAGATTCATGTTTATTTGCTGTGTTCCTCCATAGAATGTAAGCTTTACGAGGGCAGGACTCTTATCTGACGCTGCTTCATTCCAGGGCCTGGGACAGTCACCAGCACATAGTAGAAACAGAAAAGTTAGTGAAATGTTAAATTGAAATGTCATTGCAATCACTGCATGGAATTATTGTTGAGATAGCAGTATAAGATTAGCTATGTACACTTGTCATGTCATACCACTGTTTCAGCCATCCTCGACCATCCTTTGCTCTCCCATGGCGTCAGAGTACTCCTTTGAGTATTCTCATATATAGACCAGAGGGACCCTACTCTACTGTGACAGGCAGGATTCTGCTGTTTAGAGTGGGTGAGTCAGGTCTAGTCACCTCTCACAGAGAGAGTTGCCTGCCACTCAAGAGAGTCTGAAGATAAACCCCAAGAGTCCAAAGAGGAGGGCCAGAGGGAGCCGGAAGACCTTAGCTGAGTGGATCCTTTGCTGCAGTTTTTGGTTAAGACACTAGGTGGCAGGTGACTATGCTCTTGGATACACCAGGAGTAATTAGCATGACAGTGCTTGTCAAATGCCGGATAACTTTCCCTGCTGACATTAAATGTACAAAAAATTTAATCATTTGACAGGATGAAAAGAATTATGATAAAGGTGGTAGCTTTAGTTTTGGTCTATGGAGGGTAAGATGTATTCTGAAACTTTATTTTCAGATTCACAAAGGAAATGTACAAAGTGGGAACATTAAAAAACCAATCTAGTAGAAAGATTAATGTCAGCTCCAGGGTATCACCAGGAGAGATATCTTTATATAATAAAACTGAAATCGGTACTTTCACTGCAATAACGGCTTTGTGCCTTTTGGATTAATAATCTAATTTAGTAAATAATTTATTGCATCTTTCTCTTTTCAGCTTGAATCTCCAGAAGGATTTTAAAAATCCTTTCAAATATAAGCAGATCAAAGAATCCATTGTTTCCCTAGTAACCCTCTATGTAGAGTCCTGGGTGAGCCTTTATTTTCTGCCAAGGTCACAGATTCTGGGTAAAATAGTCAATCAGGCAGCACATGCAAAAGCAGATTGTTTAGGTATTTCCTTCTGTTAGGCGAAAAATTAAATGCTCAAGTCACCTGCTATTCAATAAAGAAAATAGGACACAAAATGTGATAGACACAATAAATTCTAATAAAGAAATTTCCTTTCCATTTTGTGGTCTTTAAAGGGTGGCAATAAGGAAAGTAATAGGAGGTAAATTGTCGTAGAGGCACCTAGCAAAGGAAGAGAGTGTGAAAAGAAGAGTAAGGGAAGGAGATGTTGAAGGAGACAGGGAGAGAGACAGTCACACAACAAGGAGACCAAAGGGAAACAAAAGGAGTCACATCAGAGAAAGATAGATCGTAGAGGGGTAGTTGGGAGGTAGGTTCGTAAACCAGAAGAAAAGCAGAAGGAGAACAGAGGGAGACCAAAATCCAGAGAAGGATCAGGGGCAGAGGTTAGTATGTTTTGAGACATTTTCATTGGTGGCTATTTCTCTAGGACTTCTTAATCTTCAAACTTTAGAATAAAATAATCTGTAATTTGAATCTTAAATAATCAGTAAATTATTTGTTGCTCTTTACTCTAACACTTAAGCCTTATAAGCTTTTCTTGAAATAAATGTGAGCGAGCTTCCTTCAGGTTGCAAGAAACACAGAGAGGCTCAGGTTCGTGGAGAGGATTAGGATACGCAGAAAGAATATGCAGGTAAGGAAGGACAACAGGGACACACAGAGCTGGGCTTTTCAGAAAAAGAGGAGTTGGAGGACCTCTTAGGTGATAACATAGTTCTAATCACTAGGTGTCTTGTCACTAGGTTAGCACCAGGGGACTGTTTTTCTTTCTTTGGTTCTTCATTCCCATCACTTCTCTTTCTCTGTGTCTGTGACTTCTACTGTTATCAATGATTTTTTGTCTCTGAATTCAAACTTCCTAATATGAAGGGTCCATACTTGGTCCATCATCATCCATATAATGTGCACTTACTGGGCAGAGCACTTACTTGAGGCTGTGTCAGAGACTGGCTACTCTTGGGTTAGGTGCCCACCATAGTTCAAACAAATCTGATTAAACAAGGAGGACCATGTGGTGCAATGCATATATGAAACCTTTCTATATTAGACTGTGTGTTTGCCAGGAATCTAGAAAGGGAGAGAATAAAACTAAAAGGCATCTTGGTTGGTCTTGGTTGGCAAGAACAATATACTCTACCTCATGCCCATTAAAGGCAAACTGTACCTTTTCTTCTTAGACACAAGGGTTTAATAATGCCCATACAACCGAAGCAAACCACTACCAGTACACTTCCCTCCTGAAAGTTGTCTAGCCACTACCTTCAGAAGAAGTGATATAAAACACCTCAAACTTGCAGTCTGAAATCTACAGAGCTTGAGTTTTTTTGTTTTTGTTTTTTGTTTTATTTTTTATTTTTTGCCTAATGAAGCAATAATACAGGATATTTTGGATAAATGAAAAGGGGAAATGTGGTAATTAAATAAACTCTTTGAGGAAAAGGAGAGAAGGGAAAAAGACTTCCCTCTTGTGAGGAGAAGAATATATGGGCTGTGGGTATACCTGGACCCAATTACTAATTGAAAGAAAATAACTTATCTTCAAATTTGCTGCAGCTTAATTCTGTGCCCCAAATGTTTGGCAACACATCAGAGTTGGTAGTAGGGTGCCTATGGAAGGGGGTGGATTTCCATTCTCTGCAAACATTTTCATATCTGCCATAAGATGACCTGACTTAAAGTTACCAGAGTGTGAGGGACCTGGTACTTAGGCAATGTAGATGTAGTGGCATTCATGATGGCCTGAAGAATGAAGACCCCCAAAGCAACTGAAGGATAGTGGTATTTTCTAAGCACAATTAAGACTTCCAGGATCTTATTAGATTTGAATAGGAATCAGCCCAATATTACATTAGATGAATTTCTAACATTACAGCTTGCTTAGATAGATACATTTATATTCCATTTGATTTAGAGAAAATAAAGAAATGGATATTTTCTAATTCCTGAATTTAGAGACTAGAAATTATACCATCCACACTGATTTCAGCACTGGGGACCAACAGTGAATGAGATCAGTCTGAGGGCAGATTGGAACACTAACCATCAGTTTCCCCTTCTCTTCCACCCCCTAAATTAAGATAGGCCTTGGTCAAATTGTGGTTTTTACATCGTGCATTTGTCTGACATTGTGCATTTTTGTAAACATAACCACACTCCAAAAGTCTCACGAAAGTTGTCTATCAGTGATTGTATTAGTCAGGGTTCTTCAGCGACACAGAATGAGTATATATCCACGCTAAGGAATTGGTTCACGTGATTATGGAGTCTGAGAGATCCGTGGTGAGAAGCTGGGGACCTCCAGTCTGGGTCTGAAGATGTAGGAACCAGAAGAGCCCATGGTGCAGTGTCAGGCTGAAAGCTGGCAGAGTCAAGATCCAGGAAGAGCCAATGTTTCAGTTTGAGTCCAAAGGCAGGCAAAACAACAACAAACAATGTCCCAGGCCAAAGCAGTCAGACAGGAGGAGTCCTCTCATACTAGAGGGAGGGTCAGTGTTTTTGTTCTATTCAGGCCTACATCTGATTGGGCCACCCACACTGGGGCGGGAATGTGCTTTACTCAGTCTACTGATTCAAATGTTAATCTCACCCAGAAACACCCTCACAAACACACCCAGAATAATGTGTGACCAAATACCTGGGCACCCCATGGCCCAGTCAAATTGACATATAAAATTAACCACCTCAGTGATTATTTTCAATTTTCCTCATAGAAAAACAGAGGTAGGACAATGTTTACTGATTTGTCCTGTGGGATCCAGCCCATGTCACCCAACTCAGAGGCCACAGAGAGAAAGAACAAAAGTAGAACCAGG
Source organism: Macaca mulatta (assembly GCF_049350105.2). Taxonomy (NCBI): domain Eukaryota; kingdom Metazoa; phylum Chordata; class Mammalia; order Primates; family Cercopithecidae; genus Macaca; species Macaca mulatta. The sequence goes on along the minus strand of NC_133411.1, from coordinate 102,941,302 downwards.
CCATTGCAAATCTTCCCAAAGAAATAAAAGCTGTAGCCCTAGAGACAGGGCAGCTGAGAGGGGAGCCAGTTTTCCCCAGTGCTTGGATGCGTGGGACATGACAGGACTGGTTCTACTTGGCTCTGCTCATATCTGAGGCCGACCCAGGGAACTAGCTGGCCTTTGGGCAGATTTGGGGGTCATGTTCTAACTTGGCTGGAGAGAAATCTATGAAAGAAAGGCAAAAAAAAAAAAAAAAACAGTTATTTTCATGCACTGGGCATGAAAGGAAATTGATGGCAAAGACAGAGCATGTTTTCCTGTAGGCTGAGTGTAAGCTCTCATTAGGCAGAAGAGCCAGAGCTTATTTATAGAGAAGCACTACCATTTTTTTATATATGGGCAGCAAGTCCAGTGAATTCTCATCAAGCAGGTTGTACAAACTCTGATTACAATGAATTTTCATGAAATTAGTCTCTGAGCACAGGACCTTCGGGAGTGTGTAGAGTCATCTTGACCCTGTAGGGAGGTAGAGATAGAGCCTTGCAGACTTCACTACTGCCAGCCCCCTGTAGTGTTGGCCTCTCCCCGTCTCCCCTACTTTTTCCATTTTTCTCTCCCTGTTCTTTTCTCCTTCTATCCCTCCAGATCCTCACTGGGGTGACTCAATGCTGTTGTCAAGCCACAAAACTACCCTGACCCCCACTTTGCCCATCTAGAGGGATGATATTTACTTAACGGGGTTATAATGAGGCCTGAATAAAATAGCATATATGAATGTCCTTGCATAGAGGAGACACAATAATTATTTGGTAGGAAAGAAAGAAGGTGAAAAGAAGGCAGTGGCTCAGTAGATGGAAAAATAAATCACTCAATGGAAAGTTCATCACGGGTAGGATGAGAGGAGGGTGAGTCAGAGCAAACTAATGAAAGAGTGTGATGTTGGAAGGTGCAGGCTGTCTCTGCTGCTGCTGACGTTATTTGAAAGAGATATAAGACTAAATCTCTAGTTAGTGGTAATTAGAGGAGCTCCCTAGGCACTTCATGTAGCTGGAATGGTAGCCTTCATGTCCTGCCTGAAATCAATTCCAGTTTGTATAATTACATCCAGACAGCAGGGTCCCAGCTGCAAGGTTTTACACAAAATATTTTCTCCATTGTACTTTCTATAATTAGTATTTCACATAGGTGAGTGGGGGAAAAGGCCACAGTATCCCACCTGGTATCCTTTTCTTTTTTAGGGCACATAGATGAATTCCTTGACAGACTGCGACATTAGGAAAGCCTTGAGAATGCATGAAAATTAAAAGGTGGTCTGGAAGTATTTTTCATTTTGCTTTCTGATATGGTCTTCCCAACAATGATATATATGAGGTCGTGGATCCTAAAAGTACAGGATGATGCCATCTTGATCATTATCACCTGTTATGGACTAAATTGTTTCCCCCACAAAATTCACATGTTAAAGCCCTAATGCCCAATATGACTGTATTAGGAAATAGAGCCTTTAATGAGGTAATAAGGTTAAATGAGGTCATAGAGGTTGGACCCTAATCCAATAGACCTAGTGTCCATATAAAAAGAGGAAGAGACAACAGAGATCTCTCTCTCCTCACATGCTCAGGGAAAAGGCCATGTGAGGACACAGTGAGAAAATGGCCATCTACAAGTTGGAAAGAGAGCCCTCATTAGAAACTAACCTGCTGGCACCTTCGTCTCAGACTTCCAGCCTCCAGACTGTGAGAAAAAAACCTGTTGGCAGCTGAGGATTCTCAACATGGTGCTGTAGGTTGAGTTCACTGGAGCCTCCACTGTCCAGGGCTTATCTCGAGGTGGGCTGCTGTGATCCATCATGAACACAGAAGAAAGCATCTCACAGCAAGTTCTCTCATATGCTTGGCTACATTTGTTTTTCATAAGCATGGCTGTAGTGACCACAAAGAGCTCTATAGCTTAGTCCATGTTTCCTATTGCTCGTTTTAGTTTCCTATTGTTGCTGAAACAAATTACAACACATTTAGTGGCTCAAACAGCACAAATATATTCTCTTACCATTTTGGAGGCAAAAGCAAAAAATCAGTTTGAGCAAATATCAAGAGGTTGGTGGGGTTGTTCCTTCTGGAGGTTCTGAGGGGAGAATCTGCCTCCTTGCTTTTTTCAGGTTTTAGTGGCTGACTGTGTTCTTTGGCTTGTAGTTACTTCCTCCTTCTCCAAAGCACATAACTCCAGTCTCTGGTTCCATCATAAAGAGTCAGTCTTCTTCTCTAACTCTGACTCCTCTTGTGTCCCTCTCATAAGGACCACTGTGATTGTATTGGGCCTACCTGGCTAATCCAGGACAATCTACTCATCTCAATCTCTTGATCTCATCTGCACAGTTCCTTTTGCCATATTAGACAATATTCACAGGCTCTGGGGGATGAGGACATGGACTTCTTTGGAAGAGGCATGATTCAGCCTACCATACTATTCTTCCCTACACCTCACACTCCTAAGCACAAACCCCTTATAGAGACCACCCCCATATGCAGCTCTCTGCAGGCTCAGTATATCCCTCCTGAGTGGACTGAATATTTTTTCCTTAAACCAGATCTTATGCCACCTTCTCCAGGAAGCTTTCTCTCCCTTCTCCAACTCATTCTGACTTCTCATAGCACTTAAATAAGAATTCCATTATTTGGGTCTAATATGTTATATTGAATTTCAACTCTATTTTGTTTCACATATATATGTCTTTTTTCTCTAACCAAGCTATATGTTTTTTATCTAAGTTCTGCATGTTTGCTCTGTGTTCTTCTTCCTCGTTCCCCTGAAATACTTTCTTTGGCCTCTAGGTGGCCTTCTCCTTTATTCTCCCTATCCATTTCAGGTTCTTTGTCATTACCCAACTGAGTGCCTTAGCCCATCACTGTCTCTGCTTCTTTGCTCCCCATCCCACCCTTAGCGTTAGTTATGGGTCAGGCTCCTGCTCTGGTCCTTTCAAGGTCTTGTTCTGGGAACCTTTCCTGATTCCACTGCCCTCCATGACTGGGGCCCTGTCTTCCCTTCCGGTTGTACTTCCTTGAGGCCTGGAGTTCTGCTGCTGATTCCCAGCTTTCCTAGTGACAAACTCCCAAGTTGTTTCACATAAATTCTCCACATAATGCCTGTTTGATAACAATCTGGGGACCCAGGCCACTGACCACACTTGTGGCTGGTCCTTGTCCATATGTTGGAGCCCTTTTACCTCATCTTGAGCCACTGGAGTTGCCAATGGAGGAATCATGCTTCTATCTACCTAGATAAACATCCAGTTTAGTATCTGAGGCAAATTTCCCAGCCCATTTTATGCCTGCATGTGCATGTCCATTGCCAGCTCCGATCCTCTGCACTTGTTATTCCATGTTTCTGTGAGTAAGCAGACAGGCTTCATGAATGATTCCAAGATACAATGTGAATCTCCTACAGTGCCTAACATAGACCTAGCCAGTGTTCAAATCCAGGGCCAATTGACCAGGGAATTGATTTTACTCTGTAGATTCCATATTTGACACACTCAGGACAAAATATACTTGAGATGCATCTGGAAAAAGAACTGCTTCCTTGGTCTTGGCTTTCTTGAAACATTAAACTTAACTGCAATTTCCATCTGAAATCCATTTTTTGAGAGTTTGCTATATGTAAACACCAGGAATAATAAGAGGAAATAAAAACTTACCACAATCCTCCCATCTTTAAGCAACTCCTAAGTTATTGTAGTACATTGAAAACAAAAACTGAATTTACTATCATATCATAGCCAGCGATAAAATTTGTAGGATTTACCGCAAAATAAAAATGTGAAACCTCTTGTTGAAAAAGCAGATAAAAGGTGACATAAGCAGTACTAAAATTTGAAAATTCTTTTTTTTTCTCTAGGTTATCTTGACTTGGCATGGTATTTTTTAATGTGGTATTTAATATCATTCTAAGTAAAGAAAAAATTAAAATTTAAATTATTAGCATGAATTTTGTCATCCATCTTTATATTGTACAATGCTGGTTTTAAATTCAAATATGACAACATTAAACTCATGAAGAATCATTGAAATTACATAATTGTAGCATTTTGTTTTTGGTAGAACAGTAGAAATGCTCCACAAGGCTAACTCGACTGTTTTTTCTGTTTACATCTTGACATTCACGCATTCTATCAACACTCTACTTTTAGTTTGCTAATGAGTAATGAACTGCAAGCAAAGGAACTATGGGTTGCCCTATCTTTCCCTTTCTTCTATATTATTTTCTGCAGGAGTGGTTGGCTAATATAGGGAAGTAATAAGAGGTGGAAAAAATGATAGAGTTCCGTGCTCATTCATGTTTCTTACAACATCATTGTTTTCTTTAATGCATTCAAAGAAAGTTCTATTTGGAAGGTAAGGCATGACCTCTTGGAATTGCAAGTGCCACTGCTTCCTCAATAGTACATGTAACATGCTTATCTTGTACTATAATTTTGAGTCTTGCTGAACTCTCATGCATTGTGGGTGCACTGGAATTCTATGGTCTTTGGCATTGCAAATGGTTTATGTGAATGGGGCAGTAAGAAATGGGTGACATGCATTGGCTTAGTTCAGCTGCTATAATAAAATGCCATAGACAGTGTGGCTTAAAAACAACAGAAATCTATTTCTCACACTTCTGGAGGCTGGAAGTCCAAGATCAAGGTGTCAGTGTGGTCAAGTTCTGATGCGGGCCTGCTCCTGGGTGGCAAACGGCTGTCTTCCTGGATTCCCACATGGCAGAAAGAGGGCAAGAGAGCTCTCTCTGAGGTCCCTTTAATAAGGCACTAATCCTATTCATGAAGCATTCACTCTCATGACTAATTTCCTAACATCTCCTAACATCATCACACTGAGGGCTAGGATTTCATATATACATTTTACATGCATATCACACGTATCTCTTCTGCTCATTCAGTCCATTGCACACATATTGCATATATCTCTTCTGTTCATGTGCATACTTAATTGTCCCATTGGACTTCACCTACAAAACACATATCAAAGCTAAAATTATTAAGAATTTCAAGATGATGACAACAGAGCATTAAATAAAGTGCGGGGCCCTTCAGAGTGCAAGGCTCAATGATACTGCATAGGTCACACAGCCATGAAACAGGTCCTGATGGCAATACCCTGTAAAAAATTCCATGATCAAGACATGCTTAGGGTTAGAGAACACGTCACCAGATGGAGAGAAGAGAGAAGGACTTTCTACAGGAGGTGACACTGGAGCTGAAGCTTCAAGGATGAGAAAGATTTTGCAAGTGCACAAAGGAGAAGAGCATGTTCATAGGGTGACAGCAGGTGCAAAGGCACAAAGCACACTAAAGCATTGTGTGTTTGGGGAATGACAGCAGTTTGATGGAATTGGATACAGATGGGTATGGGGCAGCAAAAGAAGTTGAGATTTAAGAAATCCTCAAGAAATGTAAGTGCCAAATGAAAGAATTTAAACAATCCAGGAAGCTATGAGATGTCATTGGAACAACAGAAGCAGGAAGGTGACATAAAATAATTTGTTCTCAAAGAGTTTCTTTAATAATTATGTGGAAGAAAGATTTGGAAAAAAAACTATAGTAAGAGAAACCAACTTAAAGTCATTGCTATGCTATAAGAGAGAAGCTAAAACCTAGATTCTTTAGTTTTTTTCTCTTTAAAAAAAGTTAATTGAGAAAGAACCATATTACTGAATGAAATAAAATTTAGCTGAAAAATTAACTAAAGCATAATGCCACATACAGCAATGACAATTGCTATAGCTGGGTTCTCCCTCCACCCCCCACATTTTTTTTTTTTTTTGAGACAAAGTGTAGCTCTGTCACCTAGGCTGGAGTGCAGTGGCGTGATCTTGGCTCACTGCAACCTCTGCCTCCCAGGCTCAAACCGTTGTGCCTCAGCCTCCCAGGCAGCTAGGACCAAAGACGCAGACCACCACACCTGGCCAATCCCTCTGTATTTCTAGCAGAGACAGGGTGAACTCTGCTAGAGATCAGGCTGGTCTTGAACCCCTGACTCCAAATGATCCACCCACGTCGGCCCCCCAAAATGCCGGGACCACAGGCGTGAGCCACTGCACCCGGCCGTAGCTGGGTTCTTATATCAGCTTCTAAGCCATTCCTTCAAAGCAGTGGTCAAACACTTTGACAAATATGGCTAAGAGAAATGTCTATTCTAATTTGCTCTATATTCTATTATTCTCTTGATATTTGGGCTTGCTGATCCTCTTCTGAATTTTCTACTGTTTTTCTCATACACCCACCTGTACTGAACTATTGACTTATTTATTATGACCTACAATACAAACTAAAGTGACCACCCAGTCTTGTTAGATAATTTTTCCAAAGTTCAGTCTTTGGTAAGCACAGAATCCTTATAAACAGTACTGCTTTTCTCCAATGTGCTTTGCTAAATGTCTTCCACCAATGACTTATTTATTACTTCGAGGCTTTTCTGTGTAAAAGAACATAAAATTGCAGGACCCTCTAAATTTATTATACCAAGGAAGAATTTAAGCCCTGGAGACTAAGTCACGTAGCATATTTGCAACTTCTGCTTCTTAGATTATAAATTAGCTCTCTTCCTCATTGTTCTTGTTCTGTAAACAACCAGAGGCCAGACCTATTCGCCTTCCAGTCACTGATCTCTGTTATAGATTAATTGCCTCCTTTATTGTCCTGTACCTAACTCAGACCAGATGACAAAAAAGACCCCATGACTGTTACATCTGTAATGTTGAATGTTAAACATGCCTTCTCGAAAGAAAAAGACCACCTCGACCAATCAGTTCATTGTAACTATACATCAAGCCTTATATAGAAAGATGTTGAAATTCTGTTCAGCTTCCCTAAGCTTTATCTAAAATAACCCCAAACTTCTACACTTCAGAGCACTGATTTCCACTCATCATAATCTGTATTTTTCAGGCAGCCATCCTCAAACTTTGTGCTGGAAAAAACTCTCTTTAAACTAGATTCTGACTCTTTTGGTTATTTAGGCTGACATCTGTTTCATAAGTGCTACTTGCTCTGCTTCTCTTCTCTTTTCCTGTTCTCCGAGAACTGTGGGATTGGTGTCAATGTATGCACCAGTACTTTTAGTAGGGGAAGAGAGGAGCACTTTATGCTTCTGTTTTTCTGTGAAATGGACCTGCCCATACTGAGGGAAAACTGGAAGTTTTCTCACTATGCAGAACAGGGATTGTGCAATATTCATGTAACACTGTAAGCAGTTCTTCTGTTGCCATTGCTAAAGGTTTAACTGTCGAACAATTCTATGCATGCTGCTGGCTATGCTGCTTTATCTTTTTAATTAATTAACTAGTTAATATTTATTAATATTATTTTTAATTGACAAATCATTTTTAAAGCAAGAGCTTAACTCTGCCAGCCAAGAACTATTCTTCCAACATAGTTTAGTTGTTGTGCAGATCTTACTTATTTAACTTTGCAAGGAGATGGAGAATAGGAACCAATTTCCAGTCTCATCCTGACTTCCTCACTGTTGATTTGTCTGTGCCCAAGAACTTTGACTTCCCACTTCTATTTACTTTTCCCCTCTGGTTCGTCCCATCAAATTATTCCCTGATTAAACATAATTTGTCAGAGCAGTGCTTTGCTACGTTTTCCATGTAGTGGCACATTTAGGACATGGTGTCTGTATGGCACACTGGGGTTAAGGGACAAGGCCACTTGCAGGTGGCAGGAGATGCCCTTGGGGGTTCTGGCTGAGTCAGTTCCACCCATCTGCTCCAAGTGTTGAGGGAGTCCTTAGGTGCGTCTTCACCTGCAAACCATTTGCAGCATAACAGCCTGTCCTAGCACATAGATTGGAAAATTCTGTAATAAAGAATCTTTAGCCCTTCCAAGTATCAATGTTAACTAGATCAATGTTTCTTAAATCTTTATATCCTTATGTATCATCTGGGTATCTCACTAAAAATGCATATTCTGATTCAGTAGGTCTGAGATGCTGCATTTCTAACAAGTTCCCAGATGATGCCAGTGTGGTTCACAGACTGCACTTTTTGTAATAAGGAACTAGATGATTCACTAATACAACTTGCTCTGGAAAAATTATAGAAGAATTCAAGTCATAAGAAATTTCCTCACTTTTAAAATTAGTTAGCAGAGCATCAGAAACAGTATAAAATAGGCTGTTTCAATTGTAAGTGCTCTAATACTCTCATTTGACTAAATCTGCCTTGGGTTCAGTTTCATATATCGAATAGCTGAGAAACTTCACAAGTGTTCTTGATTACCCTCTAATGCCTATTTTAAAGTGATTTTAATGGGCAGTTCCTTGTATAAGGAACAGTTGCCTGGAGGGCAGAGAATGCCTGCTAAATTTCTTTTTCTTATAATCAAAGAAAGACCCTTATGAATGAGAGGTGATAGTTGATTATTTAGCAAGGCTTTTGTGCTAGATTGAACATACTGAAAGAAAAACATAATTACATTAAGTTATTATATTCTCCTAGTCCTTGATATAGAGAAGTTATACTATTAAAGGAATCACTCAACTTTAACAAAATATCCTTTCTCCTCAAATTGTAACTAAAACTTTTTGCTCTAGGAATTATTGTTTCTCTGTCAATGAATGCAGATTCAGAGACGATAGGTGATATGTTCCATCTCCAAATGGAAATAAATTTAAAAGCAAGCGTAAAAATGACTTTAAGATAAGTGAAAAGTGTTATTTTAATGTCTTTAAAAGAGGGACAGAGTTCCCAAGATTCAAAACATTTTGAAAATAAAAATGTAAACTTTCCATTTTTAATACACACCAGTTTTTAAAGAAGAGAAAGGATTGACATAATATGATATTGAAAATGAAATATACCTCTATTCATATTCAAATTTTAGAAATTTTGGGAATTTTTGCCAAAATACATGTTTACAAAAGATCCAAGCGTCTTTCTTGAATGTCCTTGAAACGTTTACTGAACATTTGACAATTTACTCTATCAATCTTTGTAATATGAGCATCAGTTGGACCTTTGAACATAAATTGAATAGTGGGGAATGAGTTTGACATTACTTAGAAATCTGTTATCTTCAAAGTAATGTAAATTAAATCATCTTATTTTCTGAATGAAATGTTTTGGGAAGGAAGGGTAGTTGCTGTAGTAAATTTGAAAAGCTGGAAAAGAAAATGTTGTCTAACTTTATAACCTGAGGAAGAAAAAAAGTATGTGGGAAGACAAATGAATAATTCTTGCTGGGCGAGGTAGCTCACGTCTGTAATCCCAGCACTTTGGGAGGCTGAGGTGGGCAGATGACGAGGTCAGGATATCAAGAGCATCCTGGCTAACATGGTGAAACCCCATTTCTACTAAAAATACAAAAAAATTAGCCAGGCGTGGTGGTGGGCGCCTGTAGTCCCAGCTACTCAGGAGGCTGAGGCAGGAGAATGGCTTGAACCTGGGAGGCGGAGCTTGCAGTGAGCCGAGATTGCGCCACTGCACTCCAGCCTGGGTGACAGAGCGAGTCTCCGTCTCAAAATAAATAAATAAAATAAAGTAAAATAAATAATAATAATAAAAATTCTTGAGGCCTAAACATTAATAGTCAATTGAATAAAATATATTGTGAACGTTAACTGCAGAATTCCATTACCAATGTATGGCAGCCTTCTTCCTAAGCAGAACTAAAAAACATAGGTGGAGCTTTTTCTATATGAAATAAATAGTTAACCAATTTCATATCAATCCTTTCTTTGAAGATTGCATAGAGAAATCATGGGACAAAGTGAATGACTATGAATGAGTAGTTTTATAGCCAATAAATTGTAGTATATGGTGTGTTACGTTAGAGAAAAGGGCAGTCAGATTTCATGCTTCAAAGTGTAAATTGATTACTCTCTTGGGGTCTGCTCATAAATCGTTTCTCTGGCCATCTTACTGTAATTTCATCCAATTGGTAAAAAGCAGCTTTAAAAAAAGTGTATTCGAAGAATTAGATTTAGACCACTATAGTTATCAGATAAAAAAGCCCAGTAAACTTATGTTTGTATGGAGAAAATATGAATTTAGGCTGGGCGTGGTAGCTCACACCTGTAATCCCAGCACTTTGGGAGGCGGAAGCAGGCAGATCATGAGGTCAAGAGATCAAGGCCATCCTGGCCAACATGGTGAAACCCCATCTCTACTAAAAATACAAAAATTAGCTGGGCGTGGTGGCGCATGCCTGTAGTCCCAGCGACTCAAGGAGGCTGAGGCAGAAGAATTGCTTGAACCTGGGAGGCGTAGGTTGCAGTGAGCTGAGATTGTGCCATTGCATTCCAGCCTGGCAACAGAGTGAGACTCTATCTCAAAATAAATAAATAAATAAAAATAAAATAAAATATGAATTTAACATGGCTTATAACATCCACATTAATTGCATTGGTTTTGTTTATGAAAAAAATAACACCCTAGAAACTATTTTTCCTTTCGAAGTGACTACAGTTGAGCTAATTACATCCAGGTGATGACTGGATCATGGAACAGAACTCTGTACAGCTAGAGTTCCAGTAAGGAAAAGAAAGCTGAGCTACATGAGCTGTCTCAGCGAGCTGGCACTAGTATAGGCACTTTGCACATATGATCTCATAGAGAGAATTATTTTTAAGAAGGACCACAGTTAATAAAAATAGAAGTTCTCTGAAACAGTTAAGCAGAGCTTCCAGAATATTCCTTATTTAATATCATGCATAATTGGAACAAAAATAAAGAATACTATTGCCTAAATAGTATGAGGAATTTGTTGATCTTCAATGTTTCTCAATCAGCATTTCCTCCTGATTTGAATATAACTAAGCATTTCTTGCAGTTAAAACCTCCTAGAATGTGTCCACAGAGCTGAAATTGACAATAGCTTCACCATTTTTCATGATTAAGTATGTTCAGTATTCTTATTAGTTGCCCGTTTCCTACTGGTCTTTCTGCTTACAAAACAAATAGCTTTTACAAATTAAAGAAACAATCATTTACCTTCTGTGTCCCAACAACCCTCTCATCACAAAGATGATATTCAAAACATTTGCCTACTTAAGTAGCAACCAACCAAAACACCATACCTGTCCTCTCTGTATATTTACCAGCATGACTATCCTGAATTAGTCAGGAAATCATCCATTCTCCCCAACTAACCACCTTCAATCCTAGCGTGTTACTCTTGAATGATGGAGTGCATTATTCTATTGGTGTGTAGGATTTGCAAACTCTAGGCACATGCTATAGAACTTCTGAGCCAGAAGGACAACGGCCTGAGCGGCTGTAATGGGTTGCTCTTTTCTTTCTTTTTTTTTTTTTTGAGACGGAGTCTCGCTCTGTCGCCCAGGCTGGAGTGCAGTGGCCGGATCTCAGCTCACTGCAAGCTCCGCCTCCCGGGTTCACGCCATTCTCCTGCCTCAGCCTCCCGAGTAGCTGGGACTACAGGCGCCCGCCACCTCGCCCGGCTAGTTTTTTGTATTTTTTAGTAGAGACGGGGTTTCACCGTGTTAGCCAGGATAGTCTCGATCTCCTGACCTCGTGATCCACCCGTCTCGGCCTCCCAAAGTGCTGGGATTACAGGCTTGAGCCACCGCGCCCGGCCGGGTTGCTCTTTTCATGACAAAAAAAGTGCTGTACAAATCTTTCTAGCTGATGTGGTGAACTGAAAATGAGGGGTTCTATTTTCTGAATACAAAATTCTATTGCTTAAATAATCAGAGCTATTATAGAAATAAATAAGACTCTGTGTTCAATAATAGCTGAGGTAGTGTGAGGCAGTAGAAAGAGCAGAGGCTTTAAACTTGAATAAATCTAGGTGTGAAGGTGGTTTTCCTACCTCGATGATCTTGAGTATGTTACTTATTTTAATTTATTTCTATATCCTCATCTGTAATACGGAGATAAAAATGCTCCATGTGGTTTATCTGAGGTTAAAATGGGATAACATATATAGAGGGCTTAACAGAATGACTGGCTAACACCTAGTATATGCCTGATAAACAGTAAGATTATGAGTTGTCTTCTCAACTCTTTCTGAATTAATCTGTGGTTAACTCATGGTAGGTATGTAATTTATACTGGAACTTTTACTTTGTATCAGCAGTTCTTTACTTTGGTGTTGGTCGTAGGGTCAAATCTATCACCGATGTGGCTACCTTTGGAAATAGTTGCTTTTATGAATTGCAGTCTTCTGCCAAATGGTTACTAGATTTCCAACTTATTTTGATGAGCTAACTTTCTCATCATATCGTTGCTTCAGCAAGATCTGTCTCTGATTCAGCTAAGCCTCCGGATTCTAACCTACATTGAACTCCCAGGATAGGAAATGTGGCTTCTCTTCTGTCTTGTGACTGTAACTAGTCTTGTTTAATCAAGGCACAATTGAGATCATTTATATAATAGTATCTATCAACCACTAAATTAAAAAGTCATCTGCCAATGTTAAATTATGATATGATATAGCCCATTGAAAAAATTATTTCCCTGTACCTTTAAAACCCCATTTAAATAAAATGAAGTTTTAAACCAAATACAAAAATTTTTTTCTAGCCACAGGGGGAATAAAAGCCATTCACAAGTAGTTACTAACTTTTCACCTTATTGACCCTCAAAGAGCTAGTGGTACCACCACCTAGTAGCAGTGTGACCTTGGGCAAGATAATTAACTTCATAGAGCCTCAGCTTCCTTATCTGTAAAATGGGATAATAAAAGTATCTACTTTATAGGGAGCTGGTGAAAAATAAATGAGCTGGTGAAAAATAAATGAGACAATATATGTAAGTACCTAGAATAGTGCCTGATACATAAAAGTTTTCAGTATATCTTAGCTATTAGTTTTTACTTTTGAAAAGATATTTCATTATTGGTAAGATATTACAATAGTTTTAAAACTGGTTAATAGAAACGCCACCTGTTTCTCCAACTCATGTCTAAGAAAGTTGTTAACAACACAATCCTCTGACAGCAAGATGAGAAAATTTGTCCTTCACGTCTCTATATTTTTTCAAAAACCATTGCTTGGCTATTATTTATATTTTTGAAATATTAAACATCCAAAAGTTTTAAAGTATGTGTGTTTGTTTTTATATGGTTTCTAGTCCTTGGCAGATTTTTATGAGTCGTTGGGTGACTGGGCAACTCTCTCAATGTCCTTCTTTCTGTTAGCTTCTAATGCTTTTGCCAGCAAAAAAAAAAATGCTGGGTGCCGTTAATCATAGATGTGCTCGATTGTGGTAATTCTTTCATTCTAAACACATATTGCTTTTCCTTAGCTCCTCAGCCTACCTCTCAACTTTGCTATGGTATAATATTAAAGCAAAGGTTTTGAGTAGTTTTAGTACAGATGAGATCTGAGGTAGGAGGTGGGCAGGTTGGAAGGAGAGGCAGTCTGTATTCTATGAACAAGTTTAGATATTATTCTGTAGGTTACAGAAGGTTAATTAAGGGCCTTAAGAGTGGAGTAGTCCTTGGCAGATTTTTATGAGTCGTTGGGTGACTGGGCAACTCTCTCAATGTCCTTCTTTCTGTTAGCTTCTAATGCTTTTGCCAGCAAAAAAAAAAATGCTGGGTGCCGTTAATCATAGATGTGCTCGATTGTGGTAATTCTTTCATTCTAAACACATATTGCTTTTCCTTAGCTCCTCAGCCTACCTCTCAACTTTGCTATGGTATAATATTAAAGCAAAGGTTTTGAGTAGTTTTAGTACAGATGAGATCTGAGGTAGGAGGTGGGCAGGTTGGAAGGAGAGGCAGTCTGTATTCTATGAACAAGTTTAGATATTATTCTGTAGGTTACAGAAGGTTAATTAAGGGCCTTAAGAGTGGAGTAATAGGAATTGTTTTGTTGGCAGGTAGGATGGGCTGGAGGCAGTAAAACTGGAGGTGGGGAAATCAACTGGAATAAGCCCACTAAGACATGATACGGGTTTAGTCTGGAGCATTATGAGTGAGAATGGAGAAGGGCTGAAAAAGTTGAGATAATATATAAGATAAACAGTAAATTAGGACATAAAGTCCAATTAGATATAATGGAATCTAGGAGTTTCCTAGTAAAAAAAAAAAAAAATAGTTTCTTCCTCTGTAGCACAACTTACATATTAATATAAATTAATCACAACAGTATGTGCGTATATCTGCTGGTTGTTAATCTGTTGTCTCAGTTCCAAACTCACCTGTGATGCTGGGGCTGGCTCTCTGCAAACCACATTTCAGCTTGGCCTGATGGTGCCATGCTAGACTCTGCCAAAGGGCGCTAGAGGGAGAGCGGAACTCGAGAAAAGGGAAGTGATCGAGTCCTTCCTGTTTGCTTCCTGTTCCTGCAGCATCACCCACGGTGCATTTTCGCCCTGGCAGCCTGCGTTGTTCCAGTTTCCAGTTGTTTTTCTCCCTGCAGAAGCCTCCTTCTCATACACTCACCAGCCAATCAGCCGCCTTCTCCTGGGAAGTTTGAGTTCAGCTTAAAAGGACTCCTACTCTAAACTTCTGGATGCTAATGACCCCAGTTTCTTCCCTGTGTTTCTCCCATCCCTAGAGATGAAGCCTGCACTCACTCTCTCCATATTATGTCCATGTTCCTATTTGCCTTTTCAGTCCTCTAACACCAATTTCCTATATGACGTTTTGTCTGTTAAAATAATGGGAGTGATTTTGTTTTGTTCTCCTGATACAACATCTTTGCCAAATTCTTTCCTACTTTGTTCCACCCAGTTTAGGTGTTGCCCATTGTCATATGTATTTACACAAAACAAATATTAGAGGAGTGAATGAATGAGTGGTTACCATCTAGGGCGGTGGTCCCCACCCCCTGACCACGGACAGATACTGATCCCTGGCCTGTTAGGACCAGGGCCATGCAGCACGAGGTGAGTGGGGAGGGAGCATTACTACCTGAGCTCTGTCTCCTGTCAGATCAGCATTGGCATTAGCTTCTCATAGGAGCACCAGTCCTATTGGGAATGGGGCATACCAAGGATCTAGGTTGTGGACTCACTATGAGAACTTAACTAATGCCTGATCATCCAAGGCGGAACAGTTTCATCTCCAAACCATCTCCTCCCTCCCCTTAAATTGTCTTCCACAAAACTGGTCCCTGATCCCAAAAAGGTTGGAGACTCCTGATCTAGGGGCCATCGGAATTACATACCTATCAAAAATAATGAAGAGAATAAAAATTTGGCCACCCATGGTTAACATTAATAAATCTTGGCATGTATGACAGAAGGAACACCATGGAAGAAAGGGTACTGGACTTGGAGTCAAAAGCCCTTGTTTCTGTCTAACCCCTCTACCACTACCACTTGCTGTTTGGCGTCTTAACTTCTCAGTGCCTTGGTTCTTATTAGTGCATAGCTCACAGGATTTATTGAAAAATCAACAAATAATACAAATGTCTTTTTGATGAGTATATGACATAAATGGATGCACACGGTATCTCCTTTTTCTTTTAGTCTCCCTCTTTATTTTTCTGTTTGATACTTACAGTTCTCATAGTAAATTTGGGCAAAAAGTTGTGTAAAAATAATAATGATACTAACATTTGTGGAATGCTTATGTGCTAGACACCATGCTAAACATTTTACATATATTGAGTCCATTGGTCCTTACCAGAACCTGATAGTGTCAATATTATTATTATCTCCATCGTGTAAAAAGGGAAACTGAGCCAGAACTTTGAAATTGTGCCCATGTTAAGCTTTACTTTGAGGACAGTGGACCTAGAATTTGAACCTATGTGCTTAAACTCCAGACCTTGTCCTGGAAAGTTTCCCAGTTCATTTAATGTCTCAAAATATGTTTATAATAGAAAAAGAATTGAGTGTGTTGAGAAGAGCCCCCTCCTTTGAACAGAAATTATCAAGCAGGTAATTATATTAAAAAGTATCACCAAAAATTCAATTCAAATACAACTCCTAGCATCAACCCCCTCCCAGCCAAAAAAAATACAGTAAAAAGATAAGAATGAGAGAAGAAAATTATCCTATTCTGAAAAGAATAAAATACACTTAAATGCTGTAAATTTAATAAAGAGCTTTTTTAAGGTGGAGCATTCAGAAGGACAGCCATAAAAACCGTTAAAGGTTTGGGCAATATATGCATGAATCATTCTAACAGCGATTTCTCAGGCTCTGTTCATTTCACCCTTACTTTTCTGTCTTTCCCTAACTTGTGATTTTGGGAAGGGTCTATAAAAATTCTAACATAATTTTCTTTTTCCAAATGAAATCACAAATTATGAAATCATGAGTCACAAAATAGGTAAAACAGTATTTTCTATACAAAGTTATGCATTGACATTCATAATCTTTTCTAAACAGCCTATCAATAAGAATATATATTAATATTTTGATGGTTTCTAGTGTGTTAAAATTTGGCATATATTCCGTTGAATGTGTTTTCTGGTTTTTAATTCATTTTTAAAAAATAATTATTTAAACATATTTCAAACACTTGTCATAAATCTTGCTGAGCCCCAGAAACAGCTCTGAGGGAGTGTTACAGTTTGGAAACCGCTAATGAAGGGAAATGCAGGCTTCCAGCCGCTCACTGCTCACTCCATCCCAGTACATAATGAGATGCCATTCTCCCCTTCCTGAGTACATTTATGCTGGCCCACGCTCCTGGCAAGGGAGCAGGCGTCAGGCTCCATCGATCTTAGACACACAGAGAGTCACTTATCCATATGCTCAGGGTGTTTGACGCTGTGTCCCTGCCCAGTCATAAATTAGTCACTTTCAACTAGTGACTGTGAATATGAAGGAGGCATTTTCTGAAATATGGATCTTGTTTGAACAATTAGAGATAGAGAAACTAATAACCATTTTTCCAAATTTATTCTGTAACTAAATGAAATAGCTTCAGTCTGTGGCCTCTATACATACTAATGAAAATATTCTACCTCTTAAACCTGCTCCCAAAGTCTCAATTCTAAAATGAGGAGAGCAGATGTAAATAAACTGAAAAATTTGCCTCTCTTCTTTTTCTTTTCCTTTACTATAAGAAGGTCACTCTGCCTAATTTGTAGACTTACACATTAGAGTCAGAAGAAAACTTAGAAATAAGGCAGGCTGGTGTCTTGCAAGAATTTCCCAAACAGTATTTCTTATGACCTCAGATTGAACATTCTAGTGCAAAGAGTTTCCTAATTCTTCATCCCACCCTTGGAAGACAGGAATTTATTAGAAAGTTCTCTTGTATTGCATGTGCTACAGTTTAGTCAATTATTAGTTGATGAGTATTCACGTTATTTTTAAGCCTTTGCAGTAAACATATTTGTATGTATATATGTAATTCTAACTTTATTTCATTAAAGAAGACTCCTGTAAGTAGAATTGACAAACCAAAGTATATGTGTGCATTTAAGATTTTTTAAAAATAGATAATGCTATATGACTTTTCAAAAAGGTTATGGCAATTCATATCCCAACCATGTATGACGGTGACTATTTTTCCACTGGATTTTATCAAACTTTTGCCTATGCACTGACTGGAAAAATATCCCATTATTATTTTAATTTGCATGCCATGATCACTGCTGAGGTCAAACATCTCTTCATATGTTCGTTTGTTATCTGTGTTTGGTCTTCTGTGATTTCTTTTTCTTTCTGGTTAACTTGTTGGCCTCTTTTTCTTTGGATGGTTATATTATAAATTTGAAAGAATTCTTAGTTAATTAAGGGTTGACCTTTCTACTGTTACCGTTAAAACTTAGTTTCTGTCTTAGCCCTTTAGGCTGCTGTAAAAAATATAAACTGGGTAGCTTATAAACAACATGAATTTATTTCTCACAGTACTAGAGGCTGGGAAATCCAAGACCAAGGCACCAGCAGATTCGGTGTCTGGTGAGGGCCTGCTTTCTCATAGATGGTGCCTTCTCACTGTGTCCTCACATGGAGGAAGGGACAATTGAGCTCCGTTGGGCCTCTTAATAGAAGCACTCATCCCGTTCCTGAGGGCTTCATCTTTATAACTCTCCCAATATCATCACCTTAGGGTCTAGGATTTCAACATGATTTTCGAGGAGACACAAACATTCATATCATAGCAATTTCTAGCTTCTTACTACCTTGCCTTACCTTTTCTGAACAAATTCATTTTTCAGTGATTCTCTTGAGATGTGATACTTTCTCATAAATAAATATCTTACCCTAGTAATTCGTATAAGGCAGGACCTTGCTACTCAAAATGTAATCCATTGACCAACAGAACCAACATCTCCCGAAGTTTATTAGACTGTAGAATTCCAAGCCCTACTCCAGACATGCTAAATCAGAATCTAAAGTTTTACAAGATACCCAGCTAATCTGTAGGCACATTAAAACTTGAGAAACACAATAGTAGAGCATGAAGCGCCCATAACTCCTGCGGCTGACTTCAGTATTTATATTAAGATTACTAAAGTTTTGTAGATCATGGTAATGAAGTTCTCTATTTGGTTTTCATATAAACTGTTGTTAAACTGTTTCTTTAGTTTATTCAAGGACATCTTGTCCCTAAATGCAATATTTTGTCATTATCTTCATTAAATTTCATCACATTTCTTTTAATTTATAATTCTGATTTATGATACGTTTTCTACATTTTCGTGTAGAAGCTCTCATTATCCAGTTTTTGGGGAAATTAATATAAAATTTTTAATAAAGAGGTGTGGTAGGGCCCCAGATTAGTCCCATTATACTCACTTTCCCTTGTCTTATGGACATATTAAATCCAGTTAAGATGAATTTTAAAGACTAGCCTTATGGGAAAAGAGAAGGAAGAAAATATCATGTACAACATTTAACTGAAGATATCTATGTAAGTGGAAGTACTACAGTGACTTTGATCCTGTTTACAAAATAATCACCTATTGACCCCTTGCTCTCACCGGCTGCTTGTATGATAGATCCAGGTGTCAACTTAGGGCTGTGTTGCTGCCCCAAGGCAGCGGTGCCTGGAAATCATTACTGCAATGATGACTAGGCCCATAATATTTCAAAGTTCCTAAATGCAGTAGAAGGCATCTGAGAGCCGAAGACAATTGTTTTTCAAAAGTATACTGAACCTCTGGTCTGGACAAGATGCTGTAAATCTGTTTCTTCCTGTTCCGCTCCATTAACTACAACTAACTGTGAGCCCTTGAAATTACTCAAGAGATGGCTGAAAGAGAACTCTGAAAGGTGGTAAGAACAAGGAAAACTGGTGTGGGATGCTAGTCTGGAGGAATAGCACAGTGGAAGGGCATCTGATGGGCCCTACCCAACACAAGAAGGCAACCTAGAGTTGGTATTTTCTGACCCCCAACCTACAATAGAAGATAGCCCAAGTTGGCTCATGTCTCTCTCACATCAAAAGAGAGTCTCTCTGACGATATCTCTCTGAAACCAGCGTGACACCAGGGCAAGAGGAATAGACCTAGAATCCCTGCTAATAATAGGTGTCTGGGAAGCACTCCCCTTTTCTGCCAGGTGGCCAGGTGGTGACTATTCTCCTGTGTTGAAATATACCAAAGCTAGAGGGAGAAACAGGCAAGAGGGATGCAGCCATAATAATTGGCCAGGCCTCTGGAAGCCTCTTTGGCCACAGGACCCTGCCCAGGAACTCCAGGGCAACACTGGGGCATATTATGTAAGAGGATTATGCCACAATAGGTACCTGGCCTAGGAAGCTCCCCACCTCCAAGTGCCTGAGGCTCCTTCCCCACTGGGACACACAGGAACAGGCAGGTAGAACCAGCAGAAAGGACCCAGCCACACAAATGGTTTGGCCCAGAAAGTCTCTTTGTCCCTGAGACCTAAGTTCTTCTTCCATAGAGAGACAGAAGCAGCCTAGTCTAGGGAAACCCCTTCCACTTTCTTCAAGCAATACGAACAGGAACCAGTGGAAGCCCCAGTGGCACCAGGTAAACCAAGCAAGCCAAATAACAGCCCAAAGCTCTGAAAATTAAACTGCTATTGGAATCATAGCCTTCAAAAGTAGGCCAGGACCTGTGTGCTAAACCTAAATAGGGTAACTGCCTGCTAAAATAGATTTAAATAAGACCTAGCATCTTCTAATAAAATAGACAAAATGTCCAACATACAATTTAGAAACACTGGCTACACCAAGAACTAAAACATCCACAATTTCAGTAGGAAAAGACAATCAACTATGCTAACACTGAGATGAGTCAGATGTTGGAATTATTTGACATGTATTTTAAAGCAACTGTCATGAAAATGTTTCAACAATAAATTGCAAATTCACTTCAAACAAATGAAAAAATAGAAAAATCCCAGTAAAGAAATAAATACGTCAAGATGAAATTTTAATTTTTTTTCCTGAAATAGCCCATAGGAGGACAATAAAAGATAAACAGAGGAAACAAAACCAGGATAAATGAACAGAAAACAAATAATAAAATGGAAGCCCTAAGTGCCCTAAATGTACATTGTCTAAATATACCAATCAATGCTCAACTATATACAGTCCATAAGAAACTCACACCAAATTTAGTGACATAGGCATGTTGAAAATAAAAAAAAGGAAAAGTGGAAAAAGATTATCATGCAAACATTAACAAAGAAGGCAGAATTGGCTATATTTATATCTGATAAATTAGACACCAGAGCCAAGAAAATTGCTAACAACAAAGAGAGACATTACATTATGATAAAGGAATTAGTTCACTAGAAAGTCGTATGTTTACATACCAAGCAACAAAACTTCAAAATACACATGGCAAGAACCAATAGAACTGAACGGAGAAATAGATACACACACAACTATAGTTGAAGACTGCCATACCCTTCTCTCAGCAACTGACAGAATGGCTAGAAAGAAAATCAGCAAGGATATGGAAGATCTGAACAACACAATACACAAACAGGATCTAATGACATATATATAAATGTCAAAATAAATATATATGGCAAAAACTGCAATTACTTTTTAACATAAACGAAGATTCCATCTCAAAACAGTAAACTATGTACCCTTTTCAAGTGAACACAGAACATATACTAAGATAAACTGTATGTTGGACCATAAAACAGACACCAACAAATTTGAAAGAATTAAAACCATACAGAGTATGTTGATAATAGAATCACACTGGAAACCAATAACAGAAAACAGGAAAATTTCTAAAAATAAGGAAACTTAAAAACATGCTTCTAAATATTTCATGGGTCAAAGAGGGAGTCTCAAAGGAAATTAAAAATATGAAAATGAAAATACAACACATCAGAATATGTAGGAACTATCTGAAGTAGTGCTGAGAGGGAAATTTATAGCACTAAATGCTTACATTAAAAACAAGGAAAATTTTCAAATCAATAATTTAAGTTCTTACTTCAAGAAACTAGAAAAGTAAGAGAAAAATGAGCCCCTGATAAGCAGAAGGAAGAAAATAATAAAGATCAGAGTGGAATTAAATAAAATTTAAAGCAGCAAAATGACAAAGAAAATCAATGAAAATAGCTAATTCTTAAAAAATTTAGTAAAATTGATAAACCTCCACCAAGACTAACAAAAATGAAAAGGCAGAAAGTAAAGTTATATCATTACAAATCCTACAAGATAATCATGGAATTCTGTGACCAACTTTATGATCATACATTTAACAGCTTAGAATAAATCAATCAATTTCCTGAAAAACCACAAACTGGGACATGGCTGAAGCTGGAAGCCATTATCCTCAGCAGACTAATGCAGAAAGAGAAAACCAAACCCACATGTTCTCACTTATAAGTGGGAGCTGAGCAATGAGAACACATGGACACAGGAAGGGGAACGACACACACTGGGTGGGGCCTGTTATGGGAGGGCAAAAGGTGGGAAGAGCATTAGGGAAAAGAGCTAAGGCATGCTGTCCTGTACTTGTACCCTGAAACTAAAAAAAAAAGTTGAAAAAAGGTCAGTTAGGGTCACTTACAAGCTATATAACTAGAAAAAACAAAAACAAAAACAACAAAAAAGAAATGCCACAAACAACCAAAATTCAATCTAGATAAAATAGGTAATACATATAGCCCTATAACATTTAAAAAAATCGAATTCATAACAAAAAATATGAAAAAAATCTTAGGTCTATGTCAGGTGTGGTGGCTCACACCTGTAATCCCAGCACTTTGGGAAGCTGAGGCTGGTGGATCACTTGAGGCCAGAAGTTCGAGATCAGCCTGGTCAACATGGTTAAACCCCATCTCTACTAAATACATAAAAATTAACCGGGCGTGCAGATGTATGCTTGTAACCCGTTACTCTGGAGGCTGAGGAACGAGAATCGCTTGAACCCCAAGGAGGAGATTGCAGTGAGCCAAGATTGTGCCACTACACTCCAGCCTGGGTGACAGAGTCTCACTCTGTTACCCAAACAAAGCAAAACAAAACTTTAGATCTAGATGATTTAACTGGAGAATGCTACCAAATACTTAAGGAAAAATTAACTCCAATTTTATAACCACTTCCTCCAGAAAATAGAAGAAGGAACAATTTTCAACTCATTTTATCTGGCTGATATTGCCCTGATACCAAAATCAGACAAAGATAGTAAAAAAAGAAAACAACAAATCAATATCCATTATGAAATTAGACAAAAATTTCCTTAACAAAACACTAGCAAATTAAATCTAAAAATGATTTAAAAGAATTGTACACCATGACCATGTGGGACTTATTCTGGGTATGCAAGTCTGGTTCCTCATTCCCAAATCAATCAGTATAATCAACCATATCAACAAGGTTGATAACACTCAAGAAAAATTGTATGATCATATCAATTAAAGCAGAAAATGTATTTGAAGTCCTGGTGCAGTATCCCTAGCACTTTGGGAGACCGAGGTGGGAGGATCACTTGAGCCCAGGAGTGCAACATCAACCTGGGCAACATAGTGTGACCCCATCACTACAAAAGATTAAAAAATTAGCTGGGTATTGAGGCATGTGCCTGTAGCCCCAAGTACTCAAGGGTCTGAGGTAAGAGGATTGCTTGAGCCCAGAAGATTGAGGCTAAAATGAGCAGTGATCATGCCACTGCACTCCAGCCTGAGTGACAGAGTGAGACTCTGTCTTAAAAACAGACAGACAAACAAACAAACAAAAGTAAAAGAATTTGAAAAAATCCAATGTTCATTCACAATAAAAAATTACAGTTAGTTAGGATAGAGGAGAACTACCTTACTTTGATAGGTAGCATCTACAAAAATCTTACAGCTGACATCGTACTTACGCTTTTCCCCCAAGATCAAGGATGTCCATTCTCATCATTCTTACTCATAGTACTAGAGCTCCTAGCATTGCAATAAGTTGAGAAAAAGAAATAAAATTCTACAGATTGAAAAAGAATAAAACTATTCCTGTTTGCAGAGGATATGGTTGTTTATGTAGAAAACTTAAAGAAATGTACCAAAAAGTCCTTCTAGAATTAATGTGAATTCAGCAGTGACTCCACACAAGATCAACACATACAAATAAATCTCATTTTTATATACTAACAATAACATGTGAAATTGAAATGAAAAAATACAATACCATTGCAATTCCTCCAAAGATTAAAATATTTAAATATACATTTGACAAAATATTTTACAGAATCTATGTCTTGAAAATCACAAAATGCAGATTAAATTTTTGAAAATCTAAATAAATGGAGAGACATACTACATAGCTAGATTAGAAGACCCAATAAAGATTTCAATTCTTTCCAAATCGATCTATAGGTTTAATGCAATTTATTTCACTATTAATTAATTAATTAATTCAATATACAAACCTATTCTATGGTTTATTTGGAATGGCATGGGCAGGGTGATAGACACATGTAACAATGAAGCATAATAGAGAACCCAGAAATAAACCCATACAAATGTGCTGTTTTGTATGGTGCACAGGTACAAAAACAATTCAATGGTGGGAGGGTAGCTGTCTTTTTGACAAATGATCCTGGAGCAATTGAACATCTATAGGCAAAAAGATGAACATAAGCAAGAAAACTTCATGCCTCAAAGAAAAATTAACCAAAAATGGATTGTAAACATAAATGTAAAATGTAAAATTTCAAAACTTCTAGGAAAACACAAAGAAAATTTGAGAATTTAGGGCTAGGCAAAGAGTTCTTAGATTCCATGCAAGCAATACAGTCCATAAAAGGAAAGATTGATATATTGAACTTTATCAAAATAAAAACGATTGCTATGTGAAAGCCCGTGTTGAAAAAAGATAAAAGACGAAAGATGAAAGACAAGCTACGCAATGGAGAAAAGATTAGCAGACCGTATGTTCAATAAATGACTAGTACCTAAGATGCACAAAAAACTATCAAAACCCAACAAAACAAAATGAATCAATCCAATTAGAAAGTGGGCAAATGTGTGATGTTTGGATAACAAATTTGGTATATTTACAATGGAGCACTACGTAGCAATAAAAATGAATCAAATACTGAAGACAAATCATAGAAGATCTCAAAAACATTACAATAATCAAAAGAGGCCAGAAAAAAAGAATATATGATTCCATTTATATGATGTTCTAAAACAGGCAAAAGTCATCCCTCATGATGGAAATCAGAAGAGTGGTTGTTTGAGAAAGCTGGATTGTCTGGGAAGGGGCACAAGGGAACTGTTTAAATTTATGTAAATATTCTCTATCTTGTTTGCAGTGTGGGTTATGTGGTATGCCTTTGTCAGCATTCACCAAACAAACTGTACATTTATGATCTGTGCATGTCATTTTTTTGTTTTTTTTTTTGAGACAGGGTCTTACTCTGCCACCCAGGCTAGAGTGCAATGGCATGATCATGGCTCACTGTAGCCTCAACCTCCTTGGGCTCAAGTCATTCTTCCACTTCAGCCTCCTAAGTGTCTGGGACTATAGGCATGCACAATCACACTTGCTAATTATTTATTTATTTATTTATTTATTTATTTATTTATTTTGTAGAGACGAGGTCCACTATGTTGCTCAGGCTGGTCTCAAACTCCTGAACTCAAGTGATCCTCCTGCCTCAGCCCCCCAAAATGTTGGGATTACAGGTGTGAGCCACCACGTCTGGCTTGTGGATGTCATTTAATGTAAATTATGCCTCAATAACAAAGCATAAAAAATAAAACAAAAAGCAAGAAAAAATTATATTTCAAGGTAACTGAAGATGCCTTAAAGCTCAAATTTCTGTCCTTCTGGAGACAAAAGATGTTAGAAAACCATCTGACCCTCACCCGGTTGAGTCATCAAATCCAGTGCACAATCCAAGGACATAAACCATAAAACGTAAACAATTACCTTATGTGGTAGACTCAGCAACCACACGGTTACTTACATCATGCATTGCTCCTTCTCATCCTTCAGTACCACAGCTTTGTCCTTCTCTCCAATTAGTCATCGAGTAACTTGTTCCTGTCAACACTGGACTCCCTGCCTGGTTTACTTCTATCTTGTCCTGAGCACACTTGTTACTCACTTAACCTTCCTTCCTTTTTTCTTACTGAGTCCCATCAGGTTGTGCATGATGCTGTGTGTCAGACTTCCCAGGACTGCCAACACTTGGTAGACAAACACAGAGCTACCTCCCTCAGCTCTGATAGACTCGTGGCTGTTCTGCTTTTCTCACTTGCCTGAGGAAAGAGAAAGCCTGCCCAAGGTGTAGAAACTAGCACAATCAAGCTTTATTTTTCAACCCAGGGACCCAGGCAAGTCGTATTTTGATGCCCAAGACAGATGTAATTGGGAGGAGGTAGGAGATGGAAGAAAAGACCAGGAGATGCCAAGCCCAATACCAAAGCATCATTAAATTATTTCCTTTAAGAACTCTCTTCAGGATTATAGTTTTGAAGGATATTAAACTAGCCTGACCTATAGCTTTTGCACAAAGTGAAGTGTTACAAAAATAGCACAAGCTGGGACAGGGTGCAGTGGCTCACGCCTGTAATCTCAGCACTTTGGGAGGCAGAGGTGGGCAGATCACCTGAGGTCAGGAGTTCAAGACCAGCCTGACCAACATGGCAAAACCCCGTGCCTACCAAAAATACAAAAATTAGCTGGGTGTGGTGGCGTGCGCCTGTAATCCCAGCTACTCGGGAGGCTGAGGTAGGAGAATTGCTTGAACCCAGGAGGCAGAGGTTGCAGTCAGCAAAGATCGTGCCACTGCACTCCAGCCTGGGAGACAGAGTGAGTCTCCATCTCAAAAAGTAAATAAATAAATAAATAAAAATAGCACAAGTTGTGTCATCGTAGAGAGCCAGGTTCAATTCCTAGTTCTGCAACCTATTGTGTGCATATCTTTTAGGCAAAGTATTTTACCTCTCTGAGTCTTATTTTCTACATCTGTCAATCAGATGAAAGCAACACTTCCCTGACAGGATTGAATTTGATTTAAATGTTTATTATTTGTAAAGCATTTATCCACCATTGCTGGCACATTACATGTGTCCATTCATTCATTCTATTAATTTCATTTGACAATTTATTTATTAAGTCAACATGAGCATATTTAATGACATACATTGAGTGTTTTGTATATGTTAGAAACTGTTTTCAGATGTATCAGTAAAGTCCCAACCCTAATGTAACTTACATTCCATATGGGGAGGCAGGCAATAAGTAAGTGGATAAGCATGCGTTATAATGACAGAGTGATAAGAGCTACAAAGGAAAGTAAAGCATGGTAGGGATATGGAAAGTGGCACAAAGTGCTATTTTTGGTCAAAAACCCCCTCTGGGGAGATCACAATTGAATGGAGACCTGACAGATGTGAGAGAGCAATCTACCGGAAATTTGTGATTCCTTTCCCCTTTGCTTCCTGGAATGATTGTTGATAACAGAAAACTTACCAAGCATGCTGACTCCATTCAATGGTCTGTTCAGTTAACTATGTAACTATGATCATCTTTAGATAAATGGACCTAGATCAGAACAGATGTGTTTCTTTATAACTCAATTCTGCCACAAGCCCCATCAATAACTATGAAATATTTTGAAAATTAATAGTATTGCTATACTAAATAAAATTTTTAACAAAGGATGCCCAGAGAATGTTTGCATGAGGAAGGGTGGAGCAGTTTCTACTGGTCAAAGTGGAGAGGTATTAATGAGCAATCAGACTAAGCCTCTGTGGTGTTTTTTAAAAGCACCAGTGACTAGGCTATTGCTTTATGAGACCCTGTAGCCCTCCTTGCACTGCCTATCTCTGCTGAAGTGAAGAGCCCTGCAAGGCATGGAGCTGGAATAAGGTCCAGATTTGAATATGTTAGAGATGGCTTTGAGCTCAGACTCATTGCAGATGACAGGTCTGGATTCTTGGACCATTCCTCAACGCTTGACATTCAATGTCAGAGGTCAAGAAAATTCCAACAGTCACCAGTATGAAGCTCTGCTGGCTACATCCTGCTCCTCTGAATATATAGTTGTTTTCACCCTGTGTAATATCATCATGCAGAAATGCCCCAAATTCGTAACAGTATTCAAACTTATGAGAGAGCACCAGACACTGCCAATAAAAAGTCAGGGGGATTCACATTGGATTTTTGGTCTGTGACAGCATTCATCTAAAGGGTCAGGTAGGTTTACCCATCCACTTACCCAGGAAATTATTCCATCTATAACTCAAACAAACTTGGGTTTGAGTTGAAGGCCACTCAAACTTGGGCTACCTTACAAAGTTCAGCATTGCATTCATTCAGAAAAAATACAGTGGGTTTTTCCTAAAGTAGTAAAAAGTAATTTAAATCTTTACAGAAGTTGCTTGGAAAAATGCTACAGGGGAGAAACTCGCTATAGGGCACACTCTACATGTTTTAAGCATCCTCTTTACCTTCATTATTTTTTTCATTGTATTCATTACAGAAAGGAATCCCCTCAAATGTCTCTTTTCTCATCCATCCCTTCTTCATCTCTATTTTTCTTGGCTTTTCTCCCTCACTGCCTCTCTCTCCTTAATTTCACCTTTATTATTAATTGCCCTTCTTTGAGTTCTAGGCTATTCTAATGTAAACTAATTTAGCCTTTCCCTAATTCTTTCATTTCAGCCTCTCTTTCCATTACCTTGATGTCTACAACAGTAATCCAGGCCATGGCTCCATGATTACTAAAGAGTATTTCCTTCTTTACCAGCTGACATGGTTGGGGGAAGCTGTGAATATGTAAATGCTATTATTTTTATTGCTGTGGAAACTCATTTTATACATCTTTTTGAGTGCCTGCTTTGCCCAGCATCATGGCATACACGCAGTGGTAAAAAGACAAGTCCTCTTCCTAAGGATATTAAGGATCTTACTGCCATGGTAGGCAGACAGACAGACAAGTTCATAAACTTGTGGTTCTCAACCACAGTGCTGTGAAACATTCACAAGTGAGCAACCGATTTTTAGATCAGGATACAATTTTCTTTGTTGTTCTGTCTGAGGATACAACCTGTCACTATGATATCAGTCAGATGGATTAAACTGAGAAGTTCTTAGACTGGGAAATGTGATTGAGCGCCAGGTGCCACCTTCTCTGTGGGAATGAAACAGGTGAAGCACAGTGTTAAACCATGGCCGAATCAGATGTCTAGTTTACTGACTCACAGGAGAAATGTACTTTGTACACATATAAGAGGGAAGGCAGGCAGTAAACAGTAAAACAATGCTGAGGAGAATGTCATAGCTGTGGGTGCTTTTCTAGGCACCATAAGATATTATACTGGAGCAGTGACTGTGTTGTCACTATGGATACTTGTTTAGTGCTGTGTTGAGACTTTTAGTCCCTTCAAGTGAGACTTTCCTAAATTCTAGTACTTCTAAGTTAGCAGTAAGACAAAAGAAATTGAGAATCACAAACCAGGAAATTGCAGATGGATGTGGAAATTGACAGGGTGTAATGGGGACTCAGAGGAGGGGAGCCTGGAGAGTCTGCTATGTTTGGGATGAGGGAAGCAAAGGGCAACAGGTACAAAGAGAAGTGGCTTATAAGAACGGTGGCATAGGATTGGCATCTGGGTCTTAGAAATATTGCATTCAGTGGGGTTCCCAGTAGACTTTCCTTTTAAAAAATATGTAAATTACTCCTGTTTATTATTCAGCTATCTTCAAGTAGCTGAGCCAGAATTTGAACCCAGGTCAGTTTGACTTTTCATCGTGAATGCTTCCCACTCTGACATGATACTTCTTGACTGTCACACCCATTATACCTTTGTGGCAGAAACAGAGCCATGAGTGGGTCTCTCATTGCATCTGTTTCTTCCAAGGACTGGGACATTAGGAATGTTTTTTGAATGTCTACTTCAGCAGGGGAGAATTCTGTAAAATAAAGTTTGTTTGTATTGGTTTGGTACCTAGAAATGCTCAGAGTTCCTTCCACTCATGATCTTAAAATGTGTCACAGCAGCAGCTGAGGAGGTGGCCGCCACGGTTTTGTGTTCCTGGAGTGGCAGTGTCCAGAGGAGAGTTGGTCTGAGTAGAGTGTAGCTGCTGCCTTGTGCCAGCCCACTCTTCTATTTTCCACTCTGACCCAGCAAAAGGGTCAACAATGTAGTCAACAGAAAAAAGAGTAGGTTAGGAAAATGGTAAGTACAAACAGAATGGAAGTCCCTGTTCACAGCACTGTGCTTCACTGCTGACTTCTCATCTATGCTATTACCTTTCCATACAACTTCCATTGTCCCTTCTGCTTGGTTTTCTCTCACAAGATTCTGCATAGGCATAGATTTAGTTATTATAGCCATTGGTGGAGAGCTGGTCCTTTTAGTTTTCTCTGATAATTCCTTTAAATAACTCCCTTGTCCAACAAGGCAAAGAAAGTAAATATTTCCATGAAAACAAAAGAAATACGCACAGGAAGAAGGAAGCACCTTTATTTCTTAGTAATTGGAGGCAAAATATAATGCCAGAATATTCTTAAACTCCCTCAGTATTAAAGATATAAATCAACTACCCTCATCTTCTGACTCTTTTTTTTTTTTTGAGATGGAGTCTCACTCACTCTGTTGCCCAGGCTGGAATGCAGTGGTGTGATCTCAGCTCACTGCAACATCTGCCTCCTGGGTTCAAGTGATTTTCCTGCCTTAGCCTCCCAAGTAACTGGGATTACAGGCACCCACTGCTACAGCCAGGTAATTTTTGTATTTTTAGTAGAGATAAGGTTTCACCATGGTGGCCAGGCTGGTCTTGAACTCCTGACCTCAAGTGGTCTGCCTGCCTCGGCCTCTCAAAGTGCTAGGATTACAGGAGTGAGCCACTATGCCCAGCCTTCTGACTCTTAATAGCAAACAAATAGATGAAAGACCATCTGTCAACAACGTATGATAGTTTGAGAGTCATGGGGGTTTAAGCAATCCACCGACTTTCTGGTATGGATTAAGTCTCAACCCAGCATCAGACACATGCTTGCTCTTACACACCTAAAAATGCGAAAGGATCTTCACTACCCAGAAAAGAGGTTTTAAGCCTTTGTTCAGTCAAAAAGTACCCTTTTAGATGAAGTTTTAATCCAAAGTCTAAGAAATCTAAACCCCTGAAGCAGATAAAAACAAAGCAGCTCTGATCAGGAAAAAGAAGGCATCCTGCCTCCCCTGCCACCCTCTCCTCCTCCTTGGAACTCTGAAGCTCTGACAAGCAGATTAAAAGGCCCAAATCCTGAGGGGGCTTTAAAATGTTTACATTGTCTGGTTCTGAACTACCCTGTCCCTATCATCCCCTGTCTACATTCCCGACTACAAGCTCTAAATGTCCAGGTGAAGCCTCCTTATGGGTCTTTATATCGCTCCTGGCGGAATGTTCCATAGACACTTACTGAATTAATGGGTGACTGGCTGTAAATGTACTATGGGCATCTATACATGGAAAGAAGAAAAGAGTGGGAAGCCTGCTCTCAAGGGGTCAAAAATTTAGTCAACAGAAAAATAAGAGTAGGTGAGGAAAATGGTTAAGTACAAACAGAATGGAAGTCCCTGTTTACACAAGCAGCAGCCACTCAGAGAACACCTTTATGGAGGAAGTGGCATTTGCACTTTCTCCAAGGATGAATTAGGACTGATTAGGTAGTAAGAAGGCAACTCCTGCTGGTGGAATGCAGTGAAGCTGAGACTTAGTAATAATGCCTTTTTGTGGTCAGGAAAGAGACGGTCTGGCAGGAAGGAAGGACTAGCACTGGGGAGGCATAGGAAATATGCGTGGATAGATATGCTGAGGCGAAGCTGTTGGGGGTGTTATAAATCAGGCAGCAGAGTTGGGTGCGGTTTGATTTGTAATGTGGAACCATCATCTCTTCTTAACTAGGAGAGTGCCATGATGAAAGCGGTAAATTAAGATCCTGAGGAGAGATAAAACATGATTCCAGTCTTAGACTAAGAAAATTAGTCTGGCAGTGTTGTGCTGAGGAAAGAGAGTAGCTAGAAGGCTATTTTAATAATGAATGAGCTCTCTTCTTTTCTGCTGATAAGAAGATGCAGATGCCTACACTCAAATGCAGAAACTCCCATATAATTTGCAGCACCAGCCCTCGTGGCCCTTCTTGTGCAGATGAAAGGAACCCACTGCTGGGCTTAAAACAAGTTGGTGTGTTTGCAAACAAGTACATTTGAAACAAAACAAAGCAAAACGAAACTAAAACGTAAGTAAAGCACTCTCAGTGTTTTACAAACTCAGTGACCATCTTGATGATTCCGTTTCTATGCTCAAAGTTGTGGCGGCTTATTTTATTAATTTCAATTTTTAAGACTTGTATCGTCAGTGTGCTGGTTTCTGTACATGTTTCTTGTCAGCAGAAGGGGTCATGTGTAGTTTGTGTGCATTTTAAAATTGTGAATCTATCTCACCCGTCCTTTAGTTTTAGACTTTAAATGACTTGAGGTATTCTGCTTTGCAACACCCTGCAGTGCCTAGCTCAGTGCTCTGAATATGGTGACTAGTAAGTGAATATAGTGGGTCATGGAACCCTCAGACCTTGTCTTCAGCAGGTCCCCTCCATCTTTGTAGAGATTCCTAGCTTTCTTGCTTTATAACCTGTGGTTCATCCTGTTTGAAGAAGGGAGAGAACCACTTCTGGTTGTTTTCTTCAATTTTGCGTCATCAGTGATAGATTAGCATCACCTTGTCACGTCTTTTCACTAATGTTTTCCCTTCCTGTTTTGCTTTTGGGACTCATCTGTTTCATTGCCATCTTAATTTGGAAAAGAAGGGACTACATTAAAGGAACAATGGAATCAACAAGTCTAATATATGATTCAGACAAATTCCTAAAGTGCTTTTCTCCAAGGCAGAATTTGCACACAGAAATTCACGTTCATTAGGCTAAAGGCAGAGCGTGTCAAGTCAGCTACAGGTTTAATTGAGAGGTCAGAACCTTTTCTCTCTGTCGTTCCCACTGAAGACATCATTAGAGCTACAGTAAAATAAGAGAATGTCACAGAATGTCAGCCTAGTCATAGTGCAAGTGTTCTTTTTCATTAGTGACTCAGCTGGTTGCTATGGAAACCTCACTCTAGTATCAGGGATACTAGGGCTGGTGCTTCTCCGCCTCTATTTTCAGTTAGGATAAATTGTGCTCCCACCTCATGGGCTTCTGCCATGGTATTTATATCTGGGTCACGATAATAAAGCCAGTTGGAAATATGCCTGTTGAAATTCTAGCCAGGCAGAGAGGCTTTCTACTAAAAGGAAGAGAGAATATAGGATTTCTAGGTTGATTTGAGCACCAATTACCCTGTAGGAGAGCAGGTATTCCCTTCTGCCTGGTACATCTCATGGGGAGGTGGCTGTTCCCTCACGGGCTTCTCCTATACTTTCTCTAGCCTGGCAGGCTGGCTTAGGAAAAAATTAGATTGTCTATTTTCAGTGTCCCCTTCCCAGCTTACCCAGGGGACCACTGATTTAAATGCTTACACTGAGTGGGCTCAGTACCACTTCATTTATTCACTCATTCATTTAATTGCAGAATAATTATAGTGGGCCAAGGATCATGTTAAATAGCATGAGTAGTTGTTGATTTGTACCCTAGTCATTCATAGTGTAATTTAGGGATGGGTCCAATAAGTAGGGAAAAAAGGTGTATGAATAAATGCTTATAATACCATGTGATGTATTACTTGTTTTATCTTGTTTTTTATTGGAAAATATTAGTTGTGTGTGTATATATATATATATGAGTACAATGTGATGTTTTGAGACACGTATACCTTGTAGAATGATCAAATCAGGCTAAGTAGCATATTTATCACCTCAAATATTTATTTCTTTGTATTTATCATATCATTTAAAATCCTCTCTATATGATATATATTTTAATTGAGGCATGGTCATGTTTTGAAAGTTCAGAGTAAGGCGAGGCTAATTTTTTTTAGTGCGGGAAAAATTTTATTAATGGCTTCTAAATTTTCCATTACACTTAAAAAGACTTGTCCACTCTGATACTTTATACACACACACACACACACACACACTTCTTTCCTATGTGTTTTTACAGTTTCATTTTTTAAATATTTATTTATTTTGATCTACCTAGAAGTTTGGTTAAAAAAGTAAACTAAGGGCATAGCTTAATTCACTTTTTACTGATTCCACTCTGCCTGGGTGAGCTGATACTTCACAGAATAGGTGACTTTTTTTTTGAGACAGGGTCTCACTCAGTCACCCAGGCTAGAGTGCAGTGGCACAATCACAGCTCACTGCAGCCTCAACCTCAGGCTCAAGTGATCCTCCCACCTCAGCCTCCTGAGTAGCTGAGACTACAGGCACATGCCACCATGCCTGGCTAATTTTTTGTAGTAATAGGATTTCACCACATTGCCCAGGCTGATCTGGAACATCTGAGCTCAAGTGATCTGCCCACCTCGGCCTCCCAAAGTGCTGGGATTACAGGCGTGAGCTACTGAACCCCACTGAATTGGTGACATTTAAGTTGAAGCTTTAACAGATGTGTTATCCAGCGGAATGTCTCAGCAATTCAGAGCTGTGGTTAACATAAAGGACTTCAGTTACAGCAAGGTATTGTCTGGATGAAAGTCTGATTGCACTTTGAATGTGTATTAATCCTCTTTAATGCAAAAGATTTTCTGGTAAGTAGAATGGGATTCTGTTTTAAAAAGGAAAAATATCTGGAAAACAAAATACACTTCAGAAAACTTTCTGGAATCAGAGCCAGCCCAAGTGAAAAAGTAAACTTGAAGATCTTGTTGTCAGTTAACCTTTTTTTCTGGAATTGACATATTGAGAGATGCATCTGTTGTAATTCCAAAGCAAAGGAACAAAAAGATACTGAATATAAGTTCTCTGTGATCCTTACAGTTGGTCTGGCATAAAAGGATTCCTCACTGTACCTATTTCCTATAAAACGAAGGTAATTGGTGACTGTGGGTTAATAAAAGTGGATCTCTTTCCTGCATATCAACCATTGTTCAGAAGTAGAGGCAAAAGCCATTATGTAGCAGTCAGGGTTCTTTATGAAATATTTCCTGAAACAGGACCTCATCATGGAGCCAAAATGATATTTCTAATGGCCTGGGAATGTCCTTTCCTACTGAGCCTGTGTCACCGCATAGCTCGTAACTTAAAGCAGCACCTCCTAAGATGAATGCTTTTCATAGCCTGCTGACAGCCGAGTTTTGCTAACATGGTAAGCAAAAGACAAGGAACACTTGCGTCTTTGTATCTGCAGATCAGATCAGACGCTGAGGTCTGTTTAGGCTCAGAAGACCTCACCAATGTCCTCTGCCAGACCAGGCTTCGTTGGAGGAGGCTCTTTGCAGAACTGTGCTCCTTAAAATCCAATTAGCAATGGAATTCATTAAGTGCAGCAGTGAACATCACCAGTATACCGCAATCTTATATTTTTTAAAATAAAGAATACTTATATTTTTATAGGTAATATATGTAATATGGTACAAAATTCGAAAAGTATCTGTAGATAGACACAATGATAAGTATGTTTCATTCCCACTTCCATGCCCCAGTCAACAGCTCACCTCCTTGGAGAAAACTACCATTGCCAATTTCTTGTGTCTATTTTCAGGGAATCTGAAGCGTGTAGACACACATAAGCACTTATGGAAATAGTGAAATACTATGCAAACTTCATGCACTTTGTTTTTTCACTTAAAATGATTTTGTACATGTGTAGGAGAAGAAAAATATTTTTCCTCCTACTCATCCTGCGTCCATGACTGAGAACCATATGACAAAAGACAGATTAACAAGAGAAAATAATAGAAATGTATTTAACGTAAGCTTCATGTGATATTGGAGATGTCACAAGGAAATG
Organism: Macaca mulatta; assembly: GCF_049350105.2. NCBI lineage: Eukaryota > Metazoa > Chordata > Mammalia > Primates > Cercopithecidae > Macaca > Macaca mulatta. Next base: position 102,906,143 of record NC_133411.1, on the reverse strand, counting down.
GTGACCCAAAGAATCAGTTAAACCTGACTATTTTTTATGGTAGGTTTGTTGAAGAGTGAATAGTCGTGAAGAACTATAATGGTGCAAAAAGAGTATGATCTAATGGCAATAAACTGGGGTAAACTTAACAGGCCTGTTTGTTCAGATTCTTTTTTTTATTATTATTATACTTCAAGTTCTAGGGTACATGTGCATAATGTGCAGGTTTGTTACATATGTATACTTGTGCCATGTTGGCGTGCTGCACCCATCAACTCGTCAGCACCCATCAACTCGTCATTGACATCAGGTATAACTCCCAATGCAATCCCTTAACCCTCCCCCCTCCCCATAATAGGCCCCAGTGTGTGATGTTCCCCTTCCTGAGTCCAAGTGATCTCATTGTTCAGTTCCCACTTAAGAGTGCGAACATGCGGTGTTTGGTTTTCTGTTCTTGCGATAGTTTGCTGAGAATGATGGTTTCCAGCTGCATCCTTTTTTTTTTTTCTTGCCATCTCTGTGTCTTCAGAGTTAAGGATGTGTCTTTCCTCCAGGTATAGGGAGGGCACCTCTCATTTGAGGGTCTTATAACCTGCTTTGGGAGGTTATAACAGAAAATCCTTCCTAGGTTTTATGACCTTCTTCAGGAGAGAAGGGCAGGAAAAGTTCAGAGAAAACTTCCTGCTTCTGTTGTTTCCTCAAATTCCTTCAGCTTAAAATATTTTGGGGTAGTATATCCTGAATCCTGTCAGACATCCTTCCATATTCCAAGTGATCTGCCTCATTTTATTTTTTTTATAAGCCACATAGTATTCCATTGAATGAAAATATCATAAGCATTTAACCAATCCCATCTTCCTGGAAATTGGAAGCAGTTTCAATGTTTTGCTATCACAAACAACAGTGCAATGAGTGTCCTTGCCCATATGTCATTTCACACCTATGCAAATACATGTATAGTAAAATTTGCAGATGTGCAAGTGCTGAGTAAAACAGTGTGTGTACATGTAATTTTGATAATGTTGCAAAATAATTGCTTATGATTAAGGTTGTATCATTTTGTACTCCCTCCCAATATGTATGACAGCTTTTGTTTCCCCACACCCTTACTATCACAATGTGTTATCAAGTTTTTGCTCGGTACTCAGTTTGAGAGGCAAAGATGTGTATTTCATTGTAGTTTTAACTAGCATTTCCCTTATCAGGGAAATTGAGCATTTTTTTTTCCATATATTAAAGAGGCATTTGTATTGTTTTTTTCTGTGAAATATTCATGTAATTTTCATAATTTATTAGTTTATTAATTTCTTACTGATTTGTCTGTGATATAAGTTGCAAATATTTTTCTCAGTTGTCATTTCTCTTGAGTTTTTACAATATTTTACCCTATGGATTTGTGTGTGTGTGTGTGCGTGAAAAGTTTTATTAATGGCTTCTAAATTTTCCATTATATTTAAAAGGACTTGTCCACTCTGATATTTTATATACATATGTAAAAACATATATATATGTACACACATATATACATATATATGGACATATATATCCTTCTCATGTTTTTATACTTTAATTTTTTTATTATACTTTAAGTTCTGGGTTACATGTACAGAATATGTAGTTTTGTTACATAGGTATACACGTGCCACAGTGGTTTGATGCACCCATCAACCCATCACCTACATTAGGTATTTCTCCTAGTGTTATCCCTCCCCTAGATCCCCATCCCCAACAGGCCCCGGTGTGTGATATTCCCCTTCCTGTGTCCATGTGTTCTCATTGTTCAACTCTCATTATGAGTGAGAACATGTGGTGTTTGGTTTTCTGATCTTGTGATAGTTTGCTGAGAATGAAGGTTTCCAGCTTCATCCATGTCCCTGCAAAGGACATGAACTCATCCTTTTTTATGGCTGCATAGTATTCCATGCTGTTTATGTGCTACCTTTTCTTAATCCAGTCTGTCATTGATGGACATTTGGGTTGGTTCCAAGTCTTTGCTATAATGAATAGTGCTGCAATAAATATACGTGTGCATATGTCTTTATCATAGAATGATTTATAAGCCTTTGGGTATATGCCCAGTAATGGGATTGCTGTGTCAAATGGTATTTCTAGTTCTAGATCCTTGAGGAATCACCACACTGTCTTCCACAGTGGTTGAACTAATTTACACTCCCACCAACAGTGTAAAAGCATTCCTATTACTCCAAAACCTCTCCAGTATCTTTTGTTTCCTGACTTTTTAATGATCGCCATTCTAACTGGCGTGAGATGGTATCGCATTGTGGTTTTGATTTGCATATCTCTAATGACCAGTGATGATGAGCATTTTTTCATATACCTGTTGGCTGCATAAATGTCTTCTTTTGAGAAGTGCCTGCTCATATCCTTTGCCCATTTTTTGATGGGGTTGTTTGTTTTTTTCTTGTCAATTTGTTTAAGTTCTTTGTAGATTCTGGATATTAACCCTTTGTCAAATGGGCTAATTTTTTAAAATAAGCCACATAGTATTCCATTGAATGAAAATATCATACGTATTTAACCAATTCCAGATTACAAAATAATTCTCCCATTCTGTAGGTTGCCTGTTCATGCTGATGATAGTTTATTTTGCTGTGCAGAAGCTTTTTAGTTTAATTAGATCCAATTTGTCAATTTTGGCTTTTGTTGCAATTGTTTTTGGTGTTTTGGACATGAAGTCTTTGCCCATGCCTATGTCCTGAATGTTATTGCCCAGGTTTTCTTCTAGGAATTTTATGGTCCTAGGTCTTACATTTAAGTCTTTGATCCATCTTGAGTTGATTTTTGTATAAAGTGTAAGGAAGGGGTCCGGTTTCAGTTTTCTGCATATGGCTAGCCAGTTTTACCAACACCATTTATTAAATAGGGAATCTTTTCCCCATTGCTTGTGTGTGTCAGGTTTGTGAAAGATCAGATGGTGGTAGATGTGTGGTGTTATTTCTGAGGCCTCTGTACTGTTCCATTGGTCTATATCTCTGTTTTGGTACCAGTACCATGCTGTTTTGGTTACTGCAGGCTTGTAGTGAAGTTTGAAGTCAGGTAGCATGATGCCTCCAGCTTTGTTCTTCTTGCCCAGGATTGTCTTGGCTATGCGGGCTCTTTTTTGGTTCCATATGAAGTTTAAAGTAGTTTTTTTCCAATTCTATGAAGAAAGTGACTAGTAGCTTGATGGGGATAGCATTGAATCTGTAAATTGCTTTGGGCAGTAAGGTCATTTTCACGATATTGATTCTTCCTATCCATGAGCATGGAATGTTCTTCCATTTGTTTGTGTTCTCTCTTATTTCCTTGAGCAGTGGTTTGTAGTTCTCCTTGAAGAGGTCCTTCACATCCCTTGTAAGTTGGATTCCTAGGTATTTTGTTCTCTTTGTAGCAATTGTGAATGGGAGTTCACTCATGATTTGGCTCTCTGTTTGTCTGTTATTGGTGTATAGGAATGCTTGTGATTTTTGCACATTAATTTTGTATCCTGAGACTTTGCTGAAGTTGCTTATCAGCTTAAGGAGATTTTGGGCTGAGACGATGGGGTTTTCTAAATATACAATCATGTCATCTGCAAACAGAGACGATTTGACTTCCTCTCTTCCTATTTGAATACCTTTATTGCTTTCTCTTGCCTAATTGCCTTGGCCAGGACTTCCAATACTATGTTGAATGGGAGTGGTGAGAGAGGGCATCCCTGTCTTGTGCTGGTTTTGAAAGGAAATGTTTTCAGTTTTTACACATTCAGTATGATATTGGTTGTGGGTTTGTCATAAATAGCTCTTATTATGTTGAGATACATTCCACTGATACCTAGTTTGAGAGTTTTTAGCATGAAAGGCTGTTGAATTTTGTTGAAGGCCTCTTCTGCATCTATTGAGATAATCATGTGGTTTTTGTCATTGGTTCTGTTTATGTGATGGATTACATTTATCGATTTGCATATGTTGAAGCAGCCTTGCATACCAGGAATGAAGCCTACTTGATCATGGTGGATCAGCTTTTTGATGTGCTGCTAGATTTGGCTTGCCAGTATTTTATTCAAGATTTTCTCATCGATGTTCAGGGATATTGGCCTAAAATTCTCTTTTTTTGTTGTGTCTCTGCCAAGGTTTGTTATCAGATAATTCTGACCTCATAAAATTCGTTAGGGAGGATTCACTCTATTTCTATTGATCAGAATATTTTTAGAAGGAATGGTATCAGCTCTTCTTTGTACCTCTGGTAGAATTCAGCTGTGAATCCGTCTGGTCCTGGACCTTTTTCGGTTGGTAGGCTATTAATTACTGCCTCAATTTCAGAACCTGTTATTGGTCTATTCAGAGATTCAACTTCTTCCTGGTTTAGTCTTGGGAGGATGTATGTGTCCAGGAATTTATCCATTTCTTCCAGATTTTGTAATTTATTTGCGCAGAGGTGTTTACAGTATTCTCTGATCGTAGTTTGTATTTCTGTAGGATCGGTGGTGATATTCACTTTATCATTTTTCATTGAGTCTATTTGATTCTTCTCTCTTTTCTTGTTAGTCTTGTAGCAGTCTATTTTGTTGATCTTTTCAAAAACCAGCTCCTGGATTCACTGATTTTTTTGAAGGGCTTTTTGTGTCTCTTATCTCCTTCAGTTCTTCTCTGATCTTAATTATTTCTTGTCTTCTGCTAGCTTTGAATTTGTTTGCTCTTGCTTCTCTAGTTCTTTTAATTGTGATGTTAGAGTATCAATTTTAGATCTCTCCTGCTTTCTCTTATGGGCATTCAGTGCTATAAATTTCCCTCTACCACTGCTTTAAATGTGTCCCACAGATTCTGGTACGTTGTATCTTCATTCTCATAGGTTTCAAATAACATCTTTATTTCTGCCTTCATTTCGATATTTACTCAGTAGTCATTCAGGAGCAGGTTGTTCAGTTTCCATGTAGCTGTGCGGTTTTGAGTGAGATTCTTAATCTTGAGTTCTAATTTGATTGAACTGTGGTCTGAGAGGCAGTTTGTTGTGATTTCTGTTCTTTAAATTTGCTGAGGAGTGTTTTACTTCCAATTATGTGGTCAATTTTAGAATAATTGCGATATGGTGCTGAGAAGAATGTATATTCTATTGATTTGGCGTGGAGAGTTCTGTAGTTATCTATTAGGTCCACTTGGTCCAGAGCTGAGTTCAAGTCCTGGATATCCCTGTTAATTTTCTGTCTTGTTGGTCTGTGTAATGTTGACAGTGGGGTGTTAAAGTCTCCCATTATTTTTGTGTGGGAATCTAAGTTTCTTTGTAGGTCTCTAAGAACTTGCTTTATGAATCTGGGTGCTCCTGTATTGGGTGCGTATATGTTTAGGATAGTTAGCTCTTCTTGTTGAATTGATCCCTTTGCCATTATTTAATGGACTTCTTTGTCCCTTTTGATCTTTGTTGGTTTAAAGTCTGTTTTATCAGAGACCAGAATTGCAACCTGTGCTTTTTTTTTTTTTGCTTTCCATTTGCTTGGTAGATCTTTCTCCATCCCTTTATTTTGAGCCCATGTGTGTCTTTGCACGTGAGATGGGTCTCCTGAATACAACACACAGATGGGTCTTGACTATCCAATTTGCCAGTCTGTGTCTCTTATTTGGGGCATTTAGCCCATTTACATTTAAGGTTAATATTGTTATGTGTGAATTTGATCCTGTCATTATGATGCTAGCTGGTTATTTCACCCATTAATTGATGCAGTTTCTTCGTAGTGTTGATGGTCTTTCAATTTGGCATCTTTTTGCAGTGGCTGGTACCGGTCGTTCCTTTCCATGTTTAGTGCTTCCTTCAGGAGCTCTTGTAAGGCAGGCCTGGTGGTGACAAAATCTCTCAGCATTTGCTTGTCTGTAAAGGATTTTATTTTTCCTTCACTTATGAAGCTTAGTTTGGCTGGATATGAAATTCTGAGTTGAAAATTCTTTTAAGAGTGCTGAATATTGGCCCCCACTCTCTTCTGGCTTGTAGGGTTTCTGCAGAGAGATCTGCTGTTAGTCTGATGGGCTTCCCTTTGTGTGTAACCTGACCTTCTCTCTGACTGCCCTTAACATTTTTTTCTTCATTTCAACATTGGTGAATCTGACAATTATGTGTCTTGGGGTTGCTTTTCTCAAGGAGTATCTTAGTGATGTTCTCTGTATTTTCTGAATTTGAATGTTGGCCTGCCTTGCTAGGTTGGGGAAGTTCTCCTGGATAATATCCTGAAGAGTGTTTTCTAACTTGGTTCCATTTCCTCCATCACTATCAGGTACACCAATCAAACATAGATTTGATCTTTTCACATAGTCCCATATTTCTTGGAGGCTTTGTTCATTTCTTTGCACTCTTTTTTCTCTAATCCAGTCTTCTTGCTTAATTTCATTAATTTGATCTTCAGTCACTGATATCCTTTCTTCCGCTTAATCGAATAGACTATTGAAGCTTGTGTATGCTTCATGAAGTTCTCCTACTGTGGTTTTCAGCTCCATCAGGTCATTTCAGCTCTTCTCTACTCTGGTTATTCTATTTAGCCATTTGTCTAACCCTTTTTCAAGATTTTTAGCTTCCTTGAGATGGTTTAGGACATGCTCCTTTAGCTCAGAGAAGTTTGTTATTACGGACCTTCTGAAGACTGCTTCTGTCAACTCATCAAACTCATTCTCTGTCCAGTTTTGTTCCCTTGCTGACAAGGAGTTGTGTTCCTTTGGAGTAGAAGAGGCATTCTGGTTTTTGGAATTTTCAGCCTTTCTGCTCTGGTTTCTCCACATTTTGTGGTTTTATCTACCTTTGGTCTTTGATGTTGGTGACCTACGGAAGAGCTTTTGGTGTGGATGTCCTTTTTGTTGACGTTGATGCTATTCTTTTCTGTTTGTTAGTTTTCCTTCTAACAGACAGGCCCCTCAGTTGAAGGTCTCTTGGAGTTTTCTAGTGGTCCACTCCAGACCCTGTTTGCCTGGGTATCACCAGCAGAGGCTGCAAAACAGGAAATATTTCTGCCTGATCCTTTCTCTGGAAGCTTCATCCCAGAGGGGCACCCCTGTATGAGGTGTCTGTCGGCCCTCACTGGGAGGTGTCTCCCAGTCAGGCTACATGGGGGTCAGGGACCCACTTGAGGAGGCAGTCCGTCCGTTATCGTAGCTCAAACGCTGTGCTGGGAGAACCACTGCTCTGTTCAGAGCTGTCGGGCAAGGGTGTTTAAGTCTGGAGAAGTTGTCTGCTGCCTTTTGTTCATATATGCCCTGCACCCACAGCTGGAATCTAAAGAGGCAGTAGGCCTTGTTAAGCTACAGTGGGCTCTGCCCAGTTCAAGCTTCCCTACAGCTTTGTTTACATTGTGAGGATAGAACCGCCTACTGAAGCCTTAGCAATGGCAGATGCCCGTCCCCTCACCAAACTTCCCCATCCCAGGTCTATCTCAGACTGCTGAGCTATCAGTGAGCAAGGCTCCATGAGTGTGGGACCCGCCAAGCCAGGCACAGGAGGGGATCTTTTGGTCTGCCAATTGTGAAGACCATGGGAAAAGTGCAGTATTTGGGCAAGAGTGCACTGTTCCTCCAGGTACAGTCACTCATGGCTTCCCTTGGCTAGGAGAGGGAAATCCCATGACCCCTTGCACCTCCCGGGTGAGGCAACGCCCTGCCTTGCTTTGGCTTGCCTTCCGTGGGCTGCACCCACTGTCCAACCAGTCCCAGTGAGATGAACCAGGTGCCACAGTTGGAAATGCAGAAATCACCCGTCTTCTGTGTTGATCTCACTGGGAGCTATAGACTGGAGTTGTTCCTATTCGGCCATCTTCAGTTTAATTTTTTTAACATTTATTTATTTTTATCTACCTACAATTTTAGTAAAAGAAATGAAGTAAGGGCCTAGTTTGCTTCACTTTTTGATGACTCCAATTTTGGAATAATCACTTTTCCTCCATTTATTTGAAATGCCTAATTTATCATATGCCAAATGCCAGCATGCCTTTGAGTCTATTTTGGAATTTTGGTCCATGCCATTGACTTGTGCATTCATGTGCTTGTATCACAGAAATTTATCATTTGTACTTGTGCCAGTTAATTAAAACCAGCTGACTTGTAGCTTCAAATCTTTGCCCTGTTGGAGATACTGGAGCTGGCTCCTGTAAGCTAGTAGATTTTCCCTTGCCAGTAGAGAGTGCTGGAAGGTCACCACAGTAAGGATGCTTCTCTTCCTGGTTCCTTGTAATTTTCTTGCAGTGACCGGTAGCATGTGGGTCACCCATCAATGCTCACCTTGGGCTTGCCAAGCCTAGTCCTTGCTTCCTTGCCCTGCTCTGCATACTCTGCTTGACAGCTATGAACGAACTCTGGCCTGGGGAAAACTCAGGGCTAGAGCAGGAACATACTTATACTGAATGTTTGTACTTATCTGATGTTCAAATTTAACTGGGAATCTTTTTTTTTTTTTTTTTTTTTTTTTTTTGTGGCTGAATCTGGCAGCCCTGCCAAAAAGATGCTCTCTTTATTGAGGCACTGAGAAATAAACTAGGGAGAAGAGTACCAGCGTCCTTGAAAATTCTTGGGTTGTTTCCCCTTTGTAGGCAGAATATTGTTATAGGGGGTTTTGATTTGAAATAGGAGTTTTCTGATTTCAGTGAGGACAATGATGTCCAGAGTAGCAGAGGCTGGCAGCAGCACTTAACAGCCAAACAGGAGGCTTGGTGGGGGGTGTGCATCTACCACAAAGGACAGCAGAAAAGTCATGGTAATCAGAATGCGTTTTTCTGCAGGATCCTTGATGGTAGCTAATTGATCACAGTGTCCCTAAGAACAAAATAGATGGGCAATTTACTAGAGTATTGGTTGATCCATATCACATTATAAAGTCTCTAGCTATGGTTGTCAAAAATCTGATTGAGTTACCACAGTGGAGAATCATAGCCTCCACTGTCAATTCACAAACCCCAAATCCTTTTTGATTAAAAAGGGGTCTGATTCTTGTTGCCTCATTGAGAATTGAAAGTACCTAAATGTAAATCTTTCTCCAAGCTTTTCTTAGAGGACCTACGGTGATTTTGTACTGGAGGAAAAAAAATACCCAGATCTTTGAGGGAATTACTTGGATACTCACTCTGAATTGTCTACTTTCTGGTGACTTAAAATGCCACTGTGGCCTGTCTGTCAAAGTGAGAGCTTATGATTGCAGGTAATAGATGGAGTCTTAGCTCAAGTCTGGCTCAAGTTGGCTCAAAGACTTACATTGTGTTTATTTGCCCAGCTTTTGAATGTAGATTGGAATAGACATACTTTGTTATTGGCAGAATTCCCATATTGGATCTCAGACCTTGGAACTTTCTTCCACTTCCTACCAAGATTGTGAACCAAAAGCAATACTGCACCGCACCCCCCAAATAGTTGAGATTAATGCCACCATTAAAGACTTGAAAGAAGTAAGGATAGTAGTCTATCACGACCCCATTTGACTCACCTGTTTGTCCTGAGTCAAAGGATCTCAGAGAATGACTGTGGACTATCACAACCTTAATCAGGGAGTGACTCCAATTGTAGTTTAAGATGGTTAATTTTATATGTCAACTAGTCCGAGTTAAAAGTTGACAAGGCAGCTGGTGAAACATTGCTTCTGTGTGTGTCTGTGAGGGTGTTTCCAGAAACTAGCATTTGAATCAATAGAATGAGTAAAGAAGATCGTCCACACCAGTGTTAGTGAACATCATCCAATCTGTTGAGGGCCAAATAGAACAAAAAGGCAGAAGAAGGGTGAGTTCTTTCTCTCCTTGAGCTGGGACATCTGTCTCCTGCCCTTGGACTGGTCCTTGGACCTTCAGAGTCAAGGACTTATACAAGTGGCACCCTCCTTCCTTCTGGTTCTTATGCTTTCAGCCTTGAACTGCGAATTATACGTTACACTTGTCCTCAGGCCTTTCAGATTCATACTGAATTGCATCACTGGCTTTCCTGGTTCTCCAGCTTGCATATGACATATTATGGGACTTTTTGGGACCCATAATTAAATCTCATGAGCCAATTTCCTTAACCACCTGAATACTCAGGTGCTATCCCAAGTATAATATTTTTACTGCATAAAGCATCTCTAGTACTTGTTTTCCAGCCTTAACATGGAAAGTATATTTTCCTCCATATCAATTTGCAAGAATCACCCAAAGCAGTTTGCATTAACCTGGTGTGGTATGGTTCACATTCAGAGCCTTGCTTTAGGGCTATGTCAGTTTTCCTGCTCTCTGCAATACTACAGTCTGGAGACCTTGATCATTTTCGCATTTCAGAAACCATCACATTAGTTCACTATTTTGATGACACTATGCTAATTGAATATGATACACAACAAATAGCATTCACTTAGGAAGACATGTGAGAACTATAGAGTGGAAAAAAAGGTGCAATACTTGATGTGCCTTTTGGTATTTTGGAGGCATATGCTGGATTTGAGTGTGCTTCTTTGATCCATATAGAGTCACATAAAGAACCTTATGATTCACCAGATCCAATGATACTTGAAGTGTATGTGACAAATAGAGATACTGTACGGATCTTCTGGCAGGCATTAATGGGAAAGTCATAGTGAATACCTGTAGGATTTTGGAGAAATTTTTTTTTTGTAGATAACTATTTCCATTTTGAGAAACAACTTCTGTCTTTATACTAAGTTTAGAAAAGAGATACAATCTCTAACCATGGGACGTCAGGTAACTATGCGTTCTGAGCTTTCCATTATGAACTGGGTGTTTCTTGACACACCTAGCTATAAGGTTGACTGGGTAAGAAGCAATATATAATCAAGTGGAAATAAAATATAAAAGACAAAACTTGGGCAGAGCCAATAAGTAAACCGAGCAGGTGACTCAGAACCCTTTAACCCGAGTTAGTGTTGCATCATCTCTCTCTCAAGTTATGACTTTGGCCTTCTAGGATGTTCCAAACCACCACCTATCTGAAGAAGAAAAATAAATCTAACTTATGGATGGGTCTGCACATTATGTTGACACTATCCAATAGTGGACAGCTATAATACTATAGTCACAGTCAGAGGTAACCCTACAGGATTATAATAAAGGAAATCAGTTTTCCTTTATTATAATTAATAATTATAATTATTTATTATAAGAAATAAAATTACAGGATTATAATAAAGGAAATCTGCCCAGTGGGCAGAACTTTAAGCAGTACATTTAATTATTTACTTTTCCAGTACTAAGAGATGGCTAGAAATAAAAAATTAATGTATTCACAGGCAATGGCTAACTGCTTGAATAACAGTCAGTGACTTCGAAGGAACAAGGTTGAGACATTGGTGACAAATAAGTCTAGGGAAGAGATGTGGTTAAACTAAAGATAGTGAGTGGGCACAGATGGTGAAGGTATTTGTATGCCATGTAAATAGTTATCAAAGGGCATTCACTTCAAAGGAAGTCTTAATCTTAACAATCAAGTGAAGAAAAATGACACACTCCATGCATATCAGTCAGCCTCATTCCTTGGCCATTTCAGTTCCTGCTTAATGGGCCTATGAAATAAGTGGTCATGGTGATATGGATAGAGGCTATGCTGGGCTTAACAATATAGACTTCTTACTAAGGCTGACCTGTCTAACATTACTAATGAATGCTTAATCTGTCAACAGCAGAGACCAACACAGCCCTGATATGGCATCATTACCTGGAGAAACTGGCAAATCACTTGGTGGCACATTGATTAGACCTCTTCCAGCATGGAGAGGCAGAGATTTATTTCTATTGGAAATGAAACAATTCAGTATATGGATTTGCCTTCCTTGCACATAATGATTCTGGCAGCCCGGCCATCTGTAAACTCACAGAAAGAATGCCTCTGTCAAAGCATTCCCCATATCATTGCTTCATTTCATATCTAGGAAAGTCCAGCAATGAGGCCATGTCCATAGGACTAACATGCCCATCATGTGGAAATGCAGATTCTTATTAAAAGTTTGCTTGTTTTGCTGAATACTTATGAGATTCTTGCTTCCAACCAAAATGGAGTAACAGTGATTGGATTTATCCTCTTACATGAAATAATTAAGAGACCAGATAAAATATATAAAACAAAGGTTTTCTAGACATTGGACATCAGACAACAAAAGACAGTGATCTTTGAGAGATGAGAAAGAAAGAAAGTCAGCTCTACAGTTGCCCCAGCTTACTTCCTAGAGACAATTTCCAAGGTGTATTTTCTTGGAGAATTGACCTCTTTGTCATTAGATAATACCCCGTTTTGTCATTAATACTCTTAATTGTTCTGAAGTCTGTTTTCTTTTAAATTAATATAGCAATTCCTAGTTAATTTTGTTTAGTGTTAGTACAATATATCTCTCTTCATAACTTTACTTTTAGTCTGTGTCTTTATATTTAAAGTGAGTTTCTTGTGGACAATATAGTTGTGTTTTTTTTTTTATCCACTCCTAAACTCTCTGTTTTTTCATTGCTGTACTTAAATTCACATTTAAGGTGATTATTGATATGTTGGGTTAATATCTACCATGTTTTTAACTCTTTTCTATTCATTGCACTTATTTTTTTTGAATCTCCTTTTATCTTTTGTGGTTTTGATTAGAATTTTTATTATTATTCAATTTTTATCTCTCAGCTTATCAATTATACTTCTTTTTTTGGTTAATGTTTTATTGGTTTCCTTAAAATTATAATATAAATTTACAACTCATTTAATCCAGTTTCACATAACACTATACCACTTCACAGGTAGTCCAGGAACTGAATTTGTTCACAGATAACATGATCATCTATGTAAAAAATCCCAAAGAGTCATCATCAACAAGTTATTCTAGTCCTTCTAGAACCAATAAGTGGTTATAACAATGTGGCTGGATGCAAGGTTAATATATAAATGTAATTACTTTTCTTTATACCAGCAATGAACAATTGGAATTTGAAATTAAAAACACAATAACATTTACATTAGCATAAAATGAAATATGTATAAATGTAGCAAAATATGTACAGGATCCATATGCCTACAACTAAAAAATAATAGAAAACAACAAAGAATATTTAAATAAATGGAGAGCTAGTCCATGTTCATGGATTGGAAGACCTAATATTGTCAAGATATCAATTTTTTCCCCTTTGCTCTACAGACTCAATGCAATCACAATAAAATCTCAGCAGGTTGTTTTCAGTTATTGACACATTAATTCTAAAGTTTATATGGAAAGGCAAATACCCAGAACAGCCAACACAACATTGAAGAAGAAGCAAATGGAGGACTGACATTACCTCACTTCAAGACTCACTGTAAAGCTACAGTGACCAAGAGAGTATGGTATTGGGTACTGGCAAAATAATAGACAGATAGATCAATAGAACAGAATAGAGAGCCCAGAAACAGATTCATACAAATATAACCAACTGATCCTGACATAGGAGCAAAGGTAATTTAATAGAGAAAGAATAATCTTTTCAACAAGTGGTATTGAAACAACTGGATGTCCAAATGCAAACAAACAAAAACAAATTTAAATGGGTCATAGGCATACATACAAAATTAAAACCATTAAACTTCTAGAAGATAATGTAGGGGAAATTCTGGGTGATTTTGGGTTTGTCAATAAATTTTTACATACACCAAGAGCACAGACTATGAAAAAAAAATTGATTAGTTGGACTTATTAAAATTAAAATTTCTGTTCTGTAAAATACATTTTTATTTATTTATTTATTATTATAATTTAAGTTCTGAGGTACGTGTGCAGAATGTGCAGGTTTGTTACATAGGTATACATGTGCCATGGTGATTTGCTGCACCCATCAACCCGTCATCTAGGTTTAAGCCCCACATGTATTAGGTATTTCTCCTAATGCTATTCCTCTCATAGTTCCCCACCCCCGATAGGCCCCAGTGGGTGATGTTCCCTTCCCTGTGTCCACGTGTTCCCATTGTTCAGCTCCCACTTATGAGTGAGAACATGTGGTGCTTGGTTTTCTGTTCCTGTGTTAGTTTGCTGAGAATGGTGGTTTCCAGCTTCATTCATGTCCTTGCAAAGGACATGAACTCATCCTTTTTTATGGCTGCGTAGTATTTCATGCTGTATATGTGCCACATTTTCTTTATCCAGTCTATGAATGTTGGGCATTTGGGTTGGTTCCATGTTTTTGTTGTAAATAGTGCTGCAATAAACATACATATGCATGTGTCTTTATAGTACAATGATTGTTAATCCTTTGGGTATATATCCAGTAATGGCATTGCTGGGTCAAATATTATTTCTGGTTTTAGATTCTTGAGGAATCGCCACATTGTCTTCCACAATGGTTGAACTAATTTACACTCCCACCAACAGTGTAAAAGTGTTCCTATTTCTCCGCATCCTCTCCAGCATCTGTTTCCTGACTTTTTAATGATTGTCATTCTAACTGGTGTGAGATGGCATCTCATCGTGGTTTTGATTTGCAATATTTTAATTACCCGTGATAATCAGCTTTTTTTCATATGTTTGTTGGAAAAGACACTGTTAATTGAATGGAATGACAAGCCATAGACTAGTTGTAAAACATATATCTTATAAATAACTTGTATCTAAAATATATAAATAACTCTTAATAAGAAAACAAAACAGAACAAAAGTTTAAATGGGCAAAATATAAGAACAGATATCTCATGAAAGAAAATACACAGATCTTTGGTGCCTTATGGCAAATAATCATATGAAAAGATGTTCAACATCATTTGTCATTAAAAGTTTGCAATTAAAACAGCCATTAGATACCACTACACATCCATTAGAATAGCTAAAATAAAAAAACCGACAATACCAAATTCTGGTGAGGAGGTGGAACTATATGAACTCTCATTCATTGCTAGTGGAATGCAAAATGGTAAAGCCACTTTGGAAGGCAGTTTGATAGTTTCTTACAAAACTGTTTTTTCTTAACACATGATCCAGCAGTTGCACTGCTAGGTATTTAGCCAATTGAATTTAAAAGCTGTTTATACAAAAACATGCACATGAATCTTCATAGCCGCTTTACTAATAATTGCCAAAAACTGAAAGCAACCAAGATGTCCTTCCATAGATAGGCAGATAAACTCTGGTATATGCATACAAGGGAATATTATTCAGCATTATAATTCAGAAAAGAGATATCAAGCTCTAAAACAATGTGGAGAAAGCTTAAATAATATTGCTAATTGAAAGAAATCAGTCTGAAATGGCTATATACTATGTAATTTCAATTATGTGACATTCTGGAAAAGGAAAAAACTATACAAACAGTAAAAACTCACTGGTTGCCAGAGGTTTAGGGGAAGAGACAGGAATGAATAGGTGAAATACAGTGGATATTTGGGGCAGGGAAACTGTTCTGTGTAATACTATAATGGTGAATACATGACTTGATGTGTTTGTCAAAACCTGTAGAGTTTTACAACATAAAGAACAAACCGTCATGTGTGCAAATTAAAAACATCATTTAGGAGGTCAGGGGATTGATTCTAGAAAAGAAATGGCTGTTTCTAGGACTGGGGAAGACAATATGCAATATGAGCCTGAGGAGCCTAGCAACTTGTAGTGTCAAAAATAAAGAAGTGCTCAAAAATTTTTTTTTAAAAATCAACAAACACTTTGATATATGTTTAAAGGACGCAAGAGTCAATTGAAAGAACTCTCAGTAGCCAAAGCTGGAAGAATTTGAGCAAAAAATAAAATAGTATTGGGTTATAATCTAAAATATAAAATCGATATTCATGTGACCATAATGATATACATAAATGATTTCATAAATTAATTAATGAGAGAGGAGACAAGTCTCTCATACGAAAGAATTTCAAGTACATTATGTAGATATTCCACTCTACAGGGAAGGAAACACGACTCTACACTCCTTAGGGATGTTCCGTGCATTGTGACTTCTTGCCAAAGAGCACATGGGAAAGGGGGAAAAAGAGTAACCTCACAGTGGACAAACCTGACAAAAACTGCTTCAGCCAGGAGATCAAGGTCAACATCATCAGTGATCAATCTTGTTGATAGTATATACAATGAAAATGGCACTTTACTTCTGTAATTTTTCTCCCCCAAACCCATACCTCTATAGCTTACATGAGAAAAATATCAGGCAGTTTCCAATAGAGGAGCATCCTACATCATAGTTGACCAATATCCTCATAACTGCCAAGGTCATCAGAAACAACAAAAGTCTGAGAAACTACCAGAGCTTAGAGGAACTTGTGGAAACCTGAGAACTACAAGTTATGTGGTATCCTGGATGAGATCCAGAAACAGAAGAAGAACATTAAGTAAAAACTAAAGCAATCTAAATAAACTATGAATTTTAGTTAATAGTAGTGTATCAACATTGGTTTGCTCATTTTAACAAACGTACTATCCTAAAGTGAGATGTTAATAGTAGAGAAACTGTATATATGGGGATATGTGAAAGCTTTCTGTACTATTTGCTTATTTTTTCTGTGAATCTAAAACTGCTCTAAAAATAGTCATTAATAAAAAGTTACTGCAATAATAAAAATAAAGGTAAAATAAATACAGTTTCAGACATACAAAATCTGAAAGGATTCATAAACAGCAGAAATGTGCGACAAGAAAAGAAATGTTTTAAAGAGTCCTTTAGGCAGAAGGAGAATGGTAACAGGTGGAGATAGGGATTATATAAAGAAACGAAAAGCAATACGACCAGTAACTACATGGGCTGATCTTTTCCTTATGATTTAAATATTTTAAAAGTATAATTAACTGTTTAAAACAAAAAAATAGAAACAACACATTGTGGAGCTTATATGTATAAACAGATTTGTAGCCAACAATAGCATAACACTAGGAGGGGAGAAATGGGAATATACTATTTTAAGATTCTTATACTATACATATTTGAAGATAAAGATGTATAGTATAAATACTAAAACAGCCATTAAACAAAGCTATGTTTAATAAGCCAACAAAGAAGAAAAAATAAAATCATGTAAATAATTAATTCATGATAAGGCAGAAAAAAATAAACTAAGGACAGACTGGCCAAATAGAAAACAAGGTGGTAGACTTAAACCCAACCATCTCAGTAGTCACATTAAGTGTAAATACACCAATTAAAGGCAGAAATTGCAGGATTAGGTTTAAAAAGGAAGATCAAATTATGTGCTGTCTATGAGAAATCGATTCTTTTAGATTAACTTATTGTTTATTTACTATTGATACAGGGAAAATCACTTTTTTTATTATTATTATTTTTTATTATACTTTAAGTTCTAGGGTACATGTGGATAACGTGCAGGTTTGTTACATATGTATACCTGTGCCATGTTGCTCTGCTGCACCCATCAACTCGTCAGCACCCATCAACTCGTCATTTACATCAGGTATAACTCCCAGTGCAATCCCTCCCCCCTCCCCCCTCCCTGTGATAGGCCCCGGTGTGTGATGTTCCCCTTCCCGAGTCCAAGTGATCTCATTGTTCAGCTCCCACCTATGAGTGAGAACATGCGGTGTTTGGTTTTCTGTTCTTGTGATAGTTTGCTGAGAATGATGGTTTCCAGCTGCATCCATGTCCCTACAAAGGACACAAACTCATCCTTTTTTATGGCTGCATAGTATTCCATGGTGTATATGTGTCACATTTTCTTAATCCAGTCTGTCACTGATGGACATTTGGGTTGATTCCAAGTCTTTGTTATTGTGAATAGTGCCGCAATAAACATATGTGTGCATGTGTCTTTAGAGCAGCATGATTTATAATCCTTTGGGTATATACCCAGCTACAGCCATCTGATCTTTGACAAACCTGAGAAAAACAAGAAATGGGGAAAGGATTCCCTATTTAATAAATGGTGCTGGGAAAATTGGCTAGCCATAAGTAGAAAGCTGAAACTGGATCCTTTCCTTACTCCTTATATGAAAATTAATTCAAGATGGATTAGAGACTTAAATGTTAGACCTAATACCATAAAAACCCTAGAAGAAAACCTAGGTAATACCATTCAGGACATAGGCATGGGCAAGGACTTCATGTCTCAAACACCAAAAGCAATGGCAACAAAAGCCAAAATTGACAAATGGGATCTAATTAAACTAAAGAGCTTCTGCACAGCAAAAGAAACTACCATCAGAGTGAACAGGCAACCTACAGAATGGGAGAAAATTTTTGCAATCTACTCATCTGACAAAGGGCTAATATCCAGAACCTACAAAGAACTCAAACAAATTTACAAGAAAAAAATAAACAACCCCATCGAAAAGTGGGCAAAGGATATGAACAGACATTTCTCAAAAGAAGACATTCATACAGCCAACAGACACGGGAAAATCACTTTTAATATAAGTGGTTTAGGGGAGGAGACAGGGATGAAGAGGTGAAACACAGGGAATTTTTAGGGCAGTGCAACCGTTCTGTATGATACTATTATGGCAGATACATGACATGACATGTTTGTCAAAACCTATAGAACTTTACAAGACAGAGCAAAAACAAAAGGATGAAAAGTGATGGTTAAAAGTAAAAGGATGGAAATGTGATGACATAGAAACATGAATCAAAAGGAAGTTTGAATGGCTATATTAATATCAAATTTCACAAAAACCAAAATTGTTTAGAATAAAAATTGTCACTTCACAAAAGAATAAAATGTCAATTAAGAAGATACGCAATTGTAAACATTTATACACCTAATAACAGAATAAAAGCTGCCACTTCAAACAATTGGCATGATATAAAGGTTGCATTGTCCATTAGAACAGGCTCTAAGTGTGTTGTTCCAAGACTTTGGCTCTTAAGTTTTTCTGTTATTCCTCAACGACTCACTATATCCCTGAACTTTGAGCACTATGAGTCAGTTCTGCTGAATCTTAAAACATAGTGATATTTTGACATTTGCTGTGATTGTCTTCATACATACTTTTATGAGAAAATACAAATAAGAGAGAACAGAGTCTGGATTTGTTTTAACTGCAAATGTTAGTCATTGATTTAGCAAGATCATTATAATGAAAGTTCTGTGGCCTATTTCCTATAAAATTCAGAGTGATATGCTGCTACCAGAGTGACCAAATATGAAGTGCTTCCTCTTTGGGTGACATGACAGCAGCAGAGTACCTTTCTGAGTCATTTGATATTGATTTTTGATCTTCACTTCCTGAGATTTTTTTAAACACCAAACCTCAAATTAGAGTAACTTGATATTTCTATATCTTATGATGTGATACAGAGACAGTATCCAAAAGCTCATTTCACTTCTGACAAGAAGATCATGTAGCTGAGGGAGAGGTGTGTGTATAGGGGTCTTATGTATGACTGAAGAGGCAGTGTTTCAATGTTACATTTTCTGTTTTTTTTTTTTAATTTAAAAAAAACAAATGTTGCAAAACTAAGGTTGAGGTTAGTCCAGGACCATTTTTAAAATACTTGAACATCTCCTAATTTGCACATTAATCCCGACTATATTATCAATTCAGAAATTAAAGAGATGTTCCAAAGTTTAATAACATGTTCCAATGCTTTTAGGTAATTGGTAATTTACTTTGCTAGCCTGGTGTTTGCTGTTTTTAATCTACATGCTTTTCAATGATCTCCAAAGCAAGTTGATTTCCAAAAGCTTTCCAAACATTATCTTTTCTAACAGATAAATATGAGAAAAGTAAAATTCTTTTACTTTCAGATAGGCATGATATAAGGATTATATCCACATATCGCTATGTAGTTTCATATCTCTATCAATTACTATTCACCCACCTCCTTTCCTAGATGCTTCAAATTAACTGGTAATTGTATTCCTTTAAAGAGCCCATCCCTAGAACTTGACACTGCTCTTCATAACCTATGTGGAGGTTTGAAACGAAGCTACTCACCGGAAGGCTTGAAGGACACCAGGTGACCTGGTTTGTCTAACAATTTTTCTTTCGCTGGCTGTTAAACCAGTGTTTGCCTTGTGTGTAGATTACATGCTCTGACTGGGGTTTTCAGAAGGGTGGGAGAGAAAACAGATAGAGCCTGCCTACTAGAGAGGTGGAGAAGAATGAGGCCAAGTGAAAGAGAGGGCTGGAAACATGAAAGCTACTGCAGGGAGATACTTTAGGGGAAGAGTTGACAGGATCAATATGGATATAAAGGACGCTTTTGCTACATGATATACAATATAATTTCCTCCTCCCTTCAAAAACATTAGCAAATATAAAAATTAGGTATCTACAGTTTTGATGGGGAAAATGTGCTGAGACTGGTCTTGGGAAGAAAGAAGCATGGCCCAAGTGACAATCAGATTACTCCTGGAAGCAGTTCTTCTAAAACAAAGGAAGAGAAAGTTATCCCCCCTTTGTTTTTCTGCCGGTTCAAAGATGGCAGAGTCTATAGTAACATGGAGAACAGTGAAATGAGATGAGGTAACCTCTTTGGAGAGGAAATGATGAGTCAGTTGCCATGGGAGTTGAAAAGATAAGACTTTTTTTCTCTTCCTGTGTTGCTCACAGAAGTATAGTAACTGAAGTGTTTTAATAAAAAGTTCTCATCTCAAGGCCATCAATGGCTCATCATACACATATGTGACTCCATCAGTACAAATTAGATGGCTTTTTGAAATCATAGCACGACTGAAGGGGAACAGAGAGTACTTGGAAAGCTTAAATGGGAGCAGGAGGGATAGTCTATTCTTCAACTTGAGCAAAATGTGTTCAGACATTTTAATAAAATCTACTGAAAAGAGGCAGACTGGTTTTATATCTTTTGGTTAAAGAATCCAGTTCAAATAGAGTTGTGAGTAAGCGTAGCTTTTGGGTGAAGGATGGTAACTGAGTTGGGTGAAGAGGATATGGGACAGAGCTCAGCAAGGGTGGGCTTCAGTCTGGTGTGAAGCAAACAAGGCAGTAGGTAGTCAGGGAACTTCAAATATTCCAGGCACTGTATTGAAAGCTTCTCTTCTTTAGAAACAGGCTCCATATTTTAGTCATATTTGTATTTCTCCAAGACCATACATATATTAAGTGCTTAATTTGAGCACTGGGTAGATTCAAATTATATGAGAATTAGAGTTCTAGGTGCTCATCTCATAGGAGAAGATAGCTTGGCTTAATAACTTTTATCAATGAGAATGAGATCAGAAGTTCCCATGCCAGCCTCATATCTGATTTAAATCACATATTATATTCTTATTTGCTTCCTTCTTTCTATAAAAAATGTTTATACTGTTACAAATATCCCCCCATCAAAATGTCAGACCGTTACCTACCCAATTATTTGGGAGGGGAGCGTTTCTCGTGGTATTATCCCAAATTATGATTAGAATTTCATATCTGTCATGATGCACAGATTTAATAGAACAGTTCAAAAAAGATTTACTTGAGAAATGTGATGAATATAGAGAAAGAAAAATGTATCATCACTCCTAAATCCTTGGATTTTCTTCAAATGCCATACCTGTACCGTACTGTTTTCTACTTCTGTAATTACCTCTCATTCCTTATTTCTATTTGCCCATTAATCCTCTGCAGACCAACCTGCATCACCATCACTCCAGTAAAACTTTTCTTGTCAAAGACATCATTGATCTCCATGTTGCCAAATACAATAGACATGTCTACAACTTCATCTATTCAACATCTCACTGCCTTTGGATACTGTTGTTCCACTGTCCTCCTCCTCCTTTTGAGATGGAGTTTTGTTCTTGTCACCCAGGCTGGATTGCAGTGGTGCAATCTCAGCTCACTGCAACCTCCACCTCTCAGGTTCAACTGATTCTCCTGCTTCAGCCTCCTGAGTAGCTGGGATTACAGGTGCCCACCACCATGGCCTGGCCAATTTTTAAATATTTTGTAGAGACAGGGTCTCACTATGTTGCCCAGGCTGGCCTCAAACTCCTAGGCTCAAGTGATCCTCCTGCCTTGGCCTCCCAAAATGCTGGGATTACAGGCATGAGCCACCACCCTCTGACAGAGAAGGTGATTCTTGATTTTTTTTATAAGTTATTTCCTTTACACCCTGATTGTGAAATAATTTCAGACCTTGTTTATACCCTTACTGATGCTAAATTTCAACAAGATGCGCCTATATATGAGTGTTTGTTTCTCATTCATCAAGATAAGCCCTCAGTAGACCCTTTAAATCTGCAGTCAGGCCTCCCAGTTGTTTGAAATATCCTTGTATTATTTCTTTGATAATTTATTTTCTATCATTTTTTTTCTGGAACTTCCATTAGTCAGTTGTTGGAACAGTTGGAAATATCCTTTGGTTTTCAACCTCCATTTCTAACTTTGTTATTTTGAGATGGGCGGTCTTGCTTTGTTGCCTAGGCTGGACTCAAACTCCTGGGTTCAAGCAGTTCTCTTGCCTCAGGCTCCCAAGTGGCTGGGATTATAGGTGCATGCCACTACGCTTGCTCTAACTTTTATTTTTAAGTATTTTCTATCTCTTTGACTTTTTGTCCTACTTTCTGAGTACAGTTCACATTGAATTTTCCTTTTGTTGAATTTTTTATTTTGAAGTCACATTTTAATATTCAAGACATCTTTCTTAGGCTTTGAGGGTTCCTTTGTTCAGTGCAAACTTTTCTTGTGTTATGAGGCAATATTTTCTTAAATCTCTCTGTGGATGTGAAATAAAGTTTAATGAAGTTTCTTTTCTATTCCATATGTTAAATTTTCTCTTCCTCCAGTGTCATCTTTACCTGTTAATTTATCTTGATCTCTTTCTTTCTTGTAGGAGGCTTTCCTAAAAAGAAAATCTAGTGATCTTAAATTGTCTAACTTTAGGAATGAGGCACTAAAAAGTTAATTGAAAGCTGTTAGTACATGTGTAGGCCTTGCCAACTCACAGATTTTACATTAAAGTGCTGCTTAGGAAGGTAGACATTATTTATTCAAGGCAATCTCTAGAAACTGGAGAGGTAGGTCTCAATTTCTATGGAGGATTTTTCTTTTGTGTCAGAAATTCAAAATGTGGGCGTGAGTGTGGTGGTATACCAACAGTTCTGTACGTTCCCTTCCAATCAATCCCCCTGTTTCCAGCCCAAGTCTTGCTTCTATTCTTTCACCCGTGGCATGTTCTGGACTGCGCCAGGACTGCACAGGACAGAATGGGTCTCTCCTTAAGCCTGCCACCCCTATGTGTTCTGTGAGCTGTGGCCTCATCTGTCGCACTCAATCACTCTTCCATCTGCTTTCCATCCTCCAGATATCATTGACATGAAGCCATTATGATGGCTTGTCTCCTGATATCTTTGTTGTTGTGGTTTAGGTCTTTAAAAAAATTATTTGCAGTGGGGTGCAGTGACTCATGCCTGTAGTCCATTACTTTGGGAGGCTGAGGCTGGCATATCACTTGAGCTCAGGAATTCCAGATCTGCCTGGGCAACATGGCAAAGCCCCATCTGTATAAAAAGTACAAAAATTAGCTAGGCATGGTCTTGCATGCCTGTAGTCCCAGCTACTAGGGAGGCTGAGGTGGGAGGATCACTTAAGCCCGGGAAGGTCAATGTTACAGTGAGCCAGGATTGTGCCACTGTACTCCAGTCTGGGAGAGAGAATAAGAGCCA
Organism: Macaca mulatta; assembly: GCF_049350105.2. Classification (NCBI taxonomy): domain Eukaryota; kingdom Metazoa; phylum Chordata; class Mammalia; order Primates; family Cercopithecidae; genus Macaca; species Macaca mulatta. Next base: position 102,882,693 of record NC_133411.1, on the reverse strand, counting down.
TTCTCAAAAGAAAATTTAAAAAAAATGGCTATTTTTTGCTACAGTCTTGATATAGAAAGGGGAGAAATGTATGTGCTCATCATTCCACCATTCTGAACCGGTCCCTCTCCCTTCCTTTGGCTTCTCAAAGAAGCCATTCCTCCAGTTTTTCTCCTCCTAGGCTGACTCTTTTGTGGGCTCCGACTTCTGCATTGATAGCTCAATATTTGAGTTTCTCTGTTCTCTGTACTCTCTTCCTGGGCAATCTTCTTCACTATATTGTTTTAAAGCGTTTGTGGACATGCTAACAGGTCTCTACTGTGCATCACCCTGACCTTACTTGTGGACTCCAGACTCTTTATCCAATTGCCTACTTGAAATTTCCACTTCAATGTTTCATAGATATTTCAATTATTGGTTTCCAGTATCACCCTGTCCAATATAGTGCCCATATTCAGGCTTCTCTAGCTCAGTAAAGGACTCTTTACCTCTGCAGGGCCTTTTTACATCCTGTTTTCCTCTTCCAAGAATACTGTTTTCTTCTCTATTTGCATGGCTTCTCATCCTTCCCATGGTTCCACCTCCATCTCCATTTACAAGCCTCCTCCCCAGAGAAGCCTTCCTAAGGCTACTCCCTTCCTCCCTCCCTCCCTCCCACATGTTAGTCTGTCTCTTGACACTCTGTTATTAACCCTCATAGAACTTTTCAAATTTGAAATTATTATGTTTATTTCTTTTTATCTTTCTTATTAGATAGTGAGGTCCACTGCAGGTAGGAACCGTTTGGTCATATCTACCAGCTTTTCCAATGCTAACATGGTGCTGGACACATAGGAGGAACTCACCAAATATATATAGAATGGGTGTATTCTTCCATTCTCATGCTGTTGAAAAGATACCCAAGACTGGGTAATTTAGAAATAAAAGAGGTTTAATTGACTCACAGTTCCATATGGCTGGGAAGGCCTCAGGAAACTTATAATCATGGCAGAAGGCACCTCTTCACAGTGTGGCAAAAGACAGAATGAGTGCCCAGCAAAGGGGAAGCCCCTTATAAAACCATTATATCTCGTGAGAACAAGAACAGGATGGGAGAACTGCCCCCATGATTCAGTTATCTCCATCTGGTCCCTCCCATGACACGTGGGGGTTATGGGAACTATAATTCAAGATGAGATTTGAGTGGGGACATAACCAAACCATATAAATGGGCCAAAATAAGTAAATACTGAAATCTCAAAAAGCTTATTTATAATCACCTGAAACTTGCCTTAAACAGGTCTCAAAAATACTGTAACAACTCATCTTATTGCTTATTTAATTTTTTAAACTGGAAACCTAAACACGGCTCAATTAAAACTAACAATTTTTATCTTTCAATTATACTTCAATAAAACTGGCAAACAAACAAAAACAAACCAAAAGAAAACAACAACCAAAAACCTATGATTATAATGCTTATGAACACAACTTAGACCAGAAAACAATATGAATACCTTTTAACTGGCATTTACCACTTCCTGAAGGACTCCTAACCGTCTATAGGCTTACAGCTCCAACTAAATTTTCTCTTAGTTTCTTCCTTTTATCCTTACTTCACCCAACTTAATGAAATTAACATGGTTTGTTTGATAAGGAACACAAATACTCAGCTTAAAATGAATTATGAATCAGGACACCACCTGAGAACACAGGAATAATAAAGAGGCAAGACTTTCCTGCAAACCCCAGACAGCTCTCTGTTATTTTCACTCCTTTAAACCTGCCAAATAAATGTCACCAAATAGATCAGATAGATTGAGAAGATCTCACTGTCAGGAGGAGTCGTAGTCACCAGGTTTATGTCAATTGTCCTGCTACAGATTCTTGGCTTAATTCCCAATACCCACTTCTTCAGGGAAGAAACAGGGACAAAAACTGGATTATGCAGAGAACTACGACTTGAGAATTGACAGGCAGAATAAGATACTATTTATAACTGTGGATGTGATATTTTGTGTGGTCTAGTCACCACCACAAGAGCCTTCATTATCTCTTGGTACTAGAAATAATCACTTGTGCCAACCTTACAAATGCTATTAGCTAATGTCTTACATGCTATAATTTTGGGTTTTAATGAAAATAATTCTTAGAAATTATCATAATACCCTATTTCTGATGTAGTAGTAAGAGCTATTTCTGTGTAGTAATCAGAGTTTGTCTTATCATATCCAAGGGAAAGCAACTGCTTGGGGTGGGCATCTATTCTTGTCCCCCACCATCTTGTGAGCCACTTGAAGCCTTTTCAGTATCCTCCTGAAGGCTGCTCCATCCCTTGGGGATATTGCTTACAGGAAATCATACTTACCTTATAAGGCCTTCTTCTGGTCCTAGGGGAGGTGTAAATGCAAGTAGGAGGGGCCCAGCGGAAGAGGGGCCAATGGTTGCCTGGAGAGGTGACTATGACATAGCCACAGGTGGAGAGGAAGTTGTGCTAATTAACTGGATCTGATTCTCTGAGTCCCTTGATCTAAGCCCAGGATGATGCTGTCTCCCTCAATGTGCTTTGGCTAAGCTTAAAAATGCTTCATTATGAATAAGGCTGAATGAGTTTGAGCTCTGAAGTCAGACCACCTAGATTTGAATACTAGCTCTGCCAATTCCTAGCTGTATGACTTTAACAAGTCATTTAGCCTTTCTGAATGTTAATATTCTCATCTGAAAATGTGCATAAACTTGGAATCTCTGTCCAAGAGACTTAATTGTGTTTGTGACAATGAAGTGAAAAACTCTTAAAACTGTGGCAACATACAATGAATACTAAATAAATATTATTAGTTGCTATGGACATTATGGCTATCTTCCCATCATTCATCCCCTTTTCTCTTGGAAATGACCCCATTCTTGTTTGGGTTTGCATCCCTACCCCTAGAAGGTCTTTGTAACTTTGAATGCAGCTCTACATACTCTTGGCTCAAAATACCTCTGGTTCTAATAATGGGGGCCCTGGCTCAGGCCTAGCTTAATCAGCATAGTCCCACCTCATGGCCATGGATAATTGACTCTAGAATGGGTCTGCGATCAAATTTGGTGTGATGAAATTTAAGGTGATTGTTTGGGACTTCTGGGAAAGAAGTGCGCTTGCTTTTCTGAGAGGTTTCAGAAGGACAGTGGCATTATTATTGTTGCTATTACTATTACATTATTAATTGTGTATGACTATTCCAGGTTTTCTTAAGGATACTGACGTTAGCTTTTATCACCTATGAGCCTGCTGTAGAGGGAGGAGTCAGAATAGCTCACAAAATAGACAAGGATTTACTGAACTTCTTCATGAGCAGAGGGAAGGGATGAGTCCAGAATCTCCACAGGACACCCCACAGATTAGGACCTTTGAGATCAGAGTGTGAAAGGAAAAAAAATCTTGGGACCCCAAACTCACTATGCTAACAGAAAACATTAAGCTTGGGAACTAAGTCATGCAAAAGCTGCCTTCCTTTTGTTCCTAAACAGATAGCTGGAGTGATAGAAGGCCACACATCTCCCCAGGTGGCCTCCCTCACAAGTTAGTCACAAGGAAATTCCTTGTTGGCCCCCTAAAATGCAATTCTGTTGAATCTCACCTTGACAATGTAAATGTGTAGCTTATCTTCACAGGTATGGAACGAAGATAGACTAGAAATCATCCCTCCACCTACCCTGAGATAAATGTATATTTAACTTCTTCCTGTACTCTGTGCTTACTTTATCCTACGTAAAATGCAGATCTACTGAGCACCAGATGAATGCATAATTGGCTGCTTCTCTTCCTGTTCCTTTCACAGGTAACATGTGGACTCAGTGAGTGCTAAAACAACCCCACAAGAATGTGACCACTTGCCTCATTACCTACCCCTGCCATTCCCACCCCCATTTTCCTTTTCTCCTCCTGCCACTCTTTGCCCTTTAAATAATGAAATCCTCAAAACCCTCTTTGGAAAAAGCACAGGCCACAGATCCTACTGTTGCTTGTGTCTCTTTTTCCTGGGTGTGTCCTCAACGGTGGCAAAATAAACCTCTAAGTTGATTGAGATCTGTCTCAGACACTTTGGCAACCTGGGGTCCAGCGTTGCCTCTCCAGAGCCTTTCTGAAAATGCTTCACGAATTTTTAATGGCAATAGGGCAGCAAGTTATGTGACTGAAAGGGTTCAGAACATGTTACCCTCAAATATGCCACTTTGGTATACTGACGATTTTGAGCTAAAGGAAATTGATAATGAACCAATGAAGGAAAAGCTCTTTACTTCCCCATCAACTACCTAAAAGATAGTATAAGTTTCCCCTTTTGTAAAGGAGATTTATATTTATAAAGAAAACTTTTATTAGTAAAGGTACTGTACCAGGAAGAGAACTACTTAGAGAAAAGTTTATCACCTGAGATACTTTTATCTACATTTCAAGGCAACTTTTATTCACCATACCTTTCCTCCCTCTACCTTCCCATAATTTATCTGCACCTTCCATCCTGCTCTCCAAATCCCCAAACCCCTATTCCTTCCTGTAGCTCAGAATGATATGTAAGTCTCAGTCATCTGGCTGCTTCCTGGAGTCTCATGTATTTGTGGGACTGCCATGCATACACACATAATTAAAATTATTTTTCTCCTGTTAATTTGTCTTATGTTAATTTAAGTCTTGGAACAGCCACAGAACCTAGAAGGGTAGAAGAAAAAATCTCTTGAGAACACTGCAGTTGTGAAATCTGTTATTTAAAACCCGGTTATGAGGTACTAGTGCAGGCATCACCAACCGATGGCATGTGTGCCAATTACCAGACAGAACAGTTTTCATTGTCAGGGGGATCAATTGCCACCCCACTCTCCCTTACGCCCACACTCTGGACCAAAGTTCCCTCTGGAAAGAACTATCACTAGACAGTAAAAACAGCAGCTGACCAATGTCTCCAGCCTCATGGTGGCAATCAGGTTTATCCACCTTTAGAAGACAACCTCAGCATGCCAATTTTCAAAGATTTCCAACCTTTGCAGCACACTGCAGTAAAGCTAACTCACATTTACAGTTTTATTTGTTGTTGTTTGGTTTCCTATGACGCTTATATTTTTCTTTAACTTAAGTGGTAACTAGGTCTAACATTTATACTTGATTAGCCAGAAGCACCAGATTACAATGCATTGACAAAAGTAAAGACCTCTAAAAGTATTTAATGTATAGATAATATTTAAGTAAGGAGAGAGAGAGAGAATATAATCAAGCCTGATTCAAAACAGCCTTTTGGAAAACACTTCATGAATTTTTAACTGCAAGAGGGCAGGAATTGGATTTTATGACTCAACTGAAGGATGGTTCCTCGTAACCCACTGTTTTCATTTAAAATGTACAAAAAGAACATTGCCTACGAAATCATCAGTATCACTGGCTGTAACACCTTGAGTTTCCCTTAGAGACTTGGTTCTGGCATATAGATCTATAAGAAGCCTCAGATACAGGGAAAGAACCATCATGAGAGCCAGTAGAGAGCAACCCCTCCATCTCCACCCCAACTTTGCCAAAGAGAGAGCTTTGCCCCAGATCTGGTTTCTAAGTACTATATGTAATCCAGTTCAAACAGAAAAATCCTGGCTCATGTATTGCAGCTGCCATTATGATCTGACAAAGCATCAGTGAAATGACCAGTTCTCTAAGCAATGTACACACCCGTGATCCATGTCACAGAATAGACCTGCCCTCAAGGAGTTTACAGCCTAAAACGTGACCATGTGGCATTACATCCATGTAGAAAAACAGAACACACGAAGAACCAAGGAAGCAAGATAAGGAGGGAAGATGAATCACTCTTCAGTAACCAATATCATTCCCACTTCTATCTTGTAGCCTCAGAGACAACAGAGCTAGGCAAGAACACTTCACAAGGTTAATGCCCAGAAGGAGGCCTGAGCCCTACTTGAGCTCTACCTTTTATAGCAAGAATCAATATTAACCAACATGTGGGCTTAACACATTGTGTTTGAAAAGTAAGATTCTCCCTAAGCTTCTGTCTGCCTGTGGTGGTGGTAAATACATCTTTGGTCTCATTTTTGGGGACCACCTCTACTTCCCTAGTATTAAATTGCAGTCTCAACTGACTGGTAGAATACAGGGACAGGGTGCCCTAGTTTTGGGTTCCCCTTGCTCATGCTCTCTGAGAAACAGGCAGCTTGAGCATAGGAACCGTTTCCAAGGTTAGGAGATGCTTCAGGGCCAATATCCCACTGCCTGGGCCATAACACATGGCCGTCCCCATATGGGATATGTGGGTGTCCCGGAGTGCCAAGCGTGAGCATGGTGCTGGTCTCTACTCCCTGCTGGATGGCCGAGGCCCTGACCCCTTCAGCCTCCAGGAAGTGTTAAGGCCCCTCTACTCCTCAAATTGACCCAAGTTTGCTTTATTCAAACTTTGAAGTTCCTTCTGCTTTCAGATACTTCACTGTCATTGTTTTCATGAACTTATGCCTTGAAAACAAAAGTGGAAACCAGTTTTACCTGCTGGGTACCTGGCAGCTTCTGCTTTTAGTCTCAAAACTCAAGAGTCTATTAGGCATGGGAACACATGGCTTAGCGGCCTTTTCAGAGGAAGGGAAGTGTATGCACAGTATGAGAATGAAATGCAAATCACATTCTCAGTACATTGTCCTGTCACACCTTTGTCTGTGTGGCCCAAGAAATTCAATGATCTATCCCTGCTCCCTGTACTAGGTTTAAATCCACAGAAAGGCAAGACAAAAGAAATCCATGTCTTCTTGCGGAGATCCCCAGCTGTCCTCACATGTATACTCTGTTTTCTTCCTTGTAGAACTGCTGATTTAGCTGGACATGGGGGTACTGGTAATAGAGACTACATTTCCCAGCTGCTAAATGTGCAGCTAAATGTGGCATTCATTGCAGCCAAGTTTTGGCCAATGGGAGGTTAAGTGGAAATGTATGTAAATTCTATGTATGTTAAGTATCCTCAAGAAGGGACACATCCTTCTTTGTCCTTCCTTTTCCCTGCGGGCTGGAATGCTGTTACAGTGCCCAAGGCTCGAACAGCCACCCAGGGCCATGCAGTGGACGTTGCATGTTGAGTGTGGAAGAGCAGAAGGACTGATGTAGTGCTGGCCGTGACCACCTCACAGAGCTTCACAATCAACCCTGCACTGCCTGCCTGCCTGCAGACTTCTTCCACCTGAGAGAAATTAGCTCTTATCTTTAAAATAAACATTGTTATGAGCGATCCCAGCTGATATTCCTCAAGTGACTGAGGAGCCTCCCGGCATGGAAGTCATCCTAAGCAAAGAGAGAGTGGGACACACAAGCTTAGTGGGGTCACTGGGGCGAGTGGAGTGAGTCAGAGGATACTGAACATGTAACACTTAGCTTATTTCCAAAACCTGACTTTCTTGGTTTCATATAACAATAAGAGAAGAGTCTGAAAGAGTCATTACGTTTCTTAAGATACTTGGTGAGACTGGGAACACCTTCCACACAGCTTGGGGTCCTGCATAGCATCCCTATGGGGAGCAAGAGGAGGGAGTGTTGTTGGTGGCAGTGGCTGTAGGACCAGTCAGCATCAGTGCCATGTGTGGGCACACCAGGCAGCACCTCCTCCTGGCACCATTAACTCTCACAGGTGAGGAAAGCTTTCAAGGCAGCAGGAGGCTGAGCCAATGGATGGAGGTTTTCCAGTAGCACTGGGAGCACTGGAGGCGGCATAGCTGCCCTTTGACCAACAACCTGGGCAGCAGAAGTCAGTCCTCTTCAGCAGCAGGCACCTGCAGAGGTGAGGAGGAGCCAGGAGAAATGGTGGATGCTGAATGAATGCTGGAATAACTTATTATTTTGAAACATGTTACATGTTCAGTATCCTCAGACTCACCCCACTCGCCCCAGTGACCACACTAAGCTTGGGTGCCTGACTCTCTCTTTGCTTAGGATGACTTCCATGCTGGGAGGTTCCTCAGCCACTTGAGGAATATCAGCTGGGATCGCTCATAACTATGTTTATTTTAAAGATAAGAGCTAATTTCTCTCGGGTGGAAGAAGTCTGCCGGCAGGCAGGCAGTGCAGGGCTGATTGCAAAGCTCTGTGAGGACCCTCCAGAAATACTTGCAAATGGAATGAAAAGTTTTGCAAAACGTTTGAGGTCCTACGATGGTTAGCAGGGGTCAGCACTAGATAAAGTTTATTATCATTAACATAACCCCTTTTCACCCTGAGGTTCAGGAGGCCCAGGAAAAGCATAGGCTACATTTTCTTAAAGTCTGTTTACAGATGGCTATTGTTTATTTCACTGTGCAACATTCATTTTACCAATATACAGACTTGACATAGGCTACAACCTCCTAAAGCTCTTGTAAATTGGATAAGAGATTTGCTTAGAAGAAACAAACAATATCTTATGTATAGACTGTGTAGGAGGTAATAAGTAGGTGATGGTTCTGACATGGGATTCTACTATAAGTGGGAAAAAAACACTCCAAGGACACACAATCTTCTACATTGTAAAAGTAACAAAAATGGAGAGTGGGTGGCTAACCAAGAAAGCAAATGTGTTTATTTCAAAGAGGCACTTGATAATAAAGGTACCAATCTGATTTGAGAATTAAGGTCTTGAATCCTCCCTTCTGAAGAAACATTAAATAAACAGAAGTTTGACCTTTCTCTAGTCTTCTTTTTTTTTTTTTTTTTTGAGATGGAGTCTCGCTCTGTTGCCCAGGCTAGAGTGCAGTGGCGTGATCCCGGCTCACTGTAAGCTCTGCCTCCCTGGTTCATACCATTCTCCTGCCTCAGCCTCCTGAGTAGCTGGGACTACAGGTGCCCACCACCACGCCCAGCTAACTTTTTGTATTTTTAGTAGAGACAGGGTTTCACCGTGTTAACCAGGATGGTCTTGATCTCCTGACCTCGGGATCGGCCCACCTCGGCCTCCCACAGTGCTGGGATTACAGGCTTGAGCCACCGCGCCCTGCCTAGTCATCTTACATAGCAGTGAAGAGCTGCACAAATCCATTCATTCATACGTTCATTACATCAAATATTACTTGGTCATCTGCTGTATTCTAGGAATTATGTGCCATATGAAAGCAGAGAAAATTCAAAGACGAGAAAAATATAATTCTTATCCTTGAAGAACTCAAGGTCTATTGAGTGAGGAGAGAGAAAGAGCAAGAGACAAATAAATGAATCATTGCAATATCATGTGATAAATGAATCTAAGTGACAATATGGGAACAAGAGTCACAAGTCTTATGGGGAACATGTGACATGTGGGGATATATGATCTTTGAGTTTGATCATGAACAAAAGAGAAGACTTCATTAAAGACACACAAGTCAGGTAGGGCATTGCATACTAGGCCTCGAGAAACTGTGGAGAACATTACTTTGGGAACATGAGAAAGAGTTTGGTGTGGCTGGGGCAATGGGAGAATGACTGGGGACCGGGTAAGGTGAGGCCAGAAGGACAGCCTGCAGAGCATTGTGTGCCATGCTGAGGAATTGGACTCATGCTTTTACTGGTGGTGACTCTTTGAAGGGTTTTAAGCAGAAGAGTGAGATGATCAAATTGGCTTAGTTTGACAGGTGTTCAACACTTACTGCATTCCTATTTGGTGTTGAGCACTGTTCTAGGGATTGAAAGAAGAGCACACCTCAGGGAACTCACAGTCCATGGGAGAGGCAAACATAAACATGCTGGGGTAGTGGTCTATACAAGATGTTGGGCTTAGCTCAGCCTGGAAGATTCAGAAGAGGTTCCAGGAGGCCCTAAACTGAGTCTTGAAGGATTCATGTAACTAATTTGTGTTTTCTACTGCAATCGGATTTCATGGAATTTTAATAGAGCTCCTGGTACCTAGTAAACATTATAGAAGTAGCTATCAAATTAAGTATACTTTAAAAACAAGAGTGAAGCCAACTTTCTCCATTTGGTGTCTGGAATGGTGCCTGTACATAGTAGGTGGATTTTGTCATGCACAGTAGGTGGAGTATGTTATAGCAATGAAATGATGACAAAGAACTATGAATTTCAGTATTTAGGAAGGCGTAACTAGACAGTTAGACATGTATTCAGTAAAAGAGATTCGAGACGGGGAAAAGCCAGGATCCAACATGTCAACATGTTTTCCTTCTGGGTTATGCAGGGAGCGCACACACACACACACACACACACACACGGGTACACACACAGACATACACACACAGGTACACACACACACAGAAGCACAAACACACAGACACACACACTGACACAAACACACACACACTGACACACAGACACACACTCATACACACACACATACATACACACAGAGTCAGGTCTGGTTGAGGTGAAGCGTTCTGTTTGGACATTATGAGTCGAGGATCCTGTGGGGCATCTGAATGTGTGTGTTCAGAACACTGTTGGAAATACAAATCTGAACTGAAGAAGGGCACAGAGGACATTACAGGAAGATGGCAGACGGAGCACATTCTCCATTCTCTCCCTCCCACCCTTGGAAATAGCAGAAGCAAATACAAAGTAAAATAAATCCAAATCAGTATTGGGAAACAGAATGGGAGACGTTTAAGGACTAGAAATAATGAGAAATCTCTGAAAGATAAAAGATACACTGGATTTAAGAAAATCACAGCGGGCCTAAAACTCAGGCAAAAAGGGGAATGGTTTTGAGGGAGTCTCAAGTACAAAACCTGCAGGTATGAAGACCAGGAGGGGATCTTGGACATCAGGGTGATTGGTTGAGGATATTATGGGAGTAGCCAAGTGGTTGGACAACTTTTTTTCAAAAAAGGATTTAAGTACAAAAATATTCATATAACACAGTGAGACAGGATGCAAATAAATAGTTTTTTAAAAAGAGAAAGAGAAAATAAGGATTAGAAAGTAACGCCAGGTGCAGTGGCTCATGCCTGTAATTCTAGTACTTTGGAAGGCCAAGGCGGGTACGTCACCTGAGGTCTGGAGTTCCAGACCAGCCTGGCAAACATGGCGAAACCCCATTCCTTCTAAAAATACAAAAATTAGCAGAGCATGATCACGAGCACCTGTAGTCCCAACTACTTGGGAGGCTGAGGCAGGAGAATCCCTTGAACCCAGGAGATGAAGGCTGAGCTGAGATTGTGCCACTGCACTCCAGCCTGGACAACAGAGTGAGACCCCATCTCGAAAAAAAAGAAAAAGTAAGACTAAGCTAGGTGTGGAGTATATTAAAAAATCATACCATGAAATTCTATGCATTTGCTAGATAGAGGTGGTCACATATTTTGCGACAAACTTTCAATTAAAAGGAAAAGGGAAACAATTACATAACTGACAGCATCCAAAGAGTTAAAGACAAAATTAACTGCTTGCAATTTGATTTACACAAGCCTAGTCTGGAATTCTGTTCACGTTCAGAGCAGCCATGGGGTTAGATATGGTGGACAAAATGAAACACCAGGTACAGCATATCTGCTTGGTGCCAGCCTCCATACCTGTTTTCTAGTTTAATATTCATGACAACTTGGTCCTGTTTTGGTCCCAAACCAGTGGGCTTTACATTGTCTTTTACTTCTTTTAAGAGAAAGATGATTCTATATATTTCATTCTCTGCCAAGTACTCATCCATGCAAAATGAAGGTTGACCCTCTGTGTATCAATAATCTGTGAAGAAATCTTCCAGAAGATTTGAATCAAAGGACGTTATCTAAAATTATTGATACTCACAGCCATTCTTTTTTTTTTTTTTTTTGACAGAGTTTCGCTCTGTCACCCAGGCTGGAGGGCTGTGGTGCGATCTTGGCTCACTACATCCTCTGCCTCCCGGGTTTAAGCAATTCTCTGCCTTAGCCTCCTGCCTCCTGAGTAGCTGGGCAGGCACCCACCACGCCTGGCTAATTTTTAAAAAAATATTTTTTAGTAGAAATGGGGTTTCATCATCTTGGCCAGGCTGATCTTGAACTCCTGACCTCGTGATCCACCTGTCTCGGTCTCCCAAAGTGCTGGGATTACAGGCATGAGCCACCGCACCTGGCCCCTCACAGCCATTGTTTTAAGACTACAATAAACTCTTTTGATGTCTGCTATTGAGCAGGGTTCAATATCACTCCTTCTCGTGAAAGGTTGGTCAGCCCCAAACAAAGTCTGCTAGGGTCACCAGGAATCCCATGTCTAAACCTTTGCAATCATTATAACCGCTTGGCCATGGGATGCTGTCCACAGGTGTTCTGTGAGGATATACAGCTTATAGGGAAGAGTCAGTGTTATTGTAAATGGGTCCAACCCTTGAGTCAATTCATCTGAAAGCTCAAATGTACATTTTAGGGTACATTTATTCAAAGCTGATCAACAATTGTGTGTACACTGAAGTAGGAAGGTGTGCAAACACGAGTCTCTCACCCTCCCAGATATCCCATAATCTAATTGATATGCTAATGTATTTCTTTTCTTTTTGGCTAGCTAATGTGTTCTTTGCAAATATGAATCCCAGTGATATAATATCTGTAAAGGAGGAAGAAGGAAGGGTATGAGGTTCAAATTGATGTTAATCTATAATTAAATACTAGCTAAAATGTGTATAGATGACTAGAATTACATATGGTCATCCTGGTGTTAATCTTCACTACTATGTGCTTTTCCTCCCAAATTTAGATGTAAAACACTTCAGAGATAAATACTTCATCTTCTCATCAGAGTGTGACATTTAAGAATGTGGGCTCTGCCAACAGACTACCTGATTTGAATCCTGGCTTCACCATTTTTTAGCTGTGTGCCCGTGGGCAAGGTGATTAACTTCTCTATGTTTCAGTTTCTTTGTTGGTAGAATGGGAATAATATTTGCTTTACCTTGTAAGTGTTGTTCAGTTTCAATGACCTAATATTCACAGAGGGCTGAACACAGTCTCTGTAATGTGATAAGCATGTTAATAAAGACAAGCCGCCATTATTCTTGTAGCACAACCCTATAGAACTTGTTATTATAACAATGGTAGGTGGCCAGTGTGAATGAATGGGGGAGTGAATGAATAGGGGAAAGAGTGAAAAGGAATCACCTCCAATCCTATAGTATTTTAGTAGCTGATTGAGCACACCCACCTGACCCTCTAAACTTGGTTTTCCCCAAAGGTGTTTTCCTGCTCATTGATGGAGCATAATGAGCACAGACACATTTCACACTGTCAACTTGCCTTAGCATCCTCCAGCCTTCTGACACAACTCATCTCCAGCTACAATGAGTGCCAGCTCCATTTATGTATCCTCCTTCCCAAATCTCCTCCATATCTGAAATCACAGTCAGAGTGTTTATGTAAGTCTCCATGGCAACAATCCATTCTCTGGTCTCCACGGTGACACTTGCAAACACTTATAACCTCTCAAATTCATTTTGTTTATTTGAAACGTCTACTGATTTGATTTATCAGCCTAAGCCATGCATAACAACACAAATCTACTTCTTTCCAAGCATAAAAAGGAAAGAGATAGGAGAGAAAATGAAGTGAAATAATATTTAGGTCATGTCTTATATAGGAAACCAAAGCCAGCATTTGTATTTCATTCCTCAAATATGTAAGGAACATGTAATTAGTACTTAAACATATATACAAATTGTCTTTTAACAGTAGAAAAATGAGATTCTTAGTTAAAAAAAAAAAAAAGATGTTTAAAACAAACATTACTGAGTTAGTAATCAGAAGATCTGAAATCTAGACCTAATTTTAAGAAATCCAATCATTCCAAGACTGAAGATTTTCTTGGCATATGAGACTATAACTGCTAAAACCAGAACAGACATGGGGAAATCGAGATGATTGCTCACCCTAGTGTGCACACTGGAGACAGTCAGCTGATACCTCCGTCCTCATCTTTGTCGTGTCATTGAGGGGTTAAAGAAAATCATTGCTGTGGTTCCTTTCAGATCTAATGTTTTGGGAGTCTAAAAAGTAGAGCTGGGCATTTTCCCCCGGAGCATCCTAGTTCACTGTGAGAATAGTGTGTCATATTTCCCAAATACAAATGCATGTTAGAAGTAGAAGTGCATTTCTTTTAGAGCTGAGTCAAATAACTTGTCAAGTCATGAACTCTAACCAACTGACTTAATTTACACATTCTTCTTCATTGTGCCCCAGCGTTTTCATCAAATAAGGACATTTTTTTGAAGCAGGGAGAGGGAGTTAAGAGTGAATTAATTGCATTTCTTCTTCAAAAACATTGTGTCATTTAGGGCACATCATCCTGCCATTGCAAAACAACCATTAAGAAACTGACATGTAGACTTCCTCGCCTTCCTAATTCTGCATGATAAATGAGAATGGATGTCAAAAGATGCATCGACATGCTTCTTTGTTCCACAGCAATTAAAAAACCAACATGCCAAAACAAAACCATAAGAAATTATTCCAAACAAGCCTCATTTTTAAAATTTTCACTTAACTGGAAAGTTTACCCTGTTATTCAGGAGTGTGGGAGATCAGCTGGGCTGAGCAGAGATGTTTTGAACAGAGCAATGTATTGGTTTTTCCATTTCAGTTCACAGCATTTGTATGTCCCTTGAAACAATTTCCACTTGAAGAAAAATAATTGCTTTTGTAGAAAGAATATGCACATGATTATTTTTGCCCTCTGAAATGCATGGCCACCATCTAAGGAGATGCTTTATTCTTCATAGATAATTCTTCTGCAACTTGGTGACTCTGAGGCAAAATCATTATTGATATTCTTGGGTATGTATTGCTGGCTTATCTACTTGTCTGTCCATCTGTCGTTATCTAGCTAGCTAGCTATTTATCTTTATAGAAATTCTTTAAAAAGCATTGTGGCACACTAAACTTAAAAATATTATTTATAAAACAATAAATATATAGAAAAAGACTAAAGAAAAAAACCTTAAATAAAGGATATTTCCTAGAAATCTTTTGGACTTATCTATCTTTATTTTTTCCAATTATATTTTCCCTAAAACTTTTAGAAACTTAAATTTTATTTATTTTCTTTGTTATAAAGTTAATCCATTTTCTTATTCTTTTCTGTAGCAGAATGAAATCTTCTGTCACCTTCAGTCTCCTCATTATTGCCCTAGAAGGGAAGGGATGTCTTTTGGAACAAGCATACTTTGCAATTGTATTATAAATGATCAATATTAGCAAAAAAAGAGGTTTGTTTATCTTATAGGTGTTGCATGCTGAAGAATTTAAGGATTCATCTTTGTTTGTTGGACTAGAGGTGGGTACAGGTCTTAATCACAAGGAGAAGCACTGATGCCCTCAGGAAAGGACAGAGAGACAGAGAGTGGCAAAGGGGAAAAGAGCTTTTCAGTGTACATTCCTGGTGAATTCTTTCTAACCTAAAGGGAACCTCCAAAGGAATAATAAAAAAAAAATTTTGAACCATCCTCTAAATTCCATGCATGCTTTTGATCCCGTATGAATAAATTTGTGCTTATTCTTGCAAGGGATTATGGCTTCCAAAATAGGGGGAGGGAGATTTAGTGAACTGCAGTAGAGGAACGGGCCATGCCAAGGGAAGCAAGCCAACATCACTCTACTGCTCCAGGAAAAAATTATGTTCAGATCAAGACTGAGCTATTGGGCCACTTGGTGTATCCTCTTAAGAGAGAAAAACCAAAGTGGGCAGAGGCGATCAAGCACTGAAATTTGTGTCTAGGGCTGTAAGGTGAGTGGTGTAGGGCTATAAGGTGAGAGAATAGATTGTGTCTCAGTAGAAATCTAGAAGAATGCTTTAATAGGAGAGCTTATCAGTGGTTCCACCTAAGATTTCCTACAGAAGATGTTGGAGGAATGGGGACTTTGGACTCTTGTTTTGATCCAATACAGAATTTAAAGAAGGGTGAATTGGTCTCAGGGCAGGGAAAGTGTACGAGTGGAGCACTTGTACCTGTTGCCAGAGTCTCTCCAGGAGCAGGGAGGAAGGGGAAGAAATGCTCTGGTTTTTCCCTGTCTCTTGCTCTCTGGTACCCAATCCATTCACTAAATCTTGCTGCAAGGCAGAAGGCAAGGGAGCCTGGGAAACATCATTTCCTAAAATGCAGAGTGGATCTGAAAAGGGCAGGAGTGAGTCTAGGAGAAAACAGAAATATTACCGGCACTGAGGCTGAAATAAATTAGGGGTTGCTTTTTCTCTCACAGAAAAGAAGTCTGGAAGTAAGATATCGGACATGAATACTGTGGCTCCAAGATAGCACCAGAAAGTCAAACCTTTCTCTCTTTCTATTTTACCATTCACAGTGTGTAGCTGCCATTGTCAAGATCACTTTATGGTCTCCAGATGACTACTGTTGTGCCATTTATCACACTCACCTTTCAAGCAGGAAACAGGCTAGAGGGACAGGACAAAAAGAGTTTTCCATACGCATTCTTCTTTATTGTTCTCCAATATTTTCATCCCCAGGACTACCAACTTATGTCTAATTAGCTATTCCTGTTGATAAACTCAGCTTAAAAGTGTTATTTTTCAGCTGGGCACATTGTCCTGGGTTTTTCATTTTTGAAACATTCCCATCCTTCTTCTGCGTTTAAGAAAAGAGAAGATTGGATATTGGGCAAACCACAGGCAATCTCTACCACAGAAAAAGAGAAAGATTGACATTTAAGGAATAGCACTGGCTGGGCACAGTGGCTCATATCTGTAATTCCAGCACTGTAATTCCAGATCAGGGTGGGCAGGTCACCTAAGACCAGAAGTTTGAGACCAGCTGGGAAACATGGCAAGATGCTGTCCCTACTAAAAATACAAAAATTAACTGGGCATGGTGGTGCACACCTGAAATCCCAGCTACTTGGGAGGCTGAGGCATGAGAATTGCTTGAACCCAGGAGGCGGAGGTTGCACTGAGCCGAGATTGTGCCATTGCACTCCAGCCTCGGCCTGGGCAATAGAGTGAGATGCTGTCTCAAACAAACAAACAAACAAACAAGAGGAAATAGCACAAATAGAATAGAGTGGCTGGGGAGCATCTCAGACACAGGCATAACTCTCATGATACAGTAGGATCCAAGGCAGGGGGTGCTGTGTTAGGGGTGGGGGTTATAATTTTATATAGCTCTATTTAAATTTGAGTAGAAACTTGCAGAAATGATTAAATTTTGAGTATAGTTTTGGTCAACTACAAGTAAGACTGGGTTCTCTCTCTAGTAATAGATATTTCCAGATATTTGGATACATAAAAGAAATATCATTCATTCATTCATTCACTTATCAGAAATAATAAGCAAATACTTGGGCAGGCACTGTGGTAGGTGCTGGGTAAAAGGGTGAGTAGACAGAGTTATGCCTGCCCTCCTCAAGCTTACACTCATTTTCGCAGGTTCCTTAACCTCTGGTCCAGCACTCATAAATGAATAACCTGTGAACTTAATTTGTTTGTCCTATGTAATGTTAACTAGTGCAGTATGAAAAAAATATTTAAACTAACCGATAGCAATTATGGATTGAATTGTGCCCCTAAAAATACGCGTTGAAGTCCTTAGCCCCCAATACCTCAGAACGTGACATTATTTAGAAATAGCGTTGGCGCAGGTGTAGTTATTAAGATGAGGTCATACTGGAGCACAGAGGGCTTTTCATCCAATGTGAGTGGTGTTCTTGTAAACGGAAGAGAAGAGGCACTGACACCTACACATACAACAGAAAAGTATTTTGTGACTGCCAAGGCACAGATTGGACTCATGAAGCTGCAAGCCAAGAAATGGCAAGGATTGGTGACCACTGCCAGAAGCTAGAAGGCAAGAAAGGATTCTACCCAGAGTCCTAGAGAAAGTGTGGTCCTGCTGACATCTTGATCTGGGGCTTCTAGCCTCTAGAACGGCAAGAGAATAAATGTCTGTTATTTTTAGCTGCCCAGTTTGTGGTACTTTGTTATGGCAACACTAGGAAACAAATAAGCTAAGATTTTTCCAAAACAGAATCAGGACTTTTTATCTAAAAATTCAGACTTTCATTTTCTCTTGGAACAGAGCAGATCTGGCAAGACTGGCAATGAGGGTGGAGCTAAGTAACTACCATCTTCTCCAGAGGTAGCATTTGACTGGCTTACTTTTCTGTGGTTCTTATAGGAATTTGTATTTATACCCAGCTGCGTTTTGCTACACTGTCTGCTTCTAGCCACAGTCTTACTTAATGCACCTGACCAGTGACTTCTGTGTTGTCAGAGGGTAACTAATTTACCCAAATCTCAGTGGAGATTTCCCTGCCCATCCTAGTCAAGGGTATCACCCCTGCACTCTTTTCCCTGCTTTGTATTTCCCCATGGAACCCATCTATCTGTCTGTCTATTTATTTTAACCTCTATGCTTTTCATTGTCTTCTCCTCCTGCTAGAATATAAACTCCCCGAGGACAAATATGTGTCTGTTCTGTTCACTGTGGTGGCCCCAGTGCCTACAGCAGTGGCTACTCATGAATACAGAAGCTATAGGATGCAAAAACTGGAATAAATTTCAGAAATCCACTAATGCAACCCCCACTAACCAGGCTGGCGGAG
This sequence comes from Macaca mulatta, assembly GCF_049350105.2. Classification (NCBI taxonomy): domain Eukaryota; kingdom Metazoa; phylum Chordata; class Mammalia; order Primates; family Cercopithecidae; genus Macaca; species Macaca mulatta. Next base: position 102,864,249 of record NC_133411.1, on the reverse strand, counting down.
GGAACAAGACTTGACAAAGGTCATACAACCAATTAGCAGCTGAATGAGTGATAATCAGGATCCAAATGAGTGATAAGCAGATTTTCTGTCCCCAAGTCCCATGATTGTTCTGTGGTTTCAGGCTGCCTCTCTGCTCATGTAGTCATAGTGCTTGGATCTTAAGTACAGAAATATCAAGATGATAGTAGAGAAATGATAGCCATTATGTATTCTGTCTAATTACTCATCTGCTAAATGTTTTCAGAACAAAACTGAAAAAAATATGCGTTTGTGTTCCTAATATCTGAAAAGGTGACAGATTTACTTCCTCTTCCATGATTATTCATACTAAAGACTTAATTACTGATATTAATACTAAAGGTTTAATTGTTATGGTTTAGTAAATACTTTAACTTCAGCTTTGGAAAGGAACATGGCTGATACCTTGATAGTCATATTTTGTGTTTCTTGTTAATGAGGTAGTAATAAAAGACTACATTCCACCCACAAGATTTGAATTATGATGCTAGAAAATGTTTTTTCATTAGTTAACTCAACCAATTTTTATAGGAAAGATCTGTCTAGTTGTTAAAAAGAGAATACCAAGTCACAAAGAGACCACTATCTGTCAGTCATTCATTTATTTGACAAAACGTAATGAGGTTCTACGACGTGCCATATGTCTCCCATCTTAAGCCCTACTACCCTTCTAGAACTGATGTCTTACAGCCATGTTTTCTGAAGTGGTCTACTGATTGAGGGTGGGAGGCATTTTCAAAACATACAAGTTTATAAGCTCCACCCTAGACCTACAGAATCACAATCTCAGGGAAAGAATCAGAAATTGTATGTCTACCAAGCATGCAAGTTCATTTTTATTAGGCATGCATTGGTAACAGTTTTAGTGGGAGAAATTGACATTAAACAAGTTTATACCAATACATATGCAATTTCTAAAATAGGTACTATGGAAGACTGTATACCATGATTGGTCATCGACTGTTTAATATATATTTATTGAGCACCTCATGTATATCAAACACTGCTCTAGTGCTAGAGATACAGCAGCAAACAAAACAGATTAAAATTTCTGCACTCACAGAACTTTCATTGTAGAGAGGAAAACAGATGATAGACACATACTCAAATGGGATAGTTGCATATGGTTTTCAATGCCATTTCCTTTTGAGAAGGCTTTCTGTGCCAGGTAACCAGGCTAAGAGGAAAAGAAAAACAAGGGCAAGAGATTGGAGGTGAAGGTCTTAGTTTCCCTGCTACTCTGGGGACCAAGCTTCAGAGGATGAGAGAGAAGCACTCAGATAAATCTAGGGTGATTTTGGAACCGAAGTCTTGATTTGTCTTGCTCTAGGTCATTCTGGAAAGATTGCATGCTTCTCAGAGAAGCCCCAAGGCTAGTGTTGAGCCACTATCTCCAACAGAGCAATTAGGAGTAGAGTAAAATTGGCTAAGAAAGGAGCTTGAAAGATAGCATAAAATGTCCTTTCTATTCCACTGATTCTCCAAGGCTTTCCCCTGGAGTGTTGGTATCTAGAAGTTCCTGCATGTCTGGGAGAGGAGGGGTTAGGGGAAGGGTGGTGGCATGCGAAATAGCTGAGAGTACTTGCTGGTGAAATATAACACAATATGCTATCATCATATTATATTTTCAAACCTTGTGGATAGAATAGAATCTTTGTGACTGCGTGCGGTGGCTCATGCCTGTAATCCCAGCACTTTGGGAGGCCGAGGCAGGTGGATCATGAGGTCAAGAGATCGAGACCTTTCTGGCCAACATGGTGAAACCCATCTCTACTAAAAATACAAAAACTAGCTGGGCGTGGTGGCGCACATCTGTAGTCCCATCTACTCAGGAAGCTGAGCCAGGAGAATCTCTTGAACCCAGGAGGCAGAGGTTGCGGTGAGCTGAGATCACACCACTGCACTCCAGCCTGGTGACAGAGCGAGATTCCATCTAAAAAAAAAAAAAAAGAATATAGTCTTTGTTTGTGTGTGTGTGTGTTTTGTTTTGTTTTGTTGTTTTACTAACTCATGAAGGAGAAACACAAAGGCTATGGGAGGAGCAATGTGACAGTGGCTGGGAGCCACAGTGTGCACTACCCAAGCCAGGAGGGGATTAGAATCAGAGTGAGGAGACAGGAACAGTTTTAGGCTGGAAGAGACTTGCAAAAAATTATGAATGTTGTCAAAGATACACATAAATTAAATAGTATAATAAACCCCACATATACATCACTCATATTCTAGATTTTTCTGCATCTTGTTTTTTCCATAATCCACCCTTTTTTGGATAGAATATTTAATATCAAGTCTCAGACATAATGTCATTTTATTCATACAAACATCAGCGTGCTCGTCAAAAAATACAGGCAATTTTAACCATTACCACAGTGCTGTTATCACATCTTAAACAATTAAAAATTGTTTCAAGAATTACCTAATATACAGTCCATATTAAATGTCTCTGATTGTTTCAGATTGCATTTCTGCAGTTGGTTCATTTGAATGGGGATTTAATCCACATACTGCATTTGGTTATTATGTCTTTTAAGTGTCTTTTAATCTAGAGTAGTCCCCTTGTATCATCAAGAGTAGGAATTTAAGAACAAAACAAGATCAGTGGGAAAAAATAAACCGTCATCCTATTTTGCTCACCTGAGCTTCAGCGTATTCTCACCCTGCTACAACAATAAGAAACATTAATAATTGTGAGGAATATCATCAAACTGGAAGGATGCTTTAGGAAATTTTCCTGGGTGAATTGCATTTACTGAAAAGCAGCTAGAATCTACTGGAGCAAAGGCTCTTATTCAGGAAATGTTTTTATGCACTATTTCCAAAGGTCATTGGATGAACGTGCCCCTCAATTTCTCAGTTGCCTTCCTATAAATCCTGCAAGACTCATCAGCAGCACCTACTCTGACTCACAGACTATTACAGCTTATTGAGAAATAACTTGGACTTCCCAGAAGACTAATTTACGTCAGCAAGCAAAAGGATAATCACAACCATAAATCTTAAATCTATCCCTGTACACAGCTGGGTTAAAAAAAAATTCAATAGTATATTGTGACTTTCAACCAAAAGAGGACTTTTATTTTTTATTTTTAAAAAAATAATCCACAACATTATAAAAGTCCTCCAACTTTATTGCTGTTTCTTTCCTGCTACTGTATAGGATAATACCATGTAAATTACAGCTGAAGGACCAAAGTTCGTTGTTAGCATCTCTTTGTTCTGGTTTAGAGGTTGTTGGGAAACCAGAGAAGAAATATTTTAAAGAAAAACAACAGAAGTTAGACAACGGTACAAATACATACAGAGAAATTTCTCACATGAAAAAGCATTATCAGTCTTGATTTGTGTAAATTCCCAGTTTTAGAAATTGAATTTATTCCTTCTTATTGATTTATTGGTTAATTGCCACAAAAGTGCCTCTGGGAATGATTCCTAAAAGTGATGATTAAAATGATCTCCTGAAATGCAGACTGTTCTCATAGCCACCCCAGCTTATTCTCCTCCATGCTCATGTTATATTTCTTTGGCCAAAGATGGATTATTTATAGCAGAAGCGCCAGAGCTCAAAGCATCCTGCTTACCTTTTGTTGTCAAGGTAACAACTTAGATTGTTCCCCTTTGGTTGAAAGGTCAGATTTGTGGTGGTATGAGTCATAGAACTCAGGGGGGTTTTAAAAATTGAGATAGCACTTTTTCAAAGACAAATTAAAAATCAGAGCCTTATGCGTTTCCAGACCATTTAAAATTGGATTTGAACCACTAGATAGTTTACAATAATTACCCCTGACACCTCCGTGGTTGTGCTGCAGGGAAGCATGGATAAGTCACTTCACTGGTTGCAAAGACCTATTCCTCAGATTGTAGCCCTCTTGGCTATTTACTGGGTCTGTTCTTTGCTGATCATAATTGCTGTTTCTCTTTTGCACGAGGTGTGTGTGACAGAGATTATTTAAAGTATTTTATCTTTAAATTACAGATTTAGAAACTTCAAAATTACAATGGAGAATATTTTGGGATTCACTTTGAAAGAAAATTTTACACCTATGACAATGATATCACTTACCTGTGGCCTGACTATTTTAAGCATATGTATTAACTGTTTAAATCTCTCTTAAAACAACCATCTGAAATAGAAAATGTTATTATTCTAAATTCCTCTTTACAAGCAAGGAAGCGAGACATAGATTGGATAAGCAACTTACTTCAGGTCACATGATTGGGAAGTAGTAGCAAAGGAAGGATTTTCTCCCCTCCATTTAGTTAATAAGTCTGCACCCTTAACTACTCTGCCATGGTTTCACTTTACAAACTTGTGACTCTAATTAAGACGCAGGAAGAAACAAAGATGGCATTATTCTCAGGAGGGATGGAAGGGGACCTGTGCCTTCCTGAGACCCTCCAACTCCCACAATACCCCCTCCCTGTTGTAGCCCCTCTCTAACCCCATGGCTACCCTGTACTAGCCAATAAGACCTTCTATGGGCCTTTAAGAGAATTTTTCTTTACAAGCTGAATTCTCCCAATCACATATCTGGGGTAAGAAAGGAATTGAACAAAATTCCAGAAATTCACTTTATGAACTCCCCAAAATTCAACTATGTGTCTCAAAGTTTAAAGTGTGGTGAATTCAGTATGCTTTAAGTTGCAGGCATGGTGACTGCAATCCACTCCAATTATAATTGCAGCTACAATTTATTAAACACATATGAAGTACTAGGTACTCTGAATGAATTATCTTTCATCTTTTCCACATCTCTGGGAGAGGCAGCCAATCCAATTGTGAAGGAACTGAGGATCAGAGAAACAAGGATGTTGCCTGAGTCACACGCTGGGAAGGGATAGAGTCAGGATTAGAATTTGGGTCTGCCTTGCTCCAAACTCTGTTCTCCTTTTGCAGCATCATTTTCTCATTTAAAACACAAAACAAAACACAGCAAAAAAAACTCGCCAAGTGTGGTGACTCACTTCTGTAATCTCAGCACTTTGGGTGGCCAAGATGGGAGGATCCCTTAAGGCTCAGAGTTCAAGACCAGTCTGGGCAACTTAGCAAGACCCTGTCTCTACACAACATAAATAATAATAATAATAATAATAATAATAATAATAATAATAAGTCAGGGATATAACTAGTTTAGTGGCACAATCCAATGTTGTTCAAAGAGAACTCTAGAAACAAAGTTTTGAGAATTTAGATGTGTTAGGGCTTTGTGAAATGAATTGGCACCTTCTACTGACTGTAAACAATGATCATGAAAGAGAGTGGATTAAAAAAATGTTGATACAAACCAGATTTACAATAAGTGCTAGTATTTCTTTGCTATGTGTTAATGGCTTTTCATAATTACTGGAAAGCCTACCCCATTCTTGACAATAAACTTTGCATCAGAGGCTTACGAAGACAGGCCCAGGAGGACAGAGCACCCTGGGTAATTTTCAGAGTTATTTAGGTGAGGAAAATAGTCATAGACCCATCCTTTCTCCCTAAAGTCAAAAGTAACCCCTGATTTCTGCATCTCCCAGCTCTAATGTTCAGAAAGGGCTCAACAACATTAAGGAGTTTCATTCAGCGAACACTGTTTTTCTGGTGCTCTCCAAAGACCTACACAAAGTGGGTTCACTCCTATTTATAAAAGTTTGTTGAGATCCTGGGAACATCTGACTCGTATGTATTCGAGATCCGTTTAACCACAGGTAAGATTCGACTGGATGCACTAGTGTCGTACATCAAATTAAAAATGGTTACAAAGTGATGACTTACTACACAGATTTGGATGAAGCTCAGGGTAAGTCGCTTTGGCCCCTCAAGCATGGCCTCTATGATTACTTAAGAGCCTGATGTAACACAGGGTAGAGTGAATATTTAGTTTGGGTGCCCCTCTTCTCCCATCCTCTTCTCCCCGACGTGAATGCAGCTGACTCCTTCTCATCCCCAGGCCTCAGCTCGGATTTCCCTGCCGAGGGTGCTGGCTTGAGCGTTCAGGCCAATACAGGAGTGTTTTGTCATCCTCTCCCAGAGCTCTGGTTTTTCATCCCTTCCACCCTCACCCAACCCTCATCATAATTTGCAATTATGTATTTATTTGTGTGTTTATTTGTTTATGGTGTGCCTATTCAATAGTTTGTACACTTTAGTGAGGGCAGAGGCCATATCTGCTCTTCAATAGCAACCTTGAGGAGTTTGGCTCCTGGACAAAACCTGTGTGTGATTTTCCAGGCCTCACATGGAAGCCGCCCTCCCCACACCAGGCTTGGTGTATGGGCCTGAGCATTGCAGCCTCTGAGGGAATTGCAGTCAAGGCCTCAGGCCCCCTGGCCGGCCTTGGCCTTAGACGTATCTGCATTCCTAGCCCAGGAAGCCTCTATGTGGAGGTCTCTTTACTGAGGTCCTTCAGTAGAGACCTTCTCAGGTGCCATTGCTGAGACCTTCTCATAGGGGGAGGAGAAGCCTCGAAGTCACTTTTCTCCACTCTGACTCAGTATTTTCCCACTGAGTTGGTGCTTCCTCCAACTTCTGCTTGCTAATACTCTCATAGTAAGGCATTAAAGGTTTGACTGTTACTTTCATTTGAGCTTAATTGTCTTAATCAGCTGCTCTGATACTTGGTGCCTCAGTTTAGCTCTTTAAAACCTTTGTAGGTGCTCAATAAATATTATGCAAAAGATTGAACAAATGAACCAATAATCTCTTCAGGAATTCTGCTAAGTACTTTAGTCATTCCATGAACATTTTTGAAATACCTACTACGTGCCTGGCACTGTTCTAGGTTCTTGGGATCTATACAAAGATTCCTGCCATCAAAGAGCTTGTGTTATGTGTAGCCTTTCATTATCCCACTTAATTCTCACAGAAATCCTGGAGGGGAAAAATGGAAAACTAGAAAGGTTCGTAATTTGCTTAAGATCATAAAACTTGTAGGTAGCAGAAATGAAATTGGAAAAATCTCTTCTTTCTCTTGTGCCATGGCTTTGTCATCCCAAACCACCAGGGCAGAGTTTAGCTTCTTTTCTGATCCCAGGGGTCTAGAATCTTCAGGCACTCCAAGGTCAGGGAAATCCTGGCCTATCACTTCCCAGGCACTCAGAAGGCTGTTAGGAGGAGCCTGAGGAAACCCCTAAGGTGCCCTGTTGATGAAGCCCTGTGGATGTAGCTTCCACCCAGCTGGTGGCAGTAGGACTGACAAGGCCTGTGCACTCAAAACCCTTCTGCTCTTACTTCTTCAGGAGCAGCCTCAACTGGGTCCTCTTAGCCTAAGATCTCTGAAAGAGGTCCCTTCAGGATCAGTGCACGGAAGCCAGGCGTAGAAACTGGAGGCAAAAGAACTGAGAGCCAGCAGTGATTCTATGCTTTTCCTTTGTCAGCAGAGTTCTAAAAAAGGCCCTTCTCTCTGGGCTAAAGACTCAGCAGTGACAGAATAGGATTTAATAATATTCCTTTTCCTTAGATTTTATTTATTATTATTATTATTTTTGAGACGGAGTCCCACTCTGTCGCCCAGGCTGGAGTGCAGTGGTGGGATCTCGGCTCACTGCAACCTCCAACTCCCAGGTTCAAGTGATTCTCCTGCGTCAGCTTCCCAAGTAGCTGGGATTACGGGCGCCCACCACCATGCCTGGCTAAAGTTCTACTACTTTTATTGCTCATGACTCTATGTCTAAAAACTTTGGGAAATGATGCTCAAAATTTTTATTTATTCTTTGAGATTGGGTGATTTCATGGCCAATACAACCTTGAAAATGAGGCATGGTTTTATTTTTTAACATTTTGAAGTTTGGCAGCTTTTTAGAAAGCTAAGCACATGGTATCCATTTGATCCAGCAATTCAACTCCTTTACACTTACCCAAGAGAAATGTAAACATGTGTCCACACAAAGACTTATATTGAAATGTTCATAGCAGAGACATTATAGTCAAAAACTGGAAACAAACCAATGGTCAATCAACTGGTGAATACATAAACAAAATGTGATCTACCCACAATGGTCACACTGATAGCCGACTATTAAAAAATAACAAAATACTCATATGAGCAACAACGTGAATGAACCTCAAAAACACACTAGATGAAAAGGCTACATATTGTGTTATTCCATTTATATGAAATTTCTAGAAATGGCAAAACAACAGATACAGAAAGCACATCAGTTGTTGCCTGGATTTGAGGTGGGAGCAGAAATCAACAGCAAATGGCAAGAAGGAATTTTGGAGATGATGAGACTTTGGGAACAGTGGACTGTGGTGACTGTTACACAACTGTGTGTACTTTTACCAAATCTTGTCAAACAGTACATTCCAAGTGGGTGACTTTTATGGTTATATTATACCTCAATAAATCTATTAGAAGGGGGAAGAGGAACAAGTTGTTTAGGCAGTGGTCTGTTTTTAAGATGAACAAAAAACACGTTAGGTTAAAGAAAAACAAGTCTTCTAAGCACAAACTATTTCCTTGGGATATGACTGCAAATTTAAAATCTGCTCATGAGGAAATTAATATTTGCTCAAACACAGTGATCAGCTGACATTTCAAGCTGGTTCCTGTGTGGGTGGAAATTTGCAAGCACATCCATGTAACCTCTTGGAATTCTCTGGAGAACTTTTTTTTGACAGGATCACAGGATAAACTGCCATCGTGTATGGGAAATGAGAAAAGATACAAAATCTGTGCTGAACTGGATGTGCTGGTGAGGTCTTTTTGAAAAAGCTGATGGGGCCAGATAGAGTTGGGGAGAGGGTAGAGAGTGATAAGGTAGGACTGGCAGCAAGATTCGAATTCTCCTCCCTCCAGCTGGCCTGCTGAGAGGACCAATGGATACAAGAAACAAAGTATGTCATGGGTCCTGCATTCAAACAATATCAATCGGCCCTCAGAGAAAGCACACTATGGTCAAGGTGGCATTTCAATAAAGCAGACAGCTGCCTTCTGGCCTGCATGTCAGCCTCCCTGCAGCCTGGAGAGTCACTTCTCTCTCTGTGGGAAAGCCTGCTGGGGGCATATTGGCTGCAAGATGAGGTTTCTTTTTCCATTTTCTTCTTCTCTTTTTCAAAAATCAGCTTGAAGCTCGTTAAAGTCAGGAATGAGAGTGAAGCGCTCTTAGGAAATATGAAAGGTGGGGTGCAGGCCAGGGGAAGGACTGAGAGGGTGGAGGTGTTCGAAAGGTGGGATAAAAGCATGGTGGAGGGGAAGGAGTGAGCCCTGTCATTTGGGCTGCTGCGCTGGGGCTTCTATTCCCTCAAGTGAGACTATCAGAAGGAGTCCGCATTTTTCAATAGAGCAGCACGACATTAAGCGGATGGTTTCTGAACGCTGGCACTTCAGACTGTGAGGTCTCTGTGGGTGGGTTTTATGCCATGCTCTTTGGTTGCCGGAATAGAAATCCCATGGGAATTGTGTAGCAGCAGCAGCCTTTGTGGATAGCAAAGAGGATTATGTGAGGTGGGGAAGAGCTTTCTTTCCCCCTTTCTTCTCTTTTCTTTTTCTTTTTAACGGGGGCATTCAATTTCCCAGAGAAATGGAACCACGTCTTCACAGCCAAAGAAAAAAGGGAGGTTTAAGGCAGAGTTCAAATAATTCAGGCCAAAGAGGATTTGTGCTGGCCACCCCCTTTAACCTCCACCTTACATAGGATAATATATTGCGAACAAGTACTTCTGAGGCAAAAAGGAGGAAAATGAGCCAAGAATAAAAACAAACAATTCCTGGGTAAGGACATATAAGTGAAAATCAATGTAGGAAAAGGCTTGAAACTCCTGGTAACTAGTGAAATACAAATGAAAGCAAACATGAGATGCCAGTTTTTATATTTCTAATTGAAAAAGATTGAAAGGTATTACAGTACTCTGAAGACAAGGAGCAGGCCTTCCATATATTGCTTGTGGGAATGTAAATTACAGTAGCCTTTTAGAAAGGCAACGAACAACTAGCTTTTTAAGTCTTAAAAAGACATCAGAAAAGACCCCCAAGTCATCTTCTTTGCAATTAACCTCACAGAAATGAAAAGCACCAACTTGCTGGATGTCAGAAAAACTGGAAACAACTGAAAGCCATGAACCATGAATCAAAGAGGGATGAAGAATTATGGGGCATCCATATTACAGAGTGCCTTGTAGATATTTAAAGAAGTGAGTTGGAGTCATACTGATTAATCTGGCAAAAATTCCCATAGTCTTTTATGTTTGCAAATGTTTCTAAATAATAGATACAGTAGATCTAATATTTAGTAAAAAACAAACTACCAACCCACCCGAAAAGCATATAGAGGTCAATGTTTAGATGGATAGCAGAGAGAAAGAAAGAAAAAGAAAGAAAGAGAGAGAGAAAAGAAAGAAAGAAAGAAAGAAAGAAAGAGAAAGAAAGAAAGAAAGAAAGAAAGAAAGAAAGAAAGAAAGAAAGAAAGAGAAAGAAAGAAAGAAAGAAAGAAAGAGTAAGACTAGGTAACTAGCTAATCTTGATTATCTTAATGGAATAGGATGGGGGAAAAGCATTAATTTTTTTATACATCTTTGAATTGTTCATTTGTGACAATGAACATGATTGTTTTTTAAACAATGTCTTTAATTAATCTTTAATTTTAAGAAATAAAAAATTAATTAAAATTAAGGAATTTTTTAAAATTAAATTTCTTTAATTAAAAAAGAAATACTGCTATGAACTCAGTCCTGTACTGAGATCCTGTTTCTGCTATCAAACAGCTTACAACCTAGTTCAAATAATAATATAAACAAAAGCAACCAGAGAAAAACAAATGACAATACATGTCAAGATATTCTTTGCCTTTAGAGGCTGGACAACTGTGTGGGCCAAGGCAAGAGGGTAGAATTATGTGTTATTTTTATTTGGTGGAAGAGAAGGTAGTCAGAGATTTGAAGTACAGAATTTGTGTTACAGGTACTGTGAGAGAAAAAAGGTTAAATCTACAGGGTGAAACTATCAGATCAATCTTGCCAATTGTGTTTTTTCAGATGTTCCAAATTTTTGCTGACTATTTTTTAAGTGAAAAAAATAAAGTCCTGTGTACTTAATAACAGAGACATGTTCTGGGAAATGTGTTGTTAGATGACTTTGTTGTTGTATGTATGTCATAGGTGTGCAGCTCTTATACAAACCTAGATAATATAGCCTACAACATACATACACACAATATGCTACAAAGCATGTTACTGTACTGAATATTGTAGACAATTGTAACAATTCACTAGGCAATAAGAATTTTTCAGTTCCCTCATAATCTTATGGGACCACCGTTGCATATGTGGTCTGTCCTTGACTGAACTCTTATGTGGCACATGACTATACCAAAAGAGGTGTTTTAACATTTCCCGTTCTAATGGTGGATTTGTCAATTTCCTTTTGAATATTACTTAAATTGTGTGGTGGGTTCATTGCATTATTTATCTCTGTTTCTTCTACTTTAGAAAAAATGGGATTTATTTGGTGTATATAGAAACAAAACAAATTTTTCTCGGGTCAATTTTTGCATTTTGTATTTTTGCAGCTATCATAAATTAATAATTTTTTTATCTTTCTGGTGAAATTATCCTATTATGACTGTATGGTTACCATTTCTATCCCTAGTAATGCTTTTTATCTTTTTTTTTTTTTTTTTTTTTTGAGACGGAGTCTTGCTCTGTCACCCAGGCTGGAGTGCAGTGGCCGGATCTCAGCTCACTGCAAGCTCCTCCTCTCAGGTTCACGCCATTCTCCTGCCTCAGCCTCCCGAGTAGCTGGGACTACAGGCACCCGCCACTTCGCCTGGCTAGTTTTTTGTATTTTTTAGTAGAGACGGGGTTTCACCGTATTAGCCAGGATGGTCTCCATCTCCTGACCTCATGATCCGCCCGTCTCGGCCTCCCAAAGTGCTGGGATTACAGGCTTGAGCCACCGCGCCCGGCCTTGCTTTTTATCTTAAAGTAAATTTTGTCAGATATTAATGTTGTTCCACAAGTTTTTTTTTCACTGATATTTAACTAGTATGAGATGATTATGCCTGTATTATTTTTTAGGTATGTCTCTGACTAATTGTTTATAGATAAGAGTTTTTAAAAATCTATACTTCTAATCTTTAAATGAAGAGTTTAGCCCATGTACATTTATTGTGTTACTGACATGGTTAAGTTTATTTTGTCCTGCGTTATTTAATATTTTATAGTTGTCTCAGGCCTTTTCATTCAATAACCTCTTTCCTTGTCTGATGCCTCTGGTATCTGACCCGTAACTTTTTAATCTAGATATGGCCTCTCTGCTGAAGTTTTCAGGTTGACGCCTCAGCCAGGCACTTTACCTTTGTTAACTTTATTTTTATTTGCATTTGGTGTCACACTCTTCAGCCCACTCCACCTCCAGTCCCTGGGGCCACCACTTCTCTGGGAGGAGTAGTCAGGCATTTCTTGTCATCTAAGCTCTAGCCATTGGATTCATCTTCATTCCTGACTTTTGTAGTAAACACGACCTGACATTGTTCTTTAAAATATATCTGTTTGCCATTATCTGTTTCCACAACTAGAATCACAACCCATATTTACGTTCTTAGCACTTCATAGTTACACATTTAACAGCTACGATCCCATTTCCCAAGACAGTGAGTAGTTATACATTTAAGCACATGACTTTGTTCTGGCTAATGTTATGTAAGACAAAGACACTGGGAGATTCTCAGAAAAGTGTTTCTCTGAGACAAAGGGACACACAAGGAGAGAAATTAGCCTTCCTGTGTTTGGTGGTGATTGCACAAAATGCAATATCTGAAACTGAGACCACCATCTGTGACCATAAGTGAACAAGCTTGAAGATGAAAATCAATACGGTGAAGAGCAGAAAGGTGGAAAAGCCTAGATTATTGATGATGTCAGTCCTAGAACCCGTACAACTAGATCCAAATGTTGTTGGCATCAATTACAGACAAACATTCCTCTACCTACAGCACAAAACAAAGTAGCTTAGAATATGTGAGCCGCCACTCTAGAGTGGAACTGTTTATAAATATGTTATTGTACAGGCATACCTTGTTTTATTGTGCTTCTCTTTACTGCGCTTTGCAGATATTGCGTTTTTTTACAAATTGAAGGTTTACGGCAACTGCACTGAATAAGTCTATAGGCACACTTTTTCAACAGCACGTGTTTACTTTGTGTAACATTTTGCTAATTTTCAAAACATTGTAAAACATTTTCATCATTATTTTATCTGTTATAGTGATCTGTGATCAGTGATCTTTGATGTTACTGTTGTAATTTTGGGGGGGCTACAAAAAATTATAACTTTTTGGGGGGGCAATATTCTCCCATATGAGGCAGCGAACTTAACTGATAAATGTTGTGTGTGTTCTGACTGCTCCAAGGACCCACCCCTCTCCTCTGGTCTCTCTATTACCTGAGGCACACAATATCAAAATTAGGCCAGTTAATATCTTAACAGGGACCTCTAAGTGTTCAAGTGAATCAAAAGCTTGAAATGATTAAGCTTAGTGGGGAAAGTCATGTTGAAAGCTGAGATAGGCTGAAAGCTAGGCCTCTTGCACCAGTTAGCCAAGTTGTTGAAATGGCAACAAAGGATTTAGAAGGGTACATAAATGTAGTTGATAAAGCAGCAGCAGGGTTTGAGAGGATTGACTCCAATTTTGCAAGAAATTCTACTATGGGTAAATGCTATCCAACAACGTCACATAGTACAGACAAATCTTTCACAAAAGGAAGAGTCAATCAGTAAGACAAACTTCATTGTTGTCTTATTTTTAAAAATTGCCACAGCCACCTCAGTCTTCAGCAACCACCACCCTGACCAGTCAGTGGACATCAATGTAGAGGCAAGACCCTCCACCAGCAAAAAGATGACAACTCACGGAAGGCTCAGATGATTGTTAGCATCTTTTTAGCATAAAGTAGTCTTAAAATGAAGACATGCATATTGTTTTTTTTTAAAGACAAAATGCTATTGCACACCTAGTAGACTACAGTATAGTGCAAATATAACTTTATATGCACTGGGAAACAAAAGTTCTTGTGACTTGCTTTATTGCAGTTGTTTATTGCAGTGGTCTGGAGCCAAACCCAGAAAATCTCTGAGGTATGCTTGTATAAAGAAAAGTATAATGTCCAGAAAAGGATTAATGTTCATTTATATATTTTACCCAATTCTTCCACACTAGGGAACTAGTTAAAAAATGTTTAGCACATGTGGTGAAGAGGACTATTTCTGGTTTGATTCTGTTCTTTTTTTAAAGTTTTTTTTTTTTTCATTTTATTTTTGTTTAATCCTAAGCTTGCCAATGTTTTCTTTCCTTGGACAGCATTTGTCTTATTTTGATATCCACTTACAATCATATTAGAAACTTAGTAAAAACTACTTAGTGATTCCGCTTTGAATTTGCAGCCATATGACCAAAATGTTTTGAGTATAAGCCTATCTATATGTCAGAAAAACTTCAGGAACTGTTAATGTCTCTTCTTTTACAGAAATTCCACCTCTATCTTGATGTAACAGGGTTGATCAAGAAAATTAGAAACCATGAGGCCAGAAAGCTAATTTCCTTAAATGCAACAAAAAGAAAAGTTTTTCCAACTACCTCTGTGCAATAAGAAATATTTCTTTCAGGTACCAATTTCTTCAACTGTACAATCATTTATAATTTGAAGATTTTCAAAAATAATAGAGTAACAACAAAATAAGATAAAATTAAGACTATATGAAAACAGAGTAAATGGAATAATAATTCAAATAAAGACTAAAATAAAATGACATTTATTATGGATTTTGTAAACAGTTCACAATTATATATTTAAATTTTACTTTATAGATATAAGATTACAGTCAAGGAGGTTAATTTCAAATTTTATGACCAGCCACTTGTACTTTTTTATCACACATGAAAATATTCACTCTTACTACTTTACTTCAAACAGTGAACTATAAATTTATTTAGACAATAATAATTAAGGACCTTTTCTTTTTCAGGACAACAAAAAAATTAAAGGACGTTGAAGATACTGCTAAAGAAGCTTCACTTCTTGATTATGGCCTTTGCATTGAAGATCTGTAGTAATTATTTTCATTAATTTTCAAGTCTTCCCACAGTCTCTTTGTTCAAAGAAATATTATCTTGAAATAATTTTTGTGAATACAAATCAAAAATTGATCCCCAAGACAATTCTACTATAAAGACAAATGCACGCTTATGTTTACTGCAGCATATTTATAATAGCAAAGACTTGGAACCAACCCAAATGCCCATCAGTCATAGACTGGATAAAGAAAATGTGACACATATACACTATGGAATACTATGCAGCCTTAAAAAAGAATGAGTTCATGTTCTTTGCAAGGACATGGATGAAGCTGGAAACCATCATTCTCAGCAAACTAACACAGGAACAGAAAACCAAACACCTCATGTTCGCACTCATAAGTGGAGTTGAACAATGAGAACACATGGACACAGGGAGGGGAACATCACACTTCAGGGCCTATTGGGGGGGTGGAGGGAAAGAGGAGGGAGAGCATTAGGACAACTACCTAATGCATGCAGGGCTTAAAACCGAGATGACGAGTTGATAGGTGCAGCAGACCGCCATGGCACATGTAACTGCATGTTCTGCACATGTATCCCAGAATTTAAAGTAAAAAAAAAAAAGTTGATCTACAAAACAGTATTACAACAGTCACTTATTTTAACAAGTCTCCTAAATCTTTTCTGTATGAGTTTTCTTAATTACAATATATCGATAACATGGACACACTTTTTTTTTTTTTTTTTTTTTTTGAGACAGAGTCTCACTCTGTCACCCGGGTTGGAGTGCAGTGGCGTTATCCCGGCTCACTGCAAGTTCCGCCTCCTGGGTTCACGCCATTCTCCTGCCTCAGCCTCACGAGCAGCTAGGACTACAGGCGCCCGCCACGAGGCCCAGCTAATTTTTTTGTATTTTTGGTAGAGACGGGGTTTCACTGTATTAGCCAGGATGGTCTCGATCTCCTGACCTCGTGATCTGCCCACCTTCCCCTCCCAAAGTACTGGGATTACAGGCGTGAGCCACTGCACCCGGCCAACACACTTTTAATATAACAGAATATTTAGTTGCATCAGTTTCCCATCAACCCGCTAAAATCATTTAATAATTGTGTGGGTCATTCCCACTGATTGGTGGGAACTCTTTTAATAACGGTTCCCATCGTTTCCACTGCATTATTTTTCTTGCCAGACTTAGTTCATTTGCAGCCTGAAGAATCGCTCTTCTCTTGGGCCACCTTGAAGTTGGTCTAGTTCTTTAATATTCAGTTCCATAGCCATAGCCAGCTTGTCATTTGTAATCCGTTCTGTATACTTTTTATATGCTTCATTTTTAGGGATTTGCTAAAGAATAGCAAGAATAGCAAGTCTTTATGTACAATATTCTTAGCCTCTCATGTGGGTTCTTTCATACAGCCAATGGTATTCCTCAGTGTCTGATTCTGTTCTTACTATTCCATGCTCTCCTTGCCACCATGTCCCTATATCAAAACTTTTACTATCACTTACAGGAAAAAGTAAATCTCAACCTCAGCTTAAGTGATAACTCTTATTTTAAATTCTGGCTATTTTTAAAGTTATGGATAAATAGGGGTCCTTCATACATACTGAAAGCTACCCACCACAAGTTACCATTACTTTTATACTGTATTGCTACAAGGTAGTTCATCGCCTCTGAGAAACTTGAGGTTCTTTTCTTGTTATCTGGGGAATGATTCAGCCTCTGTTTGCTTAGAATTGCTTTTGTTGGGCTATCCCTAACTCTTCTCTGTCCTTTACCTCCATTCAACGAGGGATTAGAATAAGTTTGTTTATTTATTTAGTTAGTTAGTTTGAGACAGAGTCTTGCTTTGCTGCCCAGGCTGGAGTGCAAGGGCATGATCTCACTAACTGCAGCCTCCGCCTCCCAGGTTCAAGCCATTCTCCTGCCTCAGCCTCCCAAGTAACTGGGATTACAGGTGTGCACCACCACATGCAGCTAATTTTTGTATTTTTAGTAGAAACAGGGTTTTGCCTTGTTGGCCAGCCTGGTCTCAAACTCCTGACCTCAGGTGATCTGCCTTGTCCTCCCAAAGTGCTGGGACTACAGACATGAGACACTGTTCCTGGACTAGAATAAGTTTGGGCACTGCTGAAGAGAAAGAGCAGGCATGTTTTATATTTTGATGCTTTTCTTGGTTAATTTCAATGAATTTCTTCATTGCAAAGAAACATGGACTCTGAACTACTTCCTGTGTAACACCATTAAGCCTCCTTCCTGCTGAGATTCAAACCTGGAGTCTCATAGTACACCCAGCATGATGCTTGGGTTGGTGGGGATACATACTGGTTTAGAATTTCCAAGGGACTGAACTACAGTGAGGTTTATTTTTGCAGCCTGCCCAACTTCCAACTGGGGAGTTGCAATTTAATTAGTGAAAAAGCTGAGCCATTTTCCCTTATTCTCTCTCTGTGAAGAGGTAAGATGGCGGTAGAACTAGATTGCAGGACAAAGGGACTCTTCACTCTATTCCTTACCTGGGAGGGCACAGCACTTTATCTAGGCTGAAGAGGAGAAAAAAAAATGAACAAAAGTTCAACCTTAAAAAGAAGAGAAAATGGTATAAAAATGTTATGAAACAGTATATAAAAATGGTAATTCCAAAATAAAAATAGATCAGAGTTAGATATTTTTACATGTAGGAATCTGTGACTTCCTGAATGGTAACCACTTTCTCCATGGTTTAAAAAAATAATTCAGTGACTTATAAAGCACTGTTTCTATCCTCCAATTTAGGAAGAACATTTGGTACGTAGAAAATAAAATTATCTGTAGCTTTTATCTGTAGCTTTACTGTATTGATCTTTTAAATTTTTTTTGTTTCTGTAAAAATGGGGCCATCTTTATGTGACATACACATTTTAAAAAGTGTTTTCACCACTCCCAAGTCAATCGTCCTGTTATTTTGGACTCTAACCTGCGTCATTTGATTTCACTGAAACGCTTGGGGCATCTCTATTGCTACATTGCTGTAATTAATCATTTCCTTTTCAGTTAATCTGGCATGGGGCCTCTCTTTAGCCAGACATAGATGTCTCCTCTTCTTAGCTCATATTTTTTAGTTTTATCTACTTCCATGTGTGCTCTCCATTGGAGTTTATTTTTGTCCTTTGGTCATTCATTACGCGATGACAGGAGGGTGGTAAGAAAGGTAATTGGCTGGTAGGTGTCTTGATCAAGAGGAAATCACGATCATATTTATTTTTAAGAAGAAGAAAAAGAGATCAGAATACACAAGAAATAGTTTTCCAAAGATTCAAATAACTAGGAGGAGAGCTTTCCTATGTAAGCGAAAAGCTTTGATGACAATGTTTTCTTAGGGGACTAACATACTAAATAGAATAGAAATAAACCCCAGTGGTTGATATGAGTTGGATGCAAACCTTCTATAGATTTTCGGGAAAAGAAAATGCTTTTATTATAGAAAATGTAAAACATACAAAACTAGAGGCCGGGCGCGGTGGCTCAAGCCTGTAATCCCAGCACTTTGGGAGGCCGAGACGGGCGGATCACGAGGTCAGGAGATCGAGACCATCCTGGCTAACCCGGTGAAACCCCGTCTCTACTAAAAAATACAAAAAACTAGCCGGGCGAGGTGGCGGGCGCCTGTAGTCCCAGCTACTCAGGAGGCTGAGGCAGGAGAATGGCGTGAACCCGGGAGGCGGAGCTTGCAGTGAGCTGAGATCCGGCCACTGCACTCCAGCCTGGGCGGCAGAGCGAGACTCCGTCTCAAAAAAAAAAAAAAAAAAAAAAAAAAAAAAAAAAAAAAAAAAAAAACCATACAAAACTAGAGAGACTAACATATTGAGACAATGGAAAGTAATTGCATATACTCAAGACCCAGCTTAAGCAATTGTCACTTTCCAGGGATCTCTTAATTTTTTATCTTCTAAATAGGACTTCCCTGCAACTTCAACTGGTCAAGCTTTAAGGGAATCAAAGCCTCCCTCAAACAAGGGTAAGTGGCAGCCTTGAAGATTCCTACAAAATGCTTTTTTGAAAGGTGAATTATTTTATTTAAGCATACATACATAAAGACAAATACACAAGTAAAATGTATAGCTCAAGGATCCTTTATTAACTACGTGTGTCTTTGTAACTAACTCCAAGGTCAACAAACAGAATATTACCAGCATCCCAGAGTCCCCCTGTGCCTTCTTCTAGTTATTAGCTCCTCTGGAGACAAATGTTTTACTGGCTCTGTCCCAATACATTAGTTTTGCCTGTTTTAGAACTTTATGGAAGTGATTGAATTGTATACTATGTACAAGGTTGCATCTGGCAACTTTCTTGCCACATTATGTTTGAGAGATTCATTGTAGTTTTAGTTCATTCATCTTCATTGCATATAGTGCACCATTCTAGGGATATGGCACAATTTATTTATCATTCTACTGTTGATAGACATTTGGATTGTTTTTAATTTGGGGTTATTACAAATGCTGCTACTATGACTGTTCCTATGCACATATTCCTATTTACATTCCTGTTGGGCATATATCTAGGAATGGAATTACTGTGTCACAGGAATATAATCAGCTTAAATAAATACTGCCAGTTTTCTAACATGATCGTTTCTATTTACATTGCCACCTGCGGTACATAACCTCATCAGGATATGATATTGTCGGTCTTTTAATTTATGTCATTCTGGTGAGTGTACAGATATATCATATTGTACTTTTAATTTGCATATTTCTGATGGCTAAGGAGGTTGAATACTTTTTTCATCTTTTGATATTCTCTTTTGTGAAGTGCCTCTTTTGCCTATTTTTTTTCTGTTGGTTTGTGTGTCTTTTCCTTATTGATTATAAGAGTTATATATTCTTGATAAATATGAGCCATTTGTCGGACATTTGTGTTGCAAATACCATTTCCCACTGAATGGCTTGCCTTTTCATTATCACAGTTTTTTTTTTTTAATAAACACAACTGTTTTCATTTTTATTTTTAAAATTTCTGGTACCTTTTGTATCCTATCTAATAAACTTTCATTTATTCCAAAGTAATCTCTCATGTTTTCCTCTAAAAGCCTTACTGTTTTGCACTTCATATTTATATCTACAATTTATCTGGAGTTGATTTTTTTAACAGTATCAGGTAGGAGGTTCAGATTTATGTTTTTCCTATATAGGTATGCAATTAATTTAACATAATTTGTTGTGATGACTAATCTCCACTGCTCTGCTATATGATTTTTGTCATTTGTATTCTTATATATGTGGGTCTGCTTCTAGACTCCCTATTCTATTCTGTTAGCCTACTTGTATATGATTATGCCAATACTACACTGTTGCTCTAGGTTTATAATTTGCCTTCATAGTGGATAGAACTCCTCTTCCAATTTTGCAGTTCTTCCTCTAGAATGACTATGACTTGCTATTCCTAGTCCTTTGCATTTCGCATGCATTTTGGATTACTATATCAATTTGTCTGTTTACATACACACACACACACGCACAGACACACACACACACACACGTACACACACAACACCCCTCTGCTGAAATTTGGGTTGGGATTGTATTGAGTATTTGGATCACTTGGTTAGTGGCCAGTTGGGGTTCTCTGTGTATGGCAGGTGGGCAACTGCAGACAGTGGAGCCTGGAAAGGTAAGTGGGCCTAAATAAGGCAGGGCACAAAAGAGTACGTTAGGTATTTTGAACTTTGTTCCAAGAACAGAGAGAAGCAGGGGAGTGTTGACAATTGCTGATCATACTTACACGGCCCTTGCCAGTGGTTGGCTTTGTGAAACTAGAATTCTGCTTTGTAAAAAACCCAGAAAGCACATATGTCCAGATGTCATTTCTTACAAAGTCCAGTCTACAGCTGCATTATCCTCTTCATTACTATTTAAAATTACATAGAAGTGACATCTAGAGGTTATCAAGTCCATGTAAAATAAAATAGCTCCTTTCTTATTCACAGTCTCAAATCCATTGTTCTTACACTAAGTGGTACTAGTAACCCACAGTCAGTTTAATGGCCTATGTGACAGGAATGCCGCCTCATAACCCAGCTGTGTGGAGAGAGCAGGGCATCTCCATGGGGTTATTGTCTAAGTAGTATCTTTATAGCCTCTCAGCAAATAGGAAGGCTACATTCCCTACATTCCCTGGACAGCTGTTGTTTTTGATAGTCTTGGGGAGAGGGGCATGCGGAGAAAGACGGGAAGGAGAGGAGAAGCATGAGAATTGAGTCCTACATAACTTTATATCTAATATGAGCCAGGGTTCATATGTGCTCATATTGGGTGTCCCTGGGTCCTCTACCCTCTCCTGATTATGGATTTGTGTAGCATATGTAAGTGTATGTATGCATATATATAATATATATAATTTTGAAACTGTAGAGAATTATATGCAATTATCAACCAGGAGAGCTATTCCCTTCATAATCAATTAGGACATCACTCTCTGTGGTTGTGCATTACCCAGCCTGCTCATTTATAAATGCAGCCCTGCTGCCATTATTAATTTCTTTACTGATGGAAGAAGATGCTAGCCCAAGTTACTCCTCAGCCATCCTTTGTTCTGCCTCAATTTGCCTTAAAAAGCAGAACAGAAATAATTGTGGTGATGAGTCTCTATTGGAACCTAAATCTACATTTCCAAAGGCAAGACAAGAGTTTGTAATTAGTCTCTTCAAACCTCTCTTTTCCTTAGTCTGTCCAAAGAGCTGGATGGCTGAGCATGTGCCATGTAAACTAAAGGGGTTTTCCAGGAGTTTTCTGAATCCAATGATTAGTAACAGGTTCTTCTGAAGTCAAGTTTGTACAAAAGTGGTTAGATCTGGTGTTGAATCCAGGTCTCCATTCTGTCCCCTCTTCCTTAAAGCCAAGTTGCCTTTTGTGGTCCTTGGTATCATTTCCTACATAAATATCTTGGTTTGTGCCATTTGCATTTATCATTGAAATTTTAGTAGAGTTGAGCCTCAAAAAGAGAGAGTTTGGATCTTGTTCTTATTTCTCCCCAAATGAGCATTTTTAATTTTCTGAGTAAATTTACTAAACTTTTCTTAATGCCAGAACATTGGGAAGAGAAGACTTTGTTCAGTTGTAGAAGATTCTGTTACATCCTTCCTCCAAGACAATGATTACCACTTACTCGTGGTGCATTTCCATACCTTCAAAAATCCAAGAAAGGAAACGGAGTCCTCTCCAGTGAAGTTCTACTCTAAGGGATCTGCTGCCTCCATTTAGACACAACTATCTGGAAGCTTCTCAAGACTGAAAAAAATTACATCTCGCCAGCTACACTACGATATGTAAAGTATTTGGCAATGTGCCTTGTTAAACATTAAAGAAATGGCAGTTATTATTAAGCTGTCACTATTTTGAGGTTTTGCATTTTTGACATTGAAAATAAAGATGAAACAAATAGTAAAATAAGGGAAGCGAAGGTTCATCAATGTATATTTTGCAAATACTTAGGTTTTCCTTAGCTGTTTCTTTTTAAAAATTCTGGATATCATTAAATGCTAGTGGTGACTTTCTACCATTCAAGAAGAAGTATATGAGTTCTATTTGTCACAGAACACTAAATCCCCAGGAAAACGGACTAAAATTCTCTAAGTCTTTTATGCTTACTTCAAACCTGTGTTAGACTATTGAGTTAAGGACAACTCTCTCCATACACGTTGAATTAGCAAACAAATAACTTTTCTTTCTTTCTTTTTTTTTTTTTTTTTTTTTTTTTTGAGACGGAGTCTCGCTCTGTCGCCCAGGCTGGAGTGCAGTGGCAGGATCTCCGCTTACTGCAAGCTCCGCCTCCCGGGTTCACGCCATTCTCCTGCCTCAGCCTCCAGAGTAGCTGGGACTACAGGCGCCTGCCACTGCACCCGGCTAATTTTTTGTATTTTTAATAGAGACGGGGTTTCACTGTGTTAGCCAGGATGGTCTCGATCTCCTGACCTTGTGATCTTCCCGCCTCGGCCTCCCAAAGTGCTGGGATTACAGGCGTGAGCCACCCGCCCAGCCCCAAATAACTTTTCTCTAAGGACTTGTTTTTCCCAACCTCACTTGATTCTATTCTGAAGCATAAAGTTGCTTAATAATTACAGTAACAGATAATATTTTTAGTCATATGTCCAATTCTATTAAAATTTTATGAGTTAGTCATATTGTATAAAATTCCCATGAGTAAAGTTACATAAAAGCAATGGGAGGAGGTTATTAATGGTTAGTGGAATGCTGGGGAAACATCTTACATAAAAATGTCTGCATTTTTTTTCCTAATGTATAATGGCATGTACCCCAGTCCTCTGCTTAACATTATGTGTTTGGTGCCTTTTCGTGATGCCACCCTGATTTACAGCAATGACAGGATAGAAATTCAGTTTCATTCACGTGCTTTCAGAAGTCACACTCCAGAATAAAATTTTGAATCTGCCCTTATCTAAGTACTTTCTTCAAGAGGAATATTTATATTATGGCTTAAAGAAGTTTCAAATTAATGGCAGGAATGTCACAAGGAGAGGCCAGTGGGCTATCCAAAGCCCTCTGAAGTTGCTTAAACTCGAGTTATCCTTATTCTTGGTCTAGGAGTCTTGTTCCACAGGCATTAATGCCTGATTCAGCTAGCGTCTGAGAATAGATTTGTCTCATGGACCAAATCACTTTAACCCAAGCTCATCAGAGACCAATGTCTAAACATCAGATGGCTTATATATTAATTTGTGATGAGACTATAACTGATTTGGGAAATGGAAAAGGCATCAGAAGATCCACATGGGCATCCAAGTGATACTCAGAAAGCACGGGATTCAGAAATAGTGATTTTATTGTATGTTAAATGTTATTATGCTATGATAGTATGATGTGCTCATTCGTATAAAATACACGTATCTGCATTGGCTAACCTCGAGGGAGAGTCTTGGGAATATTACCCATGATTTTACTATGTTGCAGAATAAGCCATGGCTCTGTTGTATTTTTAAATACAGATGGTATGGGCATTCTGGTGGTGGATGGGGAGGTCCAATCTCATTATGCAGAACTGCCCCACATATTACAGGATGTTTTCCTTTTCTGGCCCCTACTACAGATGACAATGATGCTCCCCAATCTTTACAACACCAAAAGCGCCCTCACATACTCTTCACTGCCTCATAGGGGGAAGGAGTCTACTCCTAGGTGAGGTCCACAGGTGGGCCTCAGGTGGAAAGAGTCAAGAAATTATAAAACCTTTTCCTTTTACACAGCATGCACAATTTTTGGTTGGCTTTTTTTCTTTAGATTATTTGGCCTTGTGCTTCTCTTTCTTTAGATAATCTCTTACAGATCCATGTCATAGGTAAGATATGATGACCAGGGACATCTCTCAGGAGGCTACCTGGGGATCAGGATAGAGTCCATGGAGAAGAATCAAGGAGCAGGCTCTAAGAGTCTGTGTTATCAATGTAAGTGCATCTTGGTACATTTTTTACTGGCAGAATCTGCCCCCCCAATCCAAAAGATCCTACATAGAACTCCAGTGTAATCTTCAGACAAGAGTGAAGTGCTGTGGTAGAAATGCTGATGGAGTGGAGGGTAGGAGACAGCTGGAGGGAAACATTCTGTCTGCTCAACTTCCTCAGTAGTCACCCTTGAGATAATTATGTGAAACCTTAGTGTTCTAAGGATAACAATTTTTAAAACTCTGATCTAGACTCATGCAGGGTTTGGTTGTTTCTGCTTATTAAGGTAGACAATCACACATGGATTTGAGGCCAAAACTCTACCTAGTAAAATGGTGTGTCTCTGTCTGGAGTGTGTGCTCAGGAGCTTCCAATGGCAGGTGACAACTGTTTCTAGATCTGGGAATTCAGACCTGGCTACGTTTTCCTCAGAAGCATGAAGTTACTCCTGCACTGGGAAGGATTACTCCTCCCTTCCTGGGATCATGCTTCTGGGGCTATACATTGCCATCCTACTATCCTAAATTCCCTTTGGTGCTCAAGTGCACATCCCCACACCTGGCTCACTGCTGACTAGATACAGCAGTATTTTTCGTTATCTCTCTCCTACCTTTGAAGACATTGTCTATTATTAGGTGAGTTTTTATGTAGTTGTCCTGATCTACTCTGTATTAATTTTGCTGTTTAACTTAGTAAAGGCAAATTGTATTTATTTGAACTTCTCTAGAAGTCCAGAGGCACTCCGCTGTGGTCTCAGGGACCACAAATCTAACTTCTGTAGTTGTCTCTAGGTACAATTAAAGGGAAAAATACAACAAACTCTAAGAGATCAAAAGAAAACCTTAACTTTTAGTTGCAGTGTGTCTTTGTATACCCCCAGTAATTGTAAGGTGAATGGTTCATAAATAAGGATGCTTCCATGAGTCCTGAGTGGTCTATTTTCAAAACAGAAAGAAAAACTTTTGACTGCGGTGAAACTGAAGAATTACGTATTCTCTCAGCTCTCTCCCTTCCTCCCTTGAACAAGTACACTTTGGGTAGGCAACAAAGAAATTGAACAGCTGATATGACTATTACCAAGAGGATTCTGCCATATCTTCTCTGATTTCTAAGGCCAGTCTGAGGCAAAACATGTTTTTCATCAATGGTCCCAGGTTCGAACTATTCATATTTGGGTGTCTCTTCTCTCCCTTCTATCCTTTCTTCCACTTTTAGTACCCACTGCCTTGTTACTCTCCTTTCGGCCACCAAATCAGCTCTATGATGTTTTACTTTTAGCTTTACTTTTTAATTTTAACAAAAATATTTAAAATAAAATTGCAAGTTGATTATGTTAGCAGAATCTTAGGCATCAGGGAGTTGAATAAGAATTTTAAAGATGGTAATAACTTTCTAGAACTCTGAACATCACTCCATGTGAGGACTTACTATCTTTCTTTCCACACTTCAAAGAAGAGGAGTTGATGATCTGGCTGGTCAACTTGGGCAACACTGAGTTGTGAGTGTTTGTGTTGTTCCTGCAGGTAAGAAAGCACTCCCTAATCCAACACTCACTTTTCAATCCATGAGACTTAGTGGGGCCATGGCCTATCCTCTGTGACCTTGTGACCATTTCTCTCAACATGAATCAGAAGCTGCTCCACAAAACCTGAAAGCTCACTCCTTCCTTCTGTCAATTTTGTTACTCCATGCATTTAGCCCAAGATTACAATTTAAGAAGTGGTAGAAGTTCTACTCAGAACTTAATTCTTAATTGTTTACTTCAACGTTTGTCTTCCAGAGAGCTCTACGTTTGAATAGTGGATATGTGTGTAGCTATTGATGGGAGTGTACTTTACACTCACTTGGTTATTGTTCTTTGCATAGAGTTCTCACAGGTAATTTTATTGACAGTACAGAGTAGGGTAGGAGAATTGTGGGAAGAGAGTAGCATTAATTGGCAGAGCAGGAATAGAAAAATTCTAGGTCTGTGATCATGCTAATGATGATCCTCCAAGCTCTACCATGGTGTTATAAGCTCATTGGAGTTCATTGTTCAACCCCAGAGTGTTTCAAGAGCTCAAGATATTCTCTAATGAGAGAGAAAATTTCTCCTATTTTTCTCTTGCAATCACACAGGTTAGAAAGAGGAATTTAGAAAACTTGAGATTAACCAAAAATGGTAAACATTAATAGAAACTGAGAATCATGAATGGTGGAAAAGTCCAGGCTTATAATTAATTAATATCAATTTACCATCTGTTCCAAATTGACTAACCCATCTGGTGTCTGCTGCCAACTAGGATCAACACATCTTCCAGATGCCTCTGCTGAGTGTATTATTAAAGTTTGCACTTGATTTACAAACAGATGTAGAAGGGCAAAGTATACGTGTTTAATCACAATTAAAATTGTGTCGGCTTTTACTTTTCTGACAACTCTAATCTATTCATATGAAAGCATTAGTTGTGCTGAAAGTGTCCTTAAGAGTGATAACTGGAGTGTATTGGGGAAACTTAGTCATGATGGCAGGCACAGTCATTGGTAATGGCAACTTTGGGTATAAGAGAGGAGTAGACTAGAGAAATTCAGTCTCCTCATCAGAACCAGAGAGTTGTGGCAATGTAAAAAAGGTTGGCAGGAGTCCTCAAAATCATGCTCAAAATTACAGCTACAGAATTTATTAAACATGTTGCTATGCAGGCGCTGTCCTGGGTTCTGAAGCTTGGAGTACAAGAAGGTAGACACAGCACTAAGTATAATTACTTGTTAGTAAGGCTTGAATCTGCCCCAAATAAGGCCTTGTGGGAAGTTCACATAGGCAGTCAAGAGGCTGCGTGGTGTAGAGGGAACAGAATACTGAACTTGAAATGTAGGATTAGGGTGTGAGTCTTGACTCAGCACTTCACTGGTTGTCTGATTTTGGAAAATCATTAAACT
This sequence comes from Macaca mulatta, assembly GCF_049350105.2. NCBI lineage: Eukaryota > Metazoa > Chordata > Mammalia > Primates > Cercopithecidae > Macaca > Macaca mulatta. The sequence goes on along the minus strand of NC_133411.1, from coordinate 102,836,884 downwards.
TTTCTGAGCTTGTCTTCTTATTTTTGAAGGGTTGTCACAAGAATCCCAATAAAATTTTTCATAAACTATAAATCAAGATAGAGCTATTTTATATTCTTGTAGAATGAGTCAAGATACAAATGGATTTTAATAATCAATCAACAAAAAGCCTATCATGTAAAGTATCCAAATTGTTATTTAATTAAAGGGAAAAAATGAAAGATCAGATTTAAGGCAGATAACTTACAACCAAGCTCATCCATGAAAATTGTAAAATTTCCCTGGAAACAAAAAGTCAGGATAATTCTTTTATAAATCCTTATTAATCATTATTATTAATGATGTATATAAATCATTGTTAATTTTGTGATTTTTTTTCTAATTAATCTCACTTTTGTGAGATGGCCAGGTTAATACAGTGTGAATTTACTTCAATAAATATTAATTGAGAACTTGCTAGGTACAAAGTGCAGTGTTGGCATGGAAAAGTGCACAACTGATACACATCCAGTATACATGGGCACCGCTATTTTACTTGTCTATGGTCAGCACCCATTCTTATTTGTTGATGTTTGTTCCATACTGGTTGTTAAAGATTTTGACTATCATCTCTAGATAATAGGGTTAATACAACATAGTTTCTCATAGCCTTTGCCCACACCTGAGGTTCATAGACTCTAACTTACATTTATGTTTCAATGGAAATGTACGACTTACTAGCTTGACCCATAGTTTCTTTAGTGCTGTTTTTTTCTTGCCCTGACCATTGATATTTTCTTCTACTTGTTATTAAACATCAAATGATAAAATGTATAATATAGAAAACTTATTCCTATTATCTTGACATGTTTACAAAATAAATAATACTATTATTATTTTGGAGGCTGAACCAAGAGCTCAGAAGTGATTGATGTATTTTCCAAGGAATAGTGACTAGGATGTGGTGGAGGAATTGATCCCAGGTCTGACCTCAAATTTGGACCTTTAACCGTTTCCTAGTGAATGTTTAACAGGATTTTTTCTCCATCATGAGCTCCATTTTCCTTTGGTTATACTCTACTTCTCTTTAGTAGTTCCATTCTTCATCCATCCATGGTAGAGCTTGGAGAATCATCCATCCATTAGATTGTAGTTCAGATTGGAAGGCCACGTTCACATGGTGAAAAGGAGGAACTTTCCTCTCTCACCATTGCTATGAAGATAAATGACAGTTATCCTATGACCAGACAAGAACATGTCAATCACCAGATCAGAGTTGGTAGTGATCTGTTATCGTCAATAAAAAGGAGTTTTTTTCTTCACTGCAAAATATTTTAGTACAGAATACATAGAATTCTGGGGATTATGAGAACAGGAAAGACTCCCATGGTTATCTATACATCAAAGCACTAATGCCTATAAGCACCATACAAAGCAAAATAGACATGAGGATAATTCCTCTAAGAGAGCTGCGGGAATGAGAGAGAATATTCGTTGTTGTGTCCTTATTATAAGCTGGATACTAGATGGGGAATTTTCATTCATTGCTTCACATAATTAGGTGGCTTAAATTCATTTTTTACCCTTTTTATGGGCAGCCTTGTGACTCCAGTTTCATAGCAACTAACCATGTACTAACCTGTGCTAACCTTTTGGATTCTGATATTTCTCATTGTCTTTTTCTTCTTCCCCAGCACAAGCAGGATTGTGTTTGAAAGATCATATTGACAGATTGCTTCCAGGGGATATTTTTAGTGCTATGGATAAGAAAATCTCCAGCAAAGGTCAGATCCTTCACTGTTTTAATTAAATTGCAGAGAAAAGTGATTATATCATAAGGGTGGCCAGCCAGCTAACTCTGCAGCAATATACACAAAGGCATCATAAATCTCCTTCATTACCATGCTCATGTAAGAGTGACGTGGCCAGGTTTTAATTTAAAACGAGGCTTCATAATTACTTAGAGTTTTTTTTAAGTTGTCAAGGGATACTTAATAATGTTTTATAGATCCACAGTGATTGTGATTATTACTTTTTATTGGTATAATACTTTATTACTTCCCCTGCAGACATGAGTAGGCAATTTTTAACCAATAGGGTCTTGCCATTAGTTATTAAACACCACCAACTTAATCTTTTCTGTGACTACCAGAAGATATATGTCTTTATTGGAAGTTTTCAAAAGCATTTTCCCCCTTATTTCCCTTTTCATGTGTTCTCCAGATGAGAAAATTGTTTGAGTCCATTTTGAAACCAAATGTCTTGCATAGATTTTCTCATGAGAAAAGATGCTTTGCTCCCAGGGAGGGATCATGTTAAAGATAGTTCCTGAAGTGTTATGGCTATGACTAGACTGAAACATGGCTTGCTTTGTAAATGAATACATTCTCACTTAGGATACATCTGTTTCTTATTGGACCACAAACAAGCAACAATCCAGCTCTTCAGTGATTCAGCTCAAATTATCTCTTAGAGTGGGCAGGCAATAATGAATTTTAAAATTAGCTTTCTTGTGTTACAAATTAGATATCAACATATTTATTTAAAATGCTAGAAAATACTATCAAAACTGTGTTTACAGGATCTAAAAGGAGGCTCTTATCTCAAGAGTTACCTGTGACATGGCTATTTGTGGATTTTTTTTTTTTAGTAGATTCACAGTCAGTATACAAAGACAGAAGCAGTTGTGCAGTGTGACACATGATAAATGGACATCAAGACCGTCTGGACACAAGACAGTGTTATGATCAGTGACTGTTAGTGATTATTTCTTCTAGTGAGGCACTCCTTAAAAACAAACAAACAAACAAACAAACAAAAACTCTGATTGAGAGCTTTTCTCTCCACATGCCAATTTGGCTGTAAGCCTGTGTCCTGAGAAGACTGTGAAAGGTATCCATTAGCTCCAATAACTTTAGCTTCAGTGACAATCTGGATTTTTGGTTGGCTGTCTGTGGTCTGTAATCTGTCCCCTCCATAACTACTGCCCTAATTATTTCTTCACTTTTATGTCCAAAATACTTGAATTATTCCTGCTATCTCCATTTGCTCCCCATCCTCTCTAATCCATTCTCTCCCTAATTTGGCTTATGCCTGTTGCGTTTCACTGAAACTGCTTCAAAAGGTCACTGGTCGCTTCTCTATAAAACTTGATAGTATAGACCACCCTGTTCTTCCTAAAGCACTTTCTTCTCTTCGTTTCTATGGTACCACAATATCTGGGTTTCCTCCAACCTTTTAAAGCACTTTCTTTGTCTTCTCGATGGAATTCTTGTCCTCTGCTAGTTTCTTACATGTAGTTCTTGCTCAGGGTTCATTTCTAGACCATTTTCTCAGTTTTCCTGGTGATGTCATTCATCCCCATAACTTCAGTTTCTATTAAGTGTCAGTAATTTTCCTTTCTCTATCTCCAGTTTAGCCTATTCATGGGAGGAGCAGACCCATTGAGACAATGGTCTACAAGACATATCTACTTCAATATGTGGCAGGGACTATAAAATCAATCTGCTAGAATCAAGTACATCCTCTTTCCCAAGTCAGTCATCCAAACACACCTTATGTTCCTTATTCATAATAATTCAAAACATATTACTATTATTCCCCTGAATGCCTCTACATTGCACTTATTTTCTGTATTCAATTCTATTCTTCCTATTTCCATTGTATTACCATAATCCTGAACACCAAATTTCCCTGCCTGAACTTCCCCAATAGCATCCTAGTTGTTCTAACCTGCCTTATTTCCCTGTATTTATGCTCCATCCTACAGACAGAATCATCTTTCTTTACTGTAAATTTGATCATTTTATTTTCCCCACAGAAATGGTTAATGTTTTTCCAAAGCTCTTAGGATTAAATGCAAATTCTGTAACATGACTTAAAATTGCCTGCTTGTTCTGGTCTCTTCTTAATTCTCCAGCTTCTTTTCTTGATAAACCGAAAATCACCTCTCCCCACAGATCTTCCAAAGGGCTCAGCTTTCCCTCAACTTAGAGGATCTTCGTGTGCTGCTCCTGCTGCCTGGAATGCTCTTGCCACCCTCCTTTGCCTGTTAAAATCTTACTCTTCTTTAGGGCTCAGCTGTATTTTTCCTCTTATAATTTACTACAATTCCCACCCCACTCCATAGACTGTAATGCCCATGGAGGCAAGGGACATTATCTACCTTTTAAGAGTGCCAGCGGGTGCCATGGCTCACGCCTGTAATCCCAGCACTTTGGGAGGCCAAGGAGGGCAGATCACGAGGCCAACAGATCAAGACAATCCTGGCCAACATGGTGAAACCCTGTCTCTACTCAAAATACAAAAATTAGCTGGGCATGGTGGTGCAGGCCTATAGTTCCAACTACTGGGGAGGTCGAGGCAGGAGAATAGCTTGAACCTGGGAGGCAGAGGTTGCAGTGAGCTGAGATTGAGCCACTGCACTCCAGACTGGCGACAGAGAGAGACTCACTCTCAAAATAATAATAATAATGATAATAATAATAAATAACAATAATAAAAAGAGTGCCAGGCCAATGGTAGTTACTCACTAGATATTTTTTTAATAATTGAATACATTTCAAAGTCTAACTTCACAGCGACTTTATCCCAAAACATCCTCACTATGCATGTTTCTACTTTCAAGGAGCTCTGTTGGGCTAGTGTCAAAAAGTTGATTGCCCACTAATTACATTAAATAATCAGATCCAGAAGCAGCTACCAGTGATATGAGTCCTTGTGTCAACATTGACCTCTGAGCTTTCAGTGGACCTGACAGAGATGAGTGTCCAAGTGCCATGGGAAGAGCCTGCACTAAGCAGGTGTCAGCATGTAGGCTTCCAAATGCCCTCTATTCCTGGATGACTGGCAGACCTGATTTGGGCTCTGCCAGCTGCTCTCCTACTTTATGTGGCTACTCCTCAGTGCTCACCTTCTACTGCTTTAATTACTGTTATTGTTCTCCTTCCCAGTTACACCCAATTAGCACTTTATTTCTCTTCTCACCTCCTGCCCTATGCACAACTTCATGTGTTCAATTGAGTCTATCAGCTATCCTGTGACCTGGCCAGTGCTCTCCCTATGTAGTAGTGAAGAGACTAAGACTAGTTTTTAATTATCTAGATATGCAGTGGCCAAGTTGAGCTTTGAGCTCCAACGTCAGTGCCCATTTTATGGTTCCTGGGGGGGGGGTGCAGATCCTTCCTACGCATCACTGTCACCTGTCATGCTCAGGCCATGTGGTAAATACTTCCCATTAGGTAAATGTCAGTAAAGAAATTCAGATGTTCAAAACAAGAGAGAATGGTCTTTCTACTTTATGTTAATCCATTTAATGTGATTTCTTAAAGACTGTGTGTAGGTGTATTAAGCACCACCTGCACCCACAGCCAAATAATTAACCAACAGAAAGAGCAAAGAATGAAAGGGTGTGAGGCTTTACCTTAACCAATGGTAAGGACTGTTGACCTTCCAGAGAAGTGACAGCACAGAAAAACAAGAATGGAGTGTGACAAGGAGGCTGGAAACAAATAATTGGGTACTTTTCACTTTACATATGAATCCTATAATTTGGTCAATGTGAATTCTGCATCAAATGTGCATCATACAATGTCAATGGAATATTTCAGACACACAAATTTAATGTGAGGTAAAATGAGGCATGAAATGCACTTATTTTTAATTCTATAAGTTTTTCACTGTAAGAATTAAATAAACATGTTTACTACTTGCAGATACTATCACTCCCGATTGGGACTGTCTTAGGATAGATAATATACTTATTTATTTAAAGGTATGAGAAAAGGATTAATGCTTGATTTTGACAAAACAAATTGTAATAAATCATGAAAATTGCAAGCTTTTAGAAAATATTCATCTAACTATTTTAAAAAAGAGCAAGATACATAAGGATTTTAAGTAAACAATTTTCCAGAAATATATCTCTGCTTAAAAGGAAATGCTTAAATTAGCCATGTGAATCAGGGGCATGAAAATGGATATTTGAACATTTGGTTTGTGTCTCTGGGTAGCATGCATTTGTTAATGGCACTGCCCCTGGCCTAGTTATCATCTTCCAGTCTCTATATCTGAAGGTGTCTTCTTACCAAGATTTGCTTGATGAGGAAAATCAACAAGCCTGTTTAAGCTCCTGCTCTCTGATCCTCTCTGATTCCCTTGATCCTCTTTTTAGAACCCTTGATTATATGTTCCAACACGGCACTTGCAACCTGAATAATTGAGTCAAATTGGTGAGAGAAAATGAATATTCTCACCTGCAAAAGAAATGATGGGATAATGACGAGTAGAGAAAAAGGACGTGGATTTTTGTGTTAACATGTCTTAAAATATCCGAGGAGTCACATTGAGAGCAAATATAGTGTCCTAGGAGCACTGGACATTGTTACTGAATGTTGAAGCACTATGGGTCAAAATACTCATGGTGACTATGGCAAGAGTGATTGCTGATAACAATGTCTTGTTAAAGCAAATTGTGAAAGTGGTTGCTGAATTAGCCCTAGAAGTAACTGTTGTGTAAGAAAGCTTAACAGAGTCACTAGTTAACCAAGGCTGATGGATCAATTAGGAAAATAAAAGAAAAACTGGATGGCAACACACAAACACATGAGAGGCCAGAAATGCCCCAGCTGTGTGTGTGTGTGTGTGTGTGCATATATCTCTATTTCTCTCTACCTGTGCATCTTTCTATATATTGCCTGATGAAATCTCATTAAACTGGTATAATAAGCATCCTACCTAGACCAAGGAAGACCTGCAAGTTATCAGCAGACTCTATCTCTGCCTTATGAAACCTTAAAAGTAGTGTTTTGGATTTGCTAAGACTGTGATAATTTGTGTGTGTTTTTGTGTGTGTGTGTTTGTTTGTTTGTTTGTTTTTGGCACATTGATCTACCAGTTAGTTACTAGGTAGATCAACAACTCTGAAGGAAACAGAAAATTGATGTCTAGCTGAGATCTTTGGACTTAATTAAAAGGGCCCTGATAATAGGGCTGTAGTTGTGTGTGTGTGTGTGTGTGTGTGTGTGTGTGTGTGTGTGTGCGCCATCCACATCATGACTGGTGTTGAAAGTATTTCCTGCTGTACTAAGACAAGAACCATCAACTCATGTAGAGATGACTGTGAAGTGCATGTGCAGGGAGATGTTTTAAGAGTGTTTGTGTGCATGTGTGTGTTTGGGAGGATGAGAGAAAAGAAAGGTCTCAAATTTCATAATTATCTTCCTGTGTATTGAAAGTTAAGATACTTTGCCAAGAGCACGAGGACTGTCTTAAGGAATATGATATGGCTACTCTTTCAAGCTAAGTATAGAGAAGTAGCTAGCCAAGGGACTAGGTGTTTCTGAAACATGCTTATAATTTTCCTTGCAGCTTACATTTAAGAATGTTTCATGTGTTTGGGTGTAAAAGCAAAGAACAAGAAAGGCCAAGGCAAAGAGTGATGTTGCTCTGTTCTAGCTTTTTAAGGAATTCCTGTCCATAATTCTGCCTAAATATTTTGGATAATCCCTAGTATCATTTTAGAAATATTGCTGGGAGGGCAGATAAGTGGTGAACTTGGCATCATATGACCATGACACTTTTTCAAATGAATGTTGTCATGAAATAATAAAGTCATGCAAACAAGCATAAAAATGGAGAAAATAAATTTGGTGTAATCTAAAAATAAACAGAAAGTCTTAAATATGAAAAAAATCAATAAAAATAATTCTAATGGAAAAATGTAGTTTCATAGTAAGTTTACTTTCTCTAGTCTCCAATTTGCACTAAAACAGCAGCTTCTTTATTTTCAGTGACTGACCTGATTTTACTTAAGAGGTCCCTGCTAGCAGGGAAAATATTTGCTGGCCAGTGGCTTTTCAGTTTCTTCTAGTTTAAATTGCCTTGTTTCTGAATGTTCAACAGCTAGTAAAGAAGGGCCTAAATGGCCTCTTTTGGATGGCTTTCTTTTCCTGCTCAAGATAGAGCAATGGAGTCCTGGTATATGAAGGGAGACTATCTGCATTTCTATGGCAGGGCAACTGGAGTCTTAGATCCACTGACTGCCCCCTGGCTCCCCACTTCTCTCTTCTGTGATATGGCTGGTCTACCCTTTGCCTGCACTGGTGACCCTTGAACTGCAATGAGTCACTCTTGCAATTTGAGAAGGTGAGCTGCCACCTACCCTCAGATCTGAAGTTCCAGTCACAGGTCCCCTCTTTTGTAATCTCTTTTGTAGCAGCCTCTTATTCCATCCCCAAACCGTTGCCAATTCACATCTCTTCACTGAAGGGCATGGAAACTTCCAGGCCCCCTGCTTGTTACACATGGACTGAGTGATTTCGCCAGAATAATCTGTGTGCTTAATAGGGCAACCCCATACTGCTGCAAACCTCTACACAGAGGCTCTTTTACCTGACAACACCAGGGTGCTCAGTGCATCTGGCCTGTTTTGCATTTTTCTGTCACTGTACCATTTCACAGGAAAAGCTGCTGGGCTTGAAAGCTGGTAAAAAGTCAATACCCAGGTTTCTTTCTCATGGTTTGGTGCAAGGCTGAAAACAACATTCAGAGATTGTCATTATTTATGTCTCTTTGAAACCAGAGCTGGGGCTTAATCTTAGTGGGATTTAGAGACTTTAGTTTCTCAGGTGCTGAGGGAGGAAAGTACCATGGTAATAAATCCTTATTAATTCATTTTCGATGAAGATGCTACCATGGGAGGCAAAGCCAGGAAGGCATGATCTCAGGTGTGTCCCCAGTTACTCACTCAGTCCTGGTGCTTCATTTTTCCCCAGACTGGGATGAGGGGCTTCTCTGAAAGAACCTCCACTGGCCAGCTGCACTCATGGCTCACTCTGGGGCAGGGAGGAACGAGGAGAAACTGACTAACTGCTTTGCCATAGGTATGGCATGCCTGCTGCTTTTGGCCCAGTAGCACCAACCAAAGGGCAAGAGAACAGGAGAGGCCCTGCCTCCTTTTCCCTTCTTCTCAGTCAACAACACAGTTTTACTTATTATTATTATATTAATCAGCACAGAAAGGCTAAATAGCATAGTTATTTGTCTCTTTCCACAAGGCAGTCTGATATAATCCAGACTTAGTTTCTGGTCCCAGTGTTGACACCATCTCATTCTTCAAAGGCATTCCCTGAGAATAAGACCCTTGAGATAACCAAGATCAAATCTTATAGAGTACCTTGGCTGTTCCGGCTGTTCCACTTTCTTCCTATGTATCTATTTTTTACCATGCAGCCAGAAGGATCTGTCCAGAATGCTGGTTACTCCCCTACAAGAATGCTGGTTACTCATGTGACAAGCAGGGGACCTGGAAGTTTCTGAGCTCTTCCTGGACACCCCACTGCCCTCAGAATAAACCTGCCCATTGTCATCCTCTGGCTGCTCAGCAGGTGAGGCCTCTTCCCATGTTTGGAGGAATTTCTTGATGAGAAGGAGAGCCACACTTTATGTCAGAAGTAATAAATGCCAAGTATTCACACTTCCTTGTGGCTAGAATTTAGGCACACAACAGGCCCACCCACCCCACCCCCCACCCCACCCCCCAACCCACCCCCAGCCGCCACCATCAGACACTGTTGCTCAGACTTTGAATTTGGAGATGATACAAGCTTCTGTGGATGACAAGGAAGTTCTAGGGCAGGAAAGTTCCTGGGCCCTCAGAGGCTGGGGTTTTGGTGGCAGTGGTGTTCTGTGTGTGGTGCAAGCGGGGTTGGTGCTTAGCTGTGGTGGCAACAGCAGCCTCATTGTCTCAGTTCTGCATCATAATTTGGACCTCGTTCTTGGCAGTCCTAGAAAATTCTGTGAGCTGCCCAAGAACATTTTAATACTCTCATTTTCTGCTTAAAATGGCCAAAGTTTGCTCCTAATTGCATCTAAAAGCCCTAACTGATCCACATGGCTTACAGGGTCTTTTAGGATTTCGCCCCTTTCCTCCCCTGCTTCATCTCAGCCTAACTTCCCAGTAGCATGCTGCAGTTCAGCTATATTGGAAGTCTTTTCTTACTTTGCTCTTTCTTACCTCTCAGTCTCTCTAAATACTCTGCCCTTTGTCTGAAAAACCCTCTGCACTGGGAGGACGCTGACTCTTCCTCTGAGTTTTGGTTTTTGTATCACCATCATTGGGACAGTTTCCATAGCAGAATCTGCTAGTTACCCACCTACATCCCCTCTTCCCTTTTGCTTTACTAACAGAACTCCAGTTTTGTACAGACCAGTCATGCGCCCAGTCAGTTTTACTCTCCTCTTAGGTCTCTCTGAATCTAGGAGAGACTGAATGGCCATAAGACTCAGTCCTGGCCAATGACTTGTAAGGAGAAGCCTACCAGGTGTGGCCCGCAGGATGCTATTGGTTTCCCTATGTAAAGTCAGTCTCCGTTCACATGTGTCTTTCCCCGTTCCTTTCCTTCTTATCTGTAATGCAGAACTGATGTCTGGTGTTGGCAGACATTCTGTGGCCATGAGAACAAGAGCCACATTGGAGGAGAAGGAAATCGGGGGAGCCTGGATTCTCAATGACTTCCTGGAACAGTTGCACCAGACATAAACTGCCTGCTTCCAATTTCTTGTTATGTAATGTGATATAATTTATTGTCAGATTTCTGTTGTCTGCCATCCAGTGCAATTCTGAGCCCCTCAGGCAATCTGATTAGGCGCTCCTTTTATTTTTCTCACAGCATCTTTTACTTCCCCTATGAAAACACATTATCACTCAGTTGTAATTTCCTGTTTACTCATCTGTATTGTCACCCTCAGTTGTAAGATCCATGAGGACAGTGACTGGAATGGGTGTCCTCCAAAAAGATATGTTCCCATCCTAACCCCTGGTACCTCTGAATGTGACCTTATTTGGAAATAGAGTCTTTACAGATGTAATCAAGTTAAGATAAAGTCATGCTCAGTTAAGGTGGCCTCTAGTCCAATGTGTCTGTACAAGGGAAAGCAGAGGGAGACTGGACACAGAGACCCATACAGGAAAGGCCAGGTGGCTGTGGCAGCGGAGATTGGAGTTATGCTTCCACAAGCCAAGGAATGCTTGGGGCTACTATGTACTGAAAAGGGCAAGGAAGCCTTCTCTCCTAGAGGGAGCGTGATACTGCTAACACTTCGTATCAGACTTCTAGCCTCAAGAACCAAGACAGCATATACTTCTATTGTTTTAAGTCAGACCCACTTGGTAATTTGTTATGGCAACCCTAGGAATCTAAAATAGTGATCATGCCTACATTGTTCAGATTTGTACCATTCCTTCTTACATTAGAGGTACCAACCTTAGTGTTAATATTTTCCTCAGAGCAAGTCAGACCTAAAGCCATTACATGGGGTAGATCAGAGCTGGAAAATATATTGAGCCCACTTTGTGAGGAAACAATTGACTGTCTTCATGCTGTCTCCTCACAATGAGGTTGGCTTATTCAAGAAGGGCCAATACACTGTATCTTGCTTGCCTAGAGTGTTGTGTTGCAAAGAATTCTGAAACGACTTTTGAGTCTTTCATTCCATTTATTCAACAATTATTTATTGAGTGCCTACGGTGTGATATTCAAGGTGCTATTTTAGGTCCTGGGAATATAGCAACACACACAAGAGCAAAATCAGTTAACCAATCAATCAATCAATACTTGCCCCCATAGAGCTGACATTGGAAAGAATGGTGTGATGGATTATAGATGTCTTCCATAAACATGGGAGGGAGGAATTGAGGCATCTTACTATATATTTGCCATCCTTCCAGATTAAATCTAGTCATAGCATCAGATTTTCAGGCAGTTCTACAATTGTGTGTATCTCATCTTTGGAGCTCATGTAAACAATTTGCTCCACTCACCTCTGCTGAGAGGTGTTTCTACTTTTGGTGTTGAAAAGGCATGGGAGTTGTAGATCCCAGTTAGAGGAGCTGGGCTGAGTGTTTCATTGCTGTACCAAACACTGCTGAAGTCCAGGTCGAGTTAAGGACATTCTTCTGCCTAAATCAGAGTCGCAAATTCAGAGTATACAGCCTTGAAGCAAATAATTTCATTTTGTGTTAGAGAGTAAAAGCTAGAAGTTGGAAGATGTACATAACTCTAAAATAATAGCTGTGGATAGTTGTCCAGATAAAGGCTGGCATGAGGCTGAATGTGTCTTTAGCTGCACTTCTGAGAAGTGGTAGGAAAAAAATGTAAGCTAAATTTAAAAGCTTATTCAGTCCAATATGCAGATACAAATCACACACACACACAGACTCCATTTGAAAGAATAACTTCTTAATCATTAAAAGGCAATTAAACAGTCAAAATACAGGATAATTGAGATCTTGTTTTTGTTTGAAATAAGACTAAGGTCTTGAATGATTTTCTGTGTGTCACTTAAAGTATTCTTTTGATCTCAACCAGTTTTAAAATTTGGTAAGAGTCAGGAATGGACTGGAAGCAAATGCTGTGCATTTGTATTAAGCTTTCCAGATTAATACAGTTTTCAGTGTCTGTGACAACTCTAAATCCTTCAGTTTGTGTATAGCAGTCTTTTTTGCATAAAAATGCCAGGCATCTCAATTCATGTTATACAACCTCCTCTGACCACACTTGCATGAATATTGTAGCTAGTTCAAGCAAAATTAATTTTTTAATTGCAACTCAGTTGTAAAAGGATGAGAGAAAATGTAATTTTGGCTGGAGATTGAGGAAATCCAGGAACATTATGGTAATCTCAGTGGGGCCACTTAGGTTTTAGGTAAGGTATGGCTTCAGTGTGAATTTTCTGGTAAACATTTTAGTAAATATTTTATTCTCTGTCACCTGATAGCTGAAGAACATGACTCTGGGAGCTATTGATTCATTGTTCGGAAATTATAGAACTGTGCAAATTTGACCTGTCTTCAATATGGTTTGTGACTATCAGTCAAGTTGCTTGGAGTTATTGTGATCCTACACAGTTACAAAGATCTCCAAGACTGTTTAATCTGGCTGCAGGACTATTGTAAGAAATGTCCTGCCTCCATGACCTCAAAGCCCTTCTCAACTCTGGAATGTGCTTTTGTGAGAAGAGGCTCTAAGGTCATTTTTACCAGTTTACTAAAGCACTGAATCTCAACAATTTGCAACATCTGTGTATATTAGATTTATAGCTATAGTACTTAAAAATATTATCTATTATTATGTACTTTCCTTTTGATCATGTACACCAATGACTCTTAAGGTGAGCTGGAGGTCCTAAGCAGACTACTAATACACTTCACAACTCTCTCAAAAGGCAAGTCCCTATAAAGGATATGCAAATCTATAAATTTTTACTTTTACATAGAATCAAAGGCTATTTATGACTAAATCAATGGGTAAGCTATTAGAGTTATTTACATATGCTATTCCTAAAATAAATTAGCACATTAAGCATACCGAGGACTTAAATTCAGTATTCTACTGTGAAGACTAGTTGACACATAGTGCTCTGAAATGTTTCAGGCATATTCATAATTTGAATACCAGAAATCTGGTATTGATACAGCACCAGTGCTGTCTTAAAATATATGTGATTTTCAGATTCTGGTCCTCTTTCCTCTCCATTCCAATATATTATTATTTTACCTTTATCATTATCTATTTATTTATTGGGGTAGTTTTGTTACTGCTGCAGTGCATGATGATCCATATGTGGATTGGTAATATTGTTGGCCATAATTCCATAATTTTTGAAATGACTAGCCTTTATATATTTTTTAAAATAAAAGACATATAACTGTGGTTTCAATATGAGTCATCCATTCTACCATTTTAAAAATCAGAGTTTTCTCTCTGTGTGTGTGTGTGTGTGTGTGTGTGTGTAAGCATTTATTTATTAGTGATAGATTTTTTGTTTTCACCTAGTTAATTTTTCATCTAGGAAGTAGGAAATGAGTGAGGAAGTTGAGCCTGGAATCTTGGGTCCTGCCAAAAAGGACCACACTAAAAAAGTCTGAAATATAATGAAATAGAATGATGTAGATATGTAGATATAACATTAATTTATTTTTAAAATGTAATGCTTGCATTTTGCATTTTAATTTACATCACGTTTGTGATAATTTTGGTGTCCCTTAAGCATGTATCTTCCTTGGACAATTTATACAAACATGAAATATATATATATATGTTTATATATACACATTTCTCTCTCTCTCTCTCCGTCTCTCTTCTTCTCTCTCTCTTCTCTCTTTCTATTATGCATGGGATGCTCCTTTACAGAGATGCTTTTCAAAAGACCACATTGCATCATCCAACTAGAAAACAGTATTTGATGTAAATCATATGTATATATGCATATACATATGTGTGCATTATCTGTACATCATTTGGACAGTTCTCTTTCAATGCATTCTATTTTCTCCATTGGTAAGAGAAAAGGGGAATTCTCATGTCAGTTTGAAATTGACCCCTCAAAGTCAACAACCTGAGGAATAATCCAACAGGAATAAAATAATCAAGTTTTCTAAAAATGCAAACTATTGGTTTCTAATCTTTAAAAATTCCTAGCCAATAGGAAAAAAACATCACCTTGGCAGTCAGATTCCTATTGGAGAAAGGAGGCCACTCCATATTTTATTCTTCAGTCAAGAGCCTGAGCTTTTCACAAACCATCCCACTGAACAAAACATAATCATATTCAATGTATTGTGACAGGTGTTTTTGAACATCTAGACTCTCAAATTAGAGTTGTATAGGCTACATGATGATATTGAGAACAAACACTTGTTCTTGTGGGAGTGCGTTTAATCACGCTGATGTACTTTACCATCTATTTAGAAATGTGAAATCACTCCGTGGTTGAGTTGCCACAAGAATTACTTTTAGACACAATACTCAATACTCATGAATGAATCATAGCTACAGTCTCCCTGTCACCTGCTGTCTATTTCAGCATTGGAGCAAGACATAGAGACAGTGTTCTTCTACAATAGTTATGAACATTAAATGTGTTTTTAGCCAAGAATCTATTTATTTAAGTCAGTAGCTGGGCCAGCACAAAATTTAAGTTTATGCATAAGCCAAGTGCATATTATTTTTAGTTTAACTAAAGCTCAAAGGCAACTATTCTAGACAAGATCTCCTTTATCTTTTATTTTCCCCAACCAGCTGTGGAAGGCCAGTAGAAAGATACATTTTTCCACCTTTTCTCTCCATGTTGTCAGGGAATAGGGGAAGATGTGTTGGTTTGAGCAGCTTAGTAACATACCCAAGAGCAACCAAATGCACAAACACAACTGCTCCTCTTACATTCTCACTCCTAATTTTCTTTATGATCCGCCTCAAAAACTGCATGTTCAAATTAGCTAAAATCAACTGTAATTGTCATTTGAGTTTTGAAATCTTCAGCATTTTTATCTGACATACTGCTCTGTAACTGATGTAAAATTGTTTTATGAATATGGTGATTTATGGCTCTACCTGGGTTATAATCTTTGCATATTTGTAGCCATTACAATGGGATTGAATGAGATAGGCACACCTAAGACTAATGCTTCTTGGGCTGTGGTCCCACTAACGTTTATTAGGGACCTACCATGTTGTATAGGTTATGTCATTTAAATTGCACGCCTGAATTATTTTGGTACGTTTAAAAAATTTCAGTAGCTTTCGGGGCACAAGTGATTTTTGGTTACATGGATGAATTGTATAGTGGTGAAGTCTGAGATTTTAGTGCACCTGTCAGCCAAGTAGTATACATTGTACCATATATGCAGTTTTTTAATTCTCACTCCTCTCCACACTCCCCACTTCTGAATCTCCAGTGTCCATTATACCACTCCGAATGCCTTTGTGTACCCATAGCTCAACTCCTACTTATAAATAAGAACATACAGTGTTTGGTTTTTCATTCTTGAGTTACTTCACTTAGCCATAAACCAATGTCTTTTGCAGCAACTTGTATAGCACTGGAGGCTTTTTTTTTTTTTTTTTTTTTTTTTTTTTTTTTTGCTGAGTATTATTCCATGGTGCATATATATACCACCTTTTCTCTACCCACTCATCAGTTTATGTGCACTTAGGTTGGTTCCGTATCTTTGCAATTATGAATTGTGCTGCAATAAACATAGGCATGTAGGTGTCTTTTTAATATAATGACTTTTTTTCCTTTGGGTACATACCCAGTAGTGAGATTGCTGGATTGAAAGGTAGATCTACTTTTAGTTCCTTGAGAAATCTCCATACTGTTCTTTTATAGAGGTTGTACTAATTTACATTCCCACTAGCAGTGCATTAGTGTTTCTTTTTGTTACCACACCCACACCAACAGCTATTGTTTTTTTGACTTTTTAATGATGACCATTCCTACTTGAGTAAGGGCACACAGATTTTTAACAAAGATATTATCACATATTACCAAGGAGGATATGGAGTTTCAGACATCAAGTCCAGAATCCAATCCAGAGTAACGTGCTGCAATTAGATGGATGGACTTTTAAATAAATGATACCAAGAAAACTGGGTAGCCCGAAAAATATGAAATTAGATCCCTACATAAGAAGGAACTCCAAGAGGATTAGGGATCAAAATGTAAAAACTAAAACCATACAAATACTAGAAGAAAAACATGGGTAATTTTCTTTTTAATCTCAGTATAGGGGAAGTCTTTCTAACTTTTTCAAAATACAGAAGGAATAAAAGAAATAATTTTAAAAAACTTGATAGCAACTATAACAATGAATACTGAATGGCAAAAAACACATCGAAGTCGAAAGATAACTTATATACTAATAGAACATATTTTCAACATATATCACAGACCAAGGGCTAACATCCCTAATGTACAAAGAACTCTTAATACTTAAGGAACAAAGGGCCAAACACCAATAGAAAATTGGGAAAAGACAGGAAAGACAATTCACAGAAAAAAAATGGTATGAAAATAGCTCTTACGCGTATAAAAAGATGTTCAAAATCAATAATAATTAGATAAATAAATATTAAAACATTGAGATTACATTTCTTGCCAATCAGATCAACATTTGTTAAAATGTATGACAACACATTCTTTTGCAAAGATGTAGGGAAATAGTATTTTAAATTGTTGGTTCAAATGCAAACTGGTACGACCATTCTAAGAGAAGTTGATCATTTCTAGCAAAGCTCCCAATTCTAGAAACCTATACCTCCAGCAATATAAATACACATTCACAAGGTTATTGATTACTGCATTGTATGCATTGCAAAATTTTAGAGGTATTATAAGTTTCTACATAAAGAAGAGTAGTTGGATAAATTATGGAGTATATGGAGTACTATACAGAAGTAATACAATTAATGAGGAATATATTTATGAATTGATAGAAAGTGGTTTTATATCATTACGTATATAAAAAGCAAACTATGAAAGCATATCTATGGTAAGCTATCTTATCTACCTGTTTATGAAAACAAAACAAAACAAAAAACAACCCAGGAAGAATAAAACAGAAAATAATGAGTGCAAAGTGTGGGTGGGAATAGGGTGGCAAGCATGAGGGACTGCGGTAGGACAGAAGGTGACTAGTGGCTCTGCTCTGAGTGTGCTCTTTAATACAGTTCTGACTTGTAGAACCATAGTCATGTTTCACACTCATTTTATTTCAAAATCTTATTGTACTTCCAGTTTTGAAAAATTTAATTCATCTCAGATGTGGAAGCAACCCCAAATAGAATAAAAACATGAACAAATGTACCTAACTAAAATACTCATCAACAATATAATACCAGTAAAGGAGGTGGGAGGGGAGAGAAGGACAAAGCTAAGTAACTTTGTAAAATAATATTTTCATAATAACTCTAAGGCTAAGGACAAAATGAACTATACAGAGAGTACTCTAGTTAATGAATGTATTTTGCATAGGTGTATGTGTTAGAAATTTTAAAATTGCTTTATGTGTACTCTATGACTGAGAAAACAAGTATATATATTGTGGCTAATGTGGTCCAGAAGTCTTGTTGGAGAAAGGAATTGCAAAGAAGTAAAGGATGAAGACTATAAGGAATTCTGTGGTGTTGGATTGGAATTGGAGGTATCAGTTATAAACTCATGGATATACACATACAGATGAATAGATGCAGATATAGATCTATGTATATGTATAGCTATACCCATTCCTAGATCTGTTCACTGAAAAGGTTAGAATCAGTGAGAATTCAGTAATAATGAGCAACTTAGTTCCAGATCTTGAGAAATTCCATATCCATCATGATTTCTAAAAACACTCATGGTAACCTAAGAATAAAATAAACATCCTAGGCAGGGCGTAGTGGCTCACACCTGTAATCCCAGCACTTTGGGAGGCCAAGGCAGGCGGATCACAAGGTCAGGAGATCGAGACCATCCTGGCTAACTCGGTGAAACTCCGTCTCTACTAAAAATACAAAAAATTAGCCGAGCATGGTGGCGGGCGTCTGTAGTCCCAGCTACTCGAGAGGCTGAGGCAGGAGAATGGCGTGAACCCGGGAGGCGGAGCTTACAGTGAGCCGAGATCGCACCACTGCATTCCAGCCTGGGTGACAGAGAGAGACTCCGTCTCAATAAATAAATAAATAAATAAATAAATAAAATAAACATCCTAAATTGGACAAAGAATATCTCGAAACACCTACAACATGCATTCTGCTCAGTGGTCAAAATATTGAAAGTAGAAAAGACAAACGTTTAAGGTGGTGAAAATCTCAGTTATGCTGATTTGATCTTTACAAATTATGTGAGTGCATTAAATTATCACATGTGCTTTGAAAATGTGCACATCTATTATGTATTAATGAAAAGAAAGTTAAAAAAGAATTTGGTGAATAAAAAAGAAATATTGAAAGTTTCCCTTTCTAGACAAGATGTCTTCCATCAACACTTCCATTTCACATTGTGCTGGAAGCCCCACCTGGTGCTGGAAGGCAAGAAAAAAAGGTGTAAGAATAAAAAATAAATAGCCAAAATTATCGTTATTTGTACATGCATGATTATGTATATTTAAAAATCTAAAGAATCCACAGTTTCTTTATTATAATTGAAAAGATAGCTGAGCAAATTTGCAGGATAAAAAATATACAGAAATACAAAACTCAATTTTATTTCTAAATGACAAAATATAAAAAGAATAAAATTTAAATAAAGAGAACATTTACACGATTATAAAATATCAAATGCTTAGAAAAAATCTGTCAAAGGATATGCCAGACTTATACAGAGTTGATTATACAAATTTATAAGAAAAAACAGACCTAAATAAATAATTGATACATCTACTGTGTTCATAGATTAGAAGACTCAATACTATAAAGAAGTAAACTCTTGCCATATTCATCTATAAATCCAATGCAGTCGAAATCAAAATCCCAGCAGGATTTTTATTAGGAACTTGAAAATCTGTGCCTGAAATTTAAGTGGAATGACAAGGAGTGAAGAAGAATTACAATACTCCCAAAGAACAAGTTGGGAGCACTTGCTATATTGGATTTCAAGGCCATTACAAATCTGTAGCTAACAATGTTGTATTTCTTGAGCTATGTAATGACTGCCCAGGTGTTTACCATATACATTAGGTTATACATTTATGCTTATGCACTTTTTTGGAAGAATAGACAACTTTTATTTTATTACATTTCACAATAAAAGGGCCATTTGAAAAAGGAAATTAAAAATGCTTCTTTCTGTCATTTCAACCAAGATTGATTTGTGGGTATTAAATGTTTGGGCTGCATATGGCTCAAAGCCATGTAATATGCGATTTGCTCAGTGGTATTTTGGCTAAATGCTCCTTGACCTGAGTAGAACTAGCTGAGAAAAATCCCAAGTATACTGACAATATCATGTAAGAATGAACTATGTAAAACCCAGGACTTTTATTAAAATATCTTTTGCATATGTTTCTTGGGCCTGGACCTTGAATTCAATTAGGTAACTACCCTTTATATGAGGCCTTATTTCAATATGTCACAGACAGTAAATACTGTCATTTTTGACTGAACAAAAGAGTTCCTAACTAATAGAGAAAAATAACATAGAGAAACAGTTTATAATAGTCTATTTCGAAAAGAAGATACATTTATTAAAAAGCTAAATAGCATGTTTCTTTTACCAGAACATTTTCTGTAGTTTTTTTTCCTCAATGTCAGTAAAAGTGTGTTCACATCTAGCCTGGGTATCTTAAACAAAAACCAAACCAAACCAAAACAAAACCTTTAGACCTAGTCTTCCCAGAGAATCTATCACACATGTTTCTCAAAGTATTTTGGTAGCCTGTTTTCTCTTTCACTTCACCCTCAATCATAATCATCTTCTTTTCTTCTACATCCTCCTCCAGAATTTTCTTCTCCATCTTCTACTTTTTACTTCTGATTCACTTTATTGGTTTCTGTGTCTTCATGTCAAAATAGAGAAGTTAAAGATGCAAGAGGTTCATAAAAAGAATAAGAGGTGAAGATAAAATGAAAGTCAAATGAACACAGGTGGTGAAAGAAAGAAAGATACAGGGGAAGAGAAGGAGAGTTTAGTTATGGGTAGAGAAGGCAGAGAAGAAGGAGAAGCACAAAGACAGATGGAGGGGAGTGAAATCGATCCATGAGGTTTAATTGGGGTACCACCTTCTATATCCCCTTAATCCAAATATGACTGACAAATAGTCCTTTAACACAGATTTATATCAGTCAGAATAGACTGAATCTGTGAAACAGCCATTTTCTCTAAATGGAGATTTACTATTTTTAAGAAAATACTTTCAGAATAGCAGGAATTAATATTGTGTTTACATCCTGGATGAGATCAGGAAATTAAGCTTAGAGCTGCAGAGCATAGTTGGAAAACCAGGAAGGACCTGTGTTTTCCCTTCAGTGTGGTTTCCCCAAGAAGCTGTGTGCTCTGAAAGTTAACTTTGAGAATCTGAAATGCTCCATGATAATGTCCTTTTGTAAATCGAAAAACAACCAACACACAGGATTTGATTTCACTGGAAAGAACAGTTGACATTTACTGGAACTTTTCCAAACCCACCCTAATTCACTGTGCACCATCAATGTATTACATGAGAGAGAAATGAAGCTGAGTGTCAAATTACAAATGATTTAGAGAAAAATAGCTTCCATCAAATGTAATTTTGTCTCCAAGAATAAAATTTGACACTTACATTGTTGTCAAGCTGCTATATACATATGTCTACCTGGGACACCTTACCACTTGCCCCAGTGATGAAATAATGATAAATATCTAAGATACACATTATCATGTGTATCAGTCCGTTTTCATGTGCTATAAAGAAATACCCAAGACTCGGAAATTTATAGAGGAAAGAGATTTAATTGACTCACAGTTCCACATGGCTGGGGAAGCCTCAGGAAACTTATAATCATGATGGAAGGCAAAGGAGAAGCAAGGACCTTCTTCATAAGGCAGCAGGGAAGAGAAAGACAGGGAAAGAGGAACCGCCAAGCACTTATAAAACCATCAGATCTTGTGAGAACTCCCTCACTATCATGAGAACAGTATGGGGGAAACCGACCCCATGATCCAATCACCTCCCACCAGGTTTCTCCCTTGATACCTGGGGATTACAATTCGAGATGAGATTTGGGTGGGGACACAGAGCCAAACCATATCATTTTGCTAGCAAATGTATCAGAATGTTGGTGCAGAAAGACATGTTAGGGAGATTCTTATTTAACCCTTTTAAATTTTTATTGAGAAGTGGATACTTGGGAATGAGAGTCAAAATAATAATGATGATGAATATTTATTGATTATTTACTGTATGTCACCAATTTAAGTGTATTAATTTATATTTAATAAAGTCCTTATAACAACCCAAGGAAGTATGTACTACTAATATGCCTATTTTACATTTTGTAGATAAGAATCTTTATTTGTAGGGGAGAGGTACTATTTACATAAATGATAACCTATTGTACTAATATTCAGTTGAAATTGTAGTTTAGTGGCTTGTACAAGATCTCCACAATATTTAATGACTAGCTACTTGATGTCAAGTGCTGGGCTAAAGTGCCAAAGAAGCAATGGTAGACAAAACATAAATGGTTCCCAGGCCTCATGGAGCATAAAATCTGGGGGTCAAAAGCAATCAATTAAGAAAGCAATAATGTAAAAATTTGAACTGTTAGGGTAAGTAAAGGAAGACTATGGTAAGCAAACAGCAGATATATCTAACCTGGTTGGGAAGAGTCAGTGCTGGGGAACAGGGTTGGGTACAGTTCATTCACAGAACTGTTGTCCAGATCCCTTGATTCCTAGGCCAGGGCTCTTTTCAAGACCCCATGCTATACTGCTTCATTGTACTTCCATAGGGAAAAGGCGTAATCAGCCATTATTAGCGCTGTCCACCTGTGTGGCTCTGTTTGGTTAGTGAACAGTTATAGTCAGTGTTGGTCATGCTCAGGCAAATGGAGCACTTATCTACTTCAAGCTGGGATTTAATCACTTGATGCACATCAGCACTTAGCACAAAACTTGACTTCTCAAATAAAAGCATGCTTGTATTGTGCCTATAATAATGACTAAAACATGACCTGTACCTACGATAAGTATTAAAACATGACCTGTGATGTTCACTGACTAATGGTTGAGAAGGGAAAACTACCCTCAAATTAAGACAAAAAATATATAATTAATTTAATAAATTTAGTCTAGAACCCTCAGATAACACAGATCAGATGATAAAACAAAATGAGAGACCAAGGCATGTTTTACCTCGATAGGCCATTCTCGAGGATTCATTCAGAATCATTCTATCTAATCTAACCACTTCACTAGGATGGCTATCATTAAAAAGATGGTCAACAACCAGTGTAAGTGAGGATGTGGAGATATTAGAACCTTCCTACCTTCTCGATGTGAATGAAAAATCGTGCAACTGCTTTGGAAACAGTTCTAGGAAATTCCTCAAAAAGTTAAATATAGAGGTACTATATGATCCAACAATTCTACTGTTATATACCCAAGATAACCAAAAAGATGTCCAGATAAAAACTTGTTTACACATGTTCATAGTAGCATTATTTGTAATAGACAAAAAGTGGAAACAATTCAAATGTTCATCAGCTGATGAATGGGCAAAAAAATCCATAAAATGGAAATTATTCAGTCATAACAAGGAATGAAGTAATGAAATATGCTACAGCATGGAGAAATCTTGAAAACATTGCATTAAGTGAAAGAAGCTAGACACAAAATGCCATATACTGTGTGATTCCATTTATGTAGAGTATCTCCAGTGTCTCTAGCAGAAAGCAGACTGGTATTGCCAGAAGCTGGAGGAGGAGGCAATGGAGAGTGATTGATTGCTAATGGGTATGGGGTTTTGCGGGAGGGAGACGAATGCTCTAAAATTAGGTAGTGTGTGATAGTTGCACACAATGTAACTAGCCGACCAAATAATACTTTAAAAGGGTGAATTTTGTAGTATGTGACTTATACCTCAATAAAGCTATTATCAAAAAACTTGTGGTCTATGGACGGACATATAGTTTATACAGAAATCGTGACTATGTTTAATATGTTCACATATTTCTGTCCACCCCAAACAAGTATAAAATTGAGGAAAATCTGAGATAATTGAAGCCTAAAAATACTTTTACCGTAAAAGTGCAGCTACTTTATGCGAGCATGACTTTTTCCACTCCATTGTCTCTGTTCTCATTTCAATTTACATATGCAAACAATTTACATATGCAAACAATTTACATATGCAAACAGAGCTATCGAATGCCACTTTTAATTCTAACCTGATTCTTTGTATTTGAGGGGTATTTTTTGTACTTAGAATTTATTTATTTATTTTACTTTAAGTTCTGGGACGCATGTGCAGAACGTACAGGTTTGTTGCATAGGTATACATGTGCATGGTGGTTTGCTGCACCTATCAACCTGTCATCTAGGTTTTAAGACCCACGTGCATTAGGTATTTGTCCTAATACTCTCTCCCTTTTGCCCCTTGAACCCCCTGAAAGGCCCCAGTGTGTCATGTTCCCCTTCCAGTATTTGAGTTTTATTTCTTTTCTAATCATATTCTCCTTACAATTCTTCTCTCTGTGCCCATGTTCTCCATGTTCTCAAGTGACTCTTCTCATTCTTTTGTGACTCTCATAATAGCCTTCTTCTGGGTTATGTCATGAAAACCCTTGTCAAAGTGCAGCTAATATGCAGGACGTTGAAACTCCAACCACTTGAAGAGGATCATCCCACCGGATCGAAGCCTCTTCTACTTCAGTGGCGTCAGGGCTACTTGCCAGCGCTATTTGTCTAGCTGTTGACCTGTGTATTTTCTACCCCTTTTGGCTGGATGGGTCTAGAACTGTCAACTAAAGAACACTGGTTGCTAAGCCTGGAAAGATCAAAGCTGTTCACTGCTTCCTGTTTGCACCACATAGTGTGGGCAGAAGGGAAGGTAGAGCCTTGTTCTGCTTACGTCTGTTTGTACAGAAGATGAGGGAGGCTTTTTGTGTCTTGCTTACCTAGACACACTCAAAACTGATTTCAGGGCCAATCTGCAGTAAAATCCGAAAATGTGCTATGCATAATTACACAAGCAAACACAATGTCCCAAGATAAATATGTTCTATTAGTAAGCAGTCCAGAATTAAGTAAAAGCAGGTGTTTCCTATATTGGGTCTGATTGCCTACATGTGTGGCTACTCAGAAATTATTTCTTAATTATTCTGCAGGGTTGGCTCCAGCAGAGAGAAAGAGAGAAAACTCCATGGGAATTCTGAGGGCTCTCTGGTCCTCTGTCGAATTAAAGTTTAAGCAGCTGAATCCTGTAATTATTATACTTAATTTTTTTTAAGCCATCATGGCCCACTTTTTTCTAAGTCAGCAAATTGTACATTTCAACTGCTATATTAATTTTCCTGTTGATGTTATTTCTGGAGGATCACAGGCTTTATTAACCCAGTGCCCCATTTTTGACAGGGACTTTACCTAACTTTGTGCCACATGGTTGGCACACAAAATGCTCCTGATTTTGAGATCTACATTACAATATACAACCACAAGAGAAATGAATGATATAAAAAGGGTGGTCATCTCCTTAACACAAGGAGGCCTTCTGTCAGGTTTGTATGGCCAAGACTGGAGCACCCTAACCAGCTCTGGAAAGCAGACATTTATTTCTGGTAAGGAGAAACAACTGATGATTTTATTCATTTCTCACCCTTAGTATTTTCCATGGATTAAGCAGAAGGGACAGTGTTGGGAGCCAGGATATTCCTCAATCCTGGGGACAAACTGTATCCAGTATAGAAGCACTCACTTTATTCTTGGCATCACATTAGGTACCAAAACATGAAAGAGTTTACACATTTAGTCTCCACCTTCAAACCACCTTCAAGGACATTAAACTAATTTGGTACCTAGAACGCATAAAAAAAGGTAATAAATAATTAAAAGCAATATATGCTGAATGCCCAAAACTGTCATACATTCCCATGTTATGGGCAATTTTAATAGGGTGAGATCTGAGGGTGTGAGCTGGATAAACATGATGTGGGAAAGTTGGGGAACCTAGAATCTTGTCAGTTTATTGAAGTAATTAATAATACTAACAAATAATTAATTTTGAAAATTCTTATGACATCCCTTGAAAGTTTAAATCAAGGACACTAAAGATTAAAAGGCTTACACAATGAGGCCCATTTCCCACACAGGGAGAAAACTGGACCCTGGGCTCAAAGTAGTTAGAATTAATGCTAAAGGCCTGAGCTTGTAACTGTGTAAGATTCCCCTTTCTTCTGAAATTATATCCATTCTTACTTTTTTGTGCTATTCTTTCTTTTATTAAATTGTGGTGGGTGATGACAGATAGCAAGATTTGTTTGTGTCTTTCCTTGGCAAAAACCTGAAAGTTGGCAACTATGTGTTTACCCTCCTCCTCCATCCTTAAATTTTACTGATTCATGAAATCTCAAAGTGTAATAATGACTTCTCTAGATCTAAGTTTCTGTAAAGAGCCAGATAGTAAGTATTTTAAGCTTTGCAGGCCATACGGTATCTTTTGCAACTGTTTGACTCTGCCAGCATAGTGTAAAAGCGGCCATAGACAACATATAAACAAATGAGTGTGGCTGCATTCCAATAAAATTTCATTATGAACATTGAAATTTGAATTTTATAACATTTTCCTGTCTTACAAAATATTACTATTAGTCTCAACTTTTTTCAACTATTTTAAAAAGTAACCACCATTCTTAACTTTGTGGCTATACAAAAATAGGTGACTGGACAGATTTGACCCTGGGGCCATAGTTTCCCAATCTCTGCTCTATATGACAACAGACTGGGCGAGCTGTTAACCCATGAAATCAGAGAGCAGTAAGACTTATCCTGACAATTTCCCGTTATGTAAATATACATCATCCTTCATTAACTTTCCAAAGCAAAATCAGGAATGTAAAAATGATAAAATGAGTTAAGTTTTAAAATCCAATTACAAGCTGCACAAATGACTTATAAACCCCTAATAGGGAAAAATGACAGCTGCCTTCCTATGTGGCCTTCGTCAGGTGTGTGTTCCGGCACCATCCTTTTGTTGGGTGTGGTGGCTTCCAAGTGGAGGACAGTGACGGTTCAATCTGGATTGAGGAAGATGACAGACCATCTGGACTCCTTCAAAAAATGTAATTCAAATTGGAAGAGGAAAGAGAGTCAAGAATGCCAAGAGATTTGCTTGTGTGAAGTGTGCAGGTGGGAAGAAGACTATGCCAGGTAGAGAGAAGAGCGAGGGTGAAGGCACTGGGGTAGGAGTGAGTTTAGTACGTTTGAGAAGGCAGCCAGGGTGGCTGGAGCAACATAGGTGAGGTGTAGCATGGGAGGAGATGAGGAAGGAATGTAGCCATATCCAAGGCCGCGTTTGTCAATCTAAGAGCTTTACTCTGAGTGACATGGAAAGTTATTGGAGAGTTTTGAATACAAGGATTACATGATTTAGCTCCTTTTTAAAGAGGATTATGCCAGCTGTTGTGTTGAGGGCAGACCATGGCAGATGGTCAAAGGGTAGAAAGAGAGAGAGGTGAATTAAAGTGTTGTTTTGGTAGTTTAAATGAGAACGATGTTGACGTGGGCTAGAGCAGCAGAAATGGGTCTGAAGCAAAGAGGAATGGGGAGCTTTGAGAGATCTAAGAATCAGTCAGATGTGAGGATTGATTTGGTGTGAGGAATGATGGAGAAGGAGAAATCAGGGAGTATGCTAATAACCTCTGGGTGGTAGCAATATAACTGCTGTCTACCTGCATTAGTCTGTTCTCACGCTGCTAATAAAGACATACCCAAGACTCGGTAATTTATAAAGGAAAGAGATTTAATTGACTCACAGTTCCACAGGGTTGGGAAGGCCTCAGGAAACTTACAATCATGGCAGAAGGGGAAGCAAACACATACTTCTTCACACAATGGTAGGAAAGAGAAATGCAAAGCAAAAGGGGCAAATGCCCCTTATAAAACCATCAGATCTCATGAGAACTCACTATTATGAGAACAGGATGGGGAAACTTCCCCCATGATTCAATTATCTCTACCTGCCCCCTCCCACAAGTGGGGATTATGGGAACTACAATTCAAGATGAGATTTGGGTGAGGACACAGCGAGACTCTATAACTACCTCTCTAGATCCCTCATGAGACAGAAGCCCAAGGAAGCCAAGAACATGTCCACATTACTTACAATTTTATGCCAGTTCCTGGTACAGGGTAGGCACTCAATTGTTTAAGTAAATTAATGAATGAAATAAGTTGGGCATATTAAAGGGAGATTATTGAACCAACATGGATTTGCAAGGGAATTCAGAACACTAGTCTTGATATTCTTGTGTTCTTGGAAAAGTTGAATGTTAAACCATCTAGATTTCCAAATGGTGGGAGTGGGTGCTGAGAAGTAGTTCTATATTACTGTAACTGTATACTTGTAAGAGATTTTGCCACTAGGAAAATCTGCAAAGGCAATAGAGGTTTTCATGACACATGGGTCACAAAGTGGCAGCCCAGATATGTATGTTTAGCTCATTAAATATTGGCCACTACAAAGTTTTAAACACTTTGATTTAGTTTCCAGCATTAAAAATAAGCAGAATTCACAAAAACATTTAGATTTCTAGCTTTTCTTGAAGAAATCAAGGTCTAGTCCTATTGGCCTCTTCTTTCTTCCTCAGAAATATTAGACGGAGCTAAGTTCCATTCACTGTCTTTAGGGGGCTCGGGTCATCCTTTCTTCAGGTCATTAGATATCCCCACTATTCCCTATTGTCTTACAAATATCGAGAATGAGGGGAAGTTTATTCTGTCATGTTATTCGCAGCCCTCTTCCTCACTTCCATTTTCTGTTTTGGACCCAGAGGGATTTTTTTGTTGTCCCCTGTATCTCTGGAGTGAGTGCTTCGTATTTGCTGTCATTTTCCTCCCCACGTGGCCTCTGCTTCCTCCAACTTCAGGAGCTCCGTGCCTCATCCCCTCTTTGTTTCAGCAACACATGTTGAAGGCCTTCTGGGCCAGGTGCTGGAGATATGACCATCTCTAAATAGATGCAGTGTTTGCCATCAGAGACCTTAAAGTATGAAAGAAGAGACAGAAAAAAAGAAAAATGAACGCATAAATAATTCCAAGCTATGGTAAAAGCTATGAAGAAAAACAATATGCAGCAAAAGAGAAAAAATATGGAGGCAAGATGGAATTAAGTTGTTCAACGCCTCTGTGAGGAGGCGACCACTAAGCTAGGTGAAAAGCCAGGAAGGAGAGGGTTCGGAGCTGAGGGAACGGCAGGACTGAGGTCCTGAATGGACAGAGCTTGGCATTGTTGACACACTCATGAGAGGAGAAAGGTTGTAGATACGCTCATTAAAGCAGAAAGGTTAAACAAGAGGTAAGACCTTCCTTGGCTGTTGCAACTAAGTAGCAAATGGATTTCCTGCTTATTCTGGTTTGAGCTCTTCAAATGAAACTCTTTTTCATTACTGGAACCATGTTGCCAAGGTTTATTATCTGTATCTTGTATAAACAACTCTTATTTCCAGAAGGCATTTAGAGTTTGCCTGGAATAAAAGTCATCTGTTGGTCACTCTGCTTATTTAGGATAGCATCTAGTTACTGAGAACAAGCTTACATGAATAGTTTTTAGTGCACAATTTCTCTTCTATTGAAAAGAATTTTTTACTTTTCATTCTTCACAGAAGCTGGAGACAGCCTTTCTCTACAATTGAGCTGGGATGAGCCCAGTCACAAGAGGGGCTGCAGGCTAGGCTTCCTAAGACCCTGCCTACTCCCTTTGGGTTGTGTTGCAGTCTTTCATCTTACAGAGTGAACTTTCTTGCCATATCCTTGTCCATATTGCATATGCCTGTGTTATTATTTTTAAAATACGTTTATTTTAATTGACTCACTTTTATCCTAAATTCATTTAGAAAGGAAAATTTTAACACTATCACAAATAGAAAATTAGCATCAATTGTCATAAATAGAAACGCCAATAAAATAAATTCTCTGTTGCTTGCCAAAGGCTCTGAGCCAAATGACTGCTTTCATTTTATTGGCAAAAGAGATTAGCAGTAGTTTTAAAAGCGTATTAGCACCAAACTGAGTCATTATCCTTGATGGTTGTTGGAAGGATGGAAAAGAGAATACATCTCTCTTTGAGATTCAATATTACTTAATTCAGAGATCAATGAGTCACCGAAAATCATTCCAATTGCCACTGGTGAAATACTTGAGAAATGCAGGAATTTTAAAAAGAAACAATCTCCGTTCAGCTTAATTTACCAAGGAAGGGAACTGGGTCTTCCAGTGTTGTGTAGCTCCCGCTAGACTCAGCACAGGACCGGGTACAGGACAGACACTCAGCAATTGCCTTGATGTGTGTGGCCAAGACTGCACCCCTGCCTCTAGCAGACAGCCACAAAAGTGTTTATTTTTATTGCAAATATTAGGGCGCCATGAGATGACTGAACAGCTGGAAAATAAAATCATAGGGCTGGGACTATTGCCAGTCAATACCAGCACCTCTTTTGTGTTATAATAACATAAAAGTAGCAATGAGCATTTTAAAGGGGTTCAAATATAGGCTTAGGAACTCATTAATTTCAGACCTTGGACTGGTTATTTTCTCTCTTTGGCTTCAGTTTTCTTGTCTGTAGTATGGGTCTGATGACACCTTTCAAAGGAATGTTATCAGAATTAATGAGTTAACATAGATTATATGGCTGCCACGTAGTAGGGTTCATTAATTTGGAGCTAGTTTTAAGAACAACACATAGACAGGCTACAATAGCTCTAAGATCTCGTCTTATAAAACAGTTGAAAAAGAAAAATATTTGGAGAATGAGGCAAAACAAAAAATTCTTATCTATGGATATAAGTTAGAAATAAATCCTGAGGAAATTATGCAGGTCTTGCAGGTCAAAAATCCTGCACAATGGAACTAACCAAGGCCAGTTTCTATTGTTGTTTGTTTTAATCTTGATGCATGTAGATCATTTTCTAAATTCTTCTCTTTTTTTTTTCTTCCAGTGTGACTAGAGCTTTAATATGGAGCGACAAATACACTACTTTGTCTATCTTTGTCTTAAGGATGTTTTGTATATTGGAGAATTACTTTTAGATTTAGAATTACTTTTAGAATGCCAAAGCATTCATTATAACTAGATCAATATGTCAACATTTTTTATTGAGTCTAGTTACCTGAAAAAGTCAATGAATTATATTCCATGCATGCTTTGGAAACAGTTATGGCACACAGACTGAGCTGAGCTAAACATTGCCACTGAGAGTAGTGCAGCAGTCACGGTCAATTGATAGGTCAATAGGAAAACTACACTAGATTTCTTCTATCAGTGCTTGATGGTGATGCCTGACACACCGCCTGTAGCTACAGTGACACATTATTGTGATATACTCAAGACTGCACATTTCTTTTTTATATTAGTCCACTCTCGATTTTGTAAAGAAATTTTATTGCCTTAAGATTCAGTTTGCAATACTTACAGTCTTCTCTAGAAGTATTATATTAAATTTCACTACACACAGGTGAAATAAAGTTAATCTGGAAAATAATTTTGTGGACCAGTTGTAAATCTTATTGCTTACATACTTTCCTTAAATAACATTAATAACTCTGCCTAAGTCAATGCCAATAGAGTTCAAAATTCACTGCATTATACACACATTGGTGAAAATTAACAGAAAAACAAGTATTCAATCGGCATTTTCAAGTAGCTGTTTCTGCTGTGTTTTGAGACTCAGAAACATGACTCGAGGATTTACTTTTCATCACACCTTGCAGGTCCATTTTTGTATAAGCATTCTTCCTTAATTGAAATAAACAGATTTCTTTTTTCTTTTTAACTGTAGGGATCATGTTTGTTCATTAGCTGAAGTCATTCCTTAGTTACTTGGAATTTCTGTGACAGGATTTTTTCTTTTCTTTCTTCTCTTTATTATACTTTAAGCTGTTGGATACATGTGCAGAACGTGCAAGTTTGTTACCTAGGTATACACTTGCCATGGTGCTTTGCTGCACCCATCAACATGTCATCTACATTAGGTATTTCTCCTAATGCTATCCCTCCTCTAGCCTCCCACCCCCCAACAGGCCCTGGTGTGTGATATTCCCCTCCTTGTGTCCATGTGTTCTCATCGTTTAACTCCCACTTAAGAGTGAGAACATGCAGTGTTTGGTTTTCTGTTCCTGTATTAGTTTGCTGAGAATGATGGTTTCCAGCTTCATCCATGTCCGTGAAAAGGACATGAACTTATCCTCTTTAATGGCTGCATAGTATTTCATGGTGTATATGTGCCACATTTTCTTTATCCTATCTATCATTGATGGACATGTGGGTTGATTCCAAGTCTCTGCTATTGTGAACAGTGCTGCAATAAACATCCATGTGCATAATGTCATTATAGTAGAATGATTTATAATCTTTTGGGTACATACTCAGTAATGGGATTGCTGTGTCAAATGGTATTTCTGGTTCTAGATCCTTGAGGAATCACCACACTGTCTCCCACAATGGTTGAACTAATTTACACTCCCACCAACAGTGTAAAAGCGTTCCTATTTCTCCACATCCTCTCCAGCATCTGTTGTTTCCTGACTTTTTGATGATCGTCATCCTAACTGGTATGAGATGGTATCTCATTGTGGGTTTGATTTGTATTTCTCTAATGACCAGTGATGATGAGTCTTTTTTCGTATGTTTGTTGGCCGCATAAATGTCTTCTTTTGAGAAGTGTCTGTTTACATCCTTTGCCCACTTTTTGATGGGGTTGTTGCTTTTTTCTTGTAAATTTGTTTAAATTCTTTGTAGATTCTGGATATTAGCCCTTTGTCAAATGGATAGATTGCAATACTTTTCTCCCATTCTGTATGTTACCTGCTCATTCTGATGATAGTTTCTTTTCCTGTGCAGAAGCTCTTTAGTTGAATTAGATCCCATTTGTCAATTTTGGCTTTTGTTGCCATTGCTTTTGGTGTTTTGGTCATGAAGTCTTTGCCCATGCCTATGTCCTGAATGGTATTGCCTAGGATTTCTTCTAGGGTTTTTATGATTTTAGGTCTTAAGTTTAAGTCTTTAATCCTTCTTGAGTTAATTTTTGTATAAGATGTAAGGAAGGGGTCCAGTTTCAGTTTTCTGCATTTGGCTAGCCAGTTTTCCCAACACCGTTTATTAAATAGTGAATCCTTTCCTCATTCCTTGTTTTGTCAGGTTTGTGTGACAGGATTTTTTCTGAAAGGCAATAGTTTTCTAATTTCTTTTATGTATTCCTTATGTATTTATTAATTCATTCAACAGATATTTATTAAGAACTGCATAGTGCTAAGTGCTGAGTTAGATTCTTGGGGGTGGTATGGAGGTGGTAGATAGTACACAAAGATGTATAAGACTAGGTATCTGCCCTCCAGGAGTGTACAGTCTAAGATTACATAGAATTAATATAAGCGATTAAACAGATACCACAAGAGCAAATGGTAGGTGCAATTAAGCGCTGCAAGGAAAGACTGGAAGAATCGAAGAGGGCATAGGTCAGATCTTGGTGGATGGGCAGAATGTCACTTTATGAAGATGCTGTAGAAGCAGGGCATCCCAGGAGGAGGGAATTTTCTTTATATGAACTCTTACTCGGTTTAGTCTGATTCAATCATCATTTATTGAGTGACTGCTAAGATTAGCTACCTGGGACTCAGAGATAAAAATGAGCTTCTAGATTGAAAGATACCCTAAATGTCCAGCACAGAGGATGAAAATAGACCTGTGCTGAGGCTCATCATTGTGAAATTTCAGAACGCTAGGGGAGCATTTTTTAATTATTGAAAAACCTTCAGAAAGAAAATACAGTAGATAGTTATGAACTTCTCAACAAAAAAAAAAATTGTCAGCAGTAAGACATTGGAGCAATGTTTGCAATTATTCAGGGAAAATTATATTTCTCATGTGGAATTGTATATCTAGCTGAGCCCTTAAGTAACTATGAGGTTTTATATGGGTTTAGGGGGACAAGTGCAGTTGTATTACATAGATATATTGCCTAGTAGCAAAGACTGGGCTTTTAGAATATCCATCAACTGAATAACGTACATTGTACCCAATAGGTAGTACTTCAACCTTCACCTCCTTCTCACTCTCCCACCTTTTGGAGTCCCCGATGTCTGTCATTTCATTCTGTATGTCTGTGTGTACTCATCATTTAGTTCCCACTTGTGAGAACATGAGGTTTTGAACTTTCTGCTTCTGAGCCATTTCACTAAGAATAGTGATGTCCAGTTCTATGTATGTTGCTGCAAAAGACATAATTTTATTTTTTTGGCTGAGTAGTGTTCCATGATCTATATATCTATCTCCAGATACAGATATATAGATAGATAGATATCACGTTTTTAAAATTCAGTCGCCATCTCTTGATGGGCACTTAGGTGGAATCCATGACTTTGCTGTTGTAAATAGCTCTGTGATGAACAAACAAGTGCATTTGATAAAAATGATTTATTTTCCTTTGGGGAGATACCCAGTAGTGGATTACTGGATCAAAGGGTAATTCTACTTTTAGTTCTTTGAGAAATCAAATATGGGGGTATATTTCAGGCATTTTCAGACGTACACTGTTTCTCAGGAATCTGCTAAAAACAGTACTGCATAAAAACAAGTGAAAATACCAAGATGGCAGGAGATATGGGGTCCAGAATATTGGCTCCATCTTAAGAGAGTGGTAAGAGAATCCATGATGATGATGAAGGGTTCTCCCACCAAGGTGCACCAGACATAAAGAGAGTCCTGTCCAGAGAGTCCAGGCCAGCAGGCTCTGGAAAATGTTCCCAGGAAGATGGCATTGATGGATTACCTAATGCATTTGAACATAATGAGAGAAGATTGGACAAATGGGTGAGAATTTAGGGATGAATTGGTGAGAAATACATAGAAAACTAAGCAAAAATACACATGGCAAAGTATTTTAGAAGAAAAAAGCAATCATAATAGATTATATACCTCAAGAGTGAATAGGCTTTGCATACCTAATCATGTAAACCAGCGGTTCCCAACCTTTTTGGCACCAGGGACTGATTTCATGGAAGACAGTTTTTCCATGGATGGTGTGCAGGGTTGGGGGTTGGTTTCAGGATGAAATTGTTCCACCTCAGATCATCAGACATTAGATTCTCGTAGGAGCATGAAACCCAGATTCCTCGCATGTACAGTAGGAGGCAGAGCTCAGGCGGTCATGCTTGCTTACTGGCGGCTCACCTGCTGCTGTGCAGCCCGGTTCCTAACAGGTCACGGACCTTTACTGTTCCATGGCCTTGGAGTTGGGGACCCCTGATGTGAACACTGAGTATGTGTCTATACAGAGTTGTGACATAACTATGAAGTGGAAGAAGTTACTGTGTATGGCAAGATTGCATTGATGGTTAAGGAGAGAGATGCTTTTAGACTACATAATGCCTAAAACTAAAAGTTATCAAGAAAAAAGAGAATGGCATTATTTAGAGATACGGAGGCAAAGTACGGAAAGCTATGAAAGTGGGAAGATTGTCTTGGAGAAGCTGGAAATGGGGCAGACGGGAGGGCAGAGGATTGTTGTTTTTCGTAATAAGCCTAGCAGAAGTAATTGATCTAACTAGGTGTATAAAGTAAATAAATAAAACACTAAGTATTTTTAAAGATACTATTTTTCTTCACAATTTATCTGGGGAGTTTAAGTCTGGGGGATGGTTGCATTTTTAAAATGGCATATGATCCAGTTAGGTAGCAAATAGAAATGCCTTTGAAGAGCTCTGCTTGACTACATTTTTTGATCAGTGATACGATATTTATGGTCCAGTATATTAGACCGGACTCCTCCCTTATGTGAATATAGTAAACCTGGGCATGCTCTAGCTATTCAGAGTTTTTGTATTGATCTTCCTGAAAGTGACTAAACCCACCAAGAACTTCAAGAGTTTGCACACTAGCGGAAATGCATTCAAACATTCAGTTTGCTCTGTTCTGAAAAGGCAGCAAGTAGCAGAAACATTATAGTTCAAAGAATTCATGTAAAGCTATAACAGTCAATAGGGGGCAGGGAAACTGTTTCCATTGCAGCTAGCACAGTGCCTACTACTTGATAAAAGCACAATATACATTTGTTGAGTGAATAAATGAATGAAATACAGCAAGTTGGTTTTTGGATAGCTGACAGGATGGTCTTCATACGCCAGAGCAAAACATTTGGTCACTTGCTTTCACTTATCCTTTAAATCCAGCATTGCAAACACTTAGCCTCAAAACCCCAAGGGACATAATTAGAAACATTTTATGCATAGATTTCCTGTTCCATTTGGAGTCAAACCTAAGACTTTAAGATTTATAGCCCCCACACACGTTAATACGCTTTCTGGAATTCACCTAGGACAGCAATGAGTACGGCAGTAGCTTTCAAAATGCCTTTCTTTGTAAGGGCATTTCAGTGCATAAAAATATTCCAGGCAGATGCCCTGAGCTGGGTTTTTTTTGTTTTTTTTTTGTTTTTTTTTGTTTTTTTTTTTTTTGAGACGGAGTCTGGCTCTGTCGCCCGGGCTGGAGTGCAGTGGCCGGATCTCAGCTCACTGCAAACTCCGCCCCCCGGGTTCCCGCCATTCTCTTGACTCAGCCTCCCGAGTAGCTGGGACTACAGGCGCCGCCACCACGCCCGGCTAGTTTTTTGTATTTTTTTTTAGTAGAGACGGGGTTTCACCGTGTTGGCTAGGATGGTCTCGATCTCCTAACCTCGTGATCCGCCCGTCTCGGCCTCCCAAAGTGCTGGGATTACAGGCTTGAGCCACCGCGCCCGGCCCCTGAGCTGGTTCTTGTCCCTCATCTCTGCGCAGCCAGAATGGTCCTGGCTTTATCTTTTTTTTTTTTTTTTTTTTTAAACATATGAGAGTTCCATCCAGAATGATGTCTCTAGCACTTAAAATGTTTGAAAATCACTGATGTAGGACAGAGTTATTCTAGCAGGGCAGGTTTTTACTTCTTGTTTTATGTTTTCCAGAAAGATCAGAGCGGACATGGGGTTTCAACACACAGTGGACAGCATTAGAGCCAATTTAATTAGAATGTCACTGGCAGGGCACCTCAGCTGATATCACATATATTAAAAATATATGTGATATATTTCACACACACACAACTCCTATATGCTTGAGAAGGCATCCAAGGGGTAACGTATACTTTACTTCTCTATAAATAAATGTAATTTTTATTGTAACTCATGTTTCCTTCTAAAATCAGAACCTTTGACCAAGTGTTCCCAGGTAAACCCAGTCAAATTATTCCTCAGTCATTTTCGTTTTAAACTCAGGCAATTTTAAGGTTCTGCCGTTGTCTATTTTCTGCCCATGAGTAACATTTAAATTCCACAGAGGGCTCATGCAGGCATGTATGTGGATGTGTGTGAATGTGTGGATGGGTGTGTGAGCGTGTGGATGAGTGTGTGGGTGTGTGTGCACATGTGTATGTGCTGGTATATGTAGTCAGTGGCTATTCTGTGCCTTCTGCTGGCATCAGCTGCTATTTAACTTCCTAGCCTTTGGAAATCAGTTCTTATGCCCACGACTTCTGCTACTGCCTGAGGTCCTAACATGGGTTTAAGCTTCCTCAAGTCCACTGGTGCTCTCTCAGCCACATCCAAGGCCCCAAGGGCCTGCACGCTTTCAGCTGTCACTATATCACTTGCAAGTCTGAGAGAAACTCAAAGCTGTGTCTCATGGCTTCTCACGCCTGGGCTCATTTTGTTTAATTCCTGCTTTGCCACCATGCTGTGCAGCACCTATCCAAGAGTGCTGCCACACTGAATTCTCCGATGGGAGCCAGGCATTCATGCCCTCTCCAGGTCTGTAATTTAACCAACATGCACCAGAATAATCATTTGGATTAATTGGGCACCTCTTCTAATTGGCCAATGCTTGTGATTTTCTGTTTGTTGAGTACTTAGGATCCTACCTTTCCTCCCATATCCCCCAAATGACAGGAAGCTCAGTCACCCTCTTTCTTCTCTAGATGTTGGTCTGAAGAGGACAGAAACTGAAGTGGCATGCTCATATTCCACAGATGCTTTTTCTTCAAGGTAACTCTTTTTTTCTAGCCCAGGCAACCTTTATCTAGTCTCTAGGATACGGCAGCCTGACTCTTCATCTATTCTCTTTCCATTCCATTGTTTATGGCACAAACCTTATGCTTGACGTCCTTTGGGCTTGGCTTCTTGCTGCTCAAAAGAAACTGGATCTTGAATATCAATGACCTTGACTTTATAGATTTCCGTCTCCACAGTGAGGTTTAAATTTTATTTTTAGAGATTCAAAAGCTGAGCACTGACTGCTTATTTTCTTTTTGTGTTCTTGGCTTAAAACCCTGCATCCTCTGTGAAGCAATTCCTGCTGCTGACTGAATAGGAAAGGAGCTTGGGGAACCCTGGTTAATATCTCAAAATATCATCCTGCCACAAACATACGAGTGATGGGGCTGTCCAGTTCCTCCTTTCTGCAAACACAGAAAAAAGGCCTAACATTACAGAGACACAATTGGCCATGATATCCTTTAAAGCCATGTTAATGGTAGAGCAGTTTGCAATGTAATACAGGGTTATGAACAAATAGTTCTTGTACCACAGTAAAGTCAAGTTATATTAACAATAAGAATATAGGATTCTTATGTAGACCAAATGAGGGGTTTTCTCAGAAAGGTAATCTATGGAGTTCTCTGATTTTTTTTTTTTTTTTTGTACACTAAAAATTATTTTGCAGCTGTGCATGGTGGCTCATGCCTGTAATCACAGCACTTTAAAGAGAGTCACTGTATCATTTGGAAGTCTGAGCTTGAGCTGAGGAGTTTGAGACCAGCCTGGGCAATGTAGTGAGACCTTGTCTCTACAAAAAATAAACAAAATTAGCCAGGAGTGGTGGCACATGCCTGTGGTTCCAGCTACTCAGCAGGCTGAAGTGCGAGGATTTCTTGAGCCCTGGAGGTTGAGGCTGCAGTGAGCCCATATCCACCACTGCAGTCCAGCCTGGGCTCCAGAGTAAGACCCTGCCTCAAAAGAAAAAGATTATTTTGCAGTTCTAAGTAGAACACTTCACCCCCACTACCCCCGGCCTTACCTAGATTCACACATACCATAGGATGGACATTGGGCTTCTTTTTGTTCAGAACCCAGCCTCAAAAAAGGCAGAAAAGAGAATGCCAGCGATCTGCCAAAAATGCACAAGACTGAGGAAATTTACAGGACAAGACCTGACTGGGAACTTAAGAATTCCAGAGTGGCGTGCTCCCGAAATAGAAGAGTGGAACATTGAGAGAAAAGATAAGATTTTAAAAAATATATGAGGAAACTGTGTGAAGAAGAAAAGACAGGTAAAGTTAGAAAAACAGGAACCATTTCAGATGACAGCCCATGGAGGTCTAGAGTACATTCAAAAGCGACCCATTATGTATCTGGGCAATGAATCCAGTTCTTTTCTGCATAGAAGAATATAAAGTCGCTACATAAAGCCTTTCTTTTTCTTTCTTTCATAGCTCACTACTGCCTTGAACTCCTGGCCTTAATGCCATCCTCCCTCAGCCTGTGTAGTAGCTGGGACCACAGGTGCACACCATCATGCCCAGCTAAATTTCACATTTTGTGTAGAGATGGGATTTCACCACATTGCCTTTATTTTTTAATCTTCAACCAACCTCACTCTGCATGTTTTGAATTTACCATTGTAAGTCTGTATACATGCTCAGTTTGGGGACCAACGGCCAAGGTACTTCTTTAGAAAGAAAAGGAAGAGTTTCCTTCCTTCGTGGGCATTGGTAAATGTTTTCATCGTGGACATTAGGCTGTAAAGGACAGACCTCAAGAACAGGGAAACCAATAACAGTGTCCGCTACTCTAACACACATCCTAAGGACAGCTGGAGGCACATTTTTTGAAATTTCAAAAAGAATTTTATATGGGTTACAGAAATATGTTTCCTTTTATTTTACATGAATTGAATGATATTCTTCAAACTTTGCTTATTATGTACAAAACAAACTGTGGCAGACCTGTCTGTAGAGAACCACTAAATGCATATAAATGGAAAATTCCCAAAATTCAGGT
Source organism: Macaca mulatta (assembly GCF_049350105.2). Taxonomy (NCBI): domain Eukaryota; kingdom Metazoa; phylum Chordata; class Mammalia; order Primates; family Cercopithecidae; genus Macaca; species Macaca mulatta. The sequence goes on along the minus strand of NC_133411.1, from coordinate 102,797,395 downwards.
TCACAATAAAGTTAAATCACATCAGTGTGCCCCAATAAGAATCTCCAGACCCAGAACCCAGACAAAGACCTGGGTGTCAGAATTACTGACTAGGAGAATTATTACCTTACATGGTAGAATAAGTTATCTTTGGGCAATGAAACAGCCCGAAAAACAGGAAAGAAGGTAAGCCTGACCACTCTTATGGGCCTCTAAAACCTGTCAGATCTCTCACTTGCACAAGCTGCTGACCACCATCTCATCCCTGCGAAGTAGGAGAACAACAGAGCCCGTTCTTGGTCAAATGCATCCTTGTTAATGTTGCTCTCTTACCCGTTTGATGCTTGATACAGCTTATGAACAGAATTCATTGCTACCTGTAAGTTCTATTTCTTTTATTTAGAGTCCAGTGATAGTCTTCTAAAATCTGGGCCACAACACTGTGACCTTGGACAAATTGCTTAATCTCTAAACTCCAGTTTCCCTGTCTATAAAATGGACAACAACAGTAGCTTCTTTATAGAATTTTTCTGTGAGATTAAATGAAATAATCCATTTAAGGTACTTAGCAGAAGGGTGAGGACAGAGACGTTGCTTAGTTTGCTACTATTATTAATGCTATTAACCTATCACTTTCCACTTAATGCATCAATATATTTCCATGTCATTAACTATTCACTGGCATAATTTATAATGGTTGCATAATTTTCCATTAAATGGGTTAAATATACTTTAACTTACCAAATACTGGGAGTCACTTAGAGTATATCTATTTGTTTGGCTACTATACTTTCAGGTAAAGTTGGTTGATTAAATATATGTGTCTCCTTTTATGCCCCACTAAAATCCCTCAAAAACTACAGAGAAGGGATTTTGTTAAGGACATAAACTTATGAAATGGGGAGAACAGGAGTGGAAGCAATCACAAAAATTATGAAAGCAAAAAAGCAAATAATTTAGCAGACCCAAGAAAATGAAATGTTAATCCAGCAGCAGGGAAAGCCAAGAATTAACCCTTTCTATGCCTCAGAATTTCCCCTGACTTAGGAATTGGCAGGCTCACCAAATAGCTTGAAATTGGGATGAAAATAGATGGGAAAATAAAAAAGATTGCTTAACGGTCTATTTCAGAAGCAATCTTCCCCAGCTTCTCTCATCACTTTTTATTGCCAGAAAACCATCCCTTTGTCACCCAGCAAAGAGACTGAAGGTGTTTTCCCCAAAGACCAGGCACAGTTAAGTGTGGAGGCTTCACACCGAAACATGGAACTAAGTGAGGCACAGTGAATGCGGTCCTCAGGGTTCTTGTCCTTTTCTTCTGGTGGCTGGCCCTTTTTACTGAAGATGCAGGTCAGGGAGTCTTCTCTCTGGAATCCAACTAACCTAAGAGGAAACATGTAAAGACTCTGGCATTGAGGTTTTCTCAACTCTACCTGGCCAGGCCATTCTGCAGCAAAACTCACAGTTGCCAGTTCCCATTTAAATGATTACAGCTTTTCTTTTCTCGCTCTCAAATGCGATCTACCAACATGGATAACTGGAAATTTGAGGAATGTCTTTACCATGAGAAAAGGGACTGAACTATACAGGAAAAAACATTATAGTGGTCTCCTTATTTTTGCCAAAAAAAAAGCAAAAAATAATAAAAAACAAAATAAGCAAACAAATAAAACCCCCTAGCATTAATATTCTCAGACATGAGAAGATATTGTAACCATGAGAGAAGAACAGGAAGAAATTAAAAGGAACATTTCTAAAATAAAAATGATATTTTAGAAATGAACAATATGATGGAGAAAATAATTCCAATTGAGAGAAAAATTTCAGAAATTTTGGCATAAAGAAAAAATGTAAATAAGAGAAAGGATAATTTTTATCTGTTATAGACAATGATTTGGTGGTAATATTTGAAGGCAAGAGGATATTTAAAATTATAGAAACCAGCAGATTGTACAGCTTGAGATAAAAAGAGAGAATAATTCAATTTGTAAAGTTCTTTAAACACCAAAACATAGAAAACAGTAAAACTTTTTAAGTACCAGAACATCAAGGCAGGTAGCAAGTTCTCAAACACTAAATTAAATGAGTCTTACTTCCATCATCAATACAGTGAAAAATCTGTTACATGAGGCTTATTAGCAAGTCATGATCTCAATGCACCTATTTTCGATGAGAAGTGAAGGCATAACCTAGACTCAGAGACTAGTGCAAAGAATGCCCCTTTATGTGAATTGGTCTAGTTAGTCTTTACAAGCTCCATAAGGGACAAGGTGGGGTGGACTCTCAATCCCTGTGGCTGCTTTTATGACAATTCTGATTCAACCGAAAGAAATTGTTGACCAAACTTAATTTGCTTTTACCTTCGTTTCTTATATTGCTGTGATTCATTTGGAATGCCCTTGAGGTTCTACATGTTATTAGATGCAGGAAATATTTTGACAAGATCAAGTATACCCTAGCAACATGAAATAGAGAATTGAGATAGTTAAGAAGAAATGCTAGACTAATATTTCACTTTCCCTAAAATATGCATGTAGTTGAGACTGAAGTAATCTTAAAATTCTCTGCTTCGTTTTACTTCTAGGCTTAATCTCTGTCCATGAATTGCAGAAGGATATAGAGAGCAGACAATTGTTAAACAAATTTGATTCATGTATATCTGCCCAGTAGAATCACCCGGCATGACCCATGCCACACCAATTAAATAACAATCTGTGGACTTAGGGCCAGGGCATCAGTGCTGTTTTCAAGACACTAAGTGCAGCAATAATTGATAACCACTGATAAAGTGACTTCAATGCCCATTCTTACTTTCTAAAGTTGGTGATTACAAAATATCTACTTTCTTTGAAGCTATACAGATATGGTATCTAAATTGGTGATCACAATTGGTTAGTTTAACTAGCTTCATAACTGGCACTTGGCTTTCTTGACTAGGTTCCCAGAATTTAGATGCAATAGGTTGGGTGTTGGGACAGGATGTAGAAACTGTTAACATTGTTCTTGGAGTGCCTGGCTGGCTTGAAACAAAAGATTGACATACATAATTTTCATTGGATTATAAGAATAATGATCCTGTATCTAGTAATACATCTTGATAAGAAAGACTTTAAAATGTACTTTCAGGGCATTATATTTGAATCCAGCATTAATAAGCTCTGGAAACAAGAATGGGCTATTTTACTCTTGGTGAGAGGGCCAGAGCCTTACGGTGATGTGTGAGCAAACGATCACCTGAACCTAATTATTATCTTCCTAATTGGCTCCTGGGAAGTTATGTATAAACATATTTTCTTTGAGTCATTACTCTGTTTTTTTTTTTCCCCAGGTTCAGCAGCATTTTCTCTGAAGAGATAAAAATAGAGCTACCTTAATAGTGGAAAATAACCTCAAGTAGTCTATTTGAAATGGTTACAAAAAGGAGAAGAAAAAAGAATGAGAAGAAATTGGATGGGAAGACAAAGAGAATGAAGAGAATGATGGTGACGACAATAATAAAGAAGGAAGAGGAAACGGAGAAAAAGAAGCAGGAGGTAGATCAGGAGGAAGAACAGGAGGAGAAGAAAGTGAAGCAGCAGCAACAGCAGCAGCAGTGGTAGGATAAGGGCCAATGCCAGTTAAGGCTTTTCACAGTGCTCCTTATGACCTCCAAGGGTATCTGTAGAAGTCTGTAGATTCCTGGGCCTCAGGCCATTCCAGAATCAGAATGGAAGGAGCAATGCTTAGGAAGCTGCATTTTAAACTACCTTGATACTTACTCCACGTAAGCATTATGCATAGTAAACCATTTGAAAATGATTGTCCTACAATACGCTGGGCATTAATGCCAGGGATACTGTCATTTAACTCACTTAGTTTCCAAGTTCCTACTCTTACCAAAGCAACAAATGGTAATAATATTTTAGAATAACATAAACTTAGAAACATAGGGCTTCTGAGTGTAATCTAAAATCTTAGACAGTTCTCTTCAATGCAAAGCAAAGAAAACGGCAGAAGACAGACCAATCATAATGACAGCTAGATTTTGTTGAGTACTTACTATGGGCTAAGCCATGTTCTCAGCGCTTTACATAATTTAGTCCATTCAAATCTTATAAATAGTAAGCAGTATTATGTCCTGTTTCATGAGGAAGCTGAAAATTCAGGAGCTATTCCAGGCAACAGTACTGGTAAGGGGTAGACAGTACTCAAATACTTACCTGCTTAAAATATTAAACATCAAACTACTCCACATAAGTGGAAGGTAGAAGCACTGCAGACCTGAGTTAGCTCTGTGAGATTATCTATGCAAACTCTGGTAGCCTTATCCCTCAGTGGCACCTGCTAGAAAGCAACCCCGAGGTGATCAGATTATCTATGAAAACTCTGGTAGCTTTGATTCCCTGTGACTCAATTTACTTGTCTGTGAAGTGGGAATGGTAATAATGGTGTAGTGAGAAGCCAATACATGGAAATCTTTGTGAAAATTGTAAAGTACTATATGAACATCAGTTGTCATTATACTCCTACAATCATGGCTCTTGTAGGCTGGATCCAAACCTTCCCACAGGAGGTTGGGAAATGAAATGAAGTCATTGTGTTACTAATCAAACACCAATAGGCATAATCACAGAAAAAAATTGTTTCTAATATCAGGAGGCCGGCAAGGTGGAGGAGCAAGCACATTATTAAAAAGTGCCCCTTTTGACTGTTTTCTTGGTGTGCCTCGTGATCTGACCTCTACTACGTTGAATGTCAAACATACTAATGCCTGCTTTCATACTTTATACATTTCCAGCATACTTAATAAGTTTACATAGTCCCTTTTTTCCTAAGGTGCCATTTTCAATAAATGTGTTTAGAGAGGGCAACTTTCTAGTCTTCCCAGAGCCCTTAACCCCATCGTTACTGATATTCCACCAAGAAATCAGATGCAAAGTGCTCCAAGAGGAAGGATCAGGTCCTCAAGTCAGACATGTGAAGTTCACTCTGTGAGACATGGTAAACCACTTCACTTGTCTGCATTTTAGTGAACTGGGGTTAATAAAACCTGCTCTGGCTCTCTCAATGGGCTTATGGGAAAAGCCAATTGGGAATGTATAGAATTATGAGAGAAAGAAAAAAAGAAGAAGAAGAGTAACACACTAAAAATTAGTGAGTAGGAAAAAAGGGAGAAAGAGATGAGAATTGAGTGCCAGAGCTAGTCAGTTTTAGACTTTGAAATCATGTATCTGTCCAAGATGCCTCCCCACTCCAGAATTTGACAAACTTGTGTAACAAACTAGTATGTAACTAGGGTGCTATTTTCTCAATAATAATAACTATGATTTACTTGCACCAGACAATGTTGTAAGTATGTTATGCATAATAACCTCAATAGGTAAATTACTATTATACCCTCATTCTGTAAGTGAGGAAACCAAAGCAAAGACATGTTCAAAATGTGTCTGGATGTTCCCAGTTAATAAGTGGCAGAGCTGAGAATCAAATCCAGGTGGTCTGTTTTGAGTCTGCTCTTATATCTGTGTTTAATGCTTTTTGAAATAGTGTTCACCTAGAGTTTGGGCACAGTTTATCAAATAGTGCCAGTTCTTCCATCGACTCTTAACTAGCCTTGCAAATAGAATTAAAGCCATTGCCTCTGCTTTTTCCAGTTGTAGAGCACTAGGAAAGTAAATGCTGGATCATCAACCATTGCACTCATGAAATACTTTCCCATACCTATTTCTTTCCTAGCTTTCTTAACTCTAAACCCTGACATTTCCATGTGTATGTATGGCCCTACCCTGAATTACTGAGTAATTCTGACTAGAGAGTCAGAAGAACTTGAGTAGCCTTAAACTGACCCCCCTCACCCTGCTGCCATTTATCCTACCCACCTCCCCTACTCACAAGTCCATCACTTTCTCAAGTCCATGGGCTTAGAATAAACTTTTGCTACCTGCTCCTCGCCTTGGCATGTAACAACTCAGACCTGGCCAATACATGTTTGCTTGAGATGGGGAACCCACCAGGCTTGCTGGTCTTAGCTTCTCTCTCTTGCTGTGAGTAAACAGCTACAGCTGCAGCGTGGCCAGGTCTGAACAGCAGAGGGACAAGTCTACAGCAGGGTCTAAGGAAAGAGCTAGAGACACGGATGCTCACAGGAGGCATGCAGATACCATAACTGAATGGAATAAGGCAGGCATAAGAGAAAAGCTACAAACCCTCAATTGTCTCTGCTATTTTCCCCTTAGAGAGTTAAGGATTTCTGAACTCCATTGGAAGAAAAAAAAGGTGGGGTAAACATAATTGCAGAAATTCATACTTTGTCTCAGTGTCTGAGAATTGTAGGGGTCACAGTTTCCAGACTAACATTTTCTAGTTTATAAAGATAAGCCAGAAAACCAGATTTTTGTCAGGCATTTCCTGAGTTTCAGTATCAGAAGCTTACTTAGAACTTTTAAAGTAACGTGCTGTGGGCCAGCTCTGCTGTAGTAGCTTTGTTTTCTCTTTCAGTTTTACTGATTGTACAAATCTTTTGCCTGTCATAATTGCCTGTCATAACTGAAATCAAGATTGGTCCCTCTTCTAACCATAATTAAAGACAATTGTTGAAGGTCTGCTTTCCTCCACTTGTTTACAACAGCTTCAAGATTATATTATTTTAAACAACAAGCAGATTAATCCCTGTGTTCACTGGAGGGAGGTGAGAAACAAAGGGGAAGTTAGGGTCAGTCCATTATTATTTATCCCTCAGTAGCACCTGCTAGCAAGCAACCCCGAGGTGACCAGTCTCTTACAGTTGGTTCGGGGGTGTGAAGCCTCCACCTTTAACTGTGTCTGATGTCTCTGGGGAAAACACCCTCAGTCTCTTTGCTGGGTGACAAAGGGATGGTTTTCGGCAATAAAGAGTGATGAGGGAAGCTGGGGAAGATTGCTTGTGAAACAGACTTTAAAGCAATCTTTTTTTTATTTTCCAACCTACTTTCATCCTAATGTCAAGCTATTTGGTGCCTGCAAATTCCTAAGTCATGGGGAATTCTGAAGCATAGAAAGGGTTAGTTCTTGACTTTCCTTGCTGCTGGATTGACATTTTATTTTCTTGGGTCTGCTAAATTATTTGCTTTTTTCTTTTCATAATTTTTTGGGATTGCTTCCACTCCTGTTCTCCCCATTTCATGAGTTTATGTGCTTAACAAAATCCCTTCTCTGTAGCTTTTGAAGGGATTTAGTGTGAAGTAAAATAAGGCACATATATTTAATCAACCAAATTTACCTGGAAGTATAGTAGCCAAACAAGTAGACACACTCTAAGTGTCCCCCATTACTTGATAAGTTAAAGTATGCTTAACACATTTAATGGAAAATTATGCAACCATTATAAATTAGGCCAGTGAAAAGTTATTGACATGGAAGTATATCAGTATATTAAGTGGAAAGTGACAGGTTAATAGCATTAATAGTAGTAGCAAACTAAGCGACTTCTCTGTCCTCACCCTTCTGCTAAGTATCTCAAATAGGTTATTTCACTTTATCTCACAGAAAAATCTCCTGACATGTGGAATGAGAAGTTATGAATATCACAAACATAAATGTCTATGAAAGTAAAATTATTTTCATTTTCTCCAAAAATATAAATTTGGAGAATATTACTACATTATGGCTGTCTGCATCATGAGTTTGTCAATCATTTTTGAACCAAAATATTATTTTTCAAATAGTGACTTTATAGTGAAGAAATCTGGTTGATGTGATACCACCTTAACCAACTGATCAGAGATAACATCACTAGTAATTAGACATATGGACACCATGTACCTCCTGATACAAGCCAATGAAAATGACATAACATCACTTATTCTTACAAATGTTTGATCCCAGCCTAATCATTAGGAAACACCAGGCAAACCAAAATTAAGGACCATAATATAAAATAACTGAATAGTACTCTTCAAAAGTTTTAAGGTTGTGAGAGACAAAGATAAAATATCCCAGTTTGGAGGAGACATAATAACCAAATGCAATAGGGAGTCTTAATTGAATACTGGACCTTAAAAAAAGATGTATTAATAGAACAATTGGAAAAATATAAAGGTCTATAAATGAGTTAAGGATATTGTATCAATGTTAATGTTTTGGTTTAGCTAATAGTACTATGGTTGCACAAGATGTAAACCCCTTGGAAAGGCGCATGAAAGGTATGCACAAGCTTTGTGTACTGTTTTTTCTTAATTTTCTGTAAATATAAAGTTATCTCAAAATAAAAAGTTGGAAATATAAATTATCCTTTTTTTAGTTGGCCAACTATACTATATTCCATTCTGGGTGCCCCATTTTAAAAATTCTGTTATAAGATCCTATCTGGACAAGAGCAAGCAGAATGCCAAAGTCTTAAAAAGGTTGGGGATGTTTAACCTAGAGCAGAAAAAAGTTAGGCAAGATATAACAATCTGCCTTCAAAGTATGAATGGCTATCATGTATAAAAGAGATTGAGACTTGTCAGTGTGGTATTAGAGGGCAAAATTAGCATGTTTGACTGGAGGTAGTAATGAGGAAAGGTTTTATAGTATCATTATAAGGAAGGACTTTGTAACCATTTGCGCCAATCCAAACCAAAGAATGGGTTGCTTTGGGAGACCAGGAATTGCCTAACGACTTGATAAGAAATATCACAGAGGAGTGTCATGTATACCAGGTGTGTTAACTAGATCAGTGCTTCTCAAACTTTAATTGAGTATGAATCACTATGGACTCATTAACAATGCAGATTCTGATTTGGTAGTTCTGGGGTGGGGGCTGAGGGTGTGCATTTCCAGCAAGCTTCCAAGTGATGCCTATAATGCTGATATGTGGAGAAGACTTTGAGAAGCAAGGAGCTGTATAATATTCAAGGTCACTTTTCAGCACTAAAGTCTATAATTCTCATAGAAAGACATACTTCAGGAGCAGAGAAAGGAGTTACGTGCTGAGATTTTAATATGAAAATGGCAATGTTTGAGAGCATAAAGGAAGCAAGAGCATTGCCTGCAAGCAGAAGCAGGGATGCTCTGAAACTCAGTAAATGCATATTTTAAAAGAACCTGTTAAAGAAAGAACCTAAATACTTGTATATGGCAACACTTAATTATCCATTTTCATTAGAAAAGATCAGTTATTTCTAGCAAGTGGAATTTATGGCACTCACTGCTTCAATTTCAATAATTCAATTCAATATTAAATTCAAGATTTTGTGTTTATCTAGTTCATTGAGCAAAAGTCCTTCATAATTATTCATCTACCTCAAAGTCTTGGCAGCGTATAGACTTTGCTTTGTTACTCTTTTACTTCCATTTCTATAGGTCAGAGCATCCCAACCAGTACAGTTAAAGATGTCCCTCAAGATATTTGGTCTTCTCATCACTTGGGAAGGCCTGGTAAGTAGCTTGTTGCTGAACTCTTGGAACTCAACCAAGCCGTGTCCACCACCTTGATGCTGTATTTACTTCAGCAACCTGCTGCAAGCATGTCTATTTCCATCATGTGAAAAGTGTCTGTGGATCTGGTGGAGGAGTTCATATTCTAAGTACTTACTTAGCATGGCACGTCCGCCAAAATTTGGTCATGGGAGGAGATATCATGAGAAAGTAATTCAGGGAATTCTGGCAGGTATATCTTTAAGTGACAACCCCAATATCAGTTTTTTGTGTATACCAGATACTTTTCTCAATTTGTGGTAAAATTGGTAGACGATAACTTCTCTAGAAAGTGTGTGTATTTTCCAACTTATAATTTCAATATTATTTTGTCATAGTTGACCTGTAAAATTTAGGTGGATTCTGAATCTATATGCATTCTCATATAAAGCTCCAATGATAAATTTGTCAAGAAAATAAAAAGAAAGACTGTTACATTATTTAAAATAGAATCTTACAAAAAAGTTTCATTGACAGCAGCTATTAAGAGTATAAAAAGATCATTTGTAATTAAAATGTTTTAATTAGAAATGATATATAGCCTTTTAAGCATAAAACTTCAAATAAAAACTGATATTGGTGAAAGCATATTCAGATTTCTCAATTTAACGTTATTAATATGCAATTTAATGTACTGCCCAAAATGTTATATTTTATTTTGTTATATAATTATAGCATATAAAGAAAATGTTATGAATTTCTTCACCCAGCTCCATACAGATGTCTTCAAATTTCCTCCAGTTTACCTCAGTGTGCCACAGAAATGTTGTTATTTTCTATGTTGGAAAACACTGCTATAGGTAGAATTGCCCGTATAATATGTTCTGCTACCAAAAATCTAGTTTAATTACAGACTAATTCGTTACACCTTTGAGTTAATGTGCATTTACTGTTACCCACAGCAAACAGGTAAGTCTACATGACAACTGGAAAATATTAAACCTACGTTATTTCCTTATCCATTCTTTAACATCTCTTGAAAATCTAGGAATATTATTCTGTTATTCTGTGGGTCTAGAAATGCTCTTTTTCTTGTCCCAAAAGGTTACACTGTGTCCACTTTGTGATAAATATTGAGTACATTGTTTAGTATGCTCAGGGGTATATGTTTTATTTCATAATAACAAAATGTTTTAAACATTTGTTTCCTAAGACTGAAGAGATATGGTGATCTATAGATCTCCTTTGAGCATATTCTTACATCCTGCTCATAGTATCTTCTTTTATTCTCCAAGAAACCTTAATGAATGCTTAGCTGTATCACTGGGCATTTGTGAGCATCATGAAAGGCATGGCACTCACTTGATAACTTATAATGGAAACACATCCTCTTTAGTTTCTGGAGTATCCGGTTTTCTATATGAATTAATCACATGAATCAAATGCTATTAAAACCAACTTAAGGTGATAATTGGCTCTTCCAATTTATAATATGAAGTATAATACTGATGGGCCTGGAAGTCACTACCATGATCTGCAAATCAGGATAGGACTAGTCCTTGATAAAAAAGTTAAAAATAGATTCTAAATCTACTTGCACCTCTAGTCTTGGTAGAAATTTATTTCTTCTGCATGCCAGAAGTTCTGGCAAAGAGGTTCATAGGATAAAAATCAGACAATAGCAGATTAAGTTACTGATATATGTATTGTGTTGATGAGGATATTATCTTTTGTGAGAGTTTACTTTGCCCTATTAGGTATATAAACCAAATGGTTATTCCAGGCTTATATGGTGCTCCATTTAAGAGAAATGTCTCATTAATGAGAGAAACACTGACCTTATTGCCAACACTCTGCCAAACTGATTTACTTGAACAATAATAAGAAAGGAACAAAAATATGTTCCTCCTCTGACACATCTACCATTATAAAACATTTGCCCTGGGCTTCTCTTGCCTTGCTAGTGCACAGTTAGCATCTGTCTGCTGTGAGAATGAAACACCCTTGAGAGCTCAAGGCCACAACTCGGGCTGAGGTGTGAAGGGAAAAGAAGACAGCTTACCCAGCCATCAACATTCACACATGTAGATTTACAGAACAGACAACAAAGTTATCAATCGGAGCCCATTCCATTTCATCTCGTGTGAGTTACATTGTTGTAAAACACTTCACCATATCACATGGCTTACTAACATTGGCATTTGTTTTTGTAAAGATGCTTTATGTTTAAATAAATTATCTAGTGCATATTTCTGCAAACGTGGAGGCTAATGAAAAATTAGCGCTACGGAGCCCCATCCTCCACCAAGTCTTGTCTCATTTGCTTCTTGTAAGGAACATCTCTTGCATCCTTTCCCCACTTGTTCATATGCTTTCTTTCCAACCTTCTCCCCTTTCTTCTATTTCTACAGCATAGATCGCGCCCTCAGGCGGTTGAGCTTAAAAAAAAAAATCTTCCCAGGGGCAGCAGGCTCTCTCAATTTCACCGCCTGGCGATTTTACTTTTGGCCTGAGTCCAACACGTTCCCAAGAGCTGGACACAAGTTGTCACGATCATGAACCTAACCACACTCCCCTCTGCGGCCAATTTCCTATTTTGCTGTTCAAAAAAGGGTAAGGCACATATCAAAAGGAAAACAGCTTGGTGCTGGCCAGCTACAGAAGAGTGGACGTCTTTGGTGCTCAGAAGACAGGACGTCTTTGGTGGTCAGAAGACAGAGCAGCTCCTGCTGCAGTCCTGCGCGTGTCGCTGTCCAGACCTCGGTGCTGAATACCAGGCACTGGTATCTCCCGCCAGGTTCAATCCCTCAGGGCTCGAATAGGCTCCACCATGGGAGACTGAACTCACTTCCCTAGGGTGAGGGGTGGAGAATTCATTTAGATGTTTGCTTGCTCTCCTCCCACAGGAAACCATTTTTCCACAAAGAGGCATTGTGCATTTTATGGGAAAGTAATGGCACAGCTCCAGCTCAGCACCAAAGTGAAGAGCTCTACTGAGGCAAAATGGAAAGTCGAGGTAAATAAAAACTGCTCTTTCCCTCCCTGAATCAACACAACAGCTTTTGGGACCCTAGATCCCCTTGTTGACAAATTCTTAAAAATGTTTTTTTTAAAAATCACATGATTAATCATTTTACTGATAAACACCGTAAAAGGTGGTAGTGGCGCTGGCTTTGCAATATGGGAGTATAATTATTGATATCGTTTTACTGAGGTTGAGAAACAAAGGGGAGGAGGAAGTAAACCTGTAAACTAAAGTGTTTGGTTAAAAATTCATTTTTAAAAGTATTGCTTTAACATTGTCTTGGAGACATGCTCATTTTCTTAGACAATTTAGAACAGAATTTGGGCAGTAGTAGCTTCCCTTCTTCTCCTTACCCTCCTAGCCTCTCTTTGATTTGAAAGACCTAAGAGTCTTGTTCTTCATAGCAGGTGCTGATACCCAAAAGGCCATTATAAGAATCCTATCGCCTCCCCCCTCCCTGCCACACACATGAGATAATAAATACAGAGAAAATGGATGGAAGGGTGGGAAAGCACTCCCAGCCTTTTATTCTTGGTAGTTATATTCAAATGGGGGCACTTCTCTTTGAAAAGTGAAGATGTTTCTCACGGTACAAAATTTATGGGCTGACAAGGAGCAGACTTAACTGATCCCAGCAAACAGTTCCTTCCTTTTCCTAATCCCTGGCTGCTTATTTTAGCCGCTTCTCCGCCCCGCCGGGAATACCATTCAGATCTTAGTCCAGGTAGATCTGACGTCAAGAGATGGCTTTCGTCGATTTGACGTGTAAACACTCATTTCCATTCTGGCTGGGAAGGGCTGGGGCTCCACTCAGCCTGGAGACCGAAGCGCTTCACTGAGCGCTCGCAGCCGCCCAGCCTCTCCTCGCGCTCCTCCTAGCTCTTCGCAGAGCAACCAGGAGCCAGGAGTGGTCCAGAGCCCGAGGGTGGGAAGGGGGAGTCTCTCTGGCTTTTCTCCTATCTTGCTTCTTTTTCCTCTCCCTTCCCACTCGTGTTGAAGCGAGTGTGTGAGCCATGGAGCGAAGAGCCTGGACTCTGCAGTGCACTGCTTTCGCCCTCTTTTGCGCTTGGTGTGCACTGAACAGTGCAAAAGCGAAAAGACAATTTGTTAATGAATGGGCAGCGGAGATCCCCGGGGGCCCGGAAGCAGCCTCGGCCATCGCCGAGGAGCTGGGTTATGACCTTTTGGGTCAGGTAAGAGTTTCCACTTTCAAGAAACTTTCTGGGGCCCCAGGGGACTGGCGGGACTGGAGCGCGGTCTTCCAAGTGGGAGCCCCAGGTTACACTCTCCGGAGCCCAGTGTAGCAAAGAACAAGGAGCTGCTCCCGCTCTAGCCCCTGGCGCGCTTGGAGAGAGAGAAAGCTTGCATTATTTACTGTTTGGGCTGGGCGCAGCCAAGCAGAAGGAAGCCACTGCAGCTGGGTAGGGCTTAGGCTTACTGTTGGCCGCTCTAGAATTGAAATCCATTCCCGCGCGGTTTGGAAGAAAAATCCCTCCACGCTTGTTCAGAGAACTTGAGATGCACTCAAGCTCTTACCAACCAAGCGCCCCCGGGAGAATCAGTGCGCTCCCTCCCCCGGGACTGAGGCGGTCTGCGTCAGGAGCCGGCTGTTGCCTTCTTTTCAATATGGCAGCATCAGATCCAAGTCCTGATGCAAGGGGCTAAGCAGGCTTGGGGCTGTCCGCCCTGGCAGCCTGTAAGGGCACGCCCAGGGCATTGGAAGAGTGCCAGCTGCTGGGACTGGCGACCAGGAGGTTGGGAGGCCGCGGAGTAGCCTGGGAAGCTGGGGGAGAAATGGTGGGTGAGAGACACGGGACCATCTATCTCCGTGCCCCTCTGGGGAGCTCCGGATTTTCACTGGGAACTTACAAAGTCCAAGCTTCATAACTTTGCCCGACCAGTCCCACTGCAGGGTCGAGATGCCGAACTGACTGTGGGAAAGGGATCTATTTCTTTCTTGTTCTTCAGCTAAGTACGTAATCGTTTTCCCGGGAATTTCAGCTTATTGTTGCCTGTCCAAGTGAAGGCTTGGTCAATAGGTAGCTGGTTGGAGGTGAGTGAGCGTCAAGACATTAAGTGGGAGACTGCTAATAGCTGAGCGATTCCGAGAGGACCCTAGGGAGTGTGACTTCTAAGCTAGAGCTTTCCTTTCCTTGGCTCAGAATCAAGCCCTAGCCCCCTGCTTGGGAAGTTGGTCTGCATTGAAGCGTGGGAGGAGGGAGTTGTAAAACATTTTGGCGCGTTTTTTCTGGAGGTGGTGGTTGAGACGCCGCTGGAGTCACGGATGAGTAATCGGCGGGGGCGTTGGCGATTTTGTAGACCGAACCCGCTGGGGAATTCTCCTGCTCTTGCTGGAGGCTTCATTCTTAACTTTATAAACCAAATTGTCTTTGAAATGCCCGGCAGGAAAATCTATGCAGATTGGCTTCCTGGTGTCCCAGCAGCAGATGAGTCTTTTGATTTTGGCCAGCCCTTGCCCTCTTGCCAGGCTCCGTGTTAGGGGCTGAGGAATAAGAGGGGGGAAAAAAACGCTCTCAAGTAATCAAGAATCTAGAGGAGACTAGCTTAGAGATTAATGATTGCAACTGATTGTAATTTGTGTAATAATAAAAGTTGTTCTTGAAGTCTCAATATTCATTGGTTGAAGGAATGAAAGTAGTAGGGAATTTGAGAGGGGTGAATGAAAACTGCCCAAAGGAGGAAACATTTGCACGGGGAAGAGGAGTCAGAGATTGCCAGGAGAACATAATGAGATTGGAGAAGACAGTCTAGGCATGGAAAACAGCTTGTGGGAAAACAGTGAGACATAATACAGTTTAGTAGTAAGTCTGGGAATCGCACGCAATTATTAGGAATTTTTGAGACCCAAAGAGAGCATGAGTAGCAGATGACATTGTGCTGGTGAATACTGTGGGCATCATAAAAATTATGTATGTCCTATAGGGGTAGACACTGGGGATTTAATTGTGTATTCCTTGAGCAGCTACCAAAAGGCTAAATAGCACTGGGAACTGTGTAGGAGGAGACTGGGGAAGACAGCAAAAACTAAATCTCTCTTCTTTTTCCCACCTGTTAGCTCTAGGCATGTATCTAAACCTAGACCATTCAATGTGAAAATTGCTTTTCAAAACAAATAAACAGAAATCTTAATACTAAAAAACAATACATCATCATTCCTGGGAGGATCTTTGGGTAAGGGATAGCATAGTCACAAAAGCATTAACAAATAGTGGGGAAAAACCATCCATATTTATATGTGATTTACAATGCTATATTTCCTCTATCCATTTTTAGTTAAAATGGTATTACTAACAAAAGTTTTAAAACAAACTTAACAAAAATTATTTTATTAGAATAATAATTATTTGTAGAAGACTGGTAGCACGTTCCTGGTTCTGCTTATTTCTCTTTTTGTTTAATATTACTAAAATTACACAAATTTAGCATTACTATATTGGGTACCTTATTGCCTCAGGATAAAGCTTGGATTAAGATAGTGACAAGAAGAAAAACTAGTTGACAGCAGAGAAAACAGAGCTAAGCACTGGTGATCTTTTCCTATGGCTGCTGATTTCTCTCCCCAATTCCATCCACAGCTTATAGGAAGATTCACTGAGATTCAGGCTTGGAGCAGGGCCTAAGCTTCTCTATTTTAAAATTCTCTAGGTGATGAGAATCACCAATTTAAAGAACGTGTTTCTTCAGTAATATACTGTTGTCAATTGTTTGTTTCTTAATTTTTAAAATGTAGGGTTATCTAGAGGATTTGGTAGCTTCAAATTTAGTGCTGAGTAAAGGGAGACTAGCTCAAAAGGATAATGAATATAGTTCTAAATGAACCAAAGGTGTCAATAGCTACCCAGAGAAGTATACACACTCTTAAGTGGAACACCTGCCCTAAATGTAGCATGTTCCTTTCTGAAAGCCTTGAATTAGTGGGAAATCAAATGATCACTAATAGTGGCTAATAACAATTCATCACTATGAATTCAATGGCTACATTTTATAAAAACGATAATTTATTTTAGTGAAAGTGGCACTGACCATAGATAGTATCTAGGTGTTTGCCTGCTTACCACAAATAATTGTTCTTTGAACAGATATATTTGAACAAATGAACATTTTAATATGATATTGTCACACACACAAAAACATGTATTTCCTCCAATGTGTGTAAAATAGAAGCATCACTAGTCTCCTACTGTGAGCTAGTGAGTATACTGTGAGCTCAAGCAATATTCTGAGGGTCATCTTAAAACCTCTACCAGTGCCTTCTTCATGAAGAATGTGGATGAAGCTGGAGGCCATTATTGTTGGCAAACTAACACAGGAACAGAAAACCAAATATTGCATGTTCTCACTCAAAAGTGAGAGCTAAATGATGAGAACACGTAAATACATAGAGGGGAACAGCACATACTGGGGCCTTTTGGCAGGTGGAGGGTGGGAGAAGGGAAGGGATCAGGAAAAATAACTAACGGGTATTAGGCTTAATACCTGGGTGATGAAATAATCTGTACCAAAAAAAAAAAAAAACAAAAAAACCATGACATAAGTTTGCCTATGTAACAAATTTGTACTTGTACCCCTGAACTTAAAATAAAAGTTAAAAAAAGAAAAGAAAAATATTAACTTCAGATACAAGGAATGGGCTTAATAAAAGTTGCCTACCTCTAAGTTAGCTGAGTTTTAAACTAGTCCATATATACTTGTTTGGGAAAGTGGATATTTATTTTATTTCTTTCCTTTTATAGATTGGTTCACTTGAAAATCACTACTTATTCAAACATAAAAACCACCCCAGAAGGTCTCGAAGGAGTGCCTTTCATATCACTAAGAGATTATCTGATGATGATCGTGTAAGTGTTGTACATTTGTCTTCAAACCAATACTCTAACTTACCTGCTTTCTTTATGATTTCTAATAAGAACAGAAGCATTTTGCAAATGTGGTTCTTTTTTATTGTGACCAAGATTGTTTATCAGTAATGTTTCTAATTTCTTTCCATAAAATTATAATTGCACATAATAATAACAAGATTGGGTTGAATTGGTTGAGCTAAAGTTAATTTTACACATATATATGCACTTTAATTATATAATTACATATATATCTAAAGTTAATTGTATATGTACACTCACAAATTCAGTCTAAGAGCATGAAAGTGAATGTTTAAAATGAGGGGGCAGCACTAATAAAAATGTTTGACAATACAATCAATCAACAACCTTTTACTAGGTACCTATTATGTACCAAACATTTTAATACCAATATGGGCTCAAAGAAATACATGAGCCTTACTTTCAATAACATTTCAGCATAACTGAAAAAAAGGTCTATTATTTCTATTTGGTTTTGCTGTATAAGGAGCTAGTGTTTATGAGAGAACTGTAAATCCATGTCTTCATGAGACAAATGTTTCCATAAATATTCTATTGCTGGATCCAAACCATTTGATCTCTTTTCATCCTAGTTTGTATCTTGGTTCAATGATTAGGTAACAGCAGAAAATGTACAGAATAAATACAGGTAAATAAGGTAGAGGCAATTTGAATACATAGCTAATGTACCTATTGATTTTGAAGTCTATTTTCAAGGTGAACAAATATATTAGACAATGTTGACTATGTTGGGAGTATTGTAATTTTCATACAGTGTTGCCTTTTCTCAAGGATATGCCATACTGGAAGAAATTTATCCTGATTCCAATTTACACTGATATCTTGATATCTGTGTACATGATTTTTGTTACCTAGGACACCCTGGAGAATTATGGTGAGAGATCCTCTTGGTAAGAGAATTAAAAACTTCCTTTCAACTTCCCGGCCGGGCGCGGTGGCTCACGCCTGTAATCCCAGCACTTTGGGAGGCCTAGGCGGGCGGATCACGAGGTCAGGAGATGGAGACCACGGTGAAACCCCGTCTCTACTAAAAATACAAAAAATTAGCCGGGCGCGACGGCGGGCGCCTGTAGTCCCAGCTACTCCGGAGGCTGAGGCAGGAGAATGGCGTGAACCCGGGAGGCGGAGCTTGCAGTGAGTGGAGATCGGGCCACTGCACTCCAGCCTGGGAGACAGAGCGAGACTCTGTCTCAAAAAAAAAAAAAAAAAATGCTTTCAACTTCCCAGGGGGGCAAAAAATATATGTGTATATATGTGTATATATATATACTTATATATGTGTGTATGTGTGTATATATGTATGTATGTGTATATACATATATGTATATCTATGTATATATGTATGTATATATACATATATGTATATCTATATATATGGCAGAAATAAATATATATATTTGACATATATATGACAGAAATATATATATATATATATGAGACAGGTGATAGAACTGTTGAAAGTAGATGGAATTCATGGGCCTGTAAGATAATTTGCTGTTTTATTCATTCTGAAATGGATAGCATTTTAAAAAGGAGAAGAAAAAGACAAATGAGGGTGGGGAATGGGAATGACCTGGGTCACCAGTGTTGGAATATAAAAGAAACAACCACATCCTGACAAACAATGCTGTGAAGGGACCACGGACAGTGACCCGATAGCTCATCTACACCCATTGCTAGCTCTTGTCAAGTTATTGCTTGATGTGGAAGACCAAATCAGAGGCCCTGGACCTTATTACAGAAGTTTCTTGTCCACTGAGGTCTTCCCTTACTCACTTCAAGGCAGATGGCTCATTGCGTGTGGGCTCTGAAAAGCAGAACAACTTCCAGCACTCTGGCTAGGCTTAGTCCCCCGGCTAAGCAGGAGAGAGATTTCCTTCTTTGCCTAAATGCATGCCCAAACTGCATGCCCATTAATGCACATAGAAGTCAAACTGACCTGTCTTCTCATTTTCATAGGAGAAAATTGGACAGAATAGAGCATACCTAACTGTTCTTCTTACTCAAAGTATCTCATGAAAATGAAGATGGCCCATTCTACTCTTTATACATCCCCTTGATAGCTGATTTTTTCGGGGAATCTCAAGACATTTATAGAAAAAAGCTAAGAATTTAGTCTCCAGCACAGGTATAACTTTGTAAAAAGTTAGCCCAAGAATAATTTTATTTTAGGAAGCAGTCTAGGACCATAGAAACTTGCATTGGAAGGTTGAAGTAGATGATCTTTAATGCTCTTTCCAGATCAAATTATTTATAATTAAGTACATGATACCTATTATGCATAATAGAAAGACACTACCAATTTTCCTCTATTCCATTCAGCCTGCTCTTCTAGAGATTAATATGTGATTCTGAGTTAATGACGTTAATCATAACACTGTTTTCTACAATTGGATGTTTATCTGATCAGATGGCAGAGTGCCTCCTCTTGTATCCCATTTCTAAAAAATTGCTCTTGGTTTTCATTTTATTGCTCTTTTTTGATGGAAGATAATATTCTTTCAAATCAGCTCTGTGAAATGCAGCAATAGTCTATCTTTACAAGTCTATTAATAAAATCTCCAAGTGTAAGTGACCCTCTACCTCAAAGATTAGTACTTATGCCCTAGCAGTCAGCTTCCAGAGATCAACTCAGATGATGGGCAGCATTCCAAGCATTGAGGTATTTTAAGCCAAAACAATTAAGCTTGAAAATACAAGCACTTTAAAAATAAATCATAGTGACTAATTTCTAGCTTTCAAGTTCTTCCCATTATTTTTAATAGGTTTGCAGTACATTTTTAATTGAAAATTCAGGGCAGTCTTAGTGGATGGTTTTATCCTTCAGTTGCAAATTATTTTTCAGTTTTTATTTTTGGAGCTGATTCATGAGTACTCTCACATTAACAATATTCCACCACACACTGAATTGTCATCATGCACTGAGCAGAAAAGATGTGTTTGGGGTATGAAATAGTCATGTTGCCAAGAAAAATAAGAATATAGAATTATCTTATAATGAATATAACTACAAGGCAGTCCCTCACTCTCTTAGGGCTTCAAGTATAATAGGATTATGCTGTAAATATGGGCCAGGTAATTTTCATATTGTCAGATCTCTTTGCATAATACATGAGACTGAATTAATGGTAAGTGTGCGTGGTCAGTAGTGCTATTCATCACCCAGGATATGTTTCTCATATTAAGTACTTTTAAGCAGAGGTCGAAGCACAGGGGAGGGATAGTTGCACATTTGCATGGATACAACGCCATTCTTACTTTATAAAATATTTGCAATTTCTACCTTTTGTACGTAAAGAAAGAGAAATTAATCTATAAGAGCATTATAACAGCAGTCTCTTGGCTGTTGACTTAATCCATAAAAGCAGACAAATTTTCAGCCATGGAGCCCTGAAACCTCAATATAAAAATGAGTATTATGGTCCATTTGCTGATGAAAGCAGACTGAACTTTTGCTTCCACTGAAACCACAATGTAAATAATTTGAGGGAATTATCATTTCACTGACTGCTTCTCCTCCCCCTAAAGGTGCACTTTACTGTAATAGAGGAAATGTTCATCTCCCCAGTGGGCAATCCCTTCTTCTCTCTGAGGTGCCAGTTTGATCTGTAGTCAAATGAAAATATTGCAGAGCTGCCTGAACTCTGCTAGGAAGGGTACTGGAGATAGTTAGAGGAAAGATACAGAGGTAGATATTTGACTTTTTATTTTCTTGCTATAAAAATCCTTGTAGGTGATATGGGCTGAACAACAGTATGAAAAAGAAAGAACTAAACGTTCAGCTATAAAGGACTCAGCACAAAATCTCTTCAATGATCCCATGTGGAATCAGCAATGGTACTTGGTAAGTACGTACAGAAGGACTGTGTGGGTGGCATCTGGGACCTGACTTCTTTATATTGTTACATTTGCAACAAGAATTTTTTTTTATGATGGAGGATTTCATAGGAAGCTATCTTATCTGGAGATTAGGGCTGATGGGACCTCCTTGATCTGTCTCTTCTGTTTTACTGAGTAAGGATGTCGGAAACAGTTACCTTTAGCTGCTGTGAAAAAATAGGTTGTATTTTTTGTCTTCTTAAGTTTATTCGGGGTAAGTGCAGAAAAATAATGTCTTGCAGGTTAGGGGTTCCAAAAACAGTACTTATGGCAAAAATCTCATTTGGTTAAAGTTATTCTTTAGAACCATTTAAAGCACTCACAGAGTATAGTGAACATAATTTGGCATATACAACCCTGAATGACAATTCTTATATGACACAGATGAGAATCTCTGAAAGAGGCGAAAAGAAGGAACACAAGAAAAGTCTATTGCAAATGTCTGAACTGGCAAACCATTCTACCTTTAAGATAGTTACCAAATCCTTGAGTGGAGAAATTGTTAAGTGTTGCTGTCTACCTGCAGGGTGTCCTCTCTTCTGTGTAATGTTATGTCTGTATGGTAGTAATATAGGCTAGTAGAAGGATCTGTTGTGAGAATGTTATAAAAGATTATTTCTCTTGAAAAACACAAGCTAAGACTTAGATACTTTTGTTGCATAATGGATGGAAAAGGGGATCAGTTTCTTATGACACTATCTTCTCTTTCTTTCTTTCTTTTCTTTCTTTCTTTCTCTCTCTCTTTTCTTTCTTTCTTTCTCTCTCTCTCTTTCCTTCCTTCCTTCCTTCCTTCCTTCCTTCCTTCCTTCCTTCCTTCCTTCCTTCCTTCCTTCCTTCCTTCCTCCCTCCCTTTCTTTCTTGCTTTTTCTTTCTTTTTTTTTTTTTGACAGAGTTTTGCTCTTGTTGCCCAGGCTGGAGTGCAATGGCGTGATTTCAGTTCACTGCAACTTCTGCCTCCCGGCTTCAAGCAATTCTCCTACTTCAGCCTCTGGAGTAGCTTGGATTACAGATGCCCGCCACCATGCCCAGCTAATTTTTGTATTTTTAATAGAGACAGGGTTTGTCACATTGGTCAGGCTGATCTCGAACTCCTGACCTCGGGTGATCCACCCGCCTCGGTCTCCCAAAGTGCTGGTATTACAGGCATGAGCCACCGCACCCAGCCTCTTGCCACTATCTTAAGTATTTGCTCATTGCAGCAGAAGAGACTTATCAGTTAACACTTGTTGTGCATTTCCTGTGTGACGAACAGTATTCTAAAATGTTTGATATGAATTAATT
Organism: Macaca mulatta; assembly: GCF_049350105.2. NCBI lineage: Eukaryota > Metazoa > Chordata > Mammalia > Primates > Cercopithecidae > Macaca > Macaca mulatta. The sequence continues at coordinate 102,774,976 of NC_133411.1, read as the reverse complement.
CATTTTGTTCTCATGATTATCTGTGTTGTAGAAATAGTACTTATGCTCATTTAACAGATGGAAAAACAGAGATATTGGAAAGTAGAATAATTTGCCAAAATCCATGGCTGCTAGTGGTGGGACCATAATTCATGACTCCAGAGTCTATACTCTTAACAACTACAGTCTAAAATTGCTCCTACAACTGACATAAAGGCCTTCTTCTCTGACTTTGGCCAACAATCTGTTGGCCAAACAGTTCCAGCCTCCTGTGATTCAGCTTCATACCAGCCTGATAAATACCTGTCACCCCACTCCCCCAACCTCTTTATGGGGAGGAGGGCACAACAGCAAGAGGGCAGTTCCTTCACTGACACTTTTGATTGTAGTTATTTATAGATTTCTTATTGACCCTTTCACCAGGTACCTGGCATTCTTTTACTGTCTCTCTCTCACAGGCTTAGAAATGTGCTTGTATCTGTGTTCTCTTGCTACCCAACTTATCTCCTGTACAGTCCCACACACTGACTATCAGAAAATGTATTTGAAAAGGAAAACCCTGAATCTCCTCTCACAGATACTTATCCCCTGAATCACTCATACTTAAAAATAGGCAATTACATTGCAATTCCTGAGGCAATCAAGTCTCCTGAGCATTCCAGGTTCTGCTTTTTGTTTTAGATGAAAAATTCTAAAACATTCATGAACGACTATGCACTAGGCAATATAATGAGAGCTCAATGTGGCAATGGAGAATCAGGATTTGGGGGGAGATGAAAACATCGACTATCAAATAGACCTTCCGTAGATGAAAGGGTTGAGCATGTTATTATAAATGAAAGACATTTAGGGATAAAATTCTTCAAAGCCACGTAGTTCAAAGAGAAGGAGCACAGGTGATTCATCTTTTCAAGTGATGTCCATTTGGGACAATTGGGAGAAGAGCAGCACTCTGGGGGTTCATTTGGCCCTACTCTCAACTTTGTTTTTTCATTTCACTGAATTGGCTTCTTCTAAAGAGTAGAGTGACCCAAGGAAAAAGAAAGATGGGTCTCCAGGTTGGAACTTAAGTGCTCATTTTGTAGCAAGCTAATTATGACTTTACAAATGCTTCTTTGTTTTTCTTTACCAGCAAGATACCAGGATGACGGCAGCCCTGCCCAAGCTGGACCTTCATGTGATACCTGTTTGGCAAAAAGGCATTACAGGCAAAGGAGTTGTTATCACCGTACTGGATGATGGTTTGGAGTGGAATCACACGGACATTTATGCCAACTATGTAAGTGTGTGCCTTCTCATGACTGACTTAGGGAGCTGTCTGTGCAGACGCACAGTTAAGGCTTTCCTTCTTTTCAATGGGATGCTGCTGTGGTGTCAGTCCCTGGGATTATGGGCCAAGGTTTTGTCCCTTCTCCTACTTCCCACTAGCTTACATGAATTTATTTTGTACCAGTAGGCACTGAAATAATTCAGTGGGATCAAAAATTGCACAAAAGTATATGTGTTGGGAGAAGGAGGGGCAGTGCCTATACCAATTAAGTTACCAAAATCCATTGACTTTGAGTTGCTCAGTGTTTGGGGGCATTAAAGTAATCAAATTAAGCCCCTTGCCTGAGATCATTTCCACAGTTTCCCTCCTCACCTCTTTTATGAGTCTATATCCCTGACATTGTAAAATTATATAAATGTGATTTCTTCCATGCAAATCCAAAGTGAATAATACACAATGCACCTATGCCAAGCTGAGAAAGGAAAAGTTTTCTAGAAATGGGAAAATAAATAAAAAAACAATTTGTTTCATTGTTTACGAAGCTTATAATATAATATGAACACCATCATATATCTTAGGTCTTTAGATCAGGAGGCTGGTGTTTCATCTTTAAGATTATCCCTTGTTTTTCTCTCATCCTTTCCACCTATCAAACATTCCCCGGCTCTAATGCCAAGCTAAAGAGCTAAGGAAAAGAGAAGGACAAATAGTAGCACAGAGTAGAAATTAGGAATGATTGAAATATACGGAAAGCATTGAAAAGTAACAGTAATGGTATGTGGAAGGCGTTTAAGTGTAGCTATGGGGTTGGAAAAAGGAGTGGAACCTGGAAGCTTGTCTTGAATTTCAAACACCCTCTCTCGAATTAAATTATGTTTATTTAGTGTGCCTGGGAGGCTGAAGGAGAACACCATGGACCTGAGTCCCATCTCCAGCCACCTCTTTGCACCTATATTCATAAGAGAGATGAGTGTCAAAGTATCACTAACTAGCTTTATGGCCTTAGGGAAGTCATTTAACTTCTCTGGGCCTCAATTTTCTCATCTGAAAACTGAGGTGACTGAACTAAGTAAACTAATTCCTTCCAGCTCCAATATCCTATGAGTGTCTGTGAACCATAGGCTTGGTAACATTCACTGAGAATTGAATGCTGGTTGTGTTCATCATGTCTGCCTGGTTTGTGGGTATAATAAATATTCAGTGACTCGGCCAGAAACGCTAAAATGC